>NC_057817.1:24100000-24725000 GCF_910594005.1 Cervus elaphus | reverse complement strand
TTGTTGAAAATTTTCTGTAATACTTGCCCAGACACTGTACTTCTCTAAATGTCTTTATATTAAATTGTAACAACCTTGTTTGGTTAGTTTCTGACAAATGGTCCCAAAGTTGTCAAGCTGCAATGTAAGTCCTTTCCACATTAAGCACCTGTCTAGATAGACATGTTATGAAATGGAAGAGAATATATAAATGTTTTAGTTGCAAATTAAAACACCAAAAAATGTTTCTTTTACACATGAATGAAGGCAGGAGTAGGGGTTAGGAGCACAGGCTTTCCTGTCAGACCGATCTGACTTCCCATCCTGCCTCTACTACTGACTGCTGAAGTGACAGTGAGGAATTCTTCTCACCAGTAATAAAGGGACAGTGATTCCAATTTCACAGGGTGGTTGTGTGGATTACGTAAAATACATACAAAGTTGTAGCTGTGTAAGAAACTCAGTAACTGGTGGAATTCTCAGTAAATAATTCTGGGACCATTCTTTAGTTGGGGAGAGCACACAAACTATTTGTCTATTTATCCACTGAAATCAGTTTCACATAAACTAAAGAATTGATATAGAAAAATTCAAGGAAATGTATATCCTCTTAGGAGTAATCATTATCACTAAAAAACCATAAAGGTATAATGAAAAACTTAAAATATCTACGGACCTGTCAGAAGTCATAGAAGGCAACTAAAGAGGCTTTCGTTTGATTAGGGTGGAATGATTTGAGCATTTATTAAAGAATGACTAATGAGTAAAATATATTAAAATATGAATTTTAAATGATACTCAAAATTCATCTTTCATCATAAGAAGTTGCTTGGAAAAAAAAAAAAAGAAAAAAAAAAGTTGCTTGGGCATTGATTCATTGCTCTAAAATTGATAAATAAAAGGAAGAAATATCAATCATCTATCTGCTTTTTCTGTACAGATTATATTTCTGGGTAGTCAGAGAGTTGAGCAGATTTTCTCATAAAAGAATTATAGCTAATTCATGCATAAAGAATGTACACATTATCAAAAATAAAAACTAGTGACAAATAGGAAAACATGCAGTATATAGCAAAAGCCCAATCTCCTAAATAATGTAGAGGGACTTTCTAGCTACAGAGTGCTTGATGTTTAACACATTTAACACAGTGGCTGGTAAAACTTGGCATCCTGGAAGTCTGTTCAGTAATCACTTTTCTTGTTTTTTCTCTATTCCTTAGTAAAACATTAATTTTATCCTATGCAACTTTTGAGTTTGCATAATAAGTTTTGGAAATTACAGCAATATCAAAATTTTAATGCTGGAAGATCTTGAAAGCTCATCTAATTTAATGTCTTTTTATGGGGAAGGCAACTGTTATGGGGCTTCCCTGGTAGTCCTCGTTCAATCCCTGTCAGGGAATTAGATACCACATGCCCCAACTAAGACCTGGTGCAGTGAATACCTTTTTAATAAAATAAAGCAATTGTTAATGTGGATAGATAGCCATTATGTGCAGTTTTTAAAGTAACCTGTGTAAATATTAATATTTCCTAGGAAATGTGCCTGATATTTTTAAACTTGTTCCCTCAAGTGTCTAAAAGCTCAGAGCTCTTTGATTTTACTTTGTAGATTTCATTTATCTTTATGTACTTTTCTTTTGACATTTCACATTCTAGAATTAGATATTTAAGATTGAAACATTAACTGATACCAATTTGCAGAATTTTAATTTTTTTTTTTAAAGGCTGAATCATGTCAGGGAGATTTAAGTACATTGGCCAGTGTGGTTACATCATTAGCAAACCTTGGGAAAACTAAAGATCCAGCTCCAAATAGTAATGAAGTGTCTATGATTGAAAGCTTAAGCAATGGTGATACTTCTTATACCTCTTTGTGTGAATTTCATCAAGAAATGCAGACTAACGGTGATGTTTCAAGGTAAGATCTGTTTTGAGCATGTGTCCCTTTGCCAATTGTCCTTTAGTATCTCTTAAAAAATACTATTTACAGAAGTTTCAAAAAACAATTATTTCTATTAAACTTAGAAAATTTAAGTAATAAGTAAATTTTCATTGAAAAATTCTGTTGAGTATAAAATGATGTCCACAGGTTACATTGTAAATAATGAGCAGTAAGTAAATATGATAAGATTAGAAATGTAGTCATAAAATTCAGGAGTTTGGTTTTTTTTCAATAAAGATGATAATTTGGGTCTGATTTTTCAGATGTTTTAGTTGCCAGATTTTATATTCTGTGTATTTAAAGTTTAACATATATCTTACTAGGCAGTCATTTCTCATTTCCCCCACCAATTTCTGGTGATGAAAATAGGTTTTCAAAATTGGGTTGAATCTATTATAGTTTTAAGTTTACACTACAGGAAACTTGTATCAGAATTCTACTTTTCATTCTTTTGATATTAATACTTAGGATGTAGAAACCATCTTTTTTCAGGCTTTTTTCACACACTGTTCCTCTTCTAAAATATTGAAGAAACTGCATTTAAGAATCTCACTAAGTACTTTGTTGAACATGAGATTTTAAAGAACTTAAGAAGGCCTCTTATTGAAAAATACAGGAAGCTATTTTGACTAGTTATTTACTGATATTAATTATTTGCCATCCTAATCTCAGATTCTTACAGTTCAGATGTAGCTGTGTTACCATAAGTTTAGAGTATTCTCTGCATCTTTAAATAAAATTAAAAACCTAACTTTGTGTTGTGTAGAATAAAGTCGACTTAAGTTCTTGCCCTTGTTCTTCTAAATAACTTCTGTATGTAAAATAAATGGCCTGATACCTTGATGTATCAAATATTTAACTTGTAAAAGGAAGCATAAGACTTTTTCTCCCCTTAAATCATGTAAGTTTTTTAAAAAGACTAATTCTCTGGTAAAATATGTTAATAATAAAGTTTTTCTTACTATACATTTGAAGTTTAATTTGTTACTTTTGGAGAGTGAGTCAAAGAATCACTGAAATAGAATGCTCAGTGATATACCAAAATTCTATTTTCTAAACAGTTTTTAAGGCCTAAGTCTTAATTTCCGAATTTTATATAGAGTTCTCATTTTATTGTGGAGATTGGCCAAGCTCACAGCTTCTGATGTCTCCTTATAGGGCATTTGACACTCTTGCAAAAGCTTTGAATCCTGGAGAAAGCACAGCCTGTCAGAGCTCAGGAGAGGGCATGGAAGGAAACGTACACCTAATTGCTGGAGACTCGAGCATAAATTACATCGAAAAAGAGGGGCCACTTCTCAGCGATTCACATGTAGCTTTCAGGGTATTTCTATATGTATATATATTTCATAATTTTTATGTTGTGTGACCATTTTGATTTTAATTGTCCTTTCAGCAATCAAAATATATTCGTTGTGCTTTTAAACTCAGAGATACCCCAACTAGGATTTGAAACAGCAGCTAAAACATATAAAATAACAGCTCAATAAAACATCCTGTTTATATAGTACTCACAATATCAATTAATGTGTTTAAGATTATAAAAGTTAGCTTTTAAGACATTTGGACATGATTTTTTTTCATTTAGACTCTGTTAGACATAGTTTGTTGATGGTGGTGTTTTTAAGTATTGGTGTTCATCATGTGTGGAATCCACTGGTTTTATTCAATGCCTAGCTACTCCTTGCTTTAGTGTAAATCAGTATCTAAGACACAGATTTTCCGCTTTTACCAAGTTAACTACAAGGAACACAATTAATTATATAATGCCTCAGCTAGCTCTCAGCCTCATTTTAAGAAGGTTTAAATTATTTTAATTTTTGGTTTTTAACTTTTTATACTTTAACCATTTGGAGAAGGTACATCTGTAATTTCTTTTTTGCTTCCTTAAATATATTTATGATGGAAACAATACATGTAGAATACTAGAAACAATACATGTAGAATATTAGAAAATAACATCTGGCATTTGATTTGTCATTCAGATAATATTCGGACTACAGCTATAGAAAGGCTGACCCTTGAGACCCTTCATTAAGACTCTGCTGTTTTGATCCCTCTGTTTATCTTTGCTCTGCCCTCCCTGAGGACTATTAGCAAATCATATGCAAGTGATTGAAAGTGCTTAAGAACTCTTAGTTAGCAGTGCATAGCATAACAGTCCTGGACTACCTGAGGGTAGTTGCTCATAACTTTACTGGAGATTATAAGTTTCCATGGGTTTCTTATGAAAATATATACAGTTATCAAATAGATACGTGTGCTACTGGCAGAAATAATGAACACAAAATAAATCTAACCCTGGCGAGGGACTTCCCTGGCGGTCCAGTGTTAAGACTGCGCTTCCACTACAGGTCGGTCACGTGGGTTCTGTCCCTTGGGGAACTAAGATCCCACATGCTGTGCGGTGCAGCCAAAAAAAATTTAACACTGATCAAAGCTGCATATGATAAAATTTATTCCTACAAAATTTGGCTTGGTAGAAAGGACTCAGAGAAAAGTCACTTTTAAATAATTGTGGCTGTAATTTGATATAGTCGACAAACGTATCAGGGAAACTTGTCTTTATGGAATATTTTACCAGAGTTAATTTACATGAAAAAAATCAGAAATGCTTCATTTGTACTTTACAAGAAAAAATTTTATGGGGCTATAGGAACAGGAAGTGAGAATAATCAGTGTCATCCTTCAAAAATTTGTTTTGGACAGATGAATTGGGGAAATTAAAACATTTTTCTTTCTAGAATTGGCCTTGATACAATGCTGGAGGTTTATCTTGCTTTAAGAAAATTACGTATGTAAAACAGATAAATTCTAAGCCATTTTTTCTCTATAAAATAATACAATGTCGTAGTCTTTTGAATAACTAGTGTTATTCTAGTTCTAGTGTATATTGCAGGTGATTTCAGTTTTATGATTAGAGCAACAGAGTTTTCAGCATTGCCACCACTATTGTGTAACTTACGGCGCAACTGTATTTTTTAGCCCTAATATCCAGTTTTTACATATTGTGAAGTATTTCATTTGTTTTAGAATGATTTTAAACTACTTAGCAAAGGGTAATCTTGTTTTTGCATCCTAATCCTACCCCCTTAAAACTAGTAATCTTTGGTGATTTCCTTGACTTTTCAGGGTTTTTTTTTTTTTCCTACTCACCATAGCCAGTACGAAAATGTGTGATAGTTTTCAATTTGTTTTTTATATACTTATGTGTGGAAACAGTTGCATCCTAACAATTAAATTTATGATGCTTAATATCTACTTGTTATAATTCTCTTAAAGAATGATATTTTAATTTATTGCTGCAGTAAACGTTTCTCAAACATTTAAAAATTATCTTTTCACATGTGGAATTTCAGCTGTTGATTGTCCTGTTTTATTACTTGACACCATTTTGTAAATAGACAAACCACTTATGGCTAACATTGAACAAAGGAAATTAATATTTTTTGCATTTTTAGCTAACATTTCCAGAGAACTTTGGTATCGTTTCGATGAAAAGCTTTGATCTGTTTGGCATCATAGGTACCTTTGAGAATCTGTTAAAAGTTATATATTCAACTCCCCAGAAAAATGCACATGGGCATTTTCACCTGTCCCCCAGCAGAGGTAGCTACTATTAACTGTGTGGTGTATCTCCTCCTATCATATATACAATACACATAAAGTGTGTATCTATATACATACACTCTTTTTAACATATATTGGTTCATCAATATTATTTTGCTATTTTTTCTGCTTAGATGTCTGAAATGTTTTTTCTATGCTGTCTCAGTTTATCTTACTAATTTTATTTTTATTATTTTTTTTCTTTTGAACTTTTTATTTTGTATTGGGGTACAGAGTCACATATGACTGAGCAACTAACTCACTTTCATAGATGATTAACAGTGTTGGGATAGTTTCAGGTGAATAGCAAAGGGACTCAGCTACACATATATCTTACTAATTTTAATGCCTACTAAGTAGGCATAGATTATTCTTTTCTTAGTGATAGAAATTTGGGTTATAGCCAGCATTTAATTTCTCTGTTAAGAGCGGTACTGAAATGGACATCCTTGTATATGCTTTTTTGTGCGTATATGCAAGTATCCTTTTGAAATAGAGATTTAGAAATGGCATTGTTAGGTCATAGGATAAACTCAGTTTTAAAATGTTGATAGATACAGCCAATTTGCCCTTCATTTGACCAGTACTCAGTTCCCTGGTGGTTCAGCTGGTAAAGAATCCACCTGCAATGTGGGAGACCTGGATTCGATCCCTGGGTTGGGAAGATCTCCTAGAGAGGGAAACGCTACCCACTCCAGAGTTCTGGCCTGGCGAATGCCATGGACTGTGTAGTTCATGGGGTCGCACAGAGTCGGACGTGGCTGAGCGACTGTCACCTCACTTCAGCTGTATGTATTTGTTTCCCTGTATCGTCACCTATGCTTGGTGTTACTGATCATTTTAATAATTTTAAAATAGAAGTTTCTTATGGATGAAATTACATTTAATTTATAGCAATAAAAAATCTCTTTAATAAGATTTTCAAAAATGCTTTGATAACTATTCTGATGTAGGATCTTTATTTTCAACAGTGGTCACACATTACCTAAGGTCAGCCTGTGACTGTTATGGCCACAGACACACTTTATTTTTCCTGTAGATTAGATGGTGAGATTTTATGTAGAAGCTGCTTTTTGAAAAATTGAAAAAGCAAGTAGTTCTGAGCCCTAATTCCAAACGTTTTCAATGTGTTGAATTCAGCCATGCCCGTTACCTGGAAATATGCACTCTACAAATGGCATCAGCAGGCTCACTTCACTCATTACTCTCCTATAAGCATTTGGATTTGCTATCCCCATTGCCCAAATGAAAGGGACATTTAACATAAAGGATTGCTTCTTGAATTAAATTTGTTGTTTACATACTGTTAATGAAGAGAGAAAAGGAAAGACTTAAAGTTGATATGAAGACAGAAAGTAACTTTTAAAAACACACAAAGATAATCTTGTGGTTGGTATTTATTAAGTGGAATTCTGCTTTATCTGAATATTGCTTTGTTAGAAACTCTGGGCTTTTCATTTATTCTAAATCCTGTTTTTAGCTGTAAAATCCAGTGACTTGGATTATGTCAAGATTTGCCTTTTTGGCTAATATGTTAGATAGTTACTTGACATGTTGACAGTTAAGTTTTTCAAAGAAGCGCTCATTTAGAAGTGTCCCATGTGAGATAATTGACCTCACCCCTGTTCACACCAGCTCACCATGCCGTCTCCTATGCCTGAGTACCTGAATGTGCACTACATTGGGGAGTCTGCCTCCAGGCTGCTGTTCTTATCGATGCACTGGGCACTTTCAATTCCTTCCTTCCAGGCTCTAGGGTAAGTGTCTTGAAGTTCTTGAATATTAAGTGTGATTTTGTAGCACAGATGTACATGAGACAAGAGCTTTTATTTTGGGAGGATTTGATTAAAGGGGGCAAACTGATACAGCATTATAACTTGAAATTTTATATGAAGAATCATATTGGGTGGTATTTACTGTATATTATGTGGAAGATTATCCATATTTCATAATTTGATGAAGTTAACAGTTTGAATGAAGTAAGTGCACTGGAGCCAGCATTTGTAATAGGCTGTCTTTGGCCTAAATGAGGGAGGCTCTAAATGACTTGGGATATTGTTTCTCCCTACCGCCACTGTTTCAGTGTTATCTCAGGCTTGTTAATAAGGATCTGAAACTTGCATACACTGAATATGTTTGAAAATAGAAGTGATTGTTTTTCAATCATGTGGTTGGTTGCCCCCTAAAAAGGTAAGAAAATATAAATTAGCCCATAGTACCACTATGATGAGTTAGAAATTTGGTTGTATCACTGAAGAGCATATCTGTGTTCTGTTGAGATTCTGTTGAGACCAATGAAAAATGGTCTATTATGAGAAATCCAAGCTTTGTTTAAAGTTTACCAGATTTCTTCATATTGTTTTAATGTAACTGGTTTGAAGAAGCAAAGAGACCATGGAGAAAGTTAAGCCCATAGTTAGAAAAGTATTGGTCAAGTTGTAGGACCTTATTGTACAACAATGCCAATGTTATTTTCTAACTAAGAGGTATAACACAGGCCATCAAAAACTGATTTTTTAAATCTGTTTACTCTGTTCTTTTTTGTGTGATTTGTTCACTGGTTGATTACCTTGACTTTACTGTATAAAACTTTACACTCAGTTTTCATTCCAATCCCTAAGAAAGGAAATGCCAAAGAATGCTCAAACTACGGCAGAATTGCACTCATCTCACACACTAGTAAAGTAATGCTTAAAATTCTCCAAGCCAGGCTTCAGCAATACGTGAACCGTGAACTTCCAGATGTTCAAGCTGGTTTTAGAAAAGGCAGAGGAACCAGAGATCAAATTGTCAACATCCGCTGGATCATGGAAAAAGCAAGAGAGTTCCAGGAAAACATCTATTTCTGCTTTATTGACTTCGCCAAAGCCTTTGACTGTGTGGATCACAATAAACCATGGAAAATTCTGAAAGAGATGGGCATACCAGACCACCTGACCTGCCTCTTGAGAAACCTGTATGCAGGTCAGAAAGCAACAGTTAGAACTGGACATGGAACAACAGACTGGTTCCAAATAGGAAAAGGAGTACATCAAAGCTGTATATTGTCACTCTGCTTATTTAACTTATATGCAGAGTACATCATGAGAAACGCTGGGCTGGAGGAAGCACAAGCTGGAATCAAGATTGTCGGGAGAAATATCAATAGCCTCAGATATGCAGATGACACCACCCTTATGGCAGAAAGTGAAGAAGTTAACTAAAGAGCCTCTTGATGAAAGTGAAAGAGGAGAGTGAAAAAGTTGGCTTAAAGCTCAACATGCAGAAAACAAAGATCATGGCATCTGGTCCCATCACTCCATGGCAAATAGGTGGGGAAACAGTGGAAACAGTGGCTGACTTTATTTTTGGGGGCTCCCAAATCACTGCAGATAGTGATTGCAGCCATGAAATTAAAAGACGCTTACTCCTTGGAAGGAAAGTTATGACCAACCTAGACAGCATATTAAAAAGCAGAGACATTACTTTGCCAACAAAGGTCCATCTAGTCAAGGCTGTGGTTTTTCCAGTAGTCAAGTATGGATGTGAGAGTTGGACTATAAAGAAAGCTGAGTGCCGAAGAATTGATGCTTTTGAACTGTGGTGTTGGAGCAGACTCTTGAGAGTCCCTTGGACTGCAAGGAGATCCAACCAGTCCATCCTAAAGGAGATCAGTCCTGAGTGTTCATTGGAAGGACTGATGCTGAAGCTGAAACTCCAATCCTTTGGCCACCTGATGCGAAGAGCTGACTCACTGGAAAAGACCCTGATGCTGGGAAAGATTGAGGGCAGGAGGAGAAGGGGACAACAGAGGATGAGATGGTTGGATGGCATCACCGACTCAATGGACATGAGTTTGAGTAGGCTGTGGGGGTTGGTGATGGACAGGGAGACCTGGTGTGCTGCGGTTCACGGGGTCGCAAAGAGTCAGACACGACTGAGCGACTGAACTGAACTGAATGAACATTGTGTTTTCAAATATATGAGTCAGTTATAAGGTTTCATAAAATATATTTGATATTTGTTTTTGTTTTTATAGGCAAGAAAACAGCATATCATTGGTGAAAGCTTATTGGAATGAACTTTTTACTCTTGGTCTTGCCCAGTGCTGGCAAGTGATGAATGTGGCAACTATATTAGCAACGTTTGTCAACTGTCTTCACAGTAGCCTTCAACAAGGTAAAAAGCACCTTATTTTTCCTTTTCTAGGATATGAGGAGACATCAGTTTTATAGTATTATGTTTAAAGTTAAGTATGAAAAGATAAATACCAATATCCTTTTTACCTTACATAATTTTTACATTTTGATAAATTCATTCATTAATCACCCAAAATAGTTTTAAATGAGAGTCCAACAAAACTGAAACAGATGTATTTAAGTGCTGTTTCTGATCAGGCCTCGTGAATTTTTACACTTCAACATACATACCAAAGAATCCAGGGTACGCTTATATAGAGGTAATCCAACTATTTATAAATGTATAGTTACCAACTGTTTTTAAACTGCTTTTCTTTTTTTTTTTTTTTTTGCTCTTATTTTTTTTTTCTATTTATTTTTATTAGTTGGAAGCTAATTACTTTACAATATTGTAGTGGTTTTTGTCATACATTGACATGAATCAGCCATGGATTTACATGTATTCCCCATCCCAATCCCCCCTCCCACCTCCCTCTCCACCCGATCCCTCTGGGTCTTCCCAGTGCACCAGGCCCGAGCACTTGTCTCATGCATCCAGCCTGGGCTGGTGATCTGTTTCACCCTAGATAATATACATGTTTCGATGCTGTTCTCTCGAAACATCCCACCCTCACCTTCTCCCACAGAGTCCAAAAGTCTGTTCTGTACATCTGTGTCTCTTTTTCTGTTTTGCATATAGGGTTATCGTTAAGCATTTTTCTAAATTCCATATATATGCATTAGTATTCTGTATTGGTCTTTATCTTTCTAGCTTATTTCACTCTGTATAATGGGCTCCAGTTTCTTCCATCTCATTAGAACTGATTCAAATGAATTCTTTTTAACGGCTGAGTAATATTCCATGGTGTATATGTACCACAGCTTCCTTATCCATTCGTCTGCTGATGGGCATCTAGGTTGCTTCCATGTCCTGGCTATTATAAACAGTGCTGTGATGAACATTGGGGTGCACGTGTCTCTTTCAGATCTGGTTTCCTCGGTGTGTATGCCCAGAAGTGGGATTGCTGGGTCATATGGCATAAACTGCTTTTCTTAATTGTAGCTTTTTGAATCCTAAGGTAGGCTAAACTTTTTTTTTTTTAAATCAATTCATCAGTATGTATCCTTTCACTTAGACACTACTAAAGAGTCACAGAACAATCCTAATTATTATTTTCCTTTTCCTGGTTACAATTCCCAGTCGTTTGAGGAGACAGGTGGGCAAGCACTGATTTATAAATGTTTAGTTTCAGAATGGCTTGTGACTGTCCAAGAAGAAGGTGCCCCATCATCAGATGGGAAGAACTATTTTTTTTGAGTTCAAGAAAAAGTTATAGATAGAGAATTACATTTATTTCCTTTGCATATGCCACTTCCTGTTGTTGTACATTTTTCTTGAACTATCTGCTTCCCCTCCTATTTAATGGCAAAGGATAGCCTTAAGATCTCATCAATAGTAGATATACCAGAAGTCAGTACTACATAAACACAATAATTTTTAAGTTAGAACATACTGTTTTACTCAACTTTTCTTTGGTCTTGACAGGGTTTTTTTTTTTTTTTTGGCTAAATATTTGCTTTTGTTATAGTAGTGTTGGTAACTTAATAATCTAGATGATTTTACTTATTTTTCATTTTGCTTATTTTATTGATATAAACTTAAATCCTATTACCAAAATTTGAATCTTTTGTACTTTGGTTGGTTAGCCAAATTTTTAGTCTTTACGGCTTATCTTCTCAAAGGTGTATCTTAGAAGAAGACATTACCTTTAGGGCTAAAAAGCCTAATATAAAAATGTTAACAACCTGTTCTTTTTTTTTTCTTGAATGAACAGTGTCTGAAGATCATTAATTAGTTTCATTTGAAGTTGCAGAGAGGGACTTCCCTGGTGGTTCAGTGGCTAAGACTCTGTGCTCTCAGTGCAGGGGGCCTGGGTTCCATTGCTGGTTAAGGAACTACATCCCACATTCTGCAACTAAGACCCAGCACAACTGAATATATAAATAAATAAAACATTAAACTTGCAGGTATATTGAATTTTTAACATTTGATAAATTGATTATATTCAAAGCTAGAAATTAGTGAGAAGGAAATATATCGCATAAAAATAGTCATGCATTTTTGCTGAAGATTTTGTTTGTTTCTTTGTTTTTAATTAAAGATAAAATATCAACAGAAAGAAGAAAATTATTGATGGAACACATCTTCAAACTACAGGAGTTTTGTAACAGCATGGTAAAACTCTGCATTGATGGATATGAATATGCCTACCTGAAGGCAATTGTACTCTTCAGTCCAGGTATATAAACATTTACTTCCTATTAAAAATAGCGTTTGAGGATGTGGAGAAATTACAACCCTCATACATTTGCCATTGGGAGTGTACATTGGTGTGAAGTGGAAACAATTGAAGTGTCCATCAAACAAATGAATAAACAAAATGTAATGTATATATAAATGGAATTCTGATACATGCCACCATGGATAAACCTTGAAAACAGTTTGCAAGTGACAAACCAATCACAAAATACCACATATTAAATGTTTCCATGTATCTGCATTGTCCAGAATAGGCAAATCTATAGAGAGATTTGTGGCTTCCTTGGCCTAAGGAGAGGAGAGAATGAAGAGTGACTACTAATGGGTGTTTCTTTTGGGGCCAACAAAGATGTTCTAAAGTTAGATTGTGGTGAGGGTTGCACAGCTCTGAATATACTAAAAAACTGTTGAATTGTACACTTCAAATCTGAAATTTTTGGATATAAGACATCTGGGTGTGAAAAGGAAAATTGAAGAAATCAGTGAAATGATGCAGACTTTTAGTCCTATTCAGTACTTGAATGTTTAGGTATACTTTGCATCATTAAAAGGCAAAAAGAGAGATGAAGATTGCTTTGTTAATGGGTTAAATTTCCAAACAGCTTATGAGTTCCCAATAAATAGAAAAAGGGGTCTCTTGTCTTTCTGCCAATTGCTAGTTTTTACATATAATAAAATGACAGTAAAGCTCAACAATCAATTTTAGAGTAAGAAAAATTGACTATTTTCTTAGGCTCTGTATTCTTCATTTTGGTATATGTTTATCTGTTACTGTGTATCATAATAAAATGATCTGAGGAACCCCGCTTCTTACTACCTTCAGTGATATGAGTAAGATAATTAAAGCTATTTTGTACTGTTCTTCTGGTGTTTTAGATAAATTAATAACATGTATTGCAGTTTTTATCACAACCAATTTGCCACTTTAATTTTCCTTAAAATTGAAAGACCATAGATTTGACAACAGAATTATAATGTACTTTTGTTTTATTAAATATTCCTTCTATTTCTGTTTGCTACTTTTCTTATTCTCCTTAGTCAGGATACCACTTTCCATATTTTAGGCTTAAGTTTTATGAAATTCTTTTAATATTTCCACTTCAGTGAAATATTTATATAGGTTATTTCATGTTGCTATATTATTTTTCTGATAGAGATGATGTTCAGAGTTTATAATTTCATAAGTATCTTTTTATCCTAACAATGGTGAAAGGAAGATTTTCTTATTAAGAAAATATAGAATATAGCATGCATGAGGGGGTGGGTGAAATGGGTGAAGGAGAATCATGAGGTACAAACTTGCAGTTATAAATAAGCCACAATGATAAAATTTATAGCATGGTGACTGTAGTCACTATTGTATTGTAAACATGAAAGCTCCTAGAAAATAAACCTTGAAAGTTCTCATCGTAAGAAAAAAGTTTCGTAACTTTGAATGGTAACTAGACTTGCTGTGGTGATCATTTCACAGTGCATGTGAATGTCACTTCATTTTGTTCTGTACCTTAAACAGATACAATGTTGTATGTCAATTATACTTAAGTTAAAGTATGTACTACTATTTTAATGAAAAAAATTTTAAAGAATATATTTTGAAAATGGGGGCTTCCCTCATAGCTCAGTTGGTGAAGAATCAGCCTGCAATGCAGGAGACCCCAGTTGGATTCCTGGGTTGGGAAGATCCGCTGGAGAAGGGATAGGCTACCCACTCCAATATTGT
This sequence comes from Cervus elaphus, assembly GCF_910594005.1. NCBI lineage: Eukaryota > Metazoa > Chordata > Mammalia > Artiodactyla > Cervidae > Cervus > Cervus elaphus. The sequence continues at coordinate 24,711,270 of NC_057817.1, read as the reverse complement.
TGGGATTCCCTTGTGGCTCAGCTGGTAAAGAATCCGCCTGCAATGTTGGGAGATCTGGGTTCGATCCCTGGGTTGGAAAGATCCCCTGGAGAAGGGAAGACTACCCACTGCAGTATTATGGCCTGGAGAATTCCATGGACTTTGCAGTCCATGGGGTCGCAAAGAGTCAGACACAACTGAGCTAGTTTCACTTTCACTTTCATTCTGAAAATATTTCATTGGTTAAAAATACTTTTAACTAAGCCAAGTCATTTCATTTTTTGTTTATATTGAAAGCAAAATGATCAAAATCCTTTCTACCACTTGTGAAATAGAAAAAGCTGTTTTGTTTTATTTGAGCCCAGTGGTTTCATTTTTTTATTAGATGTTAGAATACATGTATGAGATGAAACGGTTTTAAGGGTTTAAGTACAGTGCCTGGTATTTAGTGGGTGGGTTGCTAAAATTTTACTAGTATTTGTGGAATGAAAGAGCCATGCATATATGATAGGGTTTCCTGCTGAACTGTTGTTTATCACCTTTTCCATCTCTACCTGGTGTCTTAGTAAATGAGTATGCAAAACTAAAGTAACAATATATTCTTTAATGTTTCAGATCATCCAGGCCTAGAAAACATGGAACAGATTGAGAAATTTCAGGAAAAGGCTTATGTTGAATTCCAAGATTATATAACCAAAACATATCCAGATGACACCTACAGGTATCTAGAAGTTAAACACTATTTAATTAAGTTCATCTTAAAAATTTTTGTGTATCTGTTTCCTTATTCTCCATTCCAAGTGTAATTAAATTTAGTCAGCTTTGGCCTTTCAAGTAGTTAATGCCTGTTGCAAGTACTTTATATGTACTTTTTTTTTTATATGTACTATTTTATATGAGACTTCAGCACAGAAAGGTTAAGTAACTTGCTCAAAGTCACACAATAAACAGCAGAGCCAGGTAGTTTGACTCTCACACCCAAGCTCTTAACTTGCTTTAGATGAAATAATGGATTGAATTAGAAAAGGGGATGAAAAGTGGATGAATAAAAAGATACCATTAGCTTATTTTATAATTAATTTTTAAATTTGGCTTATGGCATTTATAGCAAAGTGTTTCTTACCAGTGTCCTTTAATAAAATGAACTCAATTTTTGAGTGATTAAGCATTTGGCTGTCAGAGCAAGAGCACCTGGGTTTAATGCCTAACTCTGCCACTTACTAGCTGTATGACCTTATAGAAGTTAACAGAAGTTATTTAACTTCTATTTCAATTTCTTTACTGTAAAATGGAGGTAATAGTACCCACATTTTATAATCAGTGTAAGGATTAAATCAGTTAATATATTCAAAGAGCTTAGTAGAGCAGTGCCTGTTACATAGTAAGGGCTATATAAATTTGTTCACTAATACTATTAACATACTTCAAACTAGTAAAAGAATATTTTACATATAATAACTTTTTACATAGATTATATAATAGACTTATAAGCCAGTTCCATCATGAAAATCAGCTGTAGTTTATCTTACATCTAACCAGTTTTCCTACCCTACTTCCTACCAGTTCTGTGAATGCAGCTCAGCTAGTGGGAACAAACAGGAAATGAGTAATTTGAGCAGTATAGTACATGAATGCAGAAAGATTGCTTAATTCTGGGTCTGCTGGTTTCACTTGTTCTCAAGTGCTCAAGTGTTCTCAAGAGCATAAGGCCTTAGCATAGATGAAGGATAAATAATGCCACAAACTTTTTGGAAAGGTGGTTCTTTGGGTGTTGGTTTTGTTATGATCTTTTTTTTTTTTTCCAGTTTTTTAAAGTGTCAAAAGTTTTATACCTTATATAAATTAATGGGCTCCCCTGATGGCTGAAATGGTAGAGTCTGCCTTCAATGATGTAGACCAGGGTTTGATCCCTGGGCCAAGAAGATACCCTGGAGAAGGACATGGCAACCCATTTTAGTGTTCTTGCCTGGAGAATTCCATGGACAGAGGAGCCTGACAGGCTACAGTCCATGGGGTCGCAAAGAGTCAGACCCAACTGAGCAACTAGCACAGTTCCCTTCAGTTCAGTCGCTCAGTCATGTCCCACTCTTTGCGACCCCGTGAACCGCAGCACACCAGGCCTCCCTGTCCATTACCTACTCCCGGAGTCCACCTAAACCCATGTCCATCGAGTCGATGATGCCATCCAACCATCTCATGCTCTGTCGTCCCCTTCTCCTCCTGCCCTCAATCTTTCCCAGCATCAGGGTCTTTTCCAGTGAGTCAGCTCTTCGCATCAGGTGGCCAAAGGATTGGAGTTTCAGCTTCAGCATCAGTCCTTCCAATGAACACTCAGGACTGATCTCCTTTAGGATGGACTGGTTGGATCTCCTTGCAGTCCAAGGGACTCTCAAGAGTCTGCTCCAACACCACAGTTCAAAAGCATCAATTCTTCGGCACTCAGCTTTCTTTATAGTCCAACTCTCACATCCATACATGACTATTGGAAAAACCATAGCCTTGACTAGATGGACCTTTGTTGGCAAAGTAATGTCTCTGCTTTTTAATATGCTGTCTAGGTTGGTCATAACTTTCCTTCCAAGGAGTAAGCGTCTTTTAATTTCATGGCTGCAATCACTATCTGCAGTGATTTGGGAGCCCCCAAAAATAAAGTCAGCCACTGTTTCCACTGTTTCCCCACCTATTTGCCATGGAGTGATGGGACCAGATGCCATGATCTTTGTTTTCTGAATGTTAAGCTTTAAGCCAACTTTTTCACTCTCCTCTTTCACTTTCATCAAGAGACTCTTTAGTAGTTCTTCACTTTCTGCCATAAGGGTGGTGTCATCTGCATATCTGAGGTTATTGATATTTCTCCTGGCAATCTTGATTCCAGCTTGTGCTTCCTCCAGCCCAGCGTTTCTCATGATGTACTCTGCATATAAGTTAAATAAGCAGAGTGACAATATACAGCTTTGACGTACTCCTTTTCCTATTTGGAACCAGTCTGTTGTTCCATGTCCAGTTCTAACTGTTGCTTCCTGACTAGCACACACACACACAAATAAAAACAGTGTTTAAAATTTTCCTCGTTTTGACTCTACATCTGCCTGCTGACCTCTGTTCCATTAGGTTCCAGATTCTTTGACCTCTGAAACTCTTTCTTAGTTTCTTATATTCATAGTTAGTTAAATTAATTATCTTTAGATAGCAGTTTTCAACTTACAGTGTATTTTCACACAAGACATTGTCCTGCCTCACTGGCCCAGGAACTGGCAGGGATCACTTTATTGATTGCCACAACACTGTGCAAGCGACAGGGCGAGTAGTGGCTTCTGCCCACTCACATAGCTAGAAGTAGCTGAATCAGGATTTGAACCTAATGGCTTTGATTCTATAATCTGTGCTCTTCCCATTAACAACAACTATTGCCTATTTTGGGCTTTCCTAGTGGCTCAGCTGGTAAAGAATCCGCCTGCAATGCGGGAGACCTGGGTTTGATCCCTGGGTTGGGAAGATTCCCTGGAGAGGGGAACAGCTACCCACTCCAGTAATCTGGCCTGGAGAATTCCATGGACTACAGTCCATGGGGTCGCAAAGAGTCAGGCATGACTGAGCAACTTTTCACTTCACTTCACTTCATTGCCTATTTTACTATTCCCAATACATTTTGCAAAGCAAAACCAAAAAAACTATCATTGAGCCTCATGTATCCTGATAACACAAAACATTGCTATTATAACCTTGAAAGAGTTCCTAAGCCATTAAACTTATAACTTGATCCATGGTTTAAAACTGTTCCATGATTCATACAACCAACCAGAGGTAGCACAGCATAGCAGTTAAGAGCAAGGCTTTCCAATGAAGTCTGTCAGACATCATATATATCCAGGTGATTGTCATGTAGTTTAAGGCTTGAGAATACTAAAGGTTTTAAGTGTTGAAAACTGTTGATAATCTTTGTTAACTTATGATATTAGTATTCATGCAGAAATTACGTATACCTTTCTACTGAGTTACTCTTTGATTTACAACCTTGTTCACCTTCCTTTTCTCTTTTGAGGTTGTCTAGACTACTACTTCGATTGCCAGCTTTGAGACTGATGAACGCTACCATCACCGAAGAACTGTTTTTCAAAGGTCTCATCGGCAATGTTCGAATTGACAGTGTCATCCCACATATTTTAAAAATGGAACCTGCAGATTATAACTCACAAATAATTGGTCACAGCATTTGAAAGCTGAGATCCCAGTTTAAAGTGATTGTTCTTTCCCAGAACACAAGAAGACACCAAATCGAACTCACTGATTCCAGGGCATCTGGAAATTTTTACTTTAAAGAGAAACCAAAAACCAAAATATTTTGATTTTACTTCCTTAAGAAGAATGTTTGAAGTGATTGAGCAGGTAGCAGGAATTAGAATTTCCTTTCCTGTCTTATTTAACTGAATAAGAAATACTATCAATTTATTCTTGGTTAAGATGACACCTAAAGCTGTCACCTCTTGACTAAGATTTCTCCTTTTATTTTATAAAACAAATAAATAAGTCTCTCTCTTTTTTTTTCCAGAATTGTGTTCTATTCATGTTTACTTTCATTATGAACTAGTACAAACACTTAATCACTAAGAAGGATCTTCTTGCATTTTACGCTTCTAAAATATAATCTGTTTTAATTACCTGTCTAAAGAAGATTATTTTATGCTCAGTGGTATAATGATAACACTGGGACTATAGGAGATAATAATTGAATATAAATATTTTTTTGTTTTTTGTAAATATCATGGCACCGTTAGCATTTATCACCCTCATTGCTGGCAATGAGACATAGGTTATTTGTGATCTTAAGAGCTGATATTTTTAGTGTTGTGTATTATTAGTTACAAGCACTTTTTATTTATGTATGTAGCAGAAAATTGTTTTTGAGAATAAGATAGGTTCATGTTTTAATATTTTTGGTTTACCGTGTTGTAAAAGTAATAGAAACTGATTGAGCGCCACAAGTTTCAGTATTTCACAATAGATATTTAAATTGTTGCTGTTTATTCCACAGAAAGCATCTGTCATCTCTCCCTCTTTTCTGACCTGCATTTAGTTTCCTGACTCTTCCATGGGATTTAGCCAGTTTCTTTTAGGTCACTGGAAATACCTCCTTTATGAAAGTGGATTTATCATAGCCAATCTGTGTTTTCAAGGTGAGTTAGGCAGTTATTTTAAAGCAGTTGATAATTTTCTGAGACTTCAGTTGTTTAATATATGGAGGAATGTGCACTGATTTTTCACTGTAAAGGGGAAGGGGCTGTTTTAACAATAGTATGAGCATCAGCCTGAAGCACTGCCTTGTACTACCGCAATGGAAGCATTTTAGATTCCTTGAATGTCTTCCATGGTAATGTTTTCCTTAGCAGAACCTGATACTGTTAAGTATTTCTTTGCTATAACTTCATGAGAAATTACTTTGTTATATCTATTTGTTGATTTTTAAAAAATATGGATATTTTATTGCACTCGAACATTTTTTACAAAGATTTTGCAATAGAAGAGAAGCAGAATTTGGGGGAGGGGTATGGATTTTACTAATTGCTGCTTTATAGTAAATCAGAAGTTTTAAAGTATCAATTTAGAGTCTTTACCAACTTAAGGGAAACTTTTTTCCCTATTTAAAACGTGATTTTTGTCAATGGGATTTTTTTTTCTTCTATAATTACAGCTGGGTAAACTACATTTAGTACAGAATACTCAAATGGAAAAATCAGTGGTTTATACCTTTATAAACCCAATGAAGAAAGCCAAGGATTCAAGATATTCTTTTAAATAATGTACTAATGGTTAATTAAGATACATGTTTGAAGCATTTTTCCTGATTACATTTACAGTTGTATTTGGAAGTGTTTTTTAAAAACTATATTAAAATGTGGCTTGCATTACAAATTTGTTTTCTGTTAATGTATTTGATTTCAGAGTCCTGTTTGTTCATTGTTTGGTCATCCTTTGTTCCATTGTTAAAAAATCTCTAGTAAGATTTATGAAAGTACTTTCAGGAAGGAAAAAGCATGGAAAATATTTTCATATCCCAATATTTTAGGATGATTTACAGTTCAATTTGAAGACTTGCAACTAAATATTACAGACTGACCATTTATTTTCTTTCTGTCCTGAAATTTCAGTAAAGTGTAACCACACAATGACAGATGAAACAGGAGAGAAGAAATCAAAGGATAAGAGAGTTGAATAAATTTTAGGGAAAGAAAATGCAGGTAGAGAAAGACAGAGCCAAAACCAAGGAAATGGTCATCTGAATGCCTGCAAAAGGTGGTACCTTGAGAAAGAAGCCAGTATACGTTGCAGAATGCTGTTTAGTACCTGGAGGAACCAGGTGCACATTTTCAGAGATGGCACTTGGCGCATTAAAGAGAGGATTGATTGCATATCTGTCTACAGAATCACTGAACTCTCTTTCTCTACATTTGTTGAAGTCAGGTGACCACTTTCTCTTTTTTTTTGTTTTTTGTCTTGTTTTTGGCTGCACTACATGGTATGTGAGATCTTAGTTCTCCAACCGGGGATCAAACCCATGCCCCCTGCACTGGAAACTTGGAGTCTTAACTACTGGACCACCAGGGAAGTCCCCAGTGACCACTTTCTATCCTTCAGCCTTTTTGAGCAAGAAGCCAGAGATTAATAATCTTGAGACACTAAACCAGAAGATCACAAGATTTATAGGATACCAGGGATAACAAGCCTTGGATTAGATATAATCTTGAAGATATGGATTAAGTGAAAATCTGCATTTTCCCTAAGCATGTTCCCATAATGCTGACCACTGGGTATAGGCTTCTATGCCAGGATTTTTTTTCTTCGGAGAAACTAAGTTTCTTTGGGAAAAACTAATTTGTCTGGAGAAAAAATCTCTAGACACTCAACTTTTGGTTGTCCCTGATAAGAAGACTGCCTACCATTTTATCTCTCTTCAGTGAATCTCGGTATTTCCAAGTCATATATGTATACATGAGGTTTCCATTCAGTTCTCTAATGCCTACTGTTAAATACGAACATAGAGCCAGGATCATCAGATATTTGAGGAAAATTTCTAATACATAAGAGATCAGCTATAATTTGATGGTGGGGTCAGATAACAATGCAGTGATCAGAAAAGTACCCCATCTTCAAATATAATTAATATTTTGAAAGTAGGTGTATTCATTAAATGAAAATAGGATGCTTTGAAAAGGAAAATTGAAAGGAAGAAACTGCCCCTGGAAATTTAAACTGATAGCCAAAACAATTCATTAGAAGGGTTACAATGTAAAGTTGTTGAGGAAAGGTTTCAAGGTTTCAATAACCTTGAAAGTACAATTCACCCTTGAATAACATGGGTGTTGGGGCACCAACCACATGCAGCCTCTGTAGTACTGTAGTGTGTATGTATTTTTAAAGTCTGCATGTAAATAGACCCACACAGTTCAAACTCATGTTGTTCAAGGGTCAACTGTATAATCAAGAGAAATAGATAATGAGAAAATGAGAAGAGATAAAATCAGAGAATCAGAACAGGACGTCTAACATTTTAATAGTAAGGACTGAAGAGAAAAGACAAGGTAAGAAAATTATTTTATAAAAAAAAAATTATTTTATACAAGAAAAGTTCCACAGAAGGACATGTGCTGCTCAGGTTGAATGATTGACCTGTTAAATGAAAAAGATCCATACCATCTTGAAATGAGAACAGCATAATCAAAGAAGATAGTGTATTACTGCTTCTAGCTGTATTGTGGAATAGATAACTCTGAAGGCCTTTGATCTATTGCTGGACTTGCAAGAAACATGGCATGAGTTCTCAAAGCAGGCTAAAGTTGTCCCAGGTCATGAACCCTCCCTGTCCTAGCAGAATCAAAACTTTCTGGGGAAAACATTAATTTACATCAGTTTTGCACACTTTTCTGTAAAAGGCCAGAGCATCAGTGTTTTTTACTTTGAGGACCTTACCATGTCTGAATCAACTACTCTGCTATTGTTCAAAAGCAAGTGTAGACTGTACATAAGTGAATGGGCATGGCAGTGGTCCAGTAAAACATTTAAAAAACAGGGAGTGAACTGGACTTGGCCCTTTGGGTGTAGTTTGCTGATCTCTAATTTAGAACCTCAAACTGTCACACATTAAGCTCAACCAAATTGAGCTCACGAAATTATCAAAGTTAGAAGGAAACAAGCCACTTGAATGAGTCAGCAATAAGCAATACATATAGATCCTAAAAATAGATACTGAAATTGTCATCTGTACATGATTCAAACTGTACGTAACAAGTTTTAAGAAGAAAATGGAATCGAAAAGGTGGTGGGTGTTCTGACTCAACCAGTGTCCTTTTGGACATCTACTGTGTGCTGTGGTTGTAGGCACTTCTGAGTCTTCCCAACACTGCTGGCTCAGTGATCTCCCTTGGTGACCAATGCCACCAGCCACCGACTCACCTGAGCCAACACCTAGGGCATCTCTTCCATCTTCCCACTCCCATCGAGTTCAACAGTAACCCCTGAGGCTTCAGCTTCCAGAGTTGGTCTCAAATCCCTTCACCTGTGTGTGTGTGCCTCTGCCCCCAGCAGCTTTCTCCAGCAGCACCACTGAGAACCTTCTGAAGCACATCTGTCTGCCCCCATCCATTCCCTGCTTACAACCATCCATGCTCCCCCTTGCCAACTAGACATGTCCCAGCTGCCTCTTGTGGTCTCTGGAGCCCCGAGGGGTGTGGCTGACTCAGGCCTAATTCTTCAGCCTTCTCCCTGTGTGTCTGTCTGTGGGACACACCAAGGTCCCTCTCGCCTTTGGGTGGGCTGCTCCCACTTGCATTTTGCTCTTCATCCCCTGCCCTCTGCTTTCAGGGATGGAGGCAATTCCCCAGGCCTTTTCAACCAGCCCATCTCTGTCCTTCCCACTGACCTGCCTTTTTCTTATATATGTGTGTTATATATATATATATATATATATATATATATATATGTAGCAGAGTTGGCTTGGGTGGACACAGTATATATGTTGGGCTGTCTGGCACCCACAGTGGAGAGAGTTGAACCTTGATTTTGTCAGTCAGCATTATGGGCAGGGGACTTATAAAAGTCGTGGGGCCAGCAGACATCCTGAATAGGAAGGTGTTCTCCGTGCAAATAAGGGAGAGACTGAAGAACCGAGTCGTTTAGATGAAGAAGTACCTGGTTTCATAGCAGGCCTGGCAATTTTACAAATCTGAGGCCCTCACCCAGGTGGAGGATAGCAAGTACAGGCTGAGCAAAAGATTCCTGCACTGCCCTGTTGCCTTACCACCAACCAATCAGAAGAAAGTCACATACCCTGCAGCCCTCAACCCAAATTTTACCTATAAAAACTTTTCCCTGAAAACCACTGGGGAGTTTGGGGATTTAGAGTATGAGCCACCCATTCTCCTTGGTTGGCCTTGCAATAAACTTTTCTTTCCCACTCCCACCCCCCAAAAAAAGCAAGAAACGGGAACAGTAATGGGGAACAAACATTTTAAAACAAGCAGAAACACCTTAGGAAAAAATGAAATCTTAAAAATCAATCCATGGTGAAAGATTATGCCTTTAACACATCCTTTTAATACACACACACACACACACACACACACACACACACACACACACACACACACACACACACACACACACACACACACACACACACACACACACACACACACACACACTTATATCCCAGGGAATTGAAAACATATCTGGAAGAGATGTATACACGCCCATGTTTACTGCAGCATTGTTCGTAATAGCTAAGAGATGAAAGCAACCAAAAATACCCACTGAAAGATGACTAGATAGAAAGTGATATGTACACAGTATTACTCAGCCTTACAAAAAGAAATCCTGTCACATGGATTTCATCCTACAATGTGGATGAAACTTAAGGATAGCATGCTAAGTAAGATGAAAGTGTTAGTCGTGTCCAACTCTTTGTGACCCCAGGGACTGTAGCTGATCAGGTTCCTGTGTCCATGGAAATCTCCAGGCAAGAATACTGGAGTGGGTTGCCATACTGCTCTCCAGGGGATCTTCCTGAACCGAGGCAGATTCTTTACTGTCTGAGTCAAGACAAGTCCTGCGTGATTTCATTTATAGCAGGTATGTGAAGTAGTCGTACTCTTAGAAAGTAGAAGAGTGGTTATTGGGTGCTGGTGACCCAATAGGAGCTCCAATAGGAGCTTCCCAGGTGGCGCTAGCGGTAAAGAAAGTGAAAGTCGCCCAGTTGTGTCCAACTCTTTGTGACCCTATGGGCTATACAGTCCATGGAATTCTCCAGGCCAAAATACTGGAGTGGGTAGCCTTTCTCCAGGGAATCTTCTCAACCCAGGGATTGAACCCAGGTCTCGCAAAGCGGGAGGTTTCTTTACCAGCTGAGCCACCAGGGAAGCCCAAGAATACTGGAGTGGGTAGCCTTTCCCTTCTCCAGCGGATGTTCCCAACCCAGGAATTGAACTGGGGTCTCCTGCATTGCAGGCTGATTCTTTACCAACTGAGCTATCAGGGAGTGGTAAAGAATCCACCTGTCAATGCAGGAGACGTAAGAGATGCAGGTTCAATCTATCCCTGGGTGTTCCCTGGGTCGGAAAGATCTCCTGGAGGAGGGCATGGCAACCTACTCCAGTGTTCTTGCCTGGAGAATCCCATGGACAGAGGAGCCTGGTGGACTATGGTCCATAGGGTCACAAAGAGTCCACAGGGTCACAAAGAGTCAGATACAACTGAAGCGACTTAGCAAACCACAGCACAACCTAGTATAGAGAGAAAGGGGAGTATTGTTCTGTGGGTTGAGAGTTTCAGTTTTATAAGATATAAAAGTTCTAGATTCGCTGCACAACAATATATATATAGTTAACACTACTGTATTATACACTTTAAAACAAGATGGTAAATTTTATGGGTTTTTTGCCCCTCCCCACCCCACAGAATGCTAGGAAACCAAATTGTACTTTTGAAAACTGTTCCACAAGGGAGAGAATTAAGCCTAATTAATTATAGAATTAATAACTATATGAATGGTATTTCAGAAACCAAATAGTTGACAGGAAGTTTTCTCTTTATAGGGCTTCCCAGGGTGGTGTTAGTGGTAAAGAATCTGCCTGCTAATGCAGGAGATGCAGGAGACGTGGGTTCAATCCCTGGGTCGGAAAGATCCCCTGGAGAAGGGAATGGCACCCTACTCCAGAATTCTCACCTGGAAAAATGAATGGGCAGAGAAGCCTGGCGGACTAAGATCAGTGGGGCTGCAAAGAGTTGGACACGACTGAGCACACACACCCACTTTTCTCTTTATAGGAGATTTGTGGCTAATGAAGGAATGAAATTATTTAGACAATGCTTAGCAGTGACAGGTAAAATCACAAAAAATGAGGCAAGCAGACACCATATATTTTCCTGAATGGAAAGATAACAAAAAAATGAACACAAATCTTGTTAGGTACCTAGGTTTAATACTAACAGAAATACAGGGAATAGAACACAAGGACACAACAAAATCCAGACAGTGGAAAACTCTACAGGAGAAATTACCAGTTTCTTTGTCAAATAAACTGGAAGGACAAAAAACAAGGGGTGGGAATTGGGGGAATCATATATTAAAAGAAAATCAGTTATAAAATATGGAAGTTATTTGGACAAACAAAAAAATTATTAAATGATTGTGGAAATTTGAACCTTTTTCAGCAGATATTTTATATTAATCAGTTATTAACTTTTTCGGGTGAGATAATAGTAATATGGTTATGCTTTTAGAGTAATTTTTATATTGTGGAATAAGACAGATGGAATTTTTAAAAAACAAAACAAGCCTGTGGAAAGCCCATGAAAGACACTTCAGCATAAAATAAATTCTTATGTAACATATAATTTTGAGTGATTGAGTCTAAGAAAATAAAATTTGATCCTAACATTTAGAGATTTCTCTTTTTGGGGTTGAAGATTTAGTAGTGTGACATTACTTGTCTGAGTCCAATCTTACTACTCGGTCCTCTCAGGAAATAACGAGTTTCAATTTTTAAAATTCTTTAGGCAATTATGAAGACTTGCAGTTATGGATTAGAGTGTAAATCTTAGAAACCTTGAAGTTTTTAAAGAAATGATATGGGAAACTGCCATCTGGAAGCACGAAAGATGAGAAGTGATGAAAAAAGTGACTGTGTGCCAAGTTTCTCATCTCAAATAGCTGGGAATCAGAGGACTGTTTCAAACTGATGGATCAAGGAGTATATGTTTCAAAGCATATTGAAAGACATAAAGTTAGATGCTAGAAAAAATAATGTTCATTTAATGCCTTTTATTATTTAAAAATGGCAGAAATGCCACCCTTATGGCAGAAGGAGAAGAGGAACGGAAGAGCTTCTGGATGAAAGTGAAAGAGGAGAGTGAAAAAGTTGGCTTAAAACTCAACATTCAGAAAACTAAGATCATGGCATCTGGTCCCATCATTTCATGGCAAATAGATGGGGAAACAATGGAAACAATGACAGACATTATTTTCTTGGGCTCCAAAATCACTGCAGATGGTGACCGCAGCCATGAAATTAAAAGACTCTTGCTCCTTGGAAGAAAAGCCATGACAAACGTAGACAGCATATTAAAAAGTAGAGACACTACTTTGCTGAAAAAGGTCTGTCTAGTCAAAGCTATGGTTTTTCTAGTAGTCATGTATGGATGTGAGAGTTGGACTATAAAGAAAGCTGAGCGCCAAAGAATTGATGCTTTTGAACTGTGGTGCTGGAGAAGACTCTTCAGAGTCCCTTGGACAACAAGGAGATCAAACCAGTCAATCGTAAAGGAAATCAGTCCTGAATATTCATTGGAAGGACTGATGCTGAAGCTCCAATCCTTTGGTCACCTGATGCGAAGAACTGATTCATTGGAAAAGACCCTGACGCTGGGAAAGAGTGAAGGTAGGCGAAGGGGATGACAGAAGATGAGATGATTGGATGGTATCACAGACTCAATGGACATGAATTTGAGTAAGCTCCTGGAGCTGGTGATGGACAGGGAAGCCTGGCGTGCTGCAATTCATCGGGTCTGAGTTGGTCGCAACTGAGCAACTGAACTGAACTGATTATTTAAAAATTAAATATGCATCTAATTTAAATTAGAAATTAGTTTTTTATTATTTCAAATACACTTTAAATATTTAAAATTTTAAACTTGAAACTGAATCATTAAGTCCTTGAAAGTAGATACTTAATCTTGTACTTTTCTATTCCTCTTCCTCAATGGCCTACTTACACAACGGTAGTATCAAATATACTTACTTTCAAATGTGGAATAATCATTTTGTGCTTTACATTGAATTCCTTAATGGTAACTTCTTTCTAAAGAAGCTTGGCTCTAGAAAGGATTTTTGGAGTAGTCTGAAGCAATCACTTCAGATGAGGAAACTGAGGTCCCCAAAGGAGAAAACTTCACCTGGGAAACCCTAGTATAGGTGATTTTTCCACTTGTCCTGTCTTCTAAATGGCATCTCTGAAAACTCAGCTCTGGAGGGACAACAACCAAGTTCATCTTCTCGGAGAAGGCAATGGCAACCCATTCCAGTACTCTTGCCTGGAAAATCCCATGGACGGTGGAGCCTGGTGGGCTGCAGCCCATGGGGTCGCGAAGGGTCGGACACGACTGAGCGACTTCACTTCCACTTTTCATTTTCATGCATTGGAGAAGGAAATGGCAACCCACTCCAGTGTTCTTGCCTGGAGAATCCCAGGGACGGCGGAGCCTGGTGGGCTGCCGTCTATGGGTTCGCACAGAGTCGGACACGACTGAAGCGATTTAGCAGCAGCAGCATCTTCTCTGGTAAACGGGCGGAGGCCACAAGAGGGAGCTCCAGACCGGCGCATGCGCAAAACCAACTCCGCCTGCCGCGCGTGCTTGGGAACTTTCGTCGGCTCCCTGCGGCTGAGTGGCTGGTTCCGCCGGTGGGTTTTCCGCGGCGCGCCGGGGAGGCGGGGCCTGCAGGACAAGATGGAGTTGTTGCAGGTCCTGAAGCGCGGGCTGCAGCAGGTCAGCGGCCACGGTGGCCTCCGCGGCTATCTTCGAGTTTTGTTCAGGTAGGCGGCCAGCCATGCTCTTGGCTTCTGGGCCTGGACTTACCCTGGCTGGTTTCTTGGAAAGGGGTTCGGGCTTGGGTCACCTTGGAGCATCCGCAACTCTCCTCAAGGACAACCGGCCAAGTCAGCCTGGCTTCCCCCGGGCGGAAGTCTGTCCCGGGTTCTCCCGGAGAGGGGATCAAAGCTGGCTGTGGAGACAGAGCTGTGACATAGAGGTGAGGGCATATATGGGCTGCACCCCTGCTCTGCTTCCTGGAGAGTAATGAGCCTGCCAGAAGCTCACACTGCGTGACCTTGGGAAACTTTCGGGTTTTTTTCCCCTCCGTCGCTGGCCTTCACTTTCCTTCCGTGTACTGTAAGGAGTTAAACGAAGTGATTACAATTTTCCCCGACTAGTCCTTCAGCTCCGTGAATTGGACGAGCAGCATCGTCCGGGGTAACGGAGTTAGAGACCTAGAGCCGAATGAAAGAGCCAGGTGTCCGTATCATTTTAAGATGAAACACTTTAATTTCCAGGTTTCCTGAAATTTATTGTTAACTTCAGTGCCTCAGGCCTAGGGATAATAGATTCTTAAAGGTAGTCTTGTAATTTGAAGGTATTGCGTCTATATATTTAGTGTATTTAAGGCATATCTGTTGGCTCAGTTTCTCTTCTCTTGTGCTGGGAGTATACAATCGGGGACCATACCCAGCACCTCCTCGTTTTTCCCCTTGGCACAGCTGCCTATGTTTGTGAAAGTTAATACTCTCTCTTTTACCTATGTGTTGTAAATAAATAATCTTTCCAAAATGTCTGTTTTCTTTTGGACATTCCCAGGGCAAATGATGTGAGGGTTGGCACGTTAGTGGGAGAAGACAAATATGGAAATAAATACTATGAAGACAACAAGCAGTTTTTTGGTAAGTTCAGTATTTTGGAGTATAAGTAATGGGAGTGAGATTGGGATTTGATTTTACTTTGTTTTCCATAATGTGCTTTTACAAAGTACTTGTAAAAGGATGAAGAACTCAATAGAAGAAAGAAAAAGATAATCCGCAGGAAGAGAAAACTATGTCACCCACAAAGGCATGAAAAAATGCTCATTCTTACTTTTTATTAAAAGAATACATGATTTTTTTATTTTTCAATTTTTATTGAAATACAGTTGATTTACAGTGTTTCAGGTGTACAGCAGAGGGATTCATGTATGTGTGGATAAATACACATTCTTTTTTTACATTCTCTTCCATTATAGGTTATTACAACGTATTAAGGTCCTTTTTGGTTATCTATTTTATGTATAGTAGTGTGTATATTTTAAATCTAAATCCCTAATTTATCCCTGTCATCCTCACTTGTAATTACAGAAATGCAGCTCAAAAAACAGCATTATCTTTTTTCACCTGTTGAATTTTGAAGTATTTGCCAATCTGATAAATACTTATTGGGGAAATGCCATAAGAGTATATACATTAGGACTTCCCTGGTGGTCTAGTGGCTGGGACTGCACGCTCCCAGTGCAGGGGGCCCAAGTTCAATCCCTGGTCAGGGAACTAGATCCCACATGCCCTAAGAGTTTACATGCCACAGCTAAAGATCCTGCATGCCACAAGGAATATTGAAGATTGCATGTGCCATCACTAAGACCTGGTGTAGCCAGCTAAATAAATATATGTTTTTTTAAGGTATATACATTAGTACAGTCCTTTTGGAGGACAGTCAGTACATTTTCTTAAAATTTACATTGTACATATCTTTTGTCCCAGCACTTCAACTTCTAGGAATCCACCTTAAATATTCTTGCAAAACAAAAACAACCATTGCAGCATTGTTTTACTGGTAAATTCTATAAGCAACATTAATGGTGCATAAGTTGGATACTGATGAATTGCATTTTTTATAATACTTTGTTGTTATTAAGAATGATATAAACCAGTACATTTTATATAGAAAGATGTCAAAGATGTTTGTAACACAAGAAATTCCAGATGCAGAACAATGTTTGATATCCTCATATGAAGAAAATTAAGCTTTTTGTGTTCATATTCCAAATGCTGGAAGGAAATACAAGAAACTTAGTACTATCAGATGGTAAAGTTCCATTCCTCCATGTTAAAACTTTGTAACTCTGAAGTTTACTTCATTAATGTCTCTCAGCCCCAGCTTCCTCATATTATAAAGTAGAATCATAATAATAATATTTGCCTCATAAACTTGTATAAAAAATAGATTAAAAATGAATGGGAGCAGCTTATCCAAATGTAGGACTTCAGCCTCAACAAGATTAATTCTCTGTTGTGAGGGGCTGGTCTGTGCATTAGGGAATGCTAGCATCCTTGGCATCGAGCCACCAAGTGCCAGGGACACTTCCCTTCTGCACTTGTGACAACCAAAAATGTCTCCAGACTTTGCCAAATGTCCCCTGGGGGCAAAGTTGCCCCCTGTTGAGAACCACTGGCCTATTGCTCGGGCTGTAAGTGCTCAAAAAAACATACTACTGTTGCTATTATTATTACCTTCTTGAACTGTTGGAAATTTTTTGCCATGTGCATTTGTTTTTATAATAAAAAAATTATCTTTTGATTGAGATTAAAAGTATCAGAGAGGGAATAATTAGTCTTTATCCAGGGGAAAAACTTACAAGGTGAAATATAATGGCCTTGAGTGCCATGTGCATTCTAAACACATAAAACATACATTATCTATTTTAGTATTTAACATCTACTGGAGGTAAGCACTTGAATCCTCCCCCTCCCTCATTTTACAGAGGAAACTTGGTCATGGACCTTAATAATATTTTTAGGAATATGTAAATCATGTATCCAAGTGTGATTGCATTGGATACAATTTGGTCTACAAGGAGTAAACAGCAATACCTTAACACTCTGTAACCATAATATTTTAATATTTAGGCAAATCATAGTTTTAGGCCTGCAGTTGATTTTAAGAGATTATCAAAAAGCTGTTTTTTTTTTTTTTAATAGAGAAAAAAACTGAGGCCCAAGAAAATGTCTTATCCAGAAGGAACTTAATTAAATAACAGCTAGGTAGTGGGAGAGCCCCAGGCCAAAATTCTTTCTATTCATCGCTTTGTTACAAACTGCTGCTGCTGCTGCTAAGTCACTTCAGTCGTGTCTGACTCTGTGCGACCCCATAGATGGCAGCCCACCAGGCTCCCCCGTCCCTGGGATTCTCCAGGCAAGAACACTGGAGTTGGTTGCCAGTTCCTTCTCCAATGCATGAAAGTGAAAGTGAAGTTGTTCAGTTGTGTCCGACTCTTCTCGACCCCATGGACTGCAGCCTACCAGGCTCCTCCGTCCATGGGATTTTCCAGGCAAGAGTACTGGAGTGGGTTGCCATTGCCTTCTCCATTGTTACAAACTAGTATAATATTAAACTTCCTTCATTTCCCCCCTTTTCTTCTTTCTGTTTTTGCCTCACATTGGAAATATCTTTACTTTTGCTGATTTAAAAAATGATATATTTTGTTGTAAAACATTGAAACTTAGTGTATGAAGTGAAAAAGGAAAGCTTCCTTGTCTCATAGTTTTACCCCACTTTAATAGTGTTTTATATATATATATATATTTCAAGATTCTTCAGTGCATATGTAAGCATTCATTTTTTAAAATTATGTAATGCATGTTGTTTGTAAACTGAAATACTTCTACTTAAAAATCATGGGTCATTTTTCCCATAGTAAGTTGAAGGTATCTACAGCATTCTTTTCTGTTTGAACACTTGTTTTGTGTTTTCTTACTTTACAAATTTTCACACCATTCTTTTTAATAGCAACACTGTATTCCACTGTATGGAAGAACCATTATTTTCTTGAATAGTTCACTATTGGTAGACATTGCCTTCAACTTTTTGCTATTAGAGACATTGCTGCAGTGAACTTGGTTGTAACAATGTCCACATTCACTTGTTTAAGTATTCTAAGAGTAAATTCCTGTAAGTGGAATTGCTGAATCTGAGTATGCTCATTTAAAATTTTGGTATATATAGATTATGAGATTGTTAAAGCCCAGCTCTATCATGGCATCATTTTGCTTATTGGCTTAAAATTCATTACAGGGATGAATTCAGTATTCCCTTTGTGGGGGTGAGGGCAGTGAGGAAGAGATGAAAGAAATTAATGTTTATTATGCACTTATGTGCCTGATACTAAACTAGGTGTGTGTGTGATATTTAATTTTCATAGCAATGTTAAGATGTGGATATAATCATCCACTTTTAATAGATAAAGAAACTGAGGCTCATAACTTGCCTAACAAATAACTTGCCACTGATAATAAATGACAGTCTTGTATAGCACAGGGAATTCTACATAACACACTATAATGGCTTGTTTGGGAAAAGAATCTTAAAAAAGAGTGAATATATATATATAAAACAGATTCACTTTGCTCTATACTTGAAACACATCATTGTAAATCAACTATACCCCAATAAAAAGGAAAAGGAAAAAAAGTGACTGTGTTCATTAAAATACAGGCCTTTGCCTAACAGTTTTGTAAATTGTGGTTAAGCTCTCAGCTGCTTCATAGAAATTTGTTAAAACATGCAGCCATACTATTTGGATAACATGAGCTGTTCTACTTATCTAACCATCATATATAATGTTTACTTATTATGTAATAACCACCAATTTCCTAAAGAATCTCTGATGGTATTTAAAAATATTTATATGGAAACCTGTAGCTCAAATATGATTGCTGTGAATACATTTCTCTTGCCCCAATTTCAGGAGGAGCACTTTTCTCTCCTGAATACCCAGAATGACTGGGAACATGTTCCCCTTCCCTCTCTGATACCCCCTTGGCAGGGGGCCTGGGGGAGAAGCAAGGGTTCTGCACTGTGGAAAAGGCCTGAGCCCCACCCACAGAGTGAGTTCATTGCCCTAGAGGGGTTTTCCTGAGGTGGCCACTAGGTTGTTGATAAACCTTGCCCTGTACTTTTGCCTTCAATAGTACATCCGGGTCTCTGTAGTTCTCTTTCTCTTACATAAGAGCATATAAAAGTCTTTTCTTAATAAAAAGATTACTTTGATACTATGCAATTATGCTGTTTTAGAAAGCTGGTCCTTATCTCCTCACATCTCTCTAAACTACACCTCGATCTTTCCATCCAGGCCGTCACCGATGGGTTATATATACTACTGAAATGAATGGCAAAAACACATTCTGGGATGTGGATGGAAGCATGGTGCCCCCTGAATGGTAGGCTGCATCAGCATTTTATTTTATTTGAGTTGGCAATATTTGTTGCATCACACAAATATTTGTCAAATTTCTATTCCTAAGTTAATCGGTGGTGTTCTGAAGCATCGGTCCCAATTGTGATGGCTGTGTGATTAGTTATCCTAGTACTTAGTAGCTTAAAACAACAATAAGTATTTATCTTGGAGTTTTTGTGGGTCAGAAGTTCAGACAAGACAGAGCAGGGATGGCTTATCTCTGCTCCAGGATGTCTGAGGCTTCAAGAGGAAGACTTAGAGGGATGATGCTGGAATCATCTTGTTACTGATTACATCCCATGGACCCTGATTGAGATTGACTCAGCACAAGCCTTATTCTCTGGCTTAAGAGTGGAGAAGCAGGAACTATGTTCACAGATCAACTTCTTGCCCAGGTGGCAATAGTTGTTGTTCAGCTGCTTGATCGTGTCTGACTCTTTGCGACCCCATGGACTGCAGCACGCCAGGCTTTGCTGTCCTTTACTATATCCCCAAACTCTTGCTCAGACTCTTGTCTGTTGAGTTGATGATCCCATCCAACCATCTCATCCACTGTTGCCCCCTTCACCTGCCCTTAGTCTTTCCCAGCATCAGAATCTTTTCCAGTGAGTTGGCTCTTCACATCAGGTGGCCAAAGGATTGGAGCTTCAGCTTCAGTATCAGTCCTTCCAATGAATACTCAGGATTGATTTCCTTTAGGATTGATTGGTTTGATCCCCTTACAGTCCAAAGGATTCTCGAGAGTTTTTTCGCACCACAGTTAAAAAGCATCAGTTCTTCAGCGCTCAGTCTTCTTTATGGTCCACCTCACACATCCGTAGATGACTACTAGAGAAACCATAGCTTCGACTATATGGACCTTTGTCAGGAAAGTGATGTCTCTGCTTTTTAATACGCTGTCTAGGTTCGTCATAGCTTTTCTTCCAGGGAGCAAGCATCTTTTAATTTCATGGCTGCAGTCACCCTCTGCAGTGATTTTGGAGCCCAGGAAAATAAAGTCTCTCACTATTTCCATTGTTTCCCCATCTGTTTGCCATGAAGTGATGGGATTGGATACGATGATTTTAGTTTTTGAATGTTGAGTTTTGAGCCAACTTTTTCACTCTCTTATTTCACCTTCACCAAGAGGCACTTTAGGTCCTCTTCGTTTTCTGCCATAAGGGTGGTGTCATCTGCATATCTGAGGTTGTTGATATTTCTCCTGGCCATCTTGATTCCATCTTGTGCTTCATCAAGCCTAGCGTTTCTCATGATGTACTCTGCATAGAAGTTAAATAAGCAGGGTGACAATATACAGCCTTGATGTACTCCTTTTCCAATTTTGAACCAGTCCATTGTTCCATGTCCAGTCTTAACTGTTGCTTCTTGACCTGCATGCAGGTTTCTCAAGAGGCAGGTAAGGTGGTCTGGTATTCCCATCTCTTTAAGAATTTTCCACAGTTCGTTGTGATCCACACAGTCAAAGGCTTTAGCATAGTCAATGAAACAGAAGTAGGTGTTTTTTGGGAATTCCTTTGCTTATTCTGTGATCCAGCAGATGTTGGCAATTTGATCTCTGGTTCCTCTGCCTTTTCTAAATCCAGCTTGTACATCTGGAAGTTCTTGGTTCATATACTGTTAAAGCCTAGCTTGAAGGATTTTGAGCATTACCTTGCTAGCGTGTGAAATGAGTGCAATTGTGCAGCAGTTTGAACATTCTTTGGCATTGCACTTCTTTGAGATTGGAATGAAAACACCTTTTCCAGTCCTGTGGCCACTGCTGAGTTTTCCAAATTTGCTGCCATATTACTGAGTGCAGCTCTTTAACAACATCATCTGTTAGGAGTTGAGATAGCTCAGCTGGGATTCCATCACCTCCACTGACTTTTTTTGTCTTCCATGAGGCCCCATGCCTCTGCAGGAGACCCTCAAACACAGGCAGGTCTGGCTCAGCCTCTTGTGGGGGTCACTGCTCCTTTCCCTGGGGTCCTGGTTCACAGAAGGTTTTTTTTGTGTGTTCTCCAAGCGTCTTTGGCTGTATGCATTAGTCTGCCAGGAAAGGTAGGGCTCCCCCCACCCTCAGGAAGTGGGGTGCTGCTTCCTTTTTATCCTTTTTTTGTCATTAATGTCTGGTCATCACTGTTGGTAGGTGTGCCATTTAATATGCTAATATCATAGAAATCAATGTATAAGATGACTCAGGGTCATTATAGTTGGAGGTCAGATTCATTGGTTGGTCTCATCTGGTTCCATCTGAGTCTTTGCTTGTAGCTTCCTTTCTTATCTCTGGACCCTTTAACTTAAAAATTTATGTTCACTTTTACTAAATGTGTGGGTGGAGGTAGTGGATTGTTTGGCTGGTTTTAAGCAAGGACACCCTGGCTGAAGGTGGGGGTTGGAGGGTTTGAGCAAAGACCTGGAGCAGCTCTGACAACAAGTCTGGAGATACGTTCTCTCACCGTCTGGCAACTGATGCTGGCTTTTAACTGGGGGCATGGCTGGGGTGTTGGGTTAGAATACCCTCACGTAACCTGAGCCTCCTCAGGCAAATGCTCTGAGAGAGAGTGACAGGCAGAAGCCACGTCACCTTATCCTAGATGGTGTTGGAAATCATCCAGTACTGAGTGTGCATTCCCTTGGCCGAGGCAGTTAGAAAACTCTGTTCATGTTTAACAGGAGAGGTGTAGACTATCTCTTGATGCAGAGGTGTCACCAATCATATATGTTGGGTTACATAATGGCGTGGCTGTCTTTGAGGAAGTACAGGGTGCTGTAGTATCACTTGGCCGTAGTGAAGAGAAAGGGTGAAAGAGCTCTGGCTCTGATCTTATTCAGCAGTTCAAGCCGATGAGGGCGGCGGGCTGCTCGCTCTCCCCAGCTCCACCGGGGGGTCCAGCCCAGGGTTTCCAGACACGAGTTTTCAAGAGAAAGTGGAAATCTGTATTTCTTTATGAGATTTGTTTTCTGTTTGTTTGTTTTTGACTGTTTGTTTTAAAGATGTTTGTCAGTTTAAATATCGCACTGTCCAATGGAACTTTCCGTGATGATGGAAATGTTCTATGACTGTGCTTTCCACGGGGCTTCCCTGGTGGCTCAGTGGTAAAGAGGCCACCTCCCAGTGCAGGAGGCGCAGGTTCGATCCCTGGTCAGGAAGATCCGCTGGAGAAGGGCATGGCAACCCACGCCAGTGTTCTTGCTTGGGAAATCCCATGGACAGAGAAGCCTGGCGGGCTGCAGTCCACAGGGTTGGGAAGAGTCCAACACGACTTAGTGACTGAACTACAACAAAACCACCAGCCTCATGTAGCCCAGAGCACCTTGAAATGTGGCTAATTGCGACTAAGAAAGTGAACTAATCTAAATTTTATTTCTTTTTTTTTTTTTCATATTTTGTATTTCATCTTTAGTAACTTTATTTGTATGGTTCAAATGATTTTTTTTTCCATTTATTTATATTAGTTGGAGGCTGATTACTTCACAATATTGCAGTGGTTTTTGTCATACATTGACATGAATCAGCCATGGATTTACATGTATTCCCCATCCCGATCCCCCCTCCCACCTCCCTCTCTACCCGATCCCTCTGGGTCTTCCCAGTGCACCAGGCCCGAGCACTTGTCTCATGCATCCAGCCTGGGCTGGTGATCTGTTTCACCCTAGATGATATATATGTTTCAATGCTGTTCTCTCAAAACATCCCACCCTCGCCTTCTCCCACAGAGTCCAAAAGTCTGTTCTGTACATCTGTGTCTCTTTTTCTGTTTTGCATATAGGGTTATCGTTACCATCTTTCTAAATTCCATATATATGTGTTACTATACTGTATTGGTCTTTATCTTTCTGGCTTACTCCATTCTGTATAATGGGTTCCAGTTTCATCCATCTCATTAGAACTGATTCAAATGAATTCTTTTTAACGGCTGAGTAATATTCCATGGTGTATATGTACCACAGCTTCCTTATCCATTCGTCTGCTGATGGGCATCTAGGTTGCTTCCATGTTAATATTTTATTTCAATTAAACAGTCTACTTGATTGGACAGAGTAGTTTTTTGTTTTCTTAAATTAATGTGAGCTAAGGAAAATATGTTTGTAAGATTTCACGTACATACAGTTTTCAACTTCTGGTCCACTGCTTGGACTCCCCAGGAGCATTTACTCCTATCAGTGGTGTCGTTTGAAGATTACGGTGTTGGAGTATGTCTTTAATAAAACTCATTGGCTCTTAACATGAGAAAGCAGCACTGATGTTATTTGCGGCTGGATTTTTGTGCTCTTTTTAATGGGAAATAATAATCTATGGTCTGTTAAAATGTGAGGAGCTTTGATTTTAGGTCTGGAGCTATTTGCCTTCTCTGAAAGGGCATTCTTGTATGTCAGGGGCACTATTTGAGACCACGATCTCAAAGTGGAGTGTTGGCTTTAGGCGACGAGGTATCCTGCAGTTTTCATTTATTTGGTTGATTGTTTTGGGGAGGGGTTGGTCCTGAAAGTGTGTAGAAGGCCTGTGGGCTGGCTTGTTCAGATGGATGGCCATCTCCTTCAGAGTACCTATCTAGATTAGGGGTTAGGGGAGGGAATTGATTTAAATTATGTGGGATGAAACACATTTTAAATCATTAAATAGTTAAAAACCTGAAATGACAAGTACTATTCAGCCAAGCCAATCCTTTTATATGTAAGATCTGAGATCACATAAAAAAGAAGCTGAAAGCTGTAAAAGATACATCACCTGCTAGGGTGCTGCCTGAGGAGAGTTGAGGATACAAAGCTGGGTGTCTTTGTGGAGTGGAGCCCCCTGAGTTCTGAGCACCTTTGATACCCTTGTTTGTAAAGGAAGCTTAAAGACTTGTGATGCGCCTTTGTTAGAGAAAGTAGTTTGGATTAGCTCAGCTGTTTGTTTCTCAGAACCCCCTTTTCTGAGTGAGTGCAATACATTGTAGAGCTCTAATCTTACCTTTGATTTGACCTATGAATAAGTCTGAAGTTGGGTTGATTTTTCTTTCATTAGAGAGCCAGATATTACGTATAAAGTAATGAACTATAGTTTGTCATCTTTATTCATTCAAATACCTTTGGCAAAAAAAAAAAAACCTATCGCATACCTACCGGGTGCCAAGAACAATTGTGGGCACTGAGGATACAACAAGTGAGTGAAACAAAGCCCTTGCTCTCATGAGAGGAAGCAGAAAAATAAATATGTTATGTGTTTTAGGAAACAGTAAATGCCAGGAAGCTGATATTCATAAAGAGATAGAGAGTGAGCGCCTTCTCTCGGTGGGGAGGTGGCTGTTTTATACAGGGGTTAGGGAAGGCTTCTTGAAGAAGTGACAGTTGACAAGGGGAGGGGATTGAGGTGGGGGGAAATGAAGAGTTCCAGACAGCAGAAACCACAGGTGCAAAGACCTTTTGTATCTGAGATGTATTGCTTGTAGTCAAAAGAACAGCAAAGTGGCCAGTTTGGCTGGAATGGAATGAGTGAGGGGAAGATGTCAGGAGAGATGGAGAACTAGCTAGGGCCTACAGTGAAGTGAAGTGAAGTCGCTCAGTCACGTCTGACTCTTTGCGACCCCATGGACTGTAGCCCACCAGGCTTCTCCGTCCATGGGATTTTCCAGGCAAGAATACTGGAGTGGGTTGCCATTTCCTTCTCCAGGGGATCTTCCCGACCCAGGGATCAAACCTGGGTCTCCCGCATTGTAGACAGACGCTTTACCATCTGAGCGACCAGGGAAGTCAGGGCCTACAGTAGCTACATCTAAATGTGGATCTTGAAGTCATGGGTAAATTCTTTGGCTGTTTTTTTAAAGTTCTTAGGAAGTCACTGGAAGGTAAGATAGAGTGTGATCTGTTGTACAGGTTTTTAAATTTTATTTATTTAGTTTTGGCTGTGAGGGGTCTTCTTTGCTGTGCATGGGCTTTCTCTAGTTGCAGTGTGCAGGGGCTCCTCTTCATTGCAGTGTGCAGGCTTCTCATTTCAGTGGCTTCTCGTGTTGCGGAGCGCAGGCTTCGGGAGCTGCAGCTTGAGGGCTCTAAAGCATGAGCTCAGTAGTTGTGGCACACAGGCTTGGTTGCTCCGTGGCATGTGAGATCTTCCTGGACCGGGGATCGAAACAGTGTCCCCTGCATTGGCAGGCAGATTCTTATCCACTGCGCCACCAGGGAAGTCCTGTTTTACAATTTTTTAAAAATTGGGAACAATCCCAAATTTTCTGAAAAGTTCCAAGTACTTGAATCATCCCAAAGTAAGTTTCCAAAATGATGTCATATTACAACTGAATTAACTTTAGTATATAATCCCTACAAACAAATACATTCTCCTACATACATAGCTACAGTGTAGCTATCAAAGTTAGGAAATTAACAGTGCTACACCACTGCTGTGTAATGGTCAGACCCTGTCTCAGGTTTCATCAGTGTTCCCAACAGTATCCTATATGGCAAGAGGATCTGGTCATGGCTTTCATGTAGACCTTATTTCTCTCTAGTCTCTTTCACACTGGATTGGTTCATCAATTTTTCCTTGATTTTTATGATCTTAATGCTTTATAAAATTACAGGCCAAAAAAAAAAAAAAATTACAGGCCAGTTGTGTTGAGGAGCGTCCCTCAGTGTGGGTTTGTCCAGTGTTTTCTCATAACTTGATGCCAGCCATGGATCTGTGGTAGGAATGTCAGAAGCAATGTCAGGTTCTTCTTGTTGCATTTTATTAATGGCTTCTGATTTCCCCAGATTTCTGCATTCTAAAGTTACTCATTTTCCCTTTACAGTTAGCATTTTATGGGGAGAAACTTTGAAGTTATGTAACTATCCAGTTATTCAACAAACTTTAATTTATTTATAGCAGTATGAACTGTTATTTTAATCAATGGGTTATATAGTCCATTAATGGACTTCCCAGGTGGCACTAGTGGTAAGGAACCTGCCTGCCAATGCAGTAGACATAAGAGACACAGGCTCCATCCCTGGGTTGGGAAGATCCCCTGGAGGAGGGCATGGCAGCCTATTCCAGGATTCTTGCCTGGAGAATCCCCACGGGCAGAGGAGCCTGGTGGGCTACAGTCCATAGTGTTGCAAAGAGTCAGACACAACTGAAGCAATGCAGCAGCAGCATAATCTGTTAATATAATTTGTTCTTTTATTGCTCAAATTGAACTCAGTTTTACCAGTAGGAGTCCATTCGGTCTGGTCCTTTTAAAACATCTCCAACATTCTTGGAGCACATTCTTTCTGACAAAAATTTTCCAGGTTCATCTTATGTTTTCCCCGTCCCACCCATGAAAACAGCCATTTCTTTGAGGAGCCCCATGTTTGTTTTGTTTTCTTGCTGTTTTTCAGTAGAGAATAGTATTTAGAGACTGTTATAATATCTAAGTGCAAGGTATGCTCACTGCTGTTGGGGCATCACTGCTCCCAGCCCGTCTGAGTGGACAAGCTTAGTTTGCTCTGACGATTGTGTGTGTGTGTGTATATATCTATATCTCTATCTTTTTTAGTCTACATATTGAAAACCATGCATCCCCAGCAATGCCACTGAATCCAGTCCAACACCACAGGTTATGTTCCAGTTGTTGCTCTTTCCATATTTCTGTTTCTTTTTTTTTTTTAAATAGAGTTACTTATTTGATGAATTCCACTCTACGTATTTTAGTTCTCATTGCTTCCTTCCCACTCTCCACCTCTGAACTCCCTTCTTACCCCACTTTGCTTCCAACACCCCACATCAACTTGGCATCTCCCCCTACCTCCCCACGTGGATGCCTTCTTCTCCCCAGGCAGGCTCTGTCACCTTACTAGTCTGTTGCCACACTCCTCCTCTCCACCCACTGTGCCAAGCAGACAGATACTCATTTTGCTTAGCCCCACCTAATGGCTCTTGGGGGCTTTCCTGGTGGTACAGTGGTAAAGAATCTGCCTGCCAATGCAGGACCCGCAGTAGACACGGGTTCATTCCCTGGGTCAGGAAGATCCCCTGGAGGAGGAAACAGCAACCCATCCCAGTATTCTTGCTGGGATTATCCCAAAGGATGGACAGAGGAGCCTGGTGGGCTGTATAGTCCCTGGGGTCGCAGAGTCAGACATGACTGAGCACACACATGCAGTTGTCTACTTCTGTGTAACAGATTTTTCAAGTTTAGTTTAAAACAATAAACATTATCTTACAGTTTCTGTGGGTAAGAGTTTTGAGTGCAGCTTAGCTGGATATCTCTGGCTTAGACTCTCTCACAGGCTACACAGAAGATACCGTGTGTTTGTTGCTGCTGCTGCTGTTCAGTGGCTCAGTCGTGTCTGACTCTTTGCGGCCCATGGACTGCAGCACGCCAGGCTTCCCTGTCCTTCACCATCTCCTGGAGCTTGCTCAAACTCATGTCCCTTGAGTCAATGATGCCATCCAACCATCTCATCTTCTGTCATCCCCTTCTCCTCCTGCCTTCAATCTTTCCCAGCATCAGGGTCATTTCTAATGAGTCAGCATCAGGTGGCCAAAGTATTGGAATTTCAGCTTCAGCATCAGTCCTTCTAACGAATATTCAGGGTTAATTTTCTTTAGGATGGACTGGTTGGATCTCCTTGCAGTCCAAGGGACTCGCAAGAGTCTTCCCCAACACCACAGTTCAAAAGCATCAGTTCTTTGTCACTCAGCTTTCTTTGTGGTCCAACTCTGGCATCCATACAAGACTACTGGAAAAACCATAGCTTTGACTATATGGACTTTTGTCAGCAAAGTAATGTCTCTGCTTTTTAATATGCTGTCTCAGTTGGTCATAGCTTTTCTTCCAAGGAGCAAGCATCTTTTAATTTCATGGCTGCAGTCACCATCCACAGTGATTTTGGAGCCCAAGAAAATAAAGTCTGTCACTGTTTCCATTGTTTCCCCATCTCTTTGCCATGTGAGGCTGCAGTCATAATGAGGTTTACATTTGGAAGGATCCACTGTCAAACTCATTCACGTGGCTGTAGACAGACCTTAGAACACTCGTGTCGGCCTCCCCTCAAGACTACCTCATGATGCGGCAGCTGGTTTTCCCAGGGTTACAGTCAGGAGCAGATGAAAGGGAGCACCATAGTTGGAAGCCACAGTCTTTTTAAACCTAATCTCAGAAGTGATACCCCACACTGGTGCTGTATTCTGTTGGTTAGAGTTGAGTCCATCAGTCTAACCCACACTCAAGATAACTAACTCAGGATAACTAACCAGACTCAAAAGATGTGTCCACCAGGAGGATGTGGTCACTGAAAGTCATCTTAGAGGCTGCCCACCACAGAGACGCATTTTGAAGTAAGATGGACTCAACTAGATTTGCTGATAGATTGGATTTTGAGAGAAAAGGGTAGCTTCAAGATTTAGGCCTGAACTACTAGTGGTATATTAGCCGTGAAGAGGAGGAGCAGGCAGGATGGGAGAAGCAGAATTGGAAGGGGTAATCGAGAGTTCATCTGAGATCCCTGTTAGACAGCCAAGTGAGTGTGGTGGGTAGATAGTTGAAAACATTAGTCGGGAGGTCAGAATAGAGGTTGGTGATTTTACTTAGCATGGTATGCAGTTTTCATAAATTATGGGTAAAAGGGTTGAGAGACTCTGATCTTCAGTTAAATATCTAGCTCTGTTACCCTGGAAACCAGGTTAGATTGTATCAGTCATATTGCTGGATAAAACTGATCCTTGATTGGCAAACTGCATCTAGCTTGAGAGGACCTACAAATGCCTGATGAGTTAGGTGTGTTTGGGCTCCCCTGTCTTGTTGCTCTGAGAACCGGTATGTCCCTGCTGGGAATGGCAGTCCTGGAGCCGTGCCTGTGTAGTTGTTAGCAGAGATGTTAGCTTTTGTGGACGTGAAGCTTTAAAGTCAGGGCGGCTCCTGCCCCTGCCTCTGTGGTTCTCATCTCCCTTGAGCCTGTGCTGTGTCATCTAGAGAGTCAAAGACAACAGCTTCTGGATGTCTGGGTGAGCCACGGCCCCTGGATGAACTCCTGCAGGGACTCCCGGCGGGAGGAGCACCCGATGTGTCCCTGTGTTCCTCAGGCTGTGGCTCCTGCACTCGGCCCTTCTGAGTTGTCAGGCGCCCTCTGTGGCCTCTGACGGCCTCTGAGTCTGTTGAGTAGTTACCTAGTCTCACCTAGGGAAGGATTTCCCTTCAGAGGCATCCTTTCAGTGTTTTTGGTAGAACCAGGGCATATTTTTAATGAACTTGTGGCTCACTTAACGTTCCCCATCTTTGTGGTAACATGAGAAATTGTGTGGGAAAATGAGTTCACTTTGTCGGTCTTGTCTCAAAGCTTTCATTTTCTTTGAGCGTGTCAGCAGCCGGTGAGGTCTGTCAGCAGGTAAACAAAAGGTGTCCATGGCGGTGCAGACATCTTGGATGGCCAGTGGAGCCACGTGAACCTTGAAAATTAATGAAATTATTGCCTAGAGCCCAGCACAGCACCCAGCTTACACATAGTTCATGCCATCCAGTGAATATTTATTGAGCACCCCACTATGTTTCAGGTACTCATGGGTTTGTACATTTATACGGATGAAAATATATAAGAGCCTGTCCTGGAGTTTATAGTCACTTAATGAGTACTGACTGGTAGACTAATACTGTATTGTAACTTACAATCTGTTATTTTTCTTTGTTACAGTACCTTCCTTTTCTTCTCTGTTTTATTCATTTAAAGTGAAAGTGAAGTCTCTCAGCCCGACTCTTTGCGACCCCATGAACTGTGGCCCACCAGGCTTCTTCTCTGTCTGTCCATGGGATTTTTCCAGGCAAGAGTACTGGAGTGGATCGCCATTTCCTTCTCCAGGGGATCTTTCCAACCCAGGGATCGAACCCAGGTCTCCCGCATTGTAGGCAGACGCTTTTACCGTCTGAGCCACCAGGGATGTCCTTTATTCATTTATGGAGTCAGCAATTAGATTTTAATTTCTCCTTTAACTTGATTGAATAGAATACTCAAAGTCTTTATTTCAGTGGATTACAAGTACTGTCTTATACCATTTTGGAGTACTCTTAATTTTATCTCTAACTTAGCTAATTGCCACCATCTATGCAGTAATGCACAATAATATTTATATTCATTTTTATGGTAGTAAACCAAGTAAATAATCAGTATCTACATGAACTTTGACATGATAAAATTGTTGTTGAATACCAATAGAAAATTTGGACAGTTTTTTGCATAATAGTATAAAATTGCTGTTTTCATTTACATCAGGAGAAACAAAGTTTTGTTTGTGTGTGGTTTGAAATATTTGAACTCTGAAATCCTGTAAGCCAAGTTAAAAAAGAAAAAACCTTGGCTTGCCTGGATTTTTCTTTACTGTGGATATACTTTTTTCCCACTTGGTGGCGCCTTCTGTTCATTTTAAAGTCAATGTCTTTCCTTCTTCCGTGTAGTGCACTGGTCTCTCCTTCTCATATATTAATTTTTCTTATTAAAATTAATGGTTAAATTACTCAAGTAATACATAAGTACTTTTTAAAAGAAATTATAGCTTATGTTCAAAAGTTTTCGTTTTTGTTTTTTTTTTACAGAAAATAATTTTGTCCTTGAAGATTTTTTTAGTGCCATGGTGACACTCACAATGGTTTTTCTTTTGTAGGGTTAATTTATTTAGAATACCTAGCACAGTTCATAGGGTTGCAAAGAGTCGGACATGACTGAAACGACTTAACACACACACACAACATCATTTTAGTCCACTTTTTTTTTTTTCCACTTGACAGAAGGTGTTCTAGAAGGCTTTGTAGAGAAGTGAGGTAGCAGGTGGGGAGGATTACCTGGAGGTGATTACTTGGGGCTTGAGAGACTGGGTGGGTGGTGGTCCCTTTTTAGGATGGGAAGACTAGGAGAAGGGTAGCCTGTGAGGGTGGAGGGTAGGAATCAGAAGCCTCATTTTTGGATGTAGGAAATTTGAGATACCTGTCAGAAATCCAAGTGAACAATTATGTTAAGTAACAGCAGGATAGATGAATCTGTAGATTAGGACAGAGGTCAAGCCGGTAAAGAATAAGTAGTTAATAGCAAAGTAAGGAAGACAAGAGAGATTAGCATTTCAACAATCATAGGAAGTCTAACTGTTGATTTTTGCTGAGAGGTTAAGTAATATAAGGACAGAGAAGTGTCCACGTGCATTTGGCAGTGTGAACTTCATTGAATCTAAATGAAATCTGTTTTTGAAAAAAATGTGGAGAGATGAGAAAAATTTTTAAAAATCTGTTGGGTGGGCGGGGGTAATCCACATACCCTCCTAAGAGGCAACCACGGTCAGCATTTGCCACATTTCCTTTAGTCTTTTTAAATAAATATTTGTGTTAGTTGTGTTCCTAATCATTCAGTTTTATTTACTGTTTTTTTCAGTCTATAAGCAAATTTCCTTGTTATTAAAAAGAATCCTTGTAATCATGATTGTAAAAATGTACAGTTGTTATAGATAACTTAGAAAATCCACAGAAGGACAAACAAAAATAAACTAATTCCTTAGCCAAGAAATAAGCACTGTTAAGGTTTTGTTCGATGACTGAACAGATACCTGTTTGTCTGCTTTTGAGTAGAGGAATGTTTTCAAAGGACCACAATGTGGAGAACAGGTTGTAGTTCATTGGTTGCGTCTTCTTTAGAAGATTTGTGATTATAAATATTAATCACTATATATAGGTAAATGTGTGTATACAAATACATTTGTTATTTACAATATTTTGTTTCTCTTCCCCCTCCCTCACTTAATATAGCACAGATGTTTTCACTTAATATGCTGTTTGTCAGTTTGAGTGTCTTAGTGTAGAGGGGCTTTAAATATAGACAGGACTAATGGCAATTTGGGTTTAAAATGAATATTCTATTAACTGTAGCTGCAAACATGAAAATGTAGTTGCTCTTAAGCGTTGAGGATTTGTTTATGAATAGGATAACAAGATTAGTAACTTGAATATTTGTGCATAAAAATAAAAAACAATTATATTCTCTTGTTCTTTGATGAATGGTTAATAAACTCTAATGGAAAGAATTAAATTCTCCTAAGGAGTTATCTCCATGTGCAATGTTAGTTAATTACATCCCTTTAAGCATTTTAGGGCACATTTATAAATGTAATGTATTTGATTTTTTAAAATATCTTCAGATGCCCAGGGTAGGTAGATTAATGAACCCATTAAGCAAAATGTTCCTAAGCCCTTAAATGACTCTTGTTTATTCAAGCCAAAAATTTAAGGGTCCTTTTAAACTCTTTCTCTAGTAACCATTCTATCAGCATGTTCTTTCTGCTTTATTTTCTGAAAATATTCCATGCCTAATCACAACATCTGTGGCTGTTATCCCAGTCCAGAACACAGTAATGTCTTGCCTGGACTTCTGCAACCACTTAACTGGTTGGCTTAAATTCTTACAATATACCAGTATTCCCAACATACTAAGTGGTCATGTGTGTGTGTGTGTGTGTGTGTGCATGCACATGTGCATGCAGTTGCTCAGTCGTGTCCGACTCTTTGTGACCTTATAGACTATATAGCCAGCCAGGCTTCTCTGTCCATGGAATTTTCCAGGCAAGAATACTGGAGTGCATTGCCATTTCCTACTCCAGGGCATATTCCTGACCCAGGGATCAAACCTGTGTCTTTGCATGTCCTGCATTGGCAGACAGATTATTTACCAGTTCGCCACCTGGGAAGATGATTAAGTGATTAGAGTGATTATTTTAAAATGTTAACTCAGATTATATCAGTACTCTGTTCAGAACTCTCCATTGGCTTTCCATCGTGATGAGAATTAAAATTCCAGCACCTTACTTGGTCTGCAGGGCTTCCCTGATAGCTCGGTTGGTGAAGAATCAGCCTGCAATGCAGAAGACCCCGGTTCAATTCCTGGGTTGGGAAGATCCGCTGGAGAAGGGATAGGCTACCCACTCCAGTATTGTTGGGATTCCCTTGTGGCTCAGCTGGTAAAGAATCCACCTGCAATGAGAGAAACCTGGGTTCGATCCCAGGGTTGGGAAGATCCCATGGAGAAGGGAAAGGCCACCCATCCCAGTATTCTGGCCTGGAGAATTCCATGGACTGTCTAGTCCGTGGGGTAGCAAAGAGCCGGACACGACTGAGCGACTTTCACTTCACTTGGTCTGCAAGGCCGTATGCCATCCTGGCCCTTCCAGGTCTGTGTGCCCTGCCCAGTTCACCAGCCTGCTGACTCTTGACTCATTAGCCACATTGGCCTTCTGGCTTTTCCTCAAGGAGTGACCACACTGCCACCTCAGTCACTTCGCACCTGATGTTTCCCCAGGGCGCTCGGCTCATGCCCTCGGGTTGTTCGGTGTCTGCTCCTTAGACTGCCCGAGGGGAAGAGCCCCGTCCTTCTCTCGGTGTTTCTCCAGCTGCCGTGCTTCTTGGTAAGAATCTTGTTCACCGTTGTGATGCTAATGCCTAAATCAGTGTCTCACACGTAGTAGGTGCTCAGTAAACATTTGTTAGATGAATGTGGGCTTACTGTTTTACTTGAAACAACTGTTGTTTTGCTTTTTGGATACAGTAATTTTATTTGCTTCTGCTAGCTGATCCAAAAATGGGATATCTGTCACTTCTTTTATAGCTTTTCTATGAATTTGAAGCTGTTAATATATTTACCTCTGAATTCCACTCTAACTTCAGCTTGTCTTTTTTAATATCTTGTCCCACTGAATTGTATCTTAGTCTTTTAGAATGTTATTTTCCTAAATAAATTGCCATCTCTCAATGCCAGAGAATATTGTCTTCCTCTTGATATATCTGCTCAATGTGTCCTTCTTCAGATAATAAGTGTTGTATAAAATACTCTGAATTGAAATTAATGTTACTCAGTACAGTGGGTTGCAGGTTATTTTCAAAATAGTTCCTTCCTAATGTTTATTTTCTTATTTCCAGAAAATAAGAATAACACATTTTATTCACTATTCAATGTAACATTTTAACAAAGATGTGTCGTTGGAAAATTTCATACCTGATTGTGGAAATAAACTGTGTAGTTTGGTGAACAAAGAACTACTCTGCAATTTCCAGACAAAATCTATTTGATGTTCACAGGTTATCAAAGTATAAAATATGCCAGACATAGTCATATGTAGAAATTTTTGAGGTTTCTAAATTAGAAAAATAGTTTGAACTTTTTCTATGTAACTATAGTGAAAGACGTGCTGTGGGAGTGACGTAGGAAGAATTTCCATTAAGGTAGACTGAGAGAAACAGTCTATCTGCTACTAAAACATTCAGTACTTTAAAGAGAGTGATTTTTTTTTTTAAAGTGATGGCCTAAAGTGGGATAAATGGGGTTAGAAGTAGAAGAACCTACTTAATAGTCAAGTAAATGACAGATGACTTCAAGGAGGATTTAAAAACCTGCTAGTTGTTTTGAATTAGGATTTTAATTTTTAATAGCTTTCTTTTGTCTTACAAAGTAGTACATGTTTGTTACAGAAAATTCAGAAAATAAAAAGTCACCTATTATCCTACCACACAGAGACAAACTACTGTTGATATTTTGATATATATTCTTCTCATTTCCCCTTTTCCTATACATACATATCCTTTGTTTTTGTTTTTAATGTAAGTGGATTTTTTAAAGTGGTAGCCTGTGTTTGAATCCTGGCTTCACTATCATGGGCAAGTTGTTTTTAAACTCTTGGTGTTCTAGTTTATTCATTTATTAAATCAGGTTAATAACATCTGTCTCCTAGAGTTGTTTTAAGAATTAAATGAGTTAATATTTTGTTTAGAACAGTGCCATGACTTGACAAATGCTATCTAGTATCGTTCAGTAAATTAAGTAAATAACCTGCTTTTTAAGCTTAACATTTGGTGAGCATTTTCTCAAGTCATAAAATATTCTCTGTTAACATAATATTTACTAAGACTTTAATTCTCTGTCATGTGGATATGCCCTGAGTTAAAGTGTTCCGTATATTCTTGTTTTGTTCTTTCTGTGTTTTTACTGTTATAAGTATAACTTTGGCCAGTATCCTTGTATGTAAGCGTTTATCCACACATCCTATTTTCTTTCTTTTTTTTTTTTTTTTTGCTACGCTTGGCCTTCATTGCTGTGCATAGGCTTTCTCTAGTCATGGCTCACAGGCTCTGGAGTGCTGGCTCAGTATTGATCGCGCACCAGTTTTGTTGCTCCATGGTATGTGGGATCTTCCCGGACCAGGGATTGAACCGGAGTCCCCTGCATTGGCAGGCAGATTCTTAACCACTGGACCACCAGGGAAGTCCCATACATCCTATTTTCTATGGCACATTCCTACAAGTAAAATTGCTGAGTCCAGAAGTGTACATGTAAGTGTTTGGTACCTGCTGCCAAATTACCCTCAGTTGACATTCTCAGGGTAAATACATTCACAGTATGTGAGTTTGATTTCTCTATAACTTCACCAATACTAGATATTATTTTATTTTTAAATCTTTACCAGCTTAGCAAGTAAAAAGTTATATCTTGTTTTAATTTTTATTCCCTTGGTTGAACTTTTTTGTTGTTTATCTTTTTTCTTTTTATGACTTATCTTTTAACATCATTTATCTGTTTTGCTATTGGATGTTTCACTTTTTCTGTTTTGTAGTGATAGGTGAACTACTTTTCTGTATATTTCCGCGTTTCTTTTATTTTTTAATCTTGTTTTCAGAGTTTCAGGACATAAACATACTTTAATTTTTATGTAATAAAATTACCATTTTTTTTCTTTATGGCTTTTGGACTTTGATGTTAAGCTCAGAAATGGTCCTTCATATTCTGTTAGTATCAACACATCTTATGAATATAAATATTCTTGCACTTTTCTGTCAACAAAATTAATTGTCCTAGCATAATTTATTGAGAAAAATTAATTTTCCCCAATAGTTTGATATGCCAACCTTACCTTATATCCTTAAGTCTAGGGGATTTTGTTCTATTATTGTACTTTTGTACCAAATTCTTAGTATAAAGTTTTTGTACCAATTTTTATATTGTTCTAATGTCAGTGACTTTAAAGTCTGGTATTGCCAGCCTTCCTGATTGTTGTGTTTTCAAAGTGTTCTTAAGATAGGCTTGCAGCTGATCCTTAGAATTATAATTGTCAAACCCTATTGAGATTTTGATTCAGATTGCATTTAATTAAAAACAGTAATTACTGAGCTAACGAAGTTTGAGTTGGCTATCTTGTAATGAATTATTTTGGGTTTTTATTTTGTTGAATATATCAGTCTTATCCTATGGTTAGATGGATCTCAGGATTTTGACAGATACTTAAGTGCTGTCATCATCCGAGCCAGTTTTCATCTGTTGCTTGTATTTAAGCTCCTGATCACGATGTTGTTTTCAGCTGCTGGGAAGCTGTTCAAGCCTCAGCTGTGTGACATACATGCTGTGGGACCTGGGGAAGGTGGTTTCAACTCTGTTTCCTCAATTTTAAAATACAAAGTACTTAGTACTAACTGACTGGGTGATATGCATGAGAATGTTTCATAAACTGAAGTGGGGTGGAGTAATAACAGTTTTAGTATAATGAATATTTTTACCCCAGAAAACATTCTGGAGGGTTTGTGTGGTTTTTCTTAGTCTGTTTTTGTGTGTGTTTGATTTTTTCTGTTTTCTGAAAATTTGAAAAATCTTTGGTGTGTCCAGGCTCAGTGAGGTTAGGTGAAAATATCTGAAACATGAGCACAGACTCCAGCCTTGATTCCCAAAGTCAATAATGTCTATTATCCAAGGGAAAGACTCAAAACAGCCTATATTTTTGTTGCTGTTATTTGTTAATGTTTTATTTCTGAAAAGGAAAACTAAACTTTTTATCTTTGTTATTAATATCCATCTTAAAGATCATTTACCACACACTCTGTTTTATATGGTGTATATTTTTATTTCTTAAATTTCCTATTAGGCTGTTTTATTCTTTCTTCAGAAATAAATCCCTCCATTTTGTACTTAAGTGGCTAACAACCTCAGGCTTAAGTAGTATGCTTTCAAAGAAAGAGAAGGTCTTCTTTTCCTGTTCTTTTCTACACTTCTTTTTGTGTTTCAGTCTTTCTATTTTCCTCATGAACAACTGAAAATTGGATCAACCACCTGTGGGATTTATTTCCATTTGAGTTGTGTTGTAATTATGGTTTAATATCTTTGTTGTTAATTTTGACATACTTGGATATATTTAAGTACTAAGTTTTTGCGAAGAGTTGACTCATTGAAAAAGACCCTGATGCTGGGAGGGATTGGGGGCAGGAGGAGAAGGGGACGACAGAGGATGAGATGGCTGGATGGCATCACCGACTCGATGGGCATGAGTTTGAGGAAACTCGGGGAGTTGGTGATGGACAGGGAGGCCTGGCGTGAGTCGGACACGACTGAGCGACTGAACTAACTAACTAATCTGTTTTCATTACAAATATTTCTCTCTTCTGTATTTATAACTTTTTGCCTTTCTGCCAGTCTCCTTATTTATAGTCTCACTGACTTTATCATCAAGTTTAAGTTTATATTTTGTCCTGTAATGTAATAACAGTGGTATGAAATTGAAGTGGGTCTGATGCCAGCCCAACAGAGTTTTCTAGGCAATACTCTTAGTCCATTGGTGCCTTTAATTAATTGGAATAAAAATGACCCAAATGCAAGCCTGTTTTGCACAAACTCTTCAGTGTGAAAATCTAAAAGATATTGTTTCTTTAGGCTTTATTTAATAATATAGTTCTAATAGAAGGGTAATATTAGGCTAGCAAATTATAAACATTTTCTTATTTCTTGTAGCTTCTTATTCTAACATAATGAGAATAAATTATTGTTTACTCATTCCCTGACTCCAGCCAATAGTCTTACAAGATGAACATTTTCAGATTTTATATGTTGGCAGTAAAAATTTCTTTTAGTTTTCTTTCCCTTTTTTGGCCTCACAGTGCAGTCTGTGGTATCTTAGTTCCCTGACCAGGGATTGAACCTGGGCCCTTGGCAGTGAAACCACTGAGTCCTAACCACTGGACCACCAGAGAATTCCCTCCTCTTTTAGTTTTCCATCTCTTTTTAGCATTTTCTATCTCTCTGTGAGCTCTCAGTTAAGTTACTGAATGGGCATATAAAAGCTTTGGACTCTGCTTCTTGAAATATCATTTTAACTTTCAGGAGTCTTGATGACAATTATTTGAATAAAAATGGCTCAGACAGTAAAGAATCTGCCTGTGGTTCAGGAGATCTGGTTTCAGTCCCTGGGTTGGGAAGATTCCCCTGGAGAATCCCATGGACAGAGGAGCCTGGCAGGCTACAGTCCATGGGGTTGCAAAAAGTCGGACATGACGGAGCAACTAACGTTTTTTGAACACACTTTTTTGTAGTTACTCAGGCTGACCCAAAAGGCAAAAGTTAAACATTTCTGCTGCGCCTTGACTTACAGAAAAGCCCTGGTGAGCAAGAGCTTTGGTTTTCTCAGCTCATCCCTCCCGCAGGTGCCTAGTGGGGCCCGCCTCACCACCAGTGTCTGTAATAGTCATGGTTTATTGGTCCAGGCTACTTTCACTAATCCCCGTTTTCCTTTGGAGGATGTGAGAGAGAAAGCAGCCAGACTTCCTCATTCTTCATTGTGTTAGCTGGTTTTGATATAATTATCTTTAGACACAAACATAGCAACTGTAATAATATTTTATTGATCTTAGATAATTACCTAGCTGTATCTATCAATTACTGTTAGCAAATATTCTTAAACTTACATAGCAACATGAATTTTTCTTATTAGCTTTAGTCTTAGTTATTTTACTGAAACTTCCTTGACGTGCCCATTCCTCTCTAGCTGGGTAATCCCCCCTGACCACACCCCACCCCACCCCTTTTTTTCCCTAGGAGCTGCAAATCTGTGCCTGTCCCCTCATTCCCTTTTCCTTTTTTAAATGTTGTGACATGAGGAAATGTCTTTTATTTTATTTATTTATTTTTTTAGAGTTCAGTAATGTTTATTTACATTTTTTTTTCTTAGAGAGTCATCTTTGTCTTTCTTTTTTAATTTTTTCTTCTTTTTTTTTTTATCTTTGTCTTATGAACTGAGTCTTGTTATGAATTCTCTCTCCCCTTCCTCTCCCATGTAAATTCAGCTTGGTTTTCTGCTCAGTTCTACTCTTTGTCCCTTGGACTTAGTTTCTTTCTTTTCTGTTATTAGAGTTTTCTGTAGTCCAAGGAAACACCCGGCTTCCTTCTTTAGGCCTGATTTCTGGCACCTCCCCCAACGTATCTTTTGACAAACACTTGAAGCTGAAACACTCGTGAACTTTGGGCTGTAGTTGAACAATTTTATTATAACAAACTGTATGTCCTCTAGTGCTCAGACTTAAGCTTTGACTTAAGATGCATGCAGAGACCCTCTTCTTCAACAGGAGCCTCAAGGGTTTCAAACTAGAGCTTCATGAACCAGAGCATCCTGAGCATACTGAAACTGCGGATGCAGCCTCTAGCATCTAATAGTAATGCTGTACGTCATCAGTTCTAAACTACATTTTTATATCTAAAATTAAGATACATGTTATAATCAATAGTGCCACAATTTAATTAGCAGCATCTTCTTTTCTTTCTTAGTGATACATAAAATAATGGTGTATCTTAAAATTGATGGGGTCCAAGATTTAATGACATATAATAATCATAAAAGCATTAGCTAACATTTGTTGAGTACCTACCGTGCACAGGAGTATTATCTGATTTAATCCTTATACTTTCCTTAGAAAGAATGTTCAGATGAAACAACCAAGGCATAGGAAAATTCAGCTAGTTAGTGATAGAGCTGAGATTTGAGCTCAAGCAACATAACTCCAGAACTGCTCTCTTAGCTCTCTTCCTCCTACACTAGGCTGCCTCTTCATAACTGTCTTTTTTTTTTTTCTTCTCTCTTTAAGGCATCGTTGGCTTCACTGTATGACTGATGATCCTCCAACAGTAAAACCACCTACTGCTCGTAAATTCATTTGGACAAACCATAAATTCAATCTGAGTGGCACTCCACAACAGTACGTACCTTATTCCACCACTAGAAAGAAGATTCAGGAGTGGGTCCCACCTTCAACACCTTACAAGTAAAGACAACGAAAAGCAATTTACATGTAAAATATGGGGCTTTTCCTATAATTGTACTGCTTACTGTTAACTTGATTAAAGTTATTTGATTAGACAGTGTCTTTTGTGCTTTTTTGTCCTTAACTTTGTTATTTATCAGCTGCAAAATAGAAGCTTACAAACATGGGTAAGTAAGTAAGAAGTAGACTTCCACTGGGGCAGCTGTGTGGTTTCCAGTCCCGTCACCTGTGTGATTGTGTCTGAGCTTTGTGACCCTGCCTTGCTGCCATAGCTGATTGATAGGGGAGACCTAACACTGAGTTGAGCCAAACAGATCTTCTCATGGGAATTTGAAATTTGAATGGACAGACTAAGAGACACCAAAGTTGGATTGCTTTTATGGTGGCCCTGTAAGAAAGTTATGAGAGGTTTCCTGTTTCCAGAGTTTTGGTTCTCTCATGGTTTATTTGAATCTGTGAACGACCCCAGGATCCATTCCAATATATTTTTATTTTCTTAAGCCAAGTAAGGTCACTGACAGTTTACTTTTTTGCTCACAAATAAACGAGCTTTAACTAATATCCAGATTGGTTCCAAAAAATGGATTGTAGGAAATAAGGAATCTTGGAACTGGTTACATTGTCATTCAGTTGCTCAATTTTGTCTGACTCTTCGTAATCCCATGGACTACAGCACATCAGGCTCCCCTGTCCTTCACCGTCTTCCAGAGTTTGCTCAAACTCATGTCAAATGATTTGCTGATGTCATCCCACCATCTCATCCTCTGTTGTCCCCCTCCTCCTGCCTTTAATCTTTTCCAGCATTAGGGTCTTTTCTAATAAATCAGTACTTCACATCAGGTGGCCAAAGTATTGGTGCTTCAACTTTAGCATCAGTCCTTCCTGTGAATATTCAGGGTTGATTTCCTTTAGGATTGATTGGCTTAATTTCCTTGCAGTCCAAGGGAGTGGAGAAGTCCAGCACCACAGTTCATTAGTATCAATTCTTCTGTGCTCAGCCTTCTTTATGGTCCAACTGTCACATCCGTACATGACTTCTGGAAAAACTGTAGCTTTGACTATATGGACCTTTGTAGGAAAAGTGATGTCTCTGCTTTTTCATATGCTATCTAGGTTTCTCATAGTTTTTCTTCCAAGGAGCAAGCATCTTTTAATTTCATGGCTGCAGTCGTCATCCACACTGATGTTGGGTAGGATGAAAGGCAGCACCACCTCTCTTTGTCTTCTGGATGGAAAGCTAGCAGCTGCAGCGATCACCTTATCAAGCTCTTGTCCTTAGTCACCAGGACCCATAAGCCCTTGAAGGATAAGGCCCTTGGATACCAGTTAGCAGCCACCATAGAATAGTCTAACAGAACAGAGAGGGGACAGTTTAGTGATGGAAAAAGATTATGGAGTCAGGTGATTGCTTTCAAGGACACTGGATAACTTAGGGGAGAGAATAAACTTTAATCCCCAAATCTCAACTCAAGGTGTTGAGGGAAACTCAGGGCAATTATATGACTTGACCAATTCCTCAGGTTTCTTATGTGAAAATTAAGGGATAGAGTGGGGTCCTAACTGTTGGTACAGAGGTAGCTGGAAGGAATTAGAATGTCTTTTGGCTGCAAATTAGAGACACCGGAAGTGTTTTTAAAGCTCTAGTGGCCCAAGCTATTAAACCAGCACTCTGAGGGTGGGATATAGGCATCAGTGTTTGTTAACGGCTCACCTTCTCCCCCTCACCCCCAGCGATTCCTATGCAGCCAAGGTCCTAAAATACTGAGCTGAAGAAAAGAACACACCAAGCTAGTTGTGAAGAACAGAGTTCTGAAACTTTCTCAATCATAAGAAATTAAGATTTTCCCATAGCTTCGCTGCTGAGTATTCCTTACTTAGCTGGATCTGGTTGAATGTGGTGCTCTCAGGAGATATGATAGTCAGCCTGTTATTTGGGGGCAACTGTCGGCAATGTTGACTGACCAAAGGAGAGAGCAGCACCCACCACTAAAAGCTCGCCTGTGCTAGACTGAGGTTTTGTATGCGCTGTCTACCGCTTCACTGACTTTTCTGTCAGTGCCCAAAGCATGGTTTTCTAGTGAAATTAGGAACAGATTGAAAAGGGAAACTTGTGAAAAATTAGAAGTTCTGATCTGGCTGTTCTTCTTTCTGGATTGGGTATGCTGGAGGTTCACCTGTTAGAAGGAAAATGGGTGTGGTTCTCATAAGGAGGGAGAAGGTAGACAGAGATGGTAACTAGGAAATGGTCTGATCTGCAGCAATCTCGATAGTTAGCGTAGGGCTTCTAGGAATGAAAGCAATAGGCAGCTACTTTAGTTCTTAATCTGGTTTTTCTTGAAGCCAACTTTATAGGTCTGGATAATAGACACTTGAATCAAGCTAGATCACAGCTTCTCTCTCGATTTCACACCTGAGTTAATTCGCAGGGCTAGACCCTCAAGGGCTGTGCTATATTGATAGATATGTGTACTTAGAAAAAAGTATCCAGTGTTTCAGTGGATACTGGTTCCAAATAAGCACCAACTTTGGGAAGATTGAGAACACCATGGCCCACTGATAAAAATACAGGCTATGAGTGGCACGTTGGACCCCATTTCACTCTAAGCCCAGGGGAATGGCTGAACTCCCCTTCCCTCTACCCCATGTTTTATTTCTTCAGTTCCTAAGTGTAGATGGATGGACACCCTTTGCAGAAGCCCAGCATTGGGTCCCTGCCTTCAAGAGTAAATATACTTGTGGCGGAAGGCCTAGGGAAGGACTCTGGAGCATTCTATCCTTAGCAAAATAATACGTGAGAAAGCAGGATGTCTTTGGGGTAATGACAGAGTTAAATGCAACCATTGATGGGAAGAAAGGTAGAAATGCAGACATTCCTGTCATCCCCAAATATACAGTGTACTTCCATTTGACCAGTGAGAAAGATTGATGGCCCTTGGAGGGTGACAGCAGTCTATAATGATCAAACTTAGGTGATTTGAATTGTAGATGCTATCCAGTGGTCTCTTTATTGGAGCAACTTAATACAGCCTCTGACATTTGACATGTAACTGTTGGTCTGACTACTGTATTTTTACCCATTTTGGTCGGTAGAATCCATCAACAGTTGTTTGCTTTTACCTGGCAGGGGCAGAATGGATGTCAGTTCTAGCCAATTGCTACATGAGGACACTTAATGCTTCATCAAACTGTAGGATGTCACATTAGCCCACTGTGTGGATGCAGAACATGAAATATCAGATACCCAAATGCCCTGATAAGACACAACATATGCCAAGGATGGAACCTGAATATCCTACAAATGGAGGGACTTGATTCCTTAGTGATTTTCTCAAGGATTCAGTGGTCTAGTGCATGTTGAGATAGCCTTCTTCAGTGTTAAAGGGCAAATTGCTGCACCTTCCCTGTTCTACAGTTGAGAAAGGCTCTGGATTTTAGAGACAGCATATAGCATACAGGTGTTTTGCACATATTTGTTTCCCAAGTGACCTAAAAAGTTGGTAGTGCAAAAGCAGCCTCTCTAGGTGGCCCACCCAGGCTGTAGACCAAGCAGCTCTGCTGCTCGGCCCTCTC
Organism: Cervus elaphus; assembly: GCF_910594005.1. Lineage (NCBI taxonomy): Eukaryota > Metazoa > Chordata > Mammalia > Artiodactyla > Cervidae > Cervus > Cervus elaphus. The sequence goes on along the minus strand of NC_057817.1, from coordinate 24,667,413 downwards.
AAAGTATCTGAAAGATTGAAATGCTTTACTAAAGTCAGAAACACGTCTCTATGAGAGTCACAGTGGAAGCCCACAGGATTTTGGAACAAGGCCACATCCCCTTCAGAAAATTACTATTTTCCTTTTGTGATATGGCTCCCATTTGCTACTGGTATGTGGGAGAGCCTGCGACCTCAGGTGCTGTGTAATCCACCTACTCAGAAAGTTGGCTGTTTCCAGTAGCAGTCCCATAGCAGATGGGACCAGAGCGGACCATGAAGGCACTCTAACTTTGTGGAAGCAGATTTCTCCCCACTCTGTGCCTTTAAGTACCCTATTCCCACTCAGCGCCCCTGTCAGCCTGTCCCTTGCCCCGCTGGAGAGTTGTTGGCCAATTAATTGAGAATGGAAAAAGTCAAGCCTGGCTTATAGATATTATTGAACAATATGTATTACCAGGTGGAAGTATACTGCTGTATACTGTAGCCCCTATTCACAGTGATCTTGAAGGACCCTAGAGGGCAAATCTCAGCAGACAGGACTTCAAGCAATGCCTTTACTATTATTATTATTATTATTTTGTGTGTTTTTTTTTTAGTTGTAGGATAATTGTTTTTAAATGTGTTGGTTTCTGCCATACAGCAATGCCTTTATATATATATGGCTGTGCTGGGTCTTAGCTGTAGCATGCAGGATCTTTAGTTGTGGCATGTGGGATCTAGTTCCCTGACCAGGGCTCGATTTTGGGCCCCTTGCATTAGGAATGCAGAGTCTTAGCCAGTGGACCACCAGGGAAGTTCCAAGCAGTGCCTTTTACCTTGTACTTTGACTTGAAGAAAATCTGACCTGATCCAGGCTCTAAAACGATCACTGGCTATATGGTCCGAGACCTGAAAAAAGCAATGTTGACAATTGGTGTAAAGGTTTTAGGAAGGATTTTACCAATGAACCTTGAGGATGGGACCTAGAATTTAAGATTAGAACAAAGCAGCTAGGTATTTACCAGGATCACCTCCTGAGCACAAATCCTTGACTTAGGGCCAGTCTCTGAGGGAACCCGGCATAAAACACATCTAAGTCCAGCAGCCACCTGGTGACAGGTTCATTTCCTTGGCCTGCTTCCATTGTGGATGGAGCTGTGATCTGTCCCCATGGAAACAGACAGTTACTCTGAGCATGGATCCTGTCATACCTTGGCCAGCACTAACGTTCATGGGCTTAGAATGCCTTCTGCTTTGTCATACACAGAACAGTGCCCGTGCTCAAGAATACAGGCAACTTCATAGAAAGAGGCAATGAACCAATGTCTATGGGAACAATGTCTTGTATTCCTGATGTGCCTCTGTTTCTCAGATATTATCTTTCCTGTTTTTCCCTCTATAACACACCGTATGTCAGTCACACCAGCCTTCTTTCAGAACAAGATTCATTCTTGAGTTGGGGCCTTTGCACTTACTCTTCCTTCGGCCTGGAACAGTGACATCTTTGTGTTCTACCCTCTTTTGTATCACTGATACTCACTTAACCAGTATCACTTCCACAGCAGGATGCTCCCTGCCTATCTAATCTAAAGGAGCTCTCTTGAAACTTCCTCTTATTTAAAAATTCTATTTATATAAATTTGCTTGTTTTATTTTCTTCATAGTATTTATCATTCCTTTTTGAAAAACAAGATGAACAAAATTATTCCAGGAAATAATCTGTGTGTTCAGCACTGACTGAACACCTAAAGTAAAACAATATTGATTAGATTTCATATTTTTGATAGAGGTGTGATGACTGAAATTAAACGGCAGCAGCCCTGAATAGCAAATTCTGAAATTTTAGGAAGTGAAAAGATCTGTGGGGGATAGCATTAAAGCATGCAACTAGTTATAAATAGAGAACTGAAAATGTTTCATTGAGCAGTTTTTTTAGAAGAAAGAAAAAAGTACACTAATTGCCAGGATGTCGTGCTGTGTTTCCAAAAAGACTGGTGATTATATCAAGGGTTTGCAATCACTTTGTGTGATCAGTTTGCAGAGACCTCCAGGCCTGTGTCCCTGTTTTAAATCATGCTCCTACAGAAGAAAACTACTTACAACATTCTTCTCAAATACAAAATGATCCATCCGCTGGTGCCAAGTGCCCACGAGTATGAAATGCAGTTGCCTCCTAAGTGCCCTGTAATCAGGACACATTTGTTAGCGCCGGCTCCAGGAGGGTAATGTCTGTCGTAAGACTCACAGAGAGAATGGGATTACTGAAGTAGAGATGTGGTGGTAGACTGTCTAACAAATTCTTTGGGACAGAACTGGCCTTACAAAAATTGTTTCCCAGATTCATGTCCGGTGTTGATCCAGCCCTCCCGTCCAGAGCAAAGGTTGGGCACAATGGCTACTGTGTTGCACTTTTCACCTCCGTGAATACAGTATGAGTGGGGTCCCTTGGAGCTGTGCCACCACACAGTTCTGGGTTATCCACTAGGACATGTCAGGGAGTTAATCCAGTTCCTGGGAAGCATATGTCTGGACATCTGTTGCTGGGGGTGCCCAGCATCCCTTTTCCTTTCTTCTGTCATAGAATCCTGACTTACCTTGAGGACTGTCATACCCCTGCTTGTAGTCCATGTGGGTCAGTGGGTTCGTACCCACTCTCTAAATATTCTCAGAGTATTGTGTTTCACTGGCTTCAGTGACTGGTTCAGGAATGAATAGGTGACTGAAGACAGACCAGTGAAACTCAACTAGTAGGCTTTAGTTGGAAACACTGGAAAATAGAATTCTTCATTCCATAAGGCTTCCCTGGTGGCTCAGCTGGTTAAAGAACCCGCATGCCAATGCAGGAGATGCAAGAGACGCAGGTTCAATCTCTGGGTCGGGAAGATCCCCTGGCGAAGGAAATGGCAACCCACTTCAGAATTCTTGCCTGGAAAATTCCATGGATAGAGGAGCCTGGCAGGCTACAGTCCGTGGGGTTGCAAAGAGTTGAACATGACTGAACACACACACACGTAAGACTTGAAGCTTGGAGGATAGATCCCAGGTGTGGCTGGGAGCCACTGCACTGCGGAAGGGAGCCTGAAAGTGAACAGTGAAGGGAAAGTGGAGCCAAGAGAAGGCACAGGACAGACTTACTGAGAGTGTTTGACTCCCAGCTCCAGCTGTGCCTGAAGGAGGGATTCACTTAGACTTTCTAGTGAAACCAATGAATTTCACTGGTTTCGTTTGTTAGTTTGTTTTCTGAATATACACTGATTTCTTTGCCTGAACTGAATGTCCTCCTGGATATAACGTTCTTATGACTTTGTCACTTCTCCTCTGTAATAATGAAATTTGTTACTGGTCTGCAGCATCTTTCATATTAAGTATAGCTCTGATTATGAATTTTTTATTTATAAATATGGGTATTTGATGGCCTGTGATATTTGTTAGGATTTATTACTATAAACTAATTTAAAAAAGCAAAAACAAAAACCTCTATTTTAAAAACTTAAAAGTTTGTGTTGAAGTGGATGCCCACATTCCATGAGGCATCTGCATGTGCATTTGAGGATATGTCCAGGTCTTTACAATTCATGTATGTTATGACTCTACCAGATGATTCCAGTTAGAAAGGTCTGCAGATCTGACTGCATGTAGCCTGGACTTGGGACTTTAGGCCACAATAAAATTGGTAAAAAACAGAGAATCATTTTTATGTCACTAAATAAGGCTAAGCATCAACCCCCACATTTTAAGGGATTTATGATACTCCTTTCAAAGCAATAGGAAGAGGATGGAAAAGTATGTGACAGAAAAAGTCTGTGTCCTAATTTGAAATTTAAATATTAAGTTATCATTAAAAACTATTTCATTCATGAAAAGCAATTTTTTGCAGGTAGGATCAGTAAATTTGTAATGTTAAGAGCTTCATCTAAATCACTAGAACCATTAACTCTAACTTGAGCTAGGTGGAAGAAAACAAGAACTTACTCATGGAAGAAGCAGTTGGCCACATAAGAGCCATGCACACAAAATATGCACATCTTACAAGTATCCTCTAACAGAGCATATTCCTGATTGCCAAGAGACGATACCCGCGCAGATGGGTTTACTCATCAGAATATGGGAGGCGTCTATAGTTTGAAAAAGCACAAATCTGCGGGGGGAGATAGAATTCCATTTTTATTATTACAATTTTTTTTTTTTTTTACTTTACAACATTGTATTGGTTTTGCCATACATTGACTTGAATCTGCCATGGATGTACATGTGTTCCTCATCCTGAACCCCCCTCCCATGCTTGGGGTTGGTGCACTGGGATGACCCAGAGGGATGGGATGATTCTATTTTTTTAAGAGTTTTCTTTTTCCAATTTATTCACTTATTTTTGGCTGTACTTGGTCTGCGTTTCTGTATGCACGCTTTCTCCAGTTGCTGTGATGGTGGGGGTGGGTAGCTGCTCTCTAGTTGCAGTGCGGGCTTCTCACTGCAGTGGCTTCTCTTGTTGCAGAGCATGGGCTGTAGGCATTCAGGCTTCAGCAGTTGTGGTGCATGGGCTCAGTTGCCCCGCAGCACACGTAATCTTCCCAGACCAGGGATCAAACTCGCGTCCCCTGCATTGGCAGGCAGATTCTTAACCACTGGACCACCAGGGAAGTTGTAAAACGTAATTTTGCATTGGAAACGTGAATAAGAACAATCCACCCTATTATTTTCATAATACAAACTACAAGAAACAAAATCAGTAAAAGTCTGTTAAGACATGTAAGTTAAAAAAGGATTGAAAATTGCTTCCCTGGTGGCTCAGCTGGTAAAGAATCCGCCTGCAATGCAGGAGACCTGGTTCACTTCCTGGGTTGGGAAGATCCCCCTGGAGAAGGGAACAGCTACCCACTCCAGTATTCTGGCCTGGAGAATTCCATGGACTATACAGTCCATGGGATCGCAAAGAGTTGGCCACGACTGAGTGACTTTCACTTTCACTAATAGGTCTGGGCTTCCCAGGTGGCACTAGTGGTAAAGAACCTGCCTGCCAGCGCAGGAGACAGAGACACGGGTTTGATGCCCGGGTTGGGAAGATCCTCTGGAGAAGGAAATGGCAGCCCACTCCAGTATTCTTGCCTGGTGAATCCCATGGACAGAGGAGCCTGGCGGGTCCGTAGGGTGTCACAGAGTCAGACATGACTGAAGAGACTTAGCACACACACATGCACTAACAGGCCTGGGATTTTTTTGGTGGGGGGGGGATGATGGGATCAGGTACATTCTAGAATGAGATAGTGATAATGGTTGCACTATATTGTAAATATACTAAAAACTGTTGAATTACACACTTTATTTTTTTTAATTACACACTTTAAAATGGTTTATAAGGTGAATTTTGTGTTATGTGAATTTTGTCTCAATTTTTAAAAAAGGATTTAAAAACTCAATTCTAATGGGTTATATACTGTATCCTCAGCATAAAAGGAAGTGACATTAACCCTACTATAGATCCATTTAAAAACTAGCCCATCCTTGGGCAAGCATCATACGATTATTTCACCTTTTTGCAATTGGGCTTAATATAGATTGAGTTGAGTCTCCTAAAAATTCCATTACCTGCAGTTAAGTGCAGTGTGACTTGAAGGTGGAGAAGGTTTGAAGTAAAGGTCTGGTAGGGGGTTAAGGGAATGGAAAGGCAGAGAGGGGAGGTAAAGAAGGATGGGGATGCCAAGTTTTTGAACATTAAAAGATCACACACAAAGTTGGGCTGCAAGTTAGAGGACGCTGGAAGGCTGATCTGACCATCATGTCCTGAAATTGGATTTTGATACCTCTGGCTTGGGTAGAGTTTCAAGAAGCTTTGGCTTATAAAGAAAACCAATTCATAAGTGCCTTCAATACACTAATAACAAACCTATAAAGAATCTGTGGTTAAGATTTAAGTAACTTAAGTAGTTTGTAGTTTCTAAGTTCGATGGCCCAATAACATTATCAAGGACTCTGGGTTTTCCCATCTCTCTACTCTGCCATCCTCAATATGGGGATTTATTCTCTTAGTCTAGCTCCTTTCATAAAATAGCTACTGCAGTTCCGGGCATCACATGCAGGTGACAATATCTAGAGTCAGGAAAGGGGGATGCCCCTGTCTTATGTCCCTTTTTGAGAGCATGAAAATCTTCTCAGAAACTTTCAGCAGAACTGCACCTCATGCCCATGTCTAAACTAGTCACCTGGCAAGGATCATGAGATGCCCATATTTGTTTTATTAATCAACAGTCACCCCCAGTGGCTGGACCAGGACTCAGCCTTGTTGAAAAACATGAAGGGTAAGCAAAACTAAGATTCTGCTAACAAAAGCTGGAGGAGTAACTCCTGGTTGGCATTAATGATGTCTGTCATGGAGAATCCTACTCCGAGCTTCGTGGTGTCCGACCAGCTTTTACTGTATCATGATTAATATTCCCAGTGGAGAAAAGTTGCCTTGTCCGCTGGGAAAACTACCACTCTGCTGGAACTTTGTCCGAAAATGTAGGGATGTTTTAACAAACATCTCTTCTTTTTCCTAAATTTATTGAAGTATAGTTGATTTACAATGTGTTAATTTCTACCGCAGGCTTCCCAGGTGGCTCAGTGCTAAAAAATCCACCTGCCAATGCAGGAGACATGAGTTCGATCCCTTGCTTGGGAAGATTCCCTGGAGAAGGAAATGGCAACCCACTCTAGTATTCTTGCCTGGGAAATCCCATGGATAGAGGATCCTGGAGGGCTGCAGTCCATGGGGTCGCAAAAGAATCATTCATGACTTAGCGACTTTAAAACAACAAGTTCTATTATAGGGCAAAGTGATTCAGTTTTACATGTATATATTCTTTTTCATATTCTTTTCCATTATGGTTTATCACAAGATACTGAATGTAGTTCTCTGTGCTATTCAGTAGGACCTTGTCGTTTATCCATCCTATACATACTAGTTTGCATCTATTCCAAACTCCCAATCCTTCCCTCCCCACTACCCCCTCACCTTGGCAACTACAAGTCTGTACTCTATTGACAAACATCTCTTTGTTCTGAATTTTGTACTTCTCTGTGAGCTCAGATGACTTCCCTTGCTTAGGTAGGCTTTACCAGTGACTCTCAAATAAGGCTGTTGCATTTGGAGGCAGCTTCCTCTATACAAACTGACCTGACTTTTTCAGTTTGAGAATTGAGATGGCCATTAATATTTGTTATATAACCGTGCTTGCCCCAGCTCCCTAACTGTCCCCACACCCTAAATTAAAAACCCCTTATTTAGTTTCCCACTGGTGAAGAAGAGCTAAGATGTTATTCTCACATTTTCTTTTGTGGTACACAAGAGTCGGGACACAGTTGTTCCTTGATTTTTGACTGGATAATAGCTGTCTTGTCTATGTTTTTTGTTGATCAGTGGTTCCTCACATCAAGTTTGATGTTGAGATTTCTCTTAGGGTCTTAGAATTAGCAGGAGAAGGAAATGGCAACCCAGTCCACTATTCTTGCCTGGGAAATCCCATCGCTTGAAGAGCCTGGCGGGCTATATGAAGTCCAACACGACTTTTACTTCACTCATTTAGAATTAGCAACTGTTTAATTTTGCACACTGCAAATGTGTCTTCTCTTGTTTTGGGAGAACATTTTGAAATCTAAGAAATTAGCTTCTTTGCCCAAATATGAGACACATTTATACAATTTATGATTCAATAATTGTTTGAGACAGTTGTTAGCATGTGTGCGTTCTCAATCACTTCAGTCATGTCCGACACTTTGTGACCCTACAGACTGTAGCCCACCTAGCTCCTCTATCCATGGGATTCTCCAGGCAAGAATACTGGAGTGGGTTGCCATGCCCTCTTTCAGGGGATCTTCCCAACCCAGGAATCAAATCCCTGTCTCCTGTGCCTCCTGCATTGCAGGCAGATTCTTTACCCACAGAGCCACCTGCGAAGCCCACTCAATTGTTAGACTCCTGGTTTATTAACAAGTATCCCACAGTTTGTTCTTTTTTCCAGCAGTGCTGAATCAGGGTAGCTTGGAGAGATAATTGACCCTAGAGTTGACTTTTAGCCAACTACTTCACCTTTGGGCAGCTAACAACTTCTAGGACCTCAGTTTCCTCATCTATAGTAGAGATAATCAGACCTTCCTTACAGAGTTCTCAAGTAAAGCATCTGACATACGCATTGTTATCATCATACCTTAATTATCCTGGTAGAACCATAGGCAAAAGATGCAAAACCTAACAAAAAATTTTACATAGTAATAATTTATTGATTTATAGTTCTTGAAATCATGATCAACTTTAGGCCTTTTTACTGTTACTTATTTTAAGTAGATAGAATTGTAAATATTAACTAGTTCAACTAAATCTTATATTAAAATATCAATATTGATCACTGTATGCTGTGCTGTGCTTAGTCGCCCAGTCATGTCCACTCTCTGTCACCCTATGGACTGTAGCCTATCAGGCTCCTCCGTCCAGGGGGATTCTCCAGGCAAGAATACTGGAGTGGATAGCCTATCCCTTCTCCAGGGGAACTTCCTGACCCAGGAATTGAGCCAGGGTCTCCTGCATTGCAGGTGGATTCTTTACCAGCTGAGCTACCCAGGAAGCCTGATCACTGTACAGGAATGAGTAATTTTTAAAAATTATTGTATGTAATATTCCTTTAAATGTTAATAAAAATTCAATTTTGCATTATTTTACTGACTAAAAAATCCTTAATAAATGTAATTATTCTATTTGGAAATGGAGTTCAAAATGTAGTGATTATATTAGATGTTATCTTTATCTTTTTATTTGTGGAGAAAATGGGATTTGATATTTTCAGAGATGAACAACTAAAGTCCCACTCCCTACGGTGGCTAATTACAATTTTGCAAGGTTAAATGAAATCCACAGTACATTCCAGACAGCTGTGGATTCTGTAATGATTTGCCTTTGCCAAGACAACTTAGACAAGCTAAGGGTAGTAGCGGGTTATGAAAATCACTCTCCTCACCAATTCAAGAAATGTGGCGGACATGTGTTCTTTTCTACTCAGTGCCAGGTTTTTCTCTTTTGGAAAATAGCATCCCTTTCTTTGTGGGACTTCTTCCCATCCCAGCCCTGCTAACCAGTGTATCCTACCTCCTGTCCTGACACTAGGGGTGAGCATGTGACCCAGGCCTGACCGATGCCCACACCTTCTTCCCGACCCCAGTGAGTAGCCCAGAAGACGCACAGCCCGGCGTGGGGTAACACATCCTACCCTGAGATTTTTTTCTAAGTGAAACTAGTAAGGAAAGTGCTCTTTCCTCCTGGGACCACAAAACTATACACAGTTCCAGGGTTGTTTCCAGCCATGTTTTGGCCTCAGAGAAAAGCCCGAGGAAATAAAGAAGTCATAGCAGAGCAGAAAGAGTCCCAGGTGTGTTAAATCCCTGGTTTCTAGTTCCTCAGAGCTGCCCTGATTCCTGGATGTCTTCTTTGATTCCACAACTTACTCCTTCCCCCAAATCCTCTTTTTGCTCAAGTGAAGTTCAAGCTGAATTGCTTGTATTGGCAGTAAAAATACCCCTGACAAGCGCAATAGGATATTAGTATTCTTTAGTTGGCACTTGGTTAACAATCAGTGCTTGTCAAATTTACTAATACTGTAGTGAAGAGAGTTGTTTTTATTCTTCTGAAATGTGATTATTAATGTCTTATTTAATACTATATGGCTTTATAGAAATAAATGTCATTGTAATTAGATCAAAGGGATTTATTTGACAGCCTTCTATGACTTTCAGTTTTCTGTAGATGAAATGGTTTTCTCTGGCTAAGGCTGTCCTGCCACACCTGGGCTCTGAGATTGTGATTGGGGTCATTTTTATGAGGCCTCCCTTAGCCTACCTTGTCTTTTGCGGTTGCTTCCATCTGTGCAGCATCCTAATAGGAGCAGTGTACAGTTGCCAGTTTTGGTCTGACGGTCCATCCTTAGGCCTCTGTTACTTCTGACTGTGTTTCCATGGATCTTTTGCTTCTACTCATGGCACTGTATCACTTAATCTTGATTTCTTTTCAGTTGTTGCTAGGAAACACCATCAGCATCCATTCATCCTTTAGAATTATAGTCAACTCAAGGTCTTCCTGATTTGAAGAGGAGTGTTACAGATGCAGAGGCAGTGTCAGAAGATTCCCCTTCAGTTTTGTGAAGGGTCATCAGGAGTGTGGTTGAGGACTGGAGGAGGGTAGGTAGTAGCTATGCAAATCAAATGTTTATTAGGGTGTTCCTGCTGCTTTAGATCAAGATATTAATAAAATTGACTCAAACTCTCACCCCTCCTTTCACATTTGAAGAAAATCTAGTAATCTCTCCAAGGATTTGGGGAAGGGTAGAGTTCATGTTCTTACAGATTAACCTCTGGCTCCAGAGGTTAATGGCTCTGGTTCTGCTGAACTGCAAAGTGATGTAGTTGTACATATTTATATTCTTTTTCATACTTGTTTCCATTATCTTGTTTATCACAGGGTATTGAATATAGTTCCCTGTGTTCTAAAGTAGGACTTTGATATTTATCCATCCTATACATACTAGTTGTCATCTGCTAACCCCAAATTCCCAATCCTTCTCATTTCTGTTGAATTAGTTATTCATTAGAATATACAGTCCTATACAAGCTGTCCACCTGTATCCTACGTCAATATCCATAGAACTCATCCCCTTCTCATATTTTCTTTAAAATTACTTACAATAGATATTTTGGTGCCTAGCAGACTTTAAAGATTTGGGGTGACAGACGGGCTTAGGTTTCAAAAAAGGTTATCAGTGTCAAAAATTAAGATCAGATATTTGTAAATGTCCTTCTGCACTCTGCTGCTTGCTTCTCTCCTCCCTTCTCTTCCTGTCATTTCCTGCTCTAAGAGGGGAAAAAGATGGGAAACTGAGCTCTTCTCATTTTAACATACAGAACAATTCAGCTCTTATCTAGCCTATGCCCAGCTCTCTAAGGGCTACTTTGTCAATACCGTGTAGAAGGATCTAGGTTATCAAAGAGTGGGGATGGGGTTTACTGTGTCGTATACGACATTTTCCGGGCTCACTGTGCTCCAGGCTCTTTTCATGTATTACCTCATTCGATTCTCACATCCATCCTGTGAGGCAGGTACTATTCTAGTCCATCTTACAAAAGAGGAAACCAGCATAGGAAGATAAATGGCTGTGCCCAGGGACTTTCAGCTAGTTAATCTTGAATTCAAGTTCCAGTGTTCTAGCAACCACTAGGCAGAAAGCCAAGCCAAGTGATTCAAACATGATACTCATGGAGCTGCCCACAGCCCTGCACTGCCCTGGATTTCTTTCTGGTGAGTGAGAACTAAGACTCTACCATCAGCCATATTATTTCTCATCTCTGTTATTACAACTGGACAGAATTCCTAATCAGGACAGACTTATTTTGGGATTAAAAATATAGGACACATGGGACTTCCCTGGTGGTCCAGTGGCTACGACTCTGCACTCCTAATGCAGGTGACCTGGGTTCAAATCCTGGTCAGGGAACTAGATCCCACTCTGCAACTAAACCCAGTGCAGCTAAATATATAAACAAATATATATATATCCTATGGCCAATATTTAAAAATTAGGAGATTACACATAATATACCTAAATTTTTACTTTCTCTTAAAAAAACAAACCTATCAATACCAGGCCTGTATTACCCTTGGCAACAATTACTGCATCTCAGCAACTTGTAGATAACATGTTACTTGTAGGCTTTTGAGTTTCTTTCACCTCCACTTTTGTCACTTCGTGTCCCGAAGTCTAGCAGCCTGGTGAGCAGAAAGAGGTGGGGGTACTGTGGAACTGAGTTGGACCTTGATGTGTCCACCTTCTTCCTACCTGAGAACAGCTCTGTGATGAGGCCTTTGTGTTTCTAGATGCTGGCAGCTGTTGAGGGGGAGTTTGCAGCTTTGTTCAGGACTAAAGCGGAGGGGAGGGATTTCTAATATACTGGGAACAGGCTTGCTGCGGTGATGCTGGCTACATATTGGGGCAGGACTAGAGAAGGTGCCTGAAGCAGGGGACAGCACTGGAAACCTTGGAGTGAGTGTGAAGGCCAAGGAGTACCTATGGTTCTGGGTGGTGGCATTCCCCCCAAGGCCAAATGTGGCCCTGCCTGGGGAGGAGGGTGGGATCTAGAGATTATGGGATGAGAAAGGCCTCTTGGGGCCCAGAGGGGAGTGATGCACCCCTGACCCGAGTTTGAGAGTCTATGTTCTTGAGATGCCTCTCCTGGGAGCAAGAAAACTCTGTCAGCAGACCCAGAAGCACTGAAATGTCCCATGTGGCCAGGGCTGGGAGTATTCTCCTAGAATTGGATCTCATTTCAGTGTTAACTAAATCAAAATGAGGGAACAGAGGGTCGGGCTTGGGATTCCCCAGAGTTTCCTTTCCTGCTCTAATTGGGGCCGTGTTTATTCATTCACTCGTTTATATATGCATGCATGCATTTCTTCCCCTGCCTCATGCCACAGAGGACCTGTGACTGCTTACAAGAATACCACACTTTTAAGAGGACAAAATGGAAGTACAATTAAAGAGTTACAGATGTAACGGGTATAGTTTTTTAGTTCAAAATCTCTCTGCTGTATTTTTATAAGAAAAGCCATAGATAAACATTACAGAAAATTTAGAGAATGTAAAAAAGACAAAAGATTCACAAAGAATATTCATGATTCCCTAGAAAGATGGTACTGATGAACCTATTTTCAGGGCAGCTAAGAAGACACAGACATAGAGAACGGACTTGTGGACAGACTGAGGGAAGGAGAGGGTGGGATGAACTGAGAGAATAGAAGGGAAACAGATGCATTACCATATGTAAAATAGTTAGCCAGTAGGAATTTACTGTGACATGGGGCGGGGCGCTCAACCCTGTCCTCTGACAGGAGGAATGGGATGGGGGGGAGATGGGAGGGAGGTTCAGGAGGGAAGGGACATATGTATACCTGTGGCTGATTCATGTTGATGTATGGCAAAAACCAACACAGTGTTGTATAGTAATTATCCTCCAGTTTAAAAAAAAAAAGAATATTCATGATTCCATCATGCAGAGGAAACTACTGGAAACACTTTAAAATATATTTTCTCATTGTTTCTGTGCCGAAATATTTTCATATTTTTGAAAAGTACGTTTGTAACCTCCATGTTGTTTTTTAATTTGCTTTTTTTTTTTCCATTTATTTTTATTAGTTGGAGGCTAATTACTTTACAATATTGTAGTGGTTTTTGTCATACATTGACATGAATCAGCCATGGATATACATGTATTCCCCATCCCGATCCCACCTCCCTCTCCACCCGATTCCTCTGGGTCTTCCCAGTGCACCAGGCCCTTTAATTTGCTTTTTTACCCAATAATATATTTTGAACATCATTTAAAGTTAATACATTTTTGGACTTCCCTGGTGGTACATTGGCTAAGACTCCAAGCTCCCGGTGCGGGAGGCCTGGGTTTGATCCCTGCTCTGAGAACTAGATCCCATGTGACACAACCAGGACCCAGCAGAGCCAGATAAATAAATATTTAAAAAATGAAGTTAATACATTTTCACCTACAACATCATTTTAAGTGAAAGAATAGAATTCCATTGTAGGGGTATAACATGATTTGTTTAAAGAGTCATCTCATCTGCTGCTACAGTCTGACATAGTGATTGGAGAATTCTGTTTCAGATGAATGTTTTGGCTCTCTTAGCCCCATGGGCCTATGGCATGAACCAAGGACAACTCGCCCAAGAAGGAAAAAAGATCTCCTGAACAGTTATCATGCTACTGACTCTATTTCACTATTCTCTTCTGGGCACAGAAGAATGTTCTCATTATTCTCTGTCTTCTGTGGCATATGGCTTATTGAGAGTTTCTAGCTGGGTTGCTCTGCCATTATTAATTGTATGTCTTCTTAACTTGGGAAATTCTTCAGTGAATGAACAGTCATCCATCTTCCTATGGCTTACTTGAACCAGAGGGACTTGCAGGACGTTAATACAGTGCTGGGTTTTAGGAAGAAACCATCTTTGTGAATAAATAAAGCAAGAACTGAACAGAACATTAACTCCCTCTTTGCGATGTGCCCTGTGAGTAACTCTAAGAATGTGGGGTTAAGTATGTTTATCAGGATCCCTCTTTAGAGGTGATCCATGTGAGTTGTTATCCTGAATCTCATTTCATCGCTGGGGCAGCTGCCAGCCAGCCGAGCATGGCCACCACAGTCAAACCATGGGAGCCTTTCTCTTCTGGTCATCAGTTTGTTGTTTTTTTTTTAAGCCAAAGTTGCTTCTAGGAGAGAGACTTTTGCTATTTGCCTTTATCTTTAATTTAGAAATATATATTAAGTACATTCCTCCTTTCCCCATACATTTGATACGAGGAGATCTGCTATTGGCTCTCCAGCCTCTAGTTCTCTTCCTTCATGATAACATTATCCTATTCAAGAAGACCACCGCTTGGACCGTTCTCAGCCATGCAGATTTGATGTGAGGGGCTCTATAGCCACCTATGATTAGAACGTGATTTCCCTTCCCCTAAACACAGTAATTGGTTCAAAGGTAGTCATAGGACTTAAGTAAGTCCAATCAGAGGTCCTTTCCTAGGGATTCTGGGACACAGAGTCCTTTCTCTTCTGTTGATGTTAATGAGGAAGCATGTTCCTTTTTCCCAGGAGCTGCTGGTAGGCATCTTGCAGCAATGAGAAGAGCCAGCCTTAGGATGAAGAGAGTAGAGATGGGAAGAAGTGAAATCCTTTGAGTTGCTAAATCAGATCTTTTTTTAAAATATTTATTTACTTACTTGGCTGTGCCAGGTCTTAGTTGTGGCCCACGGGATCTTCCATCTTTGTTGCAACAGGCACGATCTTTCAGTTGCAGCATAACTCTTAGCTGTGGCAGGTAGGGTCTAGTTCCCTAACCAGGGATTGAACCCAGTCCCCCTGCATTGGGAGTGCAGAGTCTTAGCCACTGGAGCACCAGGGAAGTCCCTACTGGATCAAATCTCGCCCAGAGTCCATTCTACATTTGTCCCTTTCAAATTTTGTTATTGTTGTTTGATCTTTAAGTTGTGTATGACTCTTTGTGATGCCAGGCTCCTCTGTCCATGGGGTTTCCCAGGCAAGAATACTGCACTGGGTTGCCATTTCCCTCTCCAGGGGATCTTCCCAACCCAGGGATGTATCCCACGTCTCCAGCGTTGGCAGGTGGGTTCTTTACCACTGAGCCACCAGGAAAGCCCTCCCCTTCAAATACATGAGCTAATAAATTCTTTTTCTAAAGACAATTTGGGAAAGATTTCCTAATGCTTACACCTGACAGATACTGACATGATTGATACCATTTGTGAACAAACTGCAGCAAACTAACACCTTTCTTTCCATTGATGGCTTTCTTCTTATTTACAAATTCTTCCTCCTCTATAACCCATGGGTTTTTCTGCCCATTGAACCCACCCCTGCTTCTCATCACTGCCTTTCTGCACCTTTCCTCTTTTCCATGTATCCCAAATATCCAAACTCCCTTTCTTTTCAAAGCTGCCATCCCCTCTCCAGCCCTGGGGAATTTTCTGTTTCCAGGAGTGACAAAGACATAGGACACAATCCCCCCATTTCCTTCTTTTCTTTTCTAGAAGGCAATCACTCGGGACTTTCAGACCTCAGGAATTGGTTGTCACGCACCTCGAGGAAACATTCATGGAAGCAAAATTACAAACACAGGGTGCTTTCAGGGTTGCAGAAAGCACTTGCTATTGTTGTCTTTGAGCTGTAGGATCTAGTTCCTGGCTGGTTCCAAGGTGTTACCCTCATATGACATTGAAAACCTGGCCTGAAATGCTTAGCCAAGGAAGTTCAAGCTGGTGTCTCTACTAGGTCTGGGGACATTCTGAGTTGCAACCTAAACTTGCTTCCTCATTTCTGTGGCAGGTATGAATTCTTTGGTCTCCTTAGAGGAGGAAAGAAATTCCTACATGGTCCCCAGAAATTATTTCTGTGGGATTTGAGCCACCCTGCACCTACTTGATGGATATCCCACTGCCCTTCTATAAGAGCTCTCCAAATCTGGTCCTAGTAAATCCTACCCAGTGTAGGTAAAACCTGTTGTTTATTCCTCAGCATTAAGTCTCTTCCTTCATGGGAGGGGTACCCTAGTTCCTTCGGGGAGCCACCTCTTGCTGACTCTTAGTCATGAGGTTTAGGTGGGAATGCCCTTTGCTCTACAGGTGGGCTTTATTAACTTAAACCAATCAGCAGAGCCCACATCTGATGACAGTGATCAGTTCAGGATGGGCCCATGATCCCATTAAGGCCATAAAGACACGAGGAAACATTTGCTAAGTTCTCCCTCTAGACCTCAGCCTGGCTAGTGTCATCTCCTACAACTCCCTGGATACCTCCTTGGCCTCAGACCCTGGAAGTCCTTCCTTTCTTTCTTGTCCAAATCTTTCTGTTCTACTCAACTTGCCCCTAGTGCTTTTTCCTAACCAACGTTTGGTTCTTTTACCTCTTGTTCTGTTATCCCTGTTCTAAACCAGGGATAGCAAATAGATTTCATCTCGTCTGTCAACTCTGATCAATAAGTATTAGGACTGAGATCTGAGCTAAGGAAGATGATGAGGCTGCCTCTGGCTTCAGCAAGAAAGTGTAAGTGATGTCTGCCATGGGCGTGGGGTAGAGAGTAACTGTGCTTTTGCTATCACTGTTCTAAGTCAAGGTCTGAGCCTAGCTCCTCCAGCAGTGACATAGCCTTTCAGATGTCTCTCTGCAGCTCCTGGCTCAAAGTATCTTTTCCTGGTTCAGGACTTAAACACCCAATAACCTTCTGCTTCTTGTCTAAGGAACACATAAGATTCATAGTCCTCTTGCAGACCTGACATGATTGACACACCTTTGAAAAAATGACTTGCTTGGCCCCCTCCCTGTCTTATATTATTTGTTGCTTTCATCTGCTCAAATTTCTGGTGGCTCATTCAGGTGCCCCCCTGGTATTCCTCCCTCCTTCCTAAGTTTCAAAGGTCATTTTAGGATTATTGATTCACAGTATCAAAATTGTTTAAACAGGAGTAGAGATGATTTCTACCAAGAGAACAGGTGGGCTGTTGATCCCACACCAGTCTCTATCCATGACTAATAAAGTTTCATCCTTTTTACAGACATGGCTGAGCCAAGCTTTATTCACAGTTCTTTCCTTGAAATCACAGCAACATCTTTGGCACTCTAGAAATTCTGATTCCTGCACAAAATCCATTTGTGCTGGCGTTCGAGCTCTGCAAATGTCATAGTACTTTTTTGTGTGTGTCATAGTATAGTTATCCTGTTTTTAATGAGAGAGTTTTCTATTCTGCGATTAGAAACCATTTCTTACATGGGTATCCTATGTGGCGTGTGCTGAGTGTATGTGGTGTGTAATCAGTACCGGTAGTCAGTTAATACCCCAGTTAAGAGACAGATCTATCTGAAGTCCACTCCCACTCACCTTTGTCAGCAGGTTCTTACCGGTGATTGGAATTGTGATGTGGGCTGCATGTGGTATTAGCAGAGGGGTGTGTAGTCTGTGAGCTTCTCACCTAGTACTCTGAGCTGGGTAAGTACAAAAGGCCTGAAGTCTCCTGTGAGGACTGGAGAACCCTCATCTCAAAATCCTTCATTTAGATCTCAAGATCCACACCCACAGAGCCCCTTTAACCATGTAATGTAACAGGTTCCAGGGATTGAGACATGGCATCTTTTGGGGGGGGGGTGTCAGTCATTAATCAGGCCATCATAGATTTATAGCTATAGGGGGACCTGCTGCTGCAGAAAAGAATGTGCTCAAAATGAATGAGCATGTCATTGTCATTTGCTTGTCTCACATTGTAGCTACCGGAAATTAACTGCATATAACCTACACAATCTATGAAAATTTTGTAACATAAGTCACAGTTCTCCCTGTGGTAAATCTTTGTGGGTTTTGCCCCCTGGGATTCATGTCCCCCTCTCAATATAGCCAGACTGTCTGGGCTCATCTCCCGTTCTGCCCCTTATTGGCTGTGTGACCTTGGGGAATGTACTGAAACTCTCTGTGCCTTAAGTTCCTTGTACATAAAATAAAATGATAATTGCACCCCTAGCATATGATTGTTGTGAGAATTGAGTTAATGTGTATAAAGTGTTTCAGAAACTGCTTCACACATAGTGTATGTATCAGCTGTTGTCACTATTACCCAACTTCATTTTGGGAAATTGTTCCTCCTTTCCTTCCGTATCTGTGTTTCAGAGCCAGCTGACTCCACCTTGACTACTGTTTTTGATCTAATATCTCATCTAAGCCCTCTCTGAATTCAGGATTTGCTGGTCCCATCTCTCCAGAAAGAGAACTTCCTGACCAAGGATAGAGGATGGATCTGGGGGTAATAATTGACTTGCTCCTGATTAACTCTCCCTGTTAAGTAAATGAAAGCTTCTATTCTATAAATTGAAGTGATCTATTTTATAAAAGAAAATAACCCCAGAATATATGTTTGAAATTACTTTGTGAAAGTTCTGTTCTGGCCTAAAAGTGGTTGGAGAGGGTGAGTACTTCTGATTCGCTCTCCTGCTGAGTGCCACTTTCCAGGACTACAGTCTCTAGGATTTTTGAATCTTTAGTTCCGCTGTCATTGTCTCTCATTCGTTTTGTCCTTGTGAATTTTTCCTATTTCACTCTTTTTCAGTCGTGTTATTGGGATCATAGATGGGAGCAGAGATAAAGAGCTTGTGTTCAACCCACTTTAACCAGAAAGTTTTTGAGGAATCAAAAAAACTTTCCTGGAAAATGGACTGGCAGCCTTGCCCAGGGCAGCTCTTCTATTGCAAGGAACTACATAACTACACCAAGGAATTATGTAGGAATTACATCAGCAAGTCTACTTCCCTTGTGGCTCAGATGGTAAAGCGTCTGTCTACAATATGGGAGGCCTGGGTTGGATCCCTGGATCGGGAAGATTCCCTGGAGAAGGAAATGGCAACCCACTCCAGTACCCTTGCCTAGAAAATCCCATGGACGGAGGAGCCTGGTGTAGGCTACTGTCCATGCGATCGCAAAGAGTCGGACATTACTGAGCGACTTCCCTTTCTTTACATCAGCAAATCCCAATAACTGCTTCTGAGGAAATATGAACACTTAGAAACCTAATAACTTCAAGATAAAATAGCTTCTTTTTAAAAGAAATAATAAATTACACAGTAAGAATGAATCCCTGTGTTCAGTGAGATGAATAGTCACGGCTCCGCAGCCTATAGGCTCACAAATGAAGCCCCCGAACTTTGGTTTCTATGACCTTATACCCACACTCCTGCTTTGTCTACTTTGGGTTCACCTTGGGGCTCCCAAGTGGATACCAGCTCTTTGCCAGGGTTGAAAGTGTGTTCTGGTGGCTTCTTCTTTTCTTTTTTATTTTTTAGTCGTCTGTTTTTGCTCTCTACCATGTGAGAGATGGAAGAGTCATAGCTAAACAGTCATCTGCCCCTCACCCACTTCAATCTCCTATCATCAGCTGCCACCATGACTACAGAACAAAAACAAGGAGAAAAGAGGACGTAATTCAGTCATCTGAAAATGGTATTTGAGAAGCGCCAGTTACTGACCTGGAAATAAAACATCTTGACATTTTGGGAGTCAGGATGAGTTGCCCATTCAGATAATTTTCTATAAATATCTCCAGGCATAGCCCTCAAGCCCCTCTTACTTCACTTCTCCACACTCAAACAACTCACAGAATAAATTATGATGCTGGGGAAGAGCGAGGTTTTGTGGAAACCAAAGCTTTGCAATTTAGAGGAAGGGGGGCTCTTTCTTTAGAAAAGAGAATGAAAAATTGTGAACAACTAAATACGAATATTTACATGAAATGGGAAAAGGAACTACAGCAAGTCACAAAATTTTAAAAACTGACAAATACTACAAAAATCTAGAAAAATAATATCTTCATTATTTGACATCTTGACACATCTCTTTAATATCCTTCTCTCTATATTGATTGGTGACATACCTCTGTAAACTTCTTTTTTAATTTTAATATTAAATAAATATTTAATTTATTTAATATCCATTTATTTATTTGGCTGAGCTAGGCCTTGGTTGTGGCACATGGGATCTTTGATCTTCACTGTGGCATGCAGGATATTTTTGGTTTTGGCATGTGGTATATTTTTTGTTTGTTTGTTTTGGCATGTGAATTCTTAGTTGTCGCATTTGGGATCTAATTTCCTGACCAGGGATTGAATCTAGGCCCCCTGCCTTGGGAGTGTGGCATCTTAGCCACTGGACCGACCACCAGGGAAGTCCCGTACACCTTATAGCAAGATTACTCAGTCTTTCTTCTGGCCTGATTGAATAAATATTTTTATTGATATGATAGAAAAAGTTTTTCAGCCTCATAACTGGTTATTGATAAGTCATGTAATTTTTTTAAATTGTCAAATTTGGGAGATCCTACATCAACTTTCTTTCACATATAAGCTGTAAGAATTCATATGTATTTCAAAAAAAAAAAAAGAATTCATATGTATTTCAAATTCTCTTGCACAGGGACTAATGTTCAATACTTTTTGAACTGAGGACCCTCATTAACCAGTTTGTCATTGTTTGGGTAGATTATGATGTCAGTATGTCATGCTAGATCAAGAAGAAACAGATATCAAACAATATAAAAGCTGATTCTTTCCTTCTATTCAAAACTTCTCTCTTCTTTGTGATTTACTTCTTTGGATATAATTTGAATAAAAATGGAGGACTTACAATTTGCTTCTTAATGTCGGAATAATTTATACTGATCTTATTGCTTATTTATGACTCCCCTTCTCTTCCTATTCCTATCGAGCTCCCTTCTGCACCCTGCAGGACCTCATCACATGTGTGAACAGTACAGTCCATACAACCAAGCTTTATCTATAACCTCCAGCAAACTGCTATGCCTTGACTCCCTCTTGGGCCTAGGAGTGTGCATTCCTATTCCTAAGGGTCTTGGAAGTCTAGACTCAGAGGAGAGGCCCATGTAGACTCTGGGAGCTGGCTCAGGACCATATGGACAGGCAATTTTATATCCCTGGGTACTCAAAGTAAGGGCAAGAAGAGGAGGGTATAAATTCTCGGTGGGCATAGCCCCAGGCCCTGCAGACTTCTCATCTAGAGGGGATGGTGCAGCAGGAGGAGGCACAGTGCGGCTCTCTGATGTGTGGGCCCCAGGGCAGGAGCCCCTGTGGCTCAGGTCCATGGGCCAGCTCTCTGAGGTGCCCACACCCACTTCAGGTCCACCCAACATGAGGGGGAGTGTGATATTCGCTTTACTAAAATGTGAGACCATGTTGAACACACTAGAGTCCTCCTGGCACCTTGGAGGGGCCCATGCAAACAAGGGATTTCTTTGGTTTCACAGTAAGTTGCCTCTGTATGACATGTGGCGATCATCTGGTGATCTGGAACATCTCAAAGTTGGACCTCACATTTAAATACTTGTTCTATTCAGAGCCAAAGTTTTAAGAGAATCTCTGCGCTGATTCTGCACCCTCAGGCCATTCCTTGCCTTTGCCTTGGTCTGCTCTGTATCTTGGGACTTCCCAGGTAGCGCTAATGGTAAAGAACCCACCTGCCAATGCAGAAGACACAAGAGAGATGGGTTGGGAAGATCCCCTGGAGGAGGGCACGGCAGCCCACTCCAGTATTCTAGCCTGGGGAATCCCATGGACAGAGGAGCCTGGTGGGCTACAGTCCATGGGGCCTGTAGCAAGGAGACATGACTGAAGCAACTTAGCGTGCATGCTCTCACGCGTATCTCAGGAAACCAACATCAACCTGCAGGAAATTGAGGGGAAAAGCCAGGGTATTTCTCCCTCTCCCTCTCTGCCTAAAGCCTCTTCTCCATATCTCTAACTCTCACTGGACAAACCTCTTGCTTTGTGGATCCAGCGTTTCCTAGGTGACCCTGTACCTAAGTTTCAGTAACACCACTTCCTCCTTTGTTCTCTCCAGTTCAGTGGTTCTCACCCCAGGGACATTTCTACCTAATCCCCACTCCCTCTACTCAAGGGACTTTTAGCAATGTCTGTAAACATTTTTGGTTGTTACAGCTTGGGAGGGTGGTGCTACTGGCTTCTAGTGGCTGAACGCCAGAGATAAAGACTAAACATCCTATATACACAGGGCATAGCCCCTGAAAACAAAGGATCATCTGGCCCAAAACACCAACAGTCCCTGATTGAGAAACCTGCCCCAGCCTGGAGGCAATAGTGGGTCCTTTCATTGTTCATCTCAGGTTCGCCTCATTGTTCTGTTTGGTGCTTAGCTCTTCCGTTAGTAGTAGTAGTAGTGGTGTTAGTTGCTCAGTTGTGTTAGACTCTTTGTGACCCCACGGACTGTAGCCCACCAGGCTCCTCTGTCCATGGGATTTTCCAGTCAAGAATACTGGAGTGGGTTGCCATTTCCTTCTTCAGTGGATCTTCCTGATCCAGGGATCAAACCCAGGTCTCCTGCACTGCAGGCACATTCTTTACCACCTAAGCCTTTGGGGAAGCCCATCTCTTGCATTATGTGTCACCAATCCCCTGTATTAAATTCCTTCTGTTTAAACACATAAAGTGGCTTCTGTTTTTTTGGTTAAATTGACTAATGCCTTCCCAAAGTATCAGCTCAGCTTCTTTACTTTTTTCTTCTCTACTCAACTAAGTCAATGATACTTTCTCTGCCACCTCCCCATCTGTATTAGTCAGGGTTCTTCAGAGGAACAGAACCAACAGGTGATGGATATCTATGTAAAAGTCCACAGATCTATCGTCTGCAGGCTGGAGATCCAAGAAAGCCAGTGGTGTAAGAGACGCTGACTTCAAGTCCCAAGAACCAATTAAGTATCAGTGTCTGAGGGCAGGAGGAGATGGTCATCCCAGTTCAAACAAAGAACAAATTTGCCCTTCCTTTTCCTTTTTCTATTCATGCTCTCAATGGATTGATTGACGCCCACATGTTCTGGTGAGGATGGTCTTCTTTAGTCAGTCTTCCGTTTCAAATGCTAATCCCTCCTGGAAGCACTCACAAGACATATCCAGAAATAATGTTTTACCAGCTATTTGGACATTTCTTATTCCAGTCAAGTTGACATAAAATTAACCGCCACACTGTTTCACTCCAGAACTTTATGGTTTTCATAGAGTATTCTTTAATTAATAGACTATATTATTTTATAAGGAAGCTCACTCAGGGTTATAAAATGAGCAGAAGAAAATGCATAAATTTCTTTTACTAAATAAAAATAGAGTGCTCAAATTAATATAATCCAATTTCCATCCTTCAGACTACATTATTATTATAAAAATGCATTTTGTTAATTTAATAGTACTATAAATGCAAAATGTAGATTAATTTAAATCTGATTAAATGGAGGTCTTTGGGGATTCTTCATTCTCTGTTAGGCAAAATTGAGGAGAGTGATTTTTTTTTTTCTGTATTTTAAACATTTTCAGCATAATGGGTTGCATTCAACTTATGGAGTGCCAAAGTGACAAGAGAAAGAAAATACATTTTGGGCTTCCTGCATGTCAGGGGATGTACTGTTGCTAACTTCCTAGAGTTGCCAAAGCAATGCAGCAAAAACTACATGGCTTAAAATGACAGAAATTTACTTTCTCGGTTCTAGAGGCCAGAAGTTCAAAATCAAAGTGTCAGCAGGTTCACGCTCCCTCTGAAGGTGCTGAGGAAGGAACCATTCCAGACCTCTTTCCTAGCTTCTGGTGGCCTCAGGCATTCCTTGGCTTGTAGACACATCACTAATCCTCCGTCTTCACGTGGCATTCTCCCTGTGTCTTCACATGGTCTTCCCTCTGGGTGTGTCTGCCTCCATGTCCCAATTTTCCTTTTTTATAAGGATACTAGGTATATTGGACTAGCCCCCCTGCCACCTGATTGCTTCTGTAAAGACCCTATTTCCAACTCAGGTCCCATTTTGAGGTACTGAGAGTTAAGTCTTCAATAAGGGGTGGAGAACACAGTTCAAGTGATAACAGGAGTGGTCATGTTTTTGTATCCTGTAAGATGATTTTTTGAGTGAGGGGAACTTGTATATGCATTCAGGTTCAGGAGATTTATTTTAACATTGCGTTTTAAAGAGTAGTTAAAACTTCTATTTGTCTTTAGGAAACTTATTCAGCAAATACCTAGTAGGCAGCTATTATGCATTAGGTATTGTGCTGAGTGCAGAGATGAATAAAATAAATTCCCAGCTGTAAAGGATCTCACTCAGTCTAGTGGGTGCCATGAACAGGAAAACAATTCTAACGCAACCTGAGAAGTGCTGTATTAGAGAGCTAAGGAGGGGATTTGTGGCTCCAACAACACTGTCTCATGATGGAATCAGGGTGTGGCATCCGCCAGGAGCAAGGGAAAGGCAGTGTAGGCAGGGCAGATCTGAGAAACTGTGTCCACAGACCCAGAGAGCTTCCCGGAGAGGCAGGACTATCTGTGGTCACTGCTCACAGGAAGCACAGGTACAGAAGGAGGGCATGGATGAGAGCAGATCTGGAGGCCTTGCTGTGAAGGACCGGACCCATGTGCCCTGCTGAGGCTTTGGTGATGAGCTACTGGATTTTGTAATCAGGGGAGTAGCATGATCAGATGTGTTGTGATGAGTTTGAGAGCGCCACTGTCAAGGGTGGACTTCTGTTTCTTTGTCATCGTTCAGCTCCTCAGTCGTGTCCGACTCTTTCTGACCCCGTGGACTGCAGCACGTGAGGCTTCCCTGTCCTTCACCATCTCCCAGAGCTTGCTCAAACTCACGTCCATTGAGTCAGTGATGCCATCCAACCATCTCATCCTCTATCATCCCCTTCTCCTCCTGCCTTCAATCTTTCCCAGCATCAGGGGCTTTTCCAGTGAGTCGACTTTTCCCATCAGGTGGCCAAAGGATTATAGCTTCAGCTTCAGCATCAGTCCTTCCAATAAATATTCACTGTTGATTTCCTTTAGGATTGACTGGTTTGATTTCCTTGCTGTCCAAAGGACTCTCAAGAATCTTCTCCAAAAAAAAAAAAAAAAGAATCTTCTCCAGCACCACAGTTCAAAAGCATACATTTTTCGGTGCTCAGCCTTTTTTATTGTCCAGCTTTCACATACATACGTGACTACTGGAAGAACCAGAGCTTTGACTATACAGACCTTTTTCGGCAAAGTAATGTCTCTGCTTTTTAATGTGCTATCTAAGTTTATCACAGCTTTTCTTCCAAGGAGCAAGCGCCTTTTAATTTCATGGCTGCAGTCACCATCTGCAATGATTTTGGAGCCCAAGAAAATAAAGTCTGTCACTGTTTCCATTGTTTCCACATGTATTTGCCATGAAGTGATGGAACGGATGCCATGATCTTCGTTTTTTGAATGTTGAGTTGTAAGCTAGCTTTTTCACTCTATTCTTTCACCTTCAACAAGAGGCTCTTTAATTCCTCTTCACTTTCTGCCATTAGGGTGGTGTCATCTACATATCTGAAGTTGATATTTCTCCCCAAAATCTTGATTTCAGCTTGTGCTTCATCCAGTCCAGCATTTAGCATGATGTACTCTGCCTATGAGTTAAATAAGCAGGGTGACAGTATACAGCCTTGATGTACTCCTTTCCCAATTTGGAACCAGTCTGTTGTCCCATGTCCTGTTCTAACTGTTGCCTCTTGACCTGCATACAGGTTTCTCAGGAGGCAGATAAGGTGGTCTGGTATTCCCATCTCTTTAAGAATTTTCCAAAGTTTGTCATGATCTACAGAGTCAAAGGCTTTAGCGTAGTCAATGAAACAGAAGTAGATGTTTTTCTGGAATTCTCTAGCTTTTTCTATGATCCAATGGATGTTGACAGTATGATCTCTATTCCTCCACTTTTCCTAAATCCAGTTTGTACATCTGGAAATTCTCGTTCACATACTGTTGAAATCTAGCTTGAAGGATTTTGAGCATTACTTTGCTAGCATGTGAAATGAGTGCAATTGTCTAGTAATTTGAACATTCTTTGGCATTGCCCTTCTTTGGGATTGGGATGAAAACTGACTTTTTCCAGTCCTGTGGCCACTGGTGAGTTTTCCAAATTTGCTGGCATGTTACAGAGTGCAGCACTTTCACAGCATCATTTTTTAGGATTTGAAATAGCTCAGCAGGAATTCCATCACCTTCACTAGCTTGTTCTTAGTGATGCTTCCTAAGGCCCACTTGACTTCTCATTCCAGGATGTCTGGCTCTAAGTGAGTGATCACACCATCATGGTTATATGGGTTATTAAGATCTTTCTTTGGATAGTTCTGTGTATTCTTGCCACCTCTTCTTAATCTCTTCTGCTTTTGTTAGGTCCATACCATTTCTGTCCTCTATCATGACTATCTTTGCATGAAATGTTCCCTTGGTAGCTCTAATTTTCTTGAAGAGATGTTTAGTGTTTCTGATTCTATTGTTTTCCTCTATTTCCTTGCATTGTTCACTTTATCTCTCCTTACTATTGTCTGGAACTCTGCATTCTGATGGGTATATCTTTCCTTTTCTCCTTTGTCTTTTGCATCTCTTCTTTTCTCAGCTATTTGTAAGGCCTCCTCAGAGAACCATTCTGCCTTTTGGCATTTCTTTTTCTTGGGGATGGTTTTGATCACCGCCTCCTATACAGTGTTACAAACCTCCATCCATGGTTCTCAGGAACTCTGTCTATCAGATCTAATCCCTTGAATCTATTTGTCACTTCCACTGTGTAATTGTAAGGGATTTTATTTAGGTCATACCTTAATGGCCTAGTGGTTTTCCCTACATTCTTCAATTTAAGTCTGGATATTGCAATGAGAAGTTCATGATCTGAGCCACAGTCAGCTCTGAGTCTTGTTTTTGCTGACTGTATAGAGCTTCTCCATCTTCAGCTGCAAAGAATATAATCAATCTAATTTCGGTATTGACCATCTGGTGATGTCCATGTGTAGAGTCGTCTCTTGTGTTGTTGGAAGAGGGTGTTTGCTATGACCAGCATGTTCTCTTGGCAAAACTCTGTTAGCCTTTTTCCTGCTTCATTTTACTTGTTTCTAAATTTAAAGTTCATTTCCTTGTCCTCATTTTACTAATCTCTCAACAGTTTTCACCAGAGTTGACTGCTTCCTTCTTTATGAAATAGTTTTCTCTCCTGACCTCTGTTGCTCTGACTCTCTGGTTTCCCTCCTGGATCATGGCGTCTCTTTCTCACTGGCTCTTCCTCTGTGAGTCTCAAGGCTCATGCAAGGACCTTCTCCCTTCTCTTCTCTTTTCTTATCTCCCCTTTTTCCTGGGTGATCTCATCCAGTTCTATGGTTTCAGATTTGTACCCTAGCCCTGGCCTCTCCCTTAAGACCCAGATTTGTCATCAAACTGCCTAATCCATTTTGCCACCCCCTGAGTCTCTATAGGGACTTCAATCTCAGTATCCTAAATCTGTCTCTTGCAAGGCATCCCCAGCTCACTAAATGGCCCACGTTTGCCCAAGTAGTTGCTCAATCCCCAGAGGCAAGATTTATCTTAAATTCTTTCATTTCCTTCACCTCCCACGTACAAATCCGTCTCTGCGTCTCCCTGGTTCTACAACCAAAATATATCTTTAATCCAGCCATTTATCCCCATCTCCACTATCATCAGAGTAGGCTAGGTCCCACTGTCTTATTAGCTAGATGACTCCAATCGTCTCCCAACTGGTTGCCCCTCACATGCCCTTATCCATTCTGTTCTCCACCCAACAACCCTAATTATCTTATTAGAATTTTTAGCCAGATATATCATTCAATGTGGAACTTGAACTACCTTACTATGGACTGAAAGGCCTACTAGGATCTCTTTCCTGGTTTTCTTTAATCTCACCATTCCTACCTCTGTCCTTCCTTCTGTTCCTTGAATATGCCCACCCCTTTCCTGCTTCTGAGCCTCTGCACTGGCTGTTCCCTCTGTCCAGAACCCACTCCCTGGACTCCTTGTGTGGTCTCTTTCTCAGTCTTCAGGACTTAGTTCACATATCACCTTCTCAAGGAAGCCCTCCTGGCCGATTCCATCTAAAGCAGGCCTCCACTCTTATTACGCTATTGTATTTGTTTTTTTCTTGTTTTTTCTACCTTGTTTATTTCCATCAGAGCACTTTCAAAATATGAATGTATGCTTATTTATTTATTTGTTTATATTTTGTTTCTTCCTCTTGTCTCTAAACAACATTCCCTCCCTCCATTCCATACTAGGAACCTGTCTGTCTATAACATTTGTTACACAGTATGGTACCTCAGGGAGATTTCTAAGTACCCACCATCCATCAAGTAGCTCCAATGGTCCCATTGCTATACCTCTTTGTTTGCATTGTACAATTTCATTTCCCCATCGATCCTACGGGGTGGAACTATTATCCCCTTGCTACCAGTGAAGAAACTCTTTTAGAGGGTTAGATGATTTGCTGAAGGCCACACAGCCTCTAAGAAGTGATGGTGGCAGGATCTGGGCCCATGTCTGTCTGGTCCTGAAGCCCTCTCTCTTTCTACCCTGTTGCATGCCTCAGTCCCTGGCCCTTAGAGGAGCAGGAAGGAATGTGGAGAAAGCATAACTTATGTTGCTACTTCTTTTCTTCTTTCACTTGTCTAACTTTAAACGTCAGCCTTGTGACACTTTCATGGACAAATGTTCATTGGCCCATCATCCTTTCACTTGGGAAGCTACTGTCTCCCATGCCATAGGAATCCTGCTTAGGCATGTGGTACAAGGGAACTAACCCCACCCCTCCCTTCTCCATTGAGTGCACATGTGACCTACACTGGCCAATCAGAATATTCCTTTCCCAGGTCTCCATAGCATTGTAAGAAGGAGCATGTGATGTGATCCAGGTCTATCAACATCCTCTCCAGGACATGCTGGAGCTCTAGGGACAATTGTTCCTTTAGGATCATCATTCATTAGCACCATAAGTAGTCAGGAGCTGCAAGTGGCCATCTTAGTCACATAAAGAGAGGTGCTGGAATAGAAGACAGCAGAGCTAAGATGGATGGAGGAGATAAAATCAGAGACTTGGTAATATAATAACACTCAATTCTAACCATTTACTTATTTGATTATTTGGTTATTATCTCGCTTCTCCCTAAACTAGCTCCACAAAGGCAAGAATAATTCTTGCTCTTGTTCACCCTTGTCTCCCCAGTGCCCAAGGCAGTGTCTGCCACGTCACAGGTGTTGCAGATAGATCTCAGTGATTGAGAGTATTGATTCTACCAGCAGTGTCTGAGCTCACAGCACAATGATAATATTCAAGAGAAATCATTTCTATCTCTAGCTTTTGGAATGAGCTCCCGGGATATAGGAGGCTTGATTAAAATTGGAGGAAACTTACTTCATCTTAGAGTCACATTTAACCTTCTGATATATAATGGGATATGTCATAAGAATAATTTAGGTTATAATGGGTGTGTGTTGAAACTGGGCAGGTTTAATGCCTTCTGGCTCTGTTCTTTAGAAATGTGTGTGATGTCTGAGGCACTGTAATTTAATTTGACTTTAATATGTCTTTAAGCACACTGTCAGATTAGAACCTGATTCATCACTCACTTGGAGACTAAAAATAGAGGCTGATACCAGAGGTTACTATCACCTAGCGATGTGCTTTTCCTCAAAGGGACAGACATAATCCGAGGAAGCACGTCACTCATGCCTCTCCAGTGCCACAGGCTGGGTATGCCTGGCACTTGGCAATTGTTTCAGAACAAAATGACTCTGGTGCTGAAGCTGCCGTCATTCAGGAGAGGCAGTTTCAGAGGGCTTCAGAAGATGAGATGCCTGAAAATTTGACCCCAACCAGCCCTTGATAAGCATTCCCTGTGGACCACAGTCCCTGATAGCCAGCTGCTTTCTTTTGGTGTCCAGGGCAGCAGTTCAAACAGTGGGGTGGGTGGTGGGAAAGGATGACAATTTGAGATTTCTCTCAAATGTTTTCTGGAAAAACCATTTATTTTTCATTGTGTCCTAACTTCCCTCTTGATAACATAAAAATGGTTTATGTTTCCCCTCTGGAGTCTGCCAAGTCCTTAGAGGTCCTCAGAGCAGGGGCAGTAGGAAAATAAAGAGCAAACTGTTAGGGTGCTAGCAAGGGGAAGGAGAGGTGCTGACCTCTAATGACTCAGACCCAGGCAGCGGAATGAATGAACTCGGTGACTTCTGCTTGCTTGGGGTGGGCAGAGTGCAGGATTAGAGTTATAGATGAGGGAAGAAAGCACTCATCTGTGGAACATGAGACTGTGTGCTGAGGTGTTACCTTAGTAGGTATTACCGCCTTACCTAACAAGTATTGCGCGGCATATGGTGTTACCTTAATAAGTCGCTATGAACTTTTGTATGGATGAGGAACTTGACTCTCATGGAAGGTAAGTAATTTCTAAGCCAGCAGGTGAAAGAGGCAGCATTCATGTCCAGCACTAGCTCCAAAGCGCTAAGCCTTTCCTCTCTCCATTGTACTGTGTTATCAATATTCATCTGAGACATAAAAACAAAAAAGATATTTGCCTGTGACTTCAGACCCATCCCGGGGGCCCCTGGTTTAGGTAGGACGGGACAACTGCCCATGGATGGCTCAATTTCATGGGTAACAATAAGGTTTGGGAAGAATTGAGATCTCATCTTCTGCGTCCTCTGAGCTTTCTTCCATGGGTCCCTTTTGTTATTTCAGGGCCTTCCGTCCCTCTGACCTCCAGCTCTCGCTCTGGCTCTACCCACTTTGGTTCTACCCTCTGCTTCTTCCCAGCCACAGTCCCTTTCCCTTACAAAACTTATTCATCTGAACCTCCTTTCTTCTGGTCTTGGAAAGTCATTAGTTTGCTTATTTCCTTAACAAACTAATTCATGCACAAGTATTAGTGGCAAAGAAGTGTAACGCTTGGAACTATGGGCAGTGTTTAGTAGTTCCTGATGTCAGTAAGACTCACTCAGACAATGTTCTGTCTCATTCAATAGGTCCTGATATGAGCCTTCAATCTGTTCTCACTGGGGTAAACCGGGATGGTTAAAAGAAACACCTTCTTGTAGGCTAGCCATTGTACTGATAACAGTCCACACTTGGAATATTCAGCCAGTTATTCATATTATGACCTGGTAACAACACAGAGTGGCCAAGCTTTTTCTTCCTGATGCACTTGACCACATAAACCTATCCCACCAGATCCAGAGCCCCGTGGCCTCCTCCCTGGCCAGCCTCTAGTTTTCCATCAGAATCTCTGCTCATTCCCTTCCTTCTTCCTGCCAGGAGGCTGTGGTCTGAGAATAGAAGCTTTGAAACTAAGCACGTTGGATGATTTTAGATACTTTGAGCCTCAGTTTTCCCTTCTATAAAGTGCATTGGGAGCTTTTATGATGATTGGAGATAATGTACCTAAACTACCCCATCAGCCAATCAATGAATCAATCATAACCTTCTTTAAGATATCTTTTTATGGTATATATGCTCAGTGGTAAAGAATCCACCTGCAATACAGGAGACACAGGTTCAATCCCTGGGTTAGAAAGATCCTCCGGAGAAGGAAAGGGCCATCCACTGCAGTATACTTGTCTGGGAAACCCCATGGACAGAGGAGCCTGGCAGGCTACAGTCCACTGGGTCACAAAAGAGTCAGACACAACTGAGTGACTAAAACAACAAGACAAGATTTGTTTTTCTTGATTGGTTAAATATAAGTTTTTGAGATTTCGATTAACATCTGGAAAAACCACACTATATGTGTGTATATATATACATATATATATATATATAAACTGTATTAAGCAGGATTATTGGAGATAAGAAATTTTAAACTTAAGATATTTGACCCACCTGGATGATATTAATTGTTCCTTGTTTTTGAGGTTTCTGGAATGTGAATATTCGCTAATCCTCTTTCATCATTTATTGAGACGATAATATAACCTCAGGGTTTGGAATTCTCTGTGTACTTTTGTTCATGAGATTTGCCTCTCAGACCTTATCATTAAATACCATGTAGCATGTTACCTACAGCCCTTTTTGTTTCAGTCAAGGGGGAATAAAAATATTTCCACAGTGGAATGAATTCATTTCACTTTTCAGACTGTACCCAGCACCAGCTATGGACTATTACTTTTCTTCCCTCATAATGATTATTTTCCAAGGCAATACCACTTGGTTCCCAGCATTTCATTTTCTTTGCCATTCCCAACTTGATCTATAAAGATTTTGATTATTCTCTTCCTCACATATAAAGAAGCAGAGATGCTGTGACTAGCAAGCGGGAAGGCCAGGCTTCGTGCTTGGAACCACAAGTTCCAAAGATACAGTTGATGCTTCCTAGCTCCAAGCAGCACCTCAATCTGTATTTGCATGTGTGGACTCTGCTGTTTATGTTTGTGGCATTGTTCTGTCAAGCAATGACCCTTTCCCCAGTCTCTACATTCTGTCTCACTCTGTTGGTTTATTAAGCATGAGCACTCTCTGAGCTGTGCTTGGAAAATGAACTCTTAACACTCCTGGGCCTCGCTTCGGGTTCCTCTCTCTGTTCAAACGGAACAGCTGGAAGATGGTTCAATGTTTATTTGCTTTTTCGATTTAGATTGTTTCTCTTTTCCTGAGATCTCAGGAGCACTGTTCAAAAACCTTCTTAAGCAGCAGCCTGGAGGAACATAAGAGCTGTCAGGGAGGGAGGGGAGAGCTAAGGAATGAAGGGTTCATTGAGGAAGAAGAGGGAGTGGGGAAGCAAGGCTGGTGATTTTCTGGGGCTGGCTATGGATCTGAGCACTGGGTGTTTCTCCCAGTCTGGCCCACCCCTCCCTGCTACTCATCCTCCTATCCACAGGGCTGTGCACAGAGGAAGTTATGGGAAAAAAACATCAAAGTGGGCTTTGCAGTTAGTTACACAGGGCTTTGAATCCATCACTTTTAATCTACTGACCTTTGGAAATTTACTTAAATGCTCTTATATCTTATGAAGTACAGTATATCATCTGGTCTTTGTTTTTGGTGGATTCATGTTGTATGGACTTTTTAAAAAACCTGTTCGATGAGGAACTTACAGATTCCCCTGATCTTAATTAGTTGGCCTTCTATGATTTATGCTGTGGAGGCCCAGCATTTTGAAGGCAAAAAAATGGGACATCTGTTCATCTTACCCCAATCACAGTCATTAATCCCGTCAAGAGCACCTGCCCTAACATTGGCCTCCCTGTGTTGTCATCAGGGTCAAATGAAGAACAAGGTGATTTAGGTATTATTACTAGTATCTCCATGTTATAGACATGTGGTCTGAGGCACAGAAATATTAACTTGCCTATCTCACAGCTAGTAATTAATATAACTAGGATTTGAATCCAGGCCACAAAAGACTCAAAGTTATAGTAAGTAAAAACATAAAATTATGGGACTATGTTATTTTCTCTTATATTTAAGCTTAGTTTACTTAATTATTTTGCATCTAGGCAGTTTTCTTAGCATAAGAAAAAGGAATATTTTGGTGACAGTTTTTCATAATATTTCTCCAAAACTGGTATGACAGCAGGACACATAATATTTCATGATCAAATTTCCCAACATGATCCAAATAAGAATATTCTTACAAAGTTATTTTAGAGATTCATTGGTTTTCCCAAGGGCCTCTCCTAAGCCTCTGATATTCAAATAATTTTTTTTTGAAGTGCCCATGCAATTGGTTTTGATTGTATTTGCATTGCAGACTCGCGTAATTAGCAGGAGGTACTCTGGCAAAATGTGATCTAAGAGGACATATACTAGCATTAAGAGAAGAAATGTTTTTCAAATGGGAACTAATTTGATATTAGTGAATATTTTTATCTTAAGATGACCTTTGCTTTCCTATGTAACCTGACAATAGCTGGGACTTGAGTAATGAGGGCTGAGGTAATGAGGACCCTCTGGCATTTCACAGACATTAACTGTCCAACCTTCTTTAGAGAATGGCTACAGCTTAGCTGATTCAATAAGGGTATTTGGTGCATCACTGAGGCAGACAGACTATAAGGAGGTCCCAAAGATTTCTGCCTCCTTGTATCCATGATATTGTATAATTCTCTCCCTTTGAGTGTGGGTAGGCCCCGAGATTTGTTTCTGATCAACAGATAATGGAATGTGTGTGGTTACATGTGTATCAGTTTATTACATAAGATTTTAATGTCCATCATACTAATAGACCCTCTTTCTTGCTGGCTCTGAGGAAGCCAGTGACCATGTTACGAGCCTCCCCGTGGAGAGGCCCACATGGCAGACACTGAGGGTAACTTCCCACTGACAGTCGGGAAGGAACTGCAGCCCTCAGTCTAACAACCCTCAAGGAGCTGAATTCTTCCAACAATCATGTGAGTTTATAAGTGGATCATTCGCCAGTCAAATCTTGAGCTAATATTGCAGCCCTGGCCAAGACAGTGATTGCAGCTTTCAAATGAGACCCTGGAGTAGAGAACCAACAGTCTTGCCTGGACTCTAGACTCACAAAAACCATGAGATGATAACTGTGTGCTGTTATAAGTTTCTAAATTTGAAGCAATTTGTTATCTAGCAATAGATAATTGACAATACAGTTATCATAATAAAAATCAGTGAGTCATTTATTCCAACATTTATTGAGAAAACCCCATGTACAGAGAACCCTGCACCAGTTCTGGGGATACTGTGGTGAAGAAGAAAACAATGGATGTTCATGGACCTTACAGTCTAATGAAATGGATGTCTCTGATATTGTGGGGTTTTTTTGATTGAGGTATAGTTGATATATTTTTGGTTATCTGATGTGAACAGCCAACTCATTGGAAAAGTCCCTGATGCTGGGAAAGACTGAGGGCAGAAGGAGAAGAGGGTGTCAGAGGATGAGATGGCTGGATGGCATCGCTTTGCAACGGACAGGAACTTGGGCAAACTTTGGGAGATGGTGAGGGAGAGGGAGGCCTGGCATGCTGTAATCCATGGTGTCAAAGGGTCGGACACGACTGGGTGACTGAACAACAGCACACTTGATGTACAATATTATATAAGTTACAGGTATGTAGCATGCTGCTGCTGCTGCTAAGTTGTTTCAGTCGTGTCCGACTCTTCACGACCCCATGGACTGCAGCCTACCAGGCTCCTCCGTCCATGGGACTTTCCAGGCAAGAGTACTGGAGTGGGTTGCCATTGCCCTCTCCGATATGTAGCATAGTGATTTACAATTTTAAAGATTATACCATTTATTTTTATTATAAAATTTTGGTTACCTAGCCTGTATTGTACAATATATACTAGTAGCTTATTTTTTAATACATAATAGTTTGTACCTCTTGATCTCCTATTCTTATCTTGCCCACCCCCACCACTCCCCACTGGTAACCACTAGTTTGGTCTCTATATCTATGAGTCTGTTTCCTTTTTGATACTACTCTAATTTTTAGATTCCATGTATAAGTGATACAACACAGTATTTGTCTTTCTTTGTCAGACTTAGTTCACTTAGCATAATACCCTCCATGTCCATCCATGTTGCTACAGATACAACATTTCATTCTTTTTTTTTATGGCTAAGTATTTTTCTGTTGTATGTATACCACATCTTCTTTATCCATTCATCTGTTGATGAACACTTAGGTTGCTTCCATATCTTGGCAATTGTAAATACTGCTGCTGTAAATATTGGGGTACATATATGTGATATTATGACTTACGTTAAGAAATATATATTTGGTTTTCATTCCTGGCTCCTGGCACAGAGCTCCTAAAACCCTTGGAATTTCCTGAGCGATATGATAGTGTTTTATTATTCATAAGGAAATCCTTCTGAGCACACCTGTATCTTTACTGATGAGGTAACTTAGGGTGTACATTCCATCAAGGAATATGTGGCCTCTGAACTTCACATGCACAGGCTGCCACTGAGACTCAGTCTCAGACAACCAGGCAAGAAATTGACACCTCTTCTGATTGTTTAATCTAGCACATTGAATCCAGGACTTTTTGGTGAGTGCACCTATAAGATGAAATTGATCCAATCTAAAATGATGGCCTTCTCTTCCTAACAATGTCAGAATACTTTTCCATAGTCTTGCGATGCTTTCGGTATGCCAGCCTGCTCTTCCCAGGTCTGATTTTGATTTCAGGGCATGCTAGAATCGGACTTTAACTGTAGGTCAGGAGTCAGTGAGCAGAGGTAGGGGTGGACCATGAGGACATCCCTTTGCAAGGTCACCACCAAGTGAAGTTGGTGTCTTTGAACAGGACAAGACCAGCCTCATCAGAATGGGGCTGTTTTTGTTGATCCAGGGAGTTCTGTTCTGGGACTTTAGATTTTTGGGGCTGACACCTCCAAAATATGTCCATTCCAATACTCAGGGCAAGAGTCACTTTTTCCCAATAAATGCCCTGAAAGACCTGGTGAGGCTGTGAATTCAATCTGTTTTATATTCCATCGATCTTCAGGCTCCTCTGACTTTTCAGCTTCATTAGCTCTGTGCCTTCATGAGATAAAAGAGTATTTTAGGGAGGTCATAGAACCTTTTTCATTCACTGACCATGCTCTGAAGTGAGAATTAAACTCCTAAGCCCGTGATTTTTTTTCTTTAAATTATTTTCTGCAATTAGATGGAACTTCTCACCTGAGAGCCTTTGTATTCCTTCCTTCTCCACCCACCAGAGCCTTGCTTTCCCTGACATTTCATTCTGTGCTACAGTAGGTGATCAGTTTTGCCACCAGATATGTGTGTGTGCTTGCGCTTAGTCGCTCAGGCGTGTCCGACTCTGTGACCCCATGGACTGTAGCCCACCAGGCTCCTCTCCCATGGGATTTCTCAGGCAAGAGTACTGGAGTGGGGTGCCATTGCCTACTCCAGGGGATCTTCCCAACCCAGGGATCAAACCTGTGTCTCCTGCATTGACATGCTGGTTCTTCACCACTGAGCCACCTGTGAAGCCCCAGTGTGAACACAAAATGCACTTTTATGTTTACCACCAACTCTTTCAATTTCTCTCAGGGATGGAGGAGGAGAGGTGATCTTCCCCTCCCTCGAGATGGAACTTCTGTCAGCTTCTCTTGCTCTCCTCGACGACCTTCACCTCTACCTGCTAGCTATCATTTTTTTTTTCTCTCAGATTGAAGATAGGGTGAGATGAGAGGGAAAGAGGCCAGTGAGATATGGCTTGATCTATGGCTTCATATTCTCTGGGCCTTGGAGATGATTAAAGCTGGTGACCCCTAGGGGGTCATAGTTTGACTCAGGAGGATCCTTCCCTCCGCGTACTGGCCTAGGGATTTTGGATGCTCCCTGCCGTCCTCCTCTCCTGCAATTCCCTCAGTAGGACAAATCTCTATTCTGGCTGGTTCCTTTCAACTCTTTCCTTAGCCCCTGGATATCCAGCAGTACATGCTCAGCTTTGATTGTCAAGGTCTGTCTAAAAAGACCTATTGTTAGGATCCAAGGCTTTCTCCGGTGCAACCCGCAAGTAGTCATGGGAAATCCCCTCCCTTGGCCCCAGCAAGCTCCGAGAGTGCCCGATGATTCCAGTGGAGCAGCCTTCCTGGTTCTGCTCTCTCCAGAGTACTTAACCAGCCCTTCTTAACATTTGACATTTTGCTGGAGAGACTGGACTTCATTCCACGACTGGATCGCACTTTCTTGGTCATTAGTCAGACCCTGGTCTTCCGTGTCTTCCAGCTGCAGGGGGCTGCTGCAACTTACTCAGTGATCTACTGGAAATTTCTTTCACCGGGCTTGATAGCACCAAGGACCCTCCACCCTTGTCCAAAGGAGAAAAGACGTAGAGCAGAAACCTCTTCAAAAAAGATCTTCTCAGCCATTTTCTCCAAATAATCTGAGCCCTGTTTACAGTCTTGATTTCTCTGAGAAGCTCAGGAGATGTGGGACAGGTTCTTCAACCCTACAAATCCTGCCTAATAGTGGGGAGATTGGGGAATAGGGGCCGGCCTCACTCTAACTGTGGCATCCTGAGATATAATCTAGTGATGTGTCTGTCTAAACTGAGGAAGAAACAGCATCATCCTAATTTGTAGTGCAATAGTTTTCATGACTCTTTTACCACTGGGTGCCACTGTTTTACCTGCATCCCATCCTTACAGCTTTCTTTTTTTAAAAATTATTTTATTTATTTACTTTTGACTGTGCTGGGTCTTTGTTACTGTGCAGGCTTTTGTCTAACTGTGGCAAGCAGGGGCTGCTCTCTAGTGGCGTGCAGGCTTCTCATTGCAGTGGCTTCTCCTATCATGGAGCACTGGCTCTAGGGTGTGTCGGCTTCAGGAGTTGCAGTGTGTGGGCTCAGTCATTGTGGCTTTGCTCTGGAGCACAGGCTCAATAGTTGTGGTGCACGAGCTTAGTTGCTCTGCAGCATGTGGGATCTTCCTGGATCAGGGGGTTGAACCTGTGTCTCCTGCATTGGCAAGCAGATTCTTTACCACTGAGCCACCAGGGAAGTCCCCTCACTGCTTTCTGAGCCAACCAGTCATCTAATCTAAACCAGATTCCCAGTACCTTGTGATCTCTTTCAAAGAAAGAATCCATTCTATCTAGTTTCAGTAGAATTTCATGACATGGTATTAACTAGAATTTCTGGGAAGGCCAACAACAAAGCCTGCATGTCAAACAGTCAGAAGCAAAGCATCCAGGAGAAATGTCCAACGATATCCCAAATGTCTGAACACACCATCGGAGTGTTCTAGCAGAAGTCCTGCTGTGGCTGCCAGGCAGGGGATGCTCAACATCTATAAAGCCTGGACTAACAGCCAATGCCCCCACTGCAGTTCCTGCAGAAAGGCAAATCCCCCAGGGCCATACTTACCAAGAGAATAAGGTGTAGTTTTTTTGCTTGTATTCCCAGTCTTGATTAGGTTTGGGGTTTATTGGAATATAGTCACATGTCTATATCCTAGCAGCAAAGGGTTTCAGGATATGTGTTATCTTTGTTTCTATCTATGGAAAGGAGAATTCACAATATAAAAGAACTACAAAGAAAAGATGTGGAGCAGACGCAAATATCAAATGTCCATTATAAAACTCTTCGGACAAAAAAGTTTATGGTCCCAATCAATAAACTATTTTGATTAGATAAAATAGTCAGAAGACTTTCTTTGTACCTTTTGAATTTTGCATATAATACCCATTCAAAATATAAATTAAGAAGAATTTAAATCCATTTGTTTGAGTTTCTTCCCAAGGACCATCTTCCTATTCTGTCTCCTCTTAGGCTGTTGAAGTCTTCTAATATCTTGCATTGTCATTGCTCTTTAACACTGTTGATTGTTCTAACTGACCCTTTGATAGTCTTTGTTCTTGTGTTGTTACAGTTGGTTCTTGTGTTGTTACAAACATGAATGAGGTAATGTATTTAAAGCTCTTAGCACAGGGCTTGACACATAATGGGCCTCCCTGTGGCTCAGCTGGTAAAGAATCCGCCCGCAATATGGGAGACCTGGGTTTGATCCCTCAGTTGGGAAGATCCCCTGGAGACAGGAAAGGCTACCCACTCCAATATTCTGGCCTGGAGAATTCTGAGAACTGTATAGTCCATGGGGTTGCAAAGAGTCGTACATGACTGAGTGACTTTCACTTTCACTTCTTGGTACACTGTAGGTCATTGATATTGGTAATCCTCCGCCTTGTGCTTCCCTAATATTTTTGCCGTGGTTGTTTTTCAAGTCTTGATTATAAAGAACTCACTGAGAGTAGGTGCATTTGAGGGGTTTTTCCAGTTAATGTCCCCACAACTTAAACATGAAAGCTGTGATTTATAAGAAATATATATTTGGTCTTTGTCCTCCTTTCTGGCACTGAGCTCCTAAAACCCTTGGACTTCTCTAAGTGATAAAGGTGTCTCCATATTCACAACAAACTCTTTTGAGCCACACATGAGTTTATATTAATGAACTGACTTTTGGAAAAGGATGGAGGGTGGTTGCCAGGGGAATGGACCACAGCTGTTTGGACTATTTTGGTATCAACTCTGAACCTATCTATATGTGGTCATATCTTTCAAGCATCTAACCCCTGCTCTGAAGAAAGGGACTTTCAGTCCCACTCCCTTCCGCTGCCTCTGGGGAGGAGAGAGGAACTGGAGGTTGAATTATTCGCCAATGGTCAAAGATTTCATCAAGCATGCCTATGTAGTGAAGCCTCCATAGGAATCAAAGGGACTGGGTACTTTCACTGCTGCAGCCTGGGTTTAATCTCTGGTTGAAGAACCGAGATCCCACAGGCCATGCAGTGTGGCAAACAAACAAATAGAAAAACCAGAAGGACGGGATTTGGAGTTTCCAGATTGGTGATCACAAGGAGGTGCTAGGAGACTGGTGCTAGGAGACCGAGCCCCTTCCCACATCTCTTGCTCTATGAATCTTTTCCATCTGGCTCTTCCTGGGTTATATCCTTTCCTAATAAACCAGTAATCTAGCAGGTAAAATGCTTATGTGAGTTGCTCTAGTAAGTTAATCAAACCCAAGCATTCAGTCTCAGGAACCTGTGATCTCTAGCTAGTAAATCAGAAGCTCAGGGCACAACCTGAATTTGTGATTGGCATCTGAAGTTGGGGGGGGTAGGGAAGAGGGAGTGTTTTGGACTGAGCCCTTAACCTGTGGAATCTCACACTATCTCCAGGTAGATAGTGCCAGAAATGAGTTAATTTAGGACACTCAGGACCCAGCCAGTGTCTGCTGAGAATTAAGGAATTACTTGGTCATGTTAAAATAAAAAACCCACAGTGAAGACACTAATTCATCCTAGGTCAGTTAGACTTCCTAGAGAAGCGGTTACATGCTTAAAAGACAAGATCACATACAGATGGGATCAGAATTGGCACCAAAACAGCCCAAAGGTACACATACTGGCTAAAGAAAAAGCTAGCAGAAGTTGGAACACTGTTTACTTATTCTGATATCACATCTGGTCTCTCTAGTCAGTTTGTCTTAAATCCCTGCCCGGCTCTTACTAGCTATGGGTTCTTAGGCAAATTACTTAGGTTCGCCACACTTCTGTTTCTTTCCTTCTCATTTTAAAAATTATTTCTATTTATTTATTTGGTTGCACCAAGTTGAGGCACGCAGGATCTTTTAGTTCAGCACATGGAATCTTCTGTTGCGGCACGTGAGCTTTCAGTTGTGGCATCTGGGTTCTAGTTGCCTGACCAGGGATCAAATGTAGCCTGCTTGCATTGGGAACGTGGAGTGTTAGCCACTGGACCACCAGAGACCTCCCAAGCTTCGATTTCTTCATCTGTGAAATAGGGAAAACATGACATCTGTCTCAGAAGGTTTTGTTAATTGCTTTGAGCAACTCCTTTCACATAGGAAGTTTGATTTCTGGATTTCATTTACTAGAAAATTTATGTTTGAGAAACATTTTAATTCCCCAAGACTTCATCTTCCAATGAACAAATGATCCTGCATTTTATGTCTCCTGAGTGTTATAAAAATGTCTGTAAACATAGTTAGAATGTTATAAATGAAGATTTTTATAACTCATCAACTTCAATTTGAAACTCAGTAGTATCACTTATAAGAATGGAAGAGAACTGAAGATCTAAAAGGTGTATTAAGTATCAATTGAGTTCAAAGTTTCTTTAGAGAGAAAGTTTCTCTTTAAGGCTAGGTTGACATCCATTCCATGGGTGAATTGATTTGCTATATGTTCAGTCAGGTTTATCCCAATCAGGCTGTGGAAAATGTGTCATTTCACAATTGGGTCAAGCACTCCATGTGAAATGCAGAACTAAAAGTAAGGTTATGAAAATGTCTGTGTACTTCTTTCCCAAGTGAGATTGAGAATAACTGACAAGATCTCTGTGGCTAACTACCCAGAGATCCTAATTTGATAAAGGGGACATTCAGACTGGTAACCCTGGAATATAAGCTTTCTATTGTCCTCTTCTACTTTGTTGAGTTAGTAGGAAAATCTCGGCATACTAAATTATAAACCATTTCTTTTAGTGGATGATATTTCATAAACATCTTATGAGTCCTAGACAAGGCTTTGAAGGAAAATCCTGTATATAATTCCAACTTAGTTTTCCTAGGTTATTTTATTCCTTCACTTAAAACAATTTTTAAGTAGATCTAATACCATGACTTTCAATTTCCTCAGATTTTGCTGGCCTCTGGGTTGCAGTGGGGGCCCACTAATGGTGGTAACCCACATTTTGCTGAATTCATCTCACATCTTCAAGTTTCAGAGCCTTGAGTGTTCCCATCCAAGTCTCGTTCGGTTATTTTTGTGATTCCCCAGTGGTTGTATTGCAAACCAGTCTGTCCAGTACCGTTACCAAGAGACATTCATGACGTCTTCTTCCTGTGCCGGGATCACCTCCCCTCAAAGATATCTGTTGCCCACTGAGCCATTTGGGGAGTGTGCATTTCCACACCCGTGCTGCTGATGTCCAAGGTGATAACACCGAGGACTGAGCCAAGAGTGCCGTCTCTTCTGTGATCCCCAGACAGCCATCCTGGAGATGCCAGAGCAGTTCCATGTTCCCTGGAGCCCTAAATGTGCCACAGCTGCTTCCCTTACAGAAGATGGAGAAGGCTCTGCCCTGACGGTGCTTGGTCACTTGGTCCCAAAAGCTCTGCTTCTGCAGGAGGGAGGCTCGGTGAAATAGAGTCTCCATCATCTGTTTGCAGCTTCTCCTGCTGCACTCGCTGCTCAGACTCGCATCCCCCTGGCTGGCTGGGCCAGCCTCCCCAGTCCTCTCCCTCTTCCTGTGAGGGGGCTCTTTCATGCAAATCATCTTATGTAAACAGATGCCTTTTCTTTCAGTTCATCAGTGCATTTGTTGAAACTCTTTTGGTTTCAAATAGCAGACACAACTTGAGCCAGAAGTGAATAAAGGAACTGAATTATAAA
Organism: Cervus elaphus; assembly: GCF_910594005.1. Taxonomy (NCBI): domain Eukaryota; kingdom Metazoa; phylum Chordata; class Mammalia; order Artiodactyla; family Cervidae; genus Cervus; species Cervus elaphus. Next base: position 24,624,639 of record NC_057817.1, on the reverse strand, counting down.
GCTCTTGGAGTGTCTGGAGAAGTGAAATGGCAGGACTGCAGCTGGGCTTCAAGAAGAAATTAAGGGACCGAAAAGCTACCATAACGTTTCCTTTCCTCTCCAGCTGACTGACTTTCCCTGATCCCTACTCCACAAGGAGCAAAACAGGCCTCTATATATGGGCTTTGCTGGGGAAAAGCAGTGAACTGGCCAATTGGCCGTTTGTTTCTAAATTTATTTATTTGTTTTTATTTTTGCATGCGCTGGGTCTCTGTTGCTGTGTGCCAGCTTTCTCTAGTTGGGGTGAGCTGGGGCTACTCTTTGTTGTGGTGCACAGGCCTCTCATTGCAGTGGCTTCTCTTGTTGCGGAACACAGGCTTTAGGTCCAGGGCCTTCAGCAGTTGCAGCATGTGGGCGCTTCCCAGACCAGGGATCAAACCAATGTTCCCTGCACTGGAGGTGGATTCTCAACCATTGAGCCACCAGGGAAGTCCCCAGCTGGTCATTTCTGCAGCATAGATGCTGGTGAAGGTTGGAAGTAGGGAAGGGGCTTGATGTAGACTTGGGATGTGGGCGAGGGCCAGGTCAAGGTTGATTTTTACCAAGTGGGAACTTTATCCCAAGGGCAATGAATGGCAGAGCCACTGCAGAGTAGCTTAGAGCAAACAAAATTTTATTGTAGTTCGATCATACCAGTGCTATTCAGAAACATTTGAGGGAGCAAGACCAGAGACAGGTAGAGTAGTTAGGACACAATTGCAATATATATTCTTGGAAGGAAATGTAGAAATCCTGTTGGGAGCAGGAATAAAAAGAAAGGATGGATTAGAGAACTATTTAAGTAGTAGAATCCACAAGAGTTGGTCATAGATTGGCTATGAGAAGGGGGTGGGGAGGAATTCTAAAGTGAATTCCAGGTTGTTGGCCCTGAAGACTGGCTAAATGGTGGTGATGTTGACTGAGATGGGGGATGTGGAGAAGGAGCAGATTTTATTTTGGGGGGAAGATGAAATGGCACTCTCTCCACAGACTGGCTGATGCTAACTTGATTACATATAGCAGATGAAGTCAACTTTGTGTTTGTTGAGTTTGAGATGCATAAAGGATGCTCAAATGGTGATGTCCAGGAAGCCAAGAACATTTAATTCTGTCCCCCTTGGAGAATCAGCACTAGAAATTGATGGTAGATCTGGGACTCGTCAGCAGAAAATATGGGCATTCAATCATGATGCTGAATAAAACCCAAGGTGAGCATGTGGTAAAAAGAGCAGTTGACACAGGATGGAAGTCTATAGAACATCAGCAGGTAAAGGAAGGGGACAAGGGGATTAAGGGCGAGAAGCCCGTGAGGAGACAGAGAAAGAGATAATTAGCAGTGTTAAATATAACAGAGAGGGCCAATGAGATGACTCAAAGACGTCCATTCACACATGTATCCAAAAATTAACCTACTATATTTAGCATGCTCAGGCTCTAGAGCCAGACTTACGTATGTATGTATATAAGTATATATAGTGAAAGTTGCTCAGTCGTGTCTGACTCTTTGCAACCCCATGGACTGTAGCCAGCCAGTCTCCTCTGTCCATGCAATTCTCCAGGCCAGAATACTGGAGCAGGTTGCCATTCCCTTCTCTAGGGGATTTTCCCAACCCGGGGATTGGACCAGGTCTCCCACACTGCAGGCAGATTCTTTACCATCAGAGACACCAGGGAAGGCTATATATATAGTAAAATAAATATTATTGTCATGTGTCAGCCACTCTTCAGGACTCCAGGGGTGAAGCTGTGAATAAGATAGACCAAGTCTCTGCTCTTATGGAATTTCCATTCTATTTAGAGGTAAGAGGAGTACAGACTGCAAAAACAACAACAACAACAAAGAACAAGAAAATAGCAGATAAATTCAAAAAAAGAAAATAAAAGGATGACACGATGGGAGGCTGGGTGAGATGGAATCATGTAGATGGGTAGTTAGGGAAGGCCTGTCTGAGGAGGTAACAGTCATGCTGGAACTTAAGGACAAGTATGGATGAACCATGAGAAGTCACAGGGGCAGAGAGTTCCAGGTAAAAGATGAACATATGCAATGACTCTAAGATAGGAACAGATTTGGTGTGTCCAAAGAAAAGAAAGAAGCACATTTTTTCTGTTATCATGGCTTGTGATCTTTTCACTATACCTCATGGTCTTTCTGACACATCACACTGATGAAGCCATAGGCAAACAGAAAGTCCTAAAATTTATGTGGCAGATACTATAAATTGACTCAGTAAACTCATATTCCAACCCCTTTCTGTTAAGAAAGCCAAAATCTACATTCTTAGACTTCCTTGCAGATAGACTGAGACTTGTGATAGTTTCTGCCAACTTACGAGGCCTAGATGCAAGAAGGCAGCTGAGTCCAGAAAGAGGGAGAGAGAGAGGGAAGGAAAGCAGATTCTCTGTTAAAGCTCCAAGGTAGAAGCACTTGGTTCTTTGTGGGCTTGCATTAAAACAGCTCCATGTTGTGATAGGGCATTTTTTTTCTGGCTGCATTGCATTCAAGCTTGGTTCTTCCCAAAGATTTTGTGAGCTTTTTAGCTTCTTTCATGTACTTATTTCTACTTAAGCCAGCCAGAGTGAATTCTGTTGTCTGCAATAAGGACTCTTGATTTATACACTGGAGGAGGAGGTCTTGCTCAGTCGTGTCTGACTCTTTGCGACCCCGTGGAAGATAGCCTACCAGGCTCCGCCGTCCATAGGATTTTCCAGGCAAGAATACTGGAGTGGGCTGCCATTTCCTTCTCCAGAGGATCTTCCCAACCCAGGGATCGAACCTGGGTCTCCTGCATTGCAGACAGACGCTTTACCGTCTGAGCCACCAGGGAAGCGCCCTTGATTTATATAATGCCCTACTAATTCTGAAATCTCAACAGCTTCTCAGCCTCTTCTCCCAGCCCCTCCCCATCTCATTCCTCTTTGGTAAATCTAGCTGTCTTCCTGAGAAAAGGAATCTCAACCTCATTGAAAAACTGGACCTCCTCAACTGAATCATGCAAGATAATTTGCGAGCTGTTTAATCAAGTACTTCTGGGTCTGGCATTGAGCTTGGAGCTGTAAAGGCTCTAACAGTATGTAGACATTCCTTTGTCATAGGAATATGCAATCCAAGACTTAAAATAATCCTTATAAGAATATATAAAAATGATTAGAGGATGATGACCAGAAAATAATAATAGCAGTAGTTTACTCATTTTATGAATGTTTACTATGTGCTAGGTAATAAAATAAGGTAATTACACAAATTCTCTAATTTTATCCTCAAAGTCCTATGAAAGTGAAAGTGTTAGTTGCTCATTCATGTCTAATTCTTTGTGACACTGTGGACCATAGCCTGCCAGGCACCTCTGTCCATGGAATTCTCCAGGCACGAAGACTGGAGGGGGTTGCCATTCCCTTCTCCAGTGGATCTTCCTGACCCAGGGATTGAACCCAGTTCTCCCACATTGCAGGCAGATTCTTTCCCATCTGAGCCACCAGGGAAGCCCTGTAAGGCATGTATTATTATAACGCACTTTTAAAGATGAGCAAACTGAGGCCAAGTCAGTTCCCAAAGGCACACAGCTAGTAAGGAGTGGAGGCAGGATTACAACTCCCAGGCTAACTCTAGAGCCATACACTTAAAACCATGTGCTTGCTGTGTGCTGCCCACTGAAACATGTGTTATCTTATGTAATTTTCTCAATGATCATGTTAAGTGGATACTATTTTTCCAACTTAATGGATAGGGAATTGAGTCTCAGGAAGACCAGGTGATTTTCTCAAGATTCTAGAGCTCTTAATAGAAGAACTACAGGTTGAACCAGTATCTTCTGCCTTTTGGCCTAAAGTTCTTTCTGCTAAACTACACTTCTTTTCCAATCTCACTCCCCAGTTTTAGTCTGAACTCAGCTGCATCATAAAGACAGCCAAAAATAACGGTGGCATAAGCAAGCATGGGTTGTACAAGAGATCAGAAATAGGCAGTCCAGGCTGTTTTGGGAACTCTACACATGCAGAGACCCAAGCTCCTTCAGATGTCCCATCCCACCATCACTAAGGTATAGCCTTCATTCTCATGGTCTAAGACAGCTACTGGAACTCTAACCATCATTACCATGTTTCAAGTAGTAATGGAAAGAACACAGAAGAAAAGGTCAAACAACATTATCTAGCTTTCTTTTAAGCTTTCCCAGAAAATGCAACATTTGACTTCTGCTTACATCTTACCAGGCAGAACTGAACCATAAAGCCATAGCTAATTGCAAAGGAGGCTGAGAAAATAGATCTTCATTAGGAGTAGCTACATGTCCAGATACAAATAAAGTGGGTTTATGATTATTATTATGAAGGCAGAAGTGAAGTGAAGCTCAGTCTTGTCCGACTCTTTGTGACCCCATGGACTATATAGTCCGTGGAATTCTCCAGGCCAGAATACTGGAATGGGTAGCCTTTCCCTTCTCCATGGGATCTTCCCAGCCCAGGGATCCAACCCAGGTCTCCCTCATTAAAGGCAGATTCTTTACCAACTCAGCCACAAGGGAAGCGAATACTGGAGTGGGTAGACTATCCCTTCTCCAGAAGATCTTCCCAACCCACAAATTGAACCTGCATTGCAAGCAGATTCTTTACCAACTGAGCTATCAGGGAAGCCCATTAAGGCTGAAGGAAAGTTGATAAATAGACAGCTAGTTCTGCCTACTCCTTCTGGAGCGATTATTTGAAGGCTGCTGTAGCTGTCAGTGGGGCTTTGTAGGTGGCTTAGTGGTAAAGAATCCACCTTCGATCCCTGGGTCAGGAAGATCCCATGAAGGAGGAAATGGCAACCCACTCCAGTATTCTGGCCTGGAGAATTCCATGAAAAGAGGAGCCTGGAGGGCTACAGTCCATGGGGTCACAGAGTCAGACATGACTGAGCAACTGAGCATGCATGCATATAGCTCTCAGTAGCTATCTCTGAAGGCTGCTAGCTGTCCTAGCAGAAACAGATGACACAATCAGAAAAATTTAACTGAAAAATTAATGGAGAGAGGATTTTCAAAGATTTGGGAAAGATTTAGGAAAGATTGAAGGCAGGAGGAGAAGGAGATGACAGAGGATGAGATGGTTGGATGGCATCACTGACTCGATGGACATGAGTTTGAGCAAGCTCTGGGAGTTGGTGACAGACAGGGAGGCCTGGTGTGCTGCATTCCATGGAGTCATAAAGAGTCAGACACGACCGAGTGACTGAATTGAACTGAACTGAACTAATGGGAACCATCAAAGGATGGTGAGATATCTGGAAGCTAGCAAGAGAAGGTAGCTGCTACTAGCCCTGGAGCCAAGAGAGAGGGGCCAGAGACTAAAGACCCCAAGCTCTCCATCTTCTTGCCCTCCTGTCTTTTGCAAGCAGCTACCTGGATCTAACCTGAGAGTAAGGGAGCCTGGTGAGCCCAGAGACCAGCCTTCAGAGTCCAGAGCAGCGAGAGGAGGCAGAAGATGGTGTGGGACAAATAGAGAATATCCAGCATAGTCACCTCTGCAAGGTGCCAGCCTGTGTCCATCCACACATTAGGGAAAGGGGCTGGACTATATGGTGAGAAGATTTGCAGTACTTTGAGTGCAAAGACTGAAACTTCCAGCTAGGGTACGGGAAGGGAGAGCCCCGAGTGTGGCTTGGAGGTGTTTGAGGAATGCTTTGTCAGCTCAAGACTCAGTACAGAAACAAGACCACTGTCTGTCCCCTCTTTGGCCATAAAGAGGGAAAGTTACCTGCTTTTTCTCTTTACAGTTTTGTAGCTCTGAGTGAACCTCAGAGTGAGTGGGCCTGGGTTCCTGCTCAGAACCCAAGTGCCTCTGGGGACCTCCTAAACCTCCATATGCAGGCCGAGAAGAGCAAGAGAACTGGGAAGTCAGGGAGATCTGTCCGATCACACTTTTGTCTCCCCTGTTATCTTATATTGTCTGTTATTGTTTCGTTTATTTTCTTAATTATTTTAAAATGTGTAATTTCATATTGGAGTATAGTGCATTTACAGTGTTGTGTTAGTTTCAGATGTACAGGAAAGTCATTCAGTTATATATATACATACATCTATTCTTTTTCAGATTCTTTTCCCATATAGGTTATTACAGAGTATTGAATAGAGTTCACTGTGCTATACAGTAGGCCCTTGTTGAGTATCTATTTTATATATATAAATATGTATGTATATATGTATTAGTGTATATATGTTAATCCCAACCTCCTAATTTATCCCCCACCCCTGCCTTTCCTCTTTGGTAACCATAAATTTGGTTTGTAGGTCTGTGAGTCTGTTTCTCTCTTGTAAAGAACTTCACTTGCATTATTTTTTTAGATTACACGTATAAGTGGTATCATGTTGTATTTGTCTTTCTCTGTCTGACTGACTTCACTTAGTATGATAATCTCTAGGTCCATCCTTGTTGCTGCGTGCATGCGCGCTAAGTCACTTCAGTGGTGTCTGACTCTTTGCCAGCTTATGAACTCTAACCTGCCAGCTCCTCTGTCCATGGGATTCTCCAGGCAAGTATGCTGGAGTGGGTTGCTGTGCCTTCCTCCAGCGGATCTTCCTGACCCAGAGATCAAACCCCCATCTCTCACATCTCCCGCATTGGCAAGTGGCTTCTTTACCATTAGCGCCACATAGAAAGCCCCCATGTTGCTGCAAATGGCATTATTTCAGTCTTTTTATGACTGAATAATATTCCATTGTATACATGTAGTACCTTGCCTTTATCTATTCATCTGTTGATAGACATTTATGTTGCTTTCATGTCTTGACTGTTGTAAACAGTACTATGAACATTGGGGTGCATATATCTTTTCAAATTATGGTTTCCTCCAGATATATGCCCCAGAGTGGAATCTCTGGATGATACTGTAGCTCTATTTTTAGTTTTTTAAGGAACCTCCTTATTGTTCTCTATGGTGGCTGTACCAATTTACATTCCCACCAACAGTGTAGGAGGCTTCTCTTTTCTCCATACCTTCTCTAGCACTTCCCCGGTGGCTTAGATGGTAACGCATCTGCCTACAATGCGGGAGACCTGGGTTCAATCCCTGGGTTGGGAAGATCTCCTGGAGAAGGAAATGGCAACCCACTCCAGTATTCTTGCCTGGAAAATCCCATAGACAGAGGAGCCTGGTAGGCTACAGTCCATGGGGTTGCAAAGAGTCGGACACAACTGAGCGACTTCACTTTCACTTTCTCTAGCATTTACTGTTTGTAGACATTTTGACAATTGCCATTCTTACCAGTGTGAGGTGATATCTTATTGTGTTTTTTTTCCTATTGTATTTTGATTTGCATATGTCTAGTAACTAGCCATATTGAGCATTTTTCATGTGCTTTTTGGCCCTTGTGGCTCAGCTGGTTAAGAATCCACCTGCAATGTGGGAGACCTGGGTTCTATCCCTGGGTTGGGAAGATTCCCTGGAGGAGGGAAAGGCTACCCACTCCAGTGTTCTTGTCTGGAGAATTCCATGGACTATATAGTCCATGGGGTCACAAAGAGTCAGACACGAATGAAGGACTTTCAGTTTCTTTAGAGAAATGTCTATCTAAATCTTCCTGGTTTTGATTGGGTTATTTGTTATTTTTAATATTGAGCTGTATAAGCTTTTTTATCTTTTGAAGATTAATTCTTTGTTGGTTTCATCATTTGCAAATATTTTCTCCCATTCTGTGGGTTCTGTTTTTATTTTGTTTATGATTTGCTTTGCTGTGCAAAAGCTTTTAAGTTTAATTAGGCCCCATTTGTTGTTGTTGTTTTTTCATTATTCTAGGAGGTGGATTGGAAAAGATCTTGCTGCGACTTATGTTAAAGAGTGTTCTGCCTATATTTTCCTCTAAGAGTTTTATAGTATCTGGTCTAACATTTAGGTCTTTAGTCCATTTTATTTTTGTGTATGGTATTAGAGAATGTTCTAATTTCTTTAATTCTTTTACATGTTACTGTCTAGTTTTCCCAGCACCACTTACTGAAGAGACTGTCTTCTCCACTGTATATTCTTGTTTCCTTTGTCATAGATTAACTGACCATGGGTACGTGGGTCTATTTCTGGGTATTTTATCCTGTTCCATTGATCTATAAGTCTGACTTTGTGCTGTTTTGATTACTATAGCTTAATAGTTTAGTCCTAAGCCAGCAAGCCCGATTCCTCCAGCTTCATTTTCTCTCTCAAAATTGCTTTAGCTATTTGGGATCTTTTGTATTTCCATACAAATTTTAAGATTTTTAAAAGAATTTTAGATCTGCAAAAAATGCCATCAGTAATTTGATAGGAATGTCTGCTTTTGTTTTGAATGCATATTGATCCCTGGGTCAGGAAGATCCCCTGGAGAAGGGAATGGCTACCCAATCCAGTATTCTTGCCTAGAGAATTCCATGAACAGAGGAGCTGGTGGGCTTCAATACATGGAGTTGCAAAGGGCTGGGCACAGCTGAGCGACTAACACATTTCTCACTCAAACTTGAGCAGGGATTAGCATCCTACTTTATCTCTGTCCTTCAAAATACCCGGTACCAAGGCAGTATGGTATATAATCCTGCAGTCTGAAAGACTTGGGTTCAAGACCCTACTAGGAAGGACCACATACAATGTGCCCTCCATATCCATGATCAGTTGAATCTGCAAATGTGAAACTATACACGTAGAAGGCCAACTGTATCCACTGTGCATCACCATTTTATCTGTGGGATTTGCATACCTTTAGGGTCGACATCTGTGGGGATTCCTGGGACCAATTCCTCATGGATACAAAGGGAACTGACTGTATTGTATGATCCCATTTGTAGGACATATCCTGACTAGGCAACTTGAGAGACACAGGGTAGACTAATGGTAGCTGGGGGCTGAAAGGGTAGGCAATGAGGGGAATGCCTGCTAAAAGGGGCGGAGGTTCTTTTTAAGGTGATTTAAAGGTTCTAATATTGATTAGGATACATGGCTTTTATTGATTTTGGTACATGGTTTGCATGGGCTTCCCTAGTGCCTCAGTGGTGAAGAATCCGCCTGCCAATGCAGGAGACACAGGTTCAATCCCTGGGTCAGGAAGATCCTCTGGAGAAGGAAATGGCAACTCACTCTATTCTTGCCTGGGAAATCCCATGGACAGAGGAGCCTGGCAGGCTGCAGTCCACGGGGTTGCAAAAGAGTTGAACACAACTGAGCAACTAAACAATAACAAGAACTGTTTGCACAACTCTGAATATACTAAAAATCATTGAATTTTACACTTTAAAAGGTGTGTTGTATGGGATGTGAATTATATGTCACTCAATCTGTAACAGAAAACAAAAGACTCTGCTCGGCATTTATTTGCAGCTTCTGCATCTGTAAAATAGTCATAGTAACATCTGTTGTACCTCACAGAGCTGCCTCAAGGGTTAAATGAAACACTATATGAAAAGCAATAACCACAGTACCTTGAAAATATGCTTATTAAATGTTTTCCAGATGATTCCTATATTTTAGAAGTCGAACTGGAGTCAGTATAAAGCTGAATGTTAAAGCAGAAAAGGTGCTTGAAATAAATCTAGTTCTAGCTTCTCATTCTGTAAATGAGAAATGAGTGATAAACTCAGAAAATTACCACTGACTGGAGGTTGGAAGGCAGCCATGAAAGAGTGAGTGAGTGAATTCAAGATCTTAGAACGATGGCCACTTACTGCATTACTTAATTGTATGTGCTCTGCTGAGGCAGCAACACTGAACCTGGTTTGGCCCTTTGCCAAAAGAGCAAGCAGAAAGAGCAATTACATAATTCATTTTCATGTTAGAAAACTTGGTGCCTGCTCAGTAGAGTCTAAGATAGAAATAAATTCGTACAGGTGATAATATAAAAAATTCTATTAAAATCCCCAAGTGGATTTTTAAAGCAATATAGTAATTTTCTTTAATTTTAGAAATGGTGAAAATATGAAATATCAAAACTGCTCCAAACCACTTATATGAGTTTCCTTTTTCCCCAACTGCATCTTTCTCTTTCTCCCTACACACGCACACACACACATGATTGTATTGATAAGATGCACACTTTTTGACAACTTATTTCTGATCAGGACCCAATCTACAATCAATGGCTTATTCTAATTTAATTGACAGAATTGTTGTCTTTCTTAGCTTTACATAAAATAATGTATGTATGTATGAGTTAGTCACTCAGTCGTGTCCAACTCTTTGTGACCCCATGGACTGTAGCTCGTAAGGCTTCCTCTGTCCATGGGATTCTTCAGGCAAGAATACTGAAGTGGGTTGCCATTTCCTTCTCTAACATAAAGGTGCATCTTAAAATAGATGACAAATTACAGTATGGCATGAGAAAGTGATGGTTGCTCAGTCGTGTCTGACTGTTTGTGACCCACGGACTGTAGCCCGCCAGGCTCCTCTGTCCATGGAATTCTCCAGGCAAGAATACTCGAATGGGTTGCATTCCCTCCTCCAGGGGATCTTCCTGACCCAGGAGTCAAACCTGGGTCTCCTGCATTGCAGACAAACTTTTTACCATCTGAGCCCCCAGGGTCCATAAATATACTTTAAAAACGATCTAGAAATGTGTGCTGGTTGAATGTTCAGGAATCTTAGAGAGGACATGGCTAATGCAAGTGCCAGAAAAACCACAGAATTCAAGTACTTCCACTGGGCATTGTCCTCTTCATGTGAATAGCATGTGTGTACATGAACCTGGGACCCATTAACAGGAACTCTAGACTTATTGATGGTTTTGCCAATGTAATCCTGGAGAAATGATTAACCAACACAGAGGTGATTGGATATACCTGAATCCTCTTAGGAACAGATCCTTGGACATTTAGCAACTGCATACTCTAGCATTCCTCCTTCACAGTGTTCAGTGTCTGTGTGAGGCTCCTGTAGGCAACACTTCAGCTCTTAGGAGATGCAGCAGAAGCCAGAGGATTGGGTGAGGCTTCCCACCTGGATCAGCAAAGCTTTTCTCTAACAGCCTTGCTTATTTGAGGGGTAAAGGGATTTCTGCAGTGGAAGGCTAAGTCCTTGGCGTGGTTTCAGGGTCCCTAATGGATGTGCCAAAGTCTCTGACTGGCAAACTCCTCACAAAATAATAATTATTTAGATGCTGCGGAAGATAATTAATTTGGGCTTTGGAAGGTTTCCTGCTTAGTGCATTCAATTCGAAAGGCTGCCTCCTCTCAGCATGTGCCTGTAAACACAATCCCTGGAATGACAAAAGAGGATAATAAAAGTCAAAAGTGTTGCCAGCTCTGGCCTTTTGAACTAATGCCAAGTTTCCATGGAAGTGGGCATTGAGGTGGATGGACTTGTTTTCTTCTCTACTTGAGTGATGAGGTTTTCGTCATGCGCTGGTTGGTCTGGTGCCTTTAGAACAGTGTCCCCAGACACGTTTCCATCGAGAACACATGGGAAGCCAGAGACACGCAGGGAGCCTTGCACGTGGCTTTGTCCATGAGCCTGTTCTGCTCAACCCAACAGAGCAGAACTACACAACACAGCAGCACTCCAGCCAGAAAAGATTTGTTCAGGATCACCCTGGAGTTTTGACTCCTAAGATGGAAAAGAATGCAGAGTGGAGAGTCTTTTTTCTTTCTTTCTTTTTTTGGCCGCACCTCACAGCATACAGGATCTTAGTTTCCCAACCCTCATCCCCTGCAATGGAAGTGTGGAGTCTTAACCACTGGACCACCAGGGAGGTCCCAAGAGTCTTTCCAAAGGCTGACTTTAGAGTAGGAAAGCTGAAGCAATCAGCAGAGGTGTCCTGTTCAGATGACGTGAGGCTCTTTCCATTCACTCATTTGTCATGTATTTATTGTGTACCTACTGCATGCACATAAATAGTCTTCTAGGCCTTGAGGTTACATAAATAGCAGACAATAACACAGATAAAATCTCTATCCACCTGGATCTTCCCTTCTAGAGGATGGAGACAATAAGCAAATAGGTGAATAGAGCACATCAGGAAGTGATAAATCCTGTGGGAAAAAAAATAAGGCAGGTTAAGGGGGAGGAAGTGCCCGGGTGAGGGTGGTGCATCACTGTTTTATGTAGGTGGACAGGGTGGTCCTCTCTGCTAGAGTGGGATGGAGGAGCACAGTGGTTTGAAGGATGCTGGGGAGTGAGTCATATAGGCAACTTCGTGGGGTACATCCAGCAGACAGAGAGTGAAGGGCCTAATGTGGGAGCTGGCTCAGCCCCCTGCAAGGACTGGTGTGGAGGGGTAGGGGCTGGAACAGACGGGGTTGTAGATTGTGGTGCGAGGGGATGTCCGAGAGAGCTGAGGGTGAGCTGTGGATAATGACGGGCTTCTCAGGTCCTCTGAGGTGGGAGACTGTGGAGGAGTTTGAGCAGAGGAGCCTGGCGATCTGAGGCAAATGTAACAAGAGTACTCTGGCCACTGTGTGAGGATGACATGATGGCAGAAGACAAGGATGGAAAGCATGGAGATCAGCGAGGAGTCTGCTGCAATGGTCCTGATGAAGACGCCTTGCAGAGACGGGGGATGGTGGGGGTGGAGATGGAGGGAGGTGGTCAGGTTCTGGATGTATTCTGAAGGTAGAACCAGCAGGACTGGATGAGGGATGAGCCAATGGATTAGATATCAAGGGCACGAGAAAGAGAGATATGAAGGACAACTCCACACCTTTAGGTCTGCTCAACCAGAAGAAGGGAGCTGTTATCTGTTGAACTGGGGCCACCGGAGGTAAAGACAGTTTTGGACTTAAGGCTGAGATGAGAGTCTTAGATATCCAGGTGGAGAAGCTGAGTAGACAAATGTGAGTAAAGGATCGAGTCCTTGGGGCTGCTGCTAGAACACACCCAGTGCTGGGGGATCAGCCCTATCTTGTATTGCCTTAAATTAGAGAGTCAGGCAGAGGCAGGGTCAGGGCTTTCCACCTCCTGGGGATTTACTTGGAGAGGTCACAAGAAAGTAGGGCCCTAATCTGGTTGCAAATGTTTGGGTGAGGTTTGTAACTAGACAGAGGGTCCGGTACTCTTTACCTGATGTACCAGTCCAAACCTTTCCGAATACCCCACCCCCACCCTACTCCGCAGAAGCAATAACCATAGAGATCTTCTCCTTGAAAAGCTACCACCTTGCCACCTGTGTATTTTCTGCTTGTTATCTTAAAACTGGGTAATCAAATGGGGAATGCATGTAAATCCATGGCTGATTCATGTCAATGTATGGCAAAAACCACTACAATATTGTAAAGTAATTAGCCTCCAACTAATAAAAATAAATGGAAAAAAAAAACTGGGTAATCAAGAGAACAGTGTTTTTATACTGAGATTGGTACTTAAATCTTGACTTTGTTGCATGCTAGCTGTGTGACCTCAGGGAAGTCTCTTAGCCTCTGTGAGCCTCAGTTTCCTCATGTCTACATAACTAACATTCATTTGATAATCAAATGGAATTATGTATGTAAAGAGGCTACCCCTGTGTGTGGCAAATAAGAGGCAATTGTAATAGTAAAAAATTGTGTTGGCCACTATTTTGTACATCTTTAATTATATTTACTTAAATATCACAGCAACCCATGAGATAGGAACTGTTGTTATTTCTACTTTACAGATAAAGTTAAGTAACTTGGCTAGCTAGTTACTCAAGTAGGCTGGATCTAGGGATTATTCATTTAACTACTATGCTTCTTGAAAATACTTTAAAGTTTTTCTTCTCTCTCATTTTCAAGTATTTTTATTACATGGTTCAAGTTTTCAATTTGCAGTTTTGTATTTTTCCTTGTTAGTAAGTTGTGTTTAGTATCTGACCCTAAGATAACTGTCATCCCCTTTATACTAAAATAGCAGTTTAATGCAGTGGCAAGAAAAGAAAATTCAACGTTTCTGAAATACAAAAGATGAGGTCTTATTGCCAACCTTCTCTGTGGGAAGCCTGGTCAGTGTAGCCGGGCATATAAAGCAAGCTGGAGACATGACATTTTCCTCCTTGAACAAATAAGAAAATGTGTTTGGAAAGCCGTGAAAATCTGAAAAGAGAATGAGGGATCTGCATTTTAGAGTGTTAGGAGAAATTAAAATCTGTTTGTACTCTGTGTGTGTGCATATGTATACATATATGTGAAAGTGTGTGCCTGGGCATGTCTGAAGGTATGTGGGTGTCTGTGAATGCATGTGTATAAGGGGTGTGTGTGTGTGAGCCTTTGGAAGATGTAACACTTATTGACTACCAGAGGAGTTGGCTCAGTGGGTTGTTTGACACAAAAGGATGATCTCAATTGATGAGATCAATTTTCTGGTTTATGCTTCTTCAAATCATTGAGCTGATGACGCTGAGAAGGAAAAACCATGTCCAAGGAAGAAAGAAAATCATGTTTCTCATGAAATAGGTCTGTCATATTTAGCACATAAAAGTACAGGACTCCCAGTTAAAGTTGACTTATCAATAAAATTAAACAATAATTTTTTAGTATAAATATGTCCCATATTTGGGACATCTTTTACCAAAAAAATTACTTATCTGAAATTCACATCTTACAGGACATGCTGTGTTTTATCTGGAAACCTAACCATGAAAGAGAATGAAGATAAATAGCTGTTGATTTTTTAAAAAATCTTTTAAAATCCACAAACCTTTTATGAACTAGAAAGGATTTTTGGTTCTGGCTGGGGCATCAACTCATTTTTTTTTTTTTTCCTCTTTCATGAAGTTTCTTAAGAATTTGGCACTACCATCTGTGAAATGGGGAAATAACGTGATAAGCACGCTATCATCTCCCCAGGGGAAAACCCTGTAGAATTTCACATCTGTATCCCCATGTATAATTGCCTGGGGCACCTCCTCTTCATTCTCCACTCCAGTAAAAAAATCAATTAATAATTTTAAAAAAGGATTCTTATAATATGTCTTAATAGACAGTCAGTATCCTGTGGTGTTCAATTTCTTCTTTCTTTTTCCCCTCTCTCTAGCTTGCATAGAGACAGAGTTCTCCTCTGAGGGGAGTAGCAAACTGTGGGAAGTCTTTGGAAGAAGGAGAATGTTGATGGGAATTCAGAGAGGAAACTTCCCATGAGCCCTGGGAAGCCGGAAGCAGGTAGAGGTGAGGCCCTGGATCCAGAGGGCCCGTGATGGTGCGATGGAGGGGAGGGACCACCTCATCACTTCTTTCGACTGGAACAAAGTAGCGTATGAGGGTGAGCCTCAGGTCCTCTAGTGATTGGTCCTGAGTTTGTGCTGTGTCTGTCACTCTCTTGGTGTCTAAGCTGGAACCTCTACCTTCCTTATCAGTAGAAATAAGGCTGAAATACTAGTGCCTCGGCCACAGAGTTGTTGTAAGGACTAAGTACAACGTTAATGAAGCCAGTGTCTGGGGGTTCCCTCGTGGTTCAGTGGTCAAGACTCTGCTTCCACTGCATGGGGGCATGGGTTCAGATCAATCTCTGATCAGGGAACAAAGATCCGACATTCCCAATTGCCAAAAAACAAAACAAAAACAAGACAAAGAGCATCTCTGGCTCTCAGCAAAATGTTAGTCATTATTATTTCTTGTTGCCTAGGGTGATTTTTCCTAATAAGTTCAGTTATAATTTTTATTAATAAGCTTTTCTGGTCATAGATGTAATGCATGTTCACAGTGTTAACAATATGTAGGAACACAGAAAAACGACATTAAAATTAAATCAGAAATACCCCATAAAGCCATTTCTGATTTTTTAATTTTTCTCTGTATGTTCTAGTGGTCCTCAGTGCTGACAGTACATCAGAACAACCTGGGAAACTTTTTAAAATAAAGATGCCAAACCAGAGCTAATAAATCAGAACCTCTAGGGGTAGGGAGGAGAAGGCAATGGTAACCCACTCCAGTACTCTTGCCTGGAAAATCCCATGGACAGAGGAGCCTGGTGGGCTACAGTCCACGGGGTCGCTAAGAGTCGGACACGACTGAAGCAACTTTGCAGGAGCAGCAGCAGCAGCAGGGGTAAGGATGATGGGTCTGTGTTTTTTTTTTTTTTTAAATTCCAGAACATTCTATTGCAAAGTCAGTTTTAAAAACCCTGGCACTCACTCATGCCTATTGCTTGCCTGTCTGTATCTCTCTTGTAGTTTTCAAAAATTGGACAATATTGTACGTTCAGTTTTGTAAACTGCTTTTGTCAAGCTGCTTTATCTCTCATCATCATTATTTTTCTATTGTGTCTTATGTTTTTTCCTTACGGCTTCAGCTGTGGTTTCTAATAAGCCCTGACCCACTGCTTTTCACCCAGCTGTCTTCTCACAGAATGAATCCATTTAAAAATGTCATCACTCCTGCCTTCTGATGGCCTTCTAATCTGCCACAGTGGATGAACGGAGACCTCATCACCATTATTCATTCTCTCCCTCTCTTAGATTTTGGCTCCCTAATTGATGGCCACCTATGACGCTGGCCCTCAGTCGTTCCTCTGCAATTTTGTGGCTAAAGCTTGAGATTATGCTGGCGGAACTGCTGGTGTGGGTTCACACATTTTCTTCCCTAAAATATTAATTTGACTTATAACACTGTTTTCCATTTAGTGCTCAGCCAACCATGGGGGTGGTGATTTCAGCTCAGGACAACCTCCGAGGGCTCTAAGGGGAAATTTTCTTGGCTGTCCAACTGACATTTTAGGAAAATAAAATAACATTAAAACACCATAAAAAAATTCCTTGTAGACAGCTGTCTCCAGTTACTGATGAATGAGACAGTATGGGGTGAGAGAGAGCCCTAGACCAATCAAGAAGTAAACACCTAAACATTTCTGCCCATCCTGCTGCCGATATGTGAAATAAATGCAGCAATTGCAGGACAGCAGTGTCGCCCTGACTTTCCACCCCGCCACACTGATACTTCAGCTGCTGAGTGGAAACGCAAGGGATGGTTGTTTGAAAAGTTTTCAAAACATTGCAAGCAAGAGGTTTCTCAAGAAGCGCCCTGGGTCTTATTTGTATGGAAAAGGAAGCGTGAACTACCACAGGTTATTAACTGGTCTTCGAGTGGGGAAACCAGAGGAGGTCTCTACCCCCAGAGCTGGACCATCTGCTTTGGTCTCTGGCTGGGCCAGGAGAGGAATAACAATAAAAGGGCTGCAGGCCCCTGAGGACACCAGGACATGGAACAAAGAGGCCTGACCCATTCAGCCTTCAGCAAATGAAGAGCTGCAGATGAACGCTGCTTACAGTTACTGAGAAAGAATGTGCCAGGCTCTCATAAGGTTGATTGAGAAAATATCGGAGAATAGCCTCTTCTCTGGGAAAGGAAGCATTTTGCTGCTGCTGCTGCTAAGTCGCATCTGGATGAATGCATGTGGTGTGACTCAGAGCTCTGTCCACAGCTCTACCTTGCTCTGGTTGGTTGTTTAGCAAGCCCTAATGGTTGACCGGAAGCTTCTCCTCTGTGGGGCAGTTTGTACTGCAATTCTTTTTTATCCCAAATAATGGAAATTTCAGGATCCCAGGAGGCCGAGACCAGTCAAAAGGGTTTTGCACTTCCTTTATCCCAATTATACCAGATGTACTATACAGGTAGCAGCTTTATGGCTCCTGCTTCAGCCTTAACCTGGGCTTCTTCCGTTTTCCAAACTATCCTCCTCTGGGGTGGGGGGGTGGTACCTCCCATTTGCTGGTGACGGCAGACAGCAGAGGAGTTTCCCCAGGACCCAACCAAGTCTTTGGAAGCCCATCAGTGACCGTGCCAGGGAGGGCACGGCTTGCCAGCCCTCTTTGTTAATTTCCTCAGAGCAGTAATTGAGCGCCCCTGGTGAGATGTGGGCGCCAGCAAGGTTGGGTGCTGGCGAGAACCCTCTCCCTGGCTTGCAGAGTACTGCCTTCTTGCTGGGTGCTCACGTGGCCTTTCCCCAGAGTGTACACACAAAGAGAGCACCAGTATCTCTTCCTCTTCTTATAAGGACACCAGTCCTATTAGATCAGGACTCTACACTTACGACCTCACTTAACCTTCATCCTCCTGAATGGCCCTGTGTCCAGTACAGTGTAGGGTTTTAAGATAGGAATTTGGCAGGCACATAATTCAGTCCATTGCATCCTGGGAACTAGATACTTCCAGAAACTATAACCATCTCTGTTTCAGAGACATCTTATGTTGGAAAATGATTACGAGAAATATCTGAAATTCTGAGTAAGTGGAACTCGAAAGGAAAGAACTTGCATTGTCTAGATTCTAAGCTCCAGGAGGGCAGGCAGGCACTGTGCTTCAGTATTTCAGCATGGGACATAGCAGAAGGCCCTCAGAAACATGTGAACTGATGAAAGGTGGTCTTTCCTAAAGACATAATAATATCAGGAGTTTGTGGGCCTTCATTTGATCCCTGTTAAGAACACAAGGGAGAGAGGGAGGCCCCTGCTGTCATTAAGGGCTGACTAGTCTGGAATTTTTACAAGGCCGTCAGTTAGTTTCCTGCTGCTCCTTCCCCTGTCTGGTTCTGCTTCTGAAGACACAGCTACTAATGATCAGCTCTGGTGCTGTCTGCACTGTCCTTAGAGAAATCAAGGTTTACACATGGACTATGGTGTGATAAAAGCATATTCAACAAAATAAAATATAGATACACATGCACATGTGACCAATTAGTTTAATAATAGCCTCAGAAAAACTCTCATTCTCAGGCTTTTTAGAATTTCCTCTTAAAAGCTAGGACAGTTTTTATCATTTTGTTCTGGGGCTTATCTGTTTATTCTCTTTCCTGGGTTTTGGCTTTCATATCTAGTCATAATTTCATAGGGGTGGAAAAATGTCCCCCTCTTCCCTTCTACAGTAGGTTTCTTTGGCTGGCCTAATATGTAAGTTGACATAAGGCAGATAAACAGGAAGAAAACATTTAATGCTGTGTATACGGGAATCCCATAAAAGTATGAGACCAAAACTGACAGCTTTTATACCTTTTACACACAAAAAACTGTAAATTTATAAAGAATTGACAAGACAAAGGGGTTTAGACTTAGGGTAGCAAATTAGTGAAGACGTAACAAAATTTGTTTATACAGCCTTCCCTGTCCTAAATTCCCTATTTCTGGTGATAAAAAATATCTTCTACCTTCCTGGGACAGGGAAGGTAGCTTTCAGGTGAGAGGTTTGCTTCCTGCCCTCAGGGGGACAAAGAAGGGTCAGAGTGTCCTTCTCAGACTGGCTGTTTCTCAAGTAACTTTAGTTCAGAACAATCAGTATGCCACGGTATAATGTTTGGGGCTAGCATAGTCTGCTCCCCTTCTGTTTTCTGCCGAATTAAAGCTTCTGTATTTCCTTAGATGTTTAAGAATAAGGAGACCAGGTGTGACTGCTTCAGAAGAGCACCCATCTCCATGAATCACCGCAGTGGCTGCTGTGGCCTACCCAGGCCTGCATGGGTCCCAGAGCTGCTCCCAGCTCTGCGGCTCTGGGCTGGCCTTTCTTTCTCAGTCTCTTAAAGTTGTAGGATGTATGGAATGTAGACATAGCCCAGTGCCTGTCCACAGGAAGTGCTCTGAAATAAAAACTGCTATAATGACCCCTCCCTTTTGCAAATTGCTCAATGTGCCAAATGCTGGGCTCTAAACCTTCAATGCCTTCAGGGCCAGGAAGGTCATTTAAATGTGTATATACTTTGTGTGGGGCAACAGAGAATGGAGGAAACCCTGGTTAAGTTGGGGAGTCCATGCTTTGCTAAAAGAAAGTCAGATATTTTATAACAGGAAGGAAGGGAGGGAGGGAGGGAGGCAGGAAGGAAGATGACACTACACATTTCTGCTAGCTGGATTTGGCCCTGGAGCCACCAGTTTGCAACCCTTACTCTGATTTAAAGGTGAGTATATTTTAAGGAGCTGAGTGAGCTACGTAAAAGAAACAAATCCGAAGTCTTAACCTTCAACATTCAGCTGTGAGTGCAAAGGAAATTCCTCGTAAAATTTCTAACTAAAGAGGAGTCGGGTCACTGTGCGTTCATTGTGAATCAAGACCATGATGTGCTTGCTAAAAAAGCCTGTTCTCCCTTAGGATCCATTTATAAAAAGATAAATGCTTAAAATCACTTTGAATGAATCAGTAGATGAAACAACAACCACAAAAGCAAGATGGTGGCTCGTCCTGGTCTATGTGGGCCAGAAGCCCCCAGAGTCCTGGGCTCCATACTGGGGATACAGTGAAAGAGGGAAAGAGAGCTGGAACCCTGGAGAAGACTGGCTATTGGAGCTCACTCAGGGGAACGGCTGAGGGGGTACTGGAATTGCATCAGGAACAAGTGAAGGAAATACAGATGTTTATCCCAAAGAAACAAATGCCCAAGAGGGTTACCAACAGCATCAGTGTTGATGACATTTATTTTTTAAATTCGTTTATTTATTTTTGGCTGTGCTGGGTCTTCACTGCTGCATGAGGGCTTTCTCGAGTTGTGTGACAAGGCGGGGGGGCTACCTCTAGTTGCAGAAACGCAGGCTTCTTGTTGTGGAGCACAGGCTCTAGGGTGTGAGGCCTCAGTGGTTGTGGTGCATGGACTTGCTTGCTTTCTGGTATGTGGGATCTTCCTGGACCAGGGATCGAACCTGTGTCCCCTGCATTGGCAGCTAGATTCTTAACAACTGGACCACCAGGGAAGTCCCCATTTATTGAGTTTTAGGCACCATGTATGTATGATGACATTGCTGACAGTGATTGAATCTCATGCAACAGGTTCCTTAAGTATGTTATTTCATTCAGTCCCCACAATAACCCTATGAAATTGGCAGTGTTAGTATGCCTTTTTTGCAGATGAGGAATCTGTGGCATAGAAGGATTAACTTGCCCAAGATCACATAATCAACAAATTGTGTGGGAAGCTGAGAGTCAGTCCATCCATGCGATCTGCCCATAGAGCCCACAGGCTTAACTGTACACCATTAGCTGTCCTCCATTATTTAAAGGGATGTTAATAACCTTGTTGTCTCTGATTCCAACAGAGAGAGCAAAAGTCAGAGGAGACAGAAACAGACTCAGCTCAATACAAGGGAGGCCTTTCAAATGTCTGGAGATGGAACAGGTTTTTTCAGTGCGTTCTTTCAAATGTCCAGAGATGGAACGGATTTTTTTTCAGTGTGTTCAAGTAGGGGCCAGATGACTCGGCCAAGATTTCAGAGAGAGGATTCCAGAATGGATGAGAGCAGATGGCTTCCAAGATTCCTTCCCCATCTTGATTCTGTCATGGTCTGAGGCTTGAGGCCTCCCCCAGGAAGGTCAGCGTAGGTCAGCGAGAGGCAGCAGTAGAAAGGGACCTGAGCGGGAAGCACATTTCTAAGGGCTTTAGCTATGTTAATTCACTCAGTTCTCAAAACAGTTGAATGAACAGATACTACTAACATCATTGTTCCCCTTTTACAGCTGCAAAACCTGAATCATATGATGGCTTCATAATTTATCTAAAGTCACACAACTAATAAATACTAAAGACAGGATTTGAATTTAGGCAGTCTGAATCCAAAGCCTGTGCTCATAATCATTTCTGTATAAAATCTCTTATTAAGGGGATGTGTAATTTGAAAAACATCCCTCTGTCACCCCACCAAGATTTTTGATACATCTCCTTCCCATCTTGCAAACCACAGTACTACTAGAAGTTAATGGTAGCAGTTGTCAATGTAACATTCTGACTTTGTCAGCTGATATTTTACAGGGTCTGATTCTTCTGCTTTGGAAATAGGATCTGAGACAGAGGGTTCTCAAATGCGTCATAAACTCCTACAGACTAATCAAACTGCTGTGACTGTGTTCATTTTCTCAGAAGTCCCAACTGAAGGTATAAACAATAATGTCCTACTCACGATATATGTCTGGTTCCTATTTAAGTATTACCTCCACTCTGGGAAACATTGGATTTCTATACTTCTTCTACAGAAGCAAGGCTGAACTTTACAACAGTGATGTCTGCATGTTGATTTCCCTGATGATTAAGGAGCAAGTTGGTAATAGTAGAGACTGCACTTCATACATTGTTGTTGTTGTTCAGTCACTAAGTCATGTCTGACTCTTTGCAACCCCAGGAACTGTAGCATACCAGGCTTCCCTGTCCTTTCCCATCTCCCAGAGCTTGTTCAAACTCATGTCCATTGAGTTGATGTTGCCATCCAGCCATCTTGTCCTCTGTCCCCCTCTTCTCCTCCTGCCCTCAATCTTTCCTAGCATCAGGGTCTTTTCCGAAGAGTCGGCTCTTTGCATCAGGTGGCCAAAGTATTGATACACTTGATACATAGTAGATGCTTAGTATGTATTTCAAACTGTGGTGTTGGAGAAGACTCTTGAGAGTCCCTTGGAACTGCAAGGAGACCAAACCAGTCAATCCTAAAGAAAATCAACCCTGAATGTTCATTAGAAGAACTGAGGCTGAAGCTGAAGCTCCAATACTTTGGTTGGAATACAAATACAACATGGAATCAAGATTGCTGGGAGAAATATCAATAAGCTCAGATACGCAGATGACACCACTCTTATGGCAGAAAGTGAAGAACTAAAGAGCCTCTTGATGAAAGTGAAAGATTAAAGTGAAAAAGTTGGCTTAAAACTCAACATTCAAAAAAATTAGATCATGGCATCTAGTCCCATCACTTCATGGCAAATAGATGGGGAAACAATGGAAACAGTGAGAGATTTTATTTTGGGGGGCTCCAAAATCACTGCAGATGGTGACTGCAGCCATGAAATTAAAAGACACTTGCTCTCTGGAAGAAAAGCTATGACCAACCTAGACAGCATATTAAAAAGCAGAGACGTTACTTTGCTGACAAAGGTCCATCTAGTCAAATCTATGGTTTTTCCAGTAGTTATATATGGATGTGAGAGTTGGATTACAAAGAAAGCTGAATGCTGAAGAATTGATGCTTCTGAACTGTGGTGTTGGAGAAGACTCTTGAGAGTCCCTTGGACTGCAAGGAGATCCAACCAGTCAATTCTAAAGGAAATCAGTCCTGAATATTCATTGGAAGGACTGATGCTGAAGCTGACACTCCAATATTTTGGCCACCTGATGCGAAGAACTGACTCATTTGAAAAGACCCTGATTCTGGGAAAGATTGAAAGCAGGAGGAGAAAGGGACGACAGAGGATGAAATGGTTGGATGGCATCACCAACTCGATGGACATGAGTTTGAGCAAGCTCCGGGAGTTGGTGATGGGCAGGGAAGCCTGGTGTGGTGCAGTTCATGGGGTCGCAAAGACTTGGACACGACTGAATGACTGAACAACAATATGTATTTGCTTAATACATGTGAATAATTGGAATTTGTTGACTCTAGGGGAATGAAGGTGTCACAGTTATTTATTTTTCCTCATGGTGCTTTTTGGGCTCTGACAGTAGATAGCTAGTCCTATTTAATTTTTTTTTTTTCCTCCAAGAGATTCGTGCTTCTAGTAACTGGGCAAATATAATTAGAGCATCTTCTCAAGTATGTTACATTCCTGACTGTAAAAGTCTTTCTTAAGAAAAAATGTTGTTTTTATTTAGACAAATACTATGCTTCCAACATGCTTTTACTCTAGGTCTCTTTTCCTCAGTATTCAAAGAAACCATTGCTGGTCCAATTAGGACACGAAACATGAATTGTTAAATACTGATTCACTCTATAGATAAAGATGCCAGCTTTTGTGTCTAAGGAGACTGCTGGATTCATTGTGTACAAGGACAGGCTGTTCCTTGCCTGGCTTATTTACTGTGTGTTTAATTAGCTGCCAGGACTTTCATGGCAGTCAGTGTTCCAAAGGTGGAGAGATGTGAGCTTGTTAGGTGATGTCAAAGTAAGAGCTTTGACACTGGGTCTGCACTTTTATTGCTCCTCCCATTTCCGCTCAGGGACAGGTTTGTACTTCTCTATGGCAAAACTGTCATCCTCCCCATGGCCCCAGGGCACAGACCTTTGTGGGCTCCTCAGTGGTGTGAACTTTATCTTAGCTTAGTACAGTGCCTAGCACACAGGGAATGCTTCTGAAATACTGGTTGAATTATTCAGCTGAGGCCCATTCAGAAGCCACATACCAGTTTCATCCTCTCTCTTATCTCCATGTACTGCCAGTCTCAAAACCTTGTGTAGTCTTCCCAGAGGTCGTAGTCAGGATATATTTTTTATTATTTATTTATTCATTCAGTCATGCCTGGTTTTAACTGTGGCACTCTGGATCTCTGATTTTCCTTGTGGCATGCAAACTGCAAAATCTTAGTTGCAGCATGTGGGATCTAGTCCCCTGAGCAGGAACTGAATAAGGGCCCCCTGCATTGGGAGTGCTGTCTTAGCCACTGGACCACTAGGGAAGTCACCACGGTCAGGATGTTGAACCAACAATGTAGTCTGAGCAGTAACCAAGCAGCCAGTGAGCTGGAATCCTGAAGGACCCCTCCCAGGGTAGACATGAACTTTTCTGAAGCGGGGGTTGGGGGCACAGGAAAGGAACATCAAGGTAGGAGAACTTGGGGTTGAAATAGTGGTATTTACTAGTTGAAATGCTGCTGCTGCTAAGTCGCTTCAGTCATGTCTGACTCTATACGACCCTATGGACTGTAGCCTGCCAGGATCCTCTGACCATGAGATTCTCCAGGCAAGAATCCTGGAGTGGACTGCCATGCCCTCCTCCAGGGGAACTCCCCACCCAGGGATCAAACCCTGGTCTCTTATATCTCCTGCACTGGCAGGCGGGTTCTTTACTACTAGCGCGACTTGGGAGTAGATGAGCCTGGTGCTGGTTGAAATGGATGTATTTAAATATTTCACTAGTGGTACAGCTGTACTAGTGCATACCAGCTGATTTTATCTGTTTAATTCCCCAAAGCCAAGCAGTACAATGCAGCCAGACTTATCTTTTTTTCCTTCCCCAAATGGAAATATTGTTGCTTTCCCCTCCTTCCCGGAAAACATAACATCCTAAACATAACAATTGTAAAAAATGTAGTAAAATAAGATGAGCTGGGAAGATCATAGCTGCAGCATATTTTCTGAAATTTCTCTGAATTGCCAAATACAGACAGAGAAACTAGACAGCTAAATCCAAAACCCGTGGACACAATTCCAACAAAACTGGGTGACAAGATATCACTGAATCCCCCAATATGGGAAGACCTGCATGGTATCAACATCTCTGCTGAAACAGCGGGGGATCTGCTGGATGGACAGCAGGAGAAACCCCATCCAGAGGCGATCACTGGAAGGCATGGTAGCGTAACCTGAGAACAGCTGTTGTCGTGGGAAGAGATCCGTCAGCTCCAGCAGCAGGAGAGTGGAGTGGGTTCGCAGTAAACGCCGGAGGAGCTGGAGCAGTGTAACCTTTACAGATTCTTCTAGCTGACCAGCCAGGGAACCTTTTCAGGGTAGGATATTACCTTGAAAGAGAAAGAGTGGAAGTGGATAGTAGAGAAGGGAAGCCGAGTTCAGAGTTAAGTGGAGAGAAAGAGAGACAGTCTTTCGTCTATGTACATATAGCCTGTGGTCTATAGATTATATACAGGTTGTAGGTGTCTTTGGGGACAGAGCTAAGACTATAAGACTATACATAAATCATATATATCCAGAGGCCTAAAATTCATGAGCAAGGCAGAAACATGGAGCATGCCTAGTACCAATATTATGGTCTTGAAATATTTGCCTCTCTTAATTTACCTCTCAATTAAATTAAGGCTTCTTGGAGAAATGATTAAGTCTCAGAGAAATAGTTAATTCCTAACTGGGACAGAAGATCTACCAGTTGAGCTTGGAAATCTGACAGCGGGGAAGGTATGAAGCATTTTAGGGACATGGCCAAACAGAAAACAAACAATAAAACCCACAAGCTGAATTGAAGAGGCTTTAACTGGCCAAAGATGAGGCAATACAGACAGGGGAACTAGATGGCTAAATCCAAAACCCGTGGACATGTTTCTGACAAAACTGGGCGACAAAATACTGCCGAATCCCCCAATATAGGAAGACTTGCATGGTATCAACATCCGTGCTAACAAAGCTGAGGGAGCAGCCAGGCACCTGCTCAATAGACAGCAGGTGAATCCCCAGTCCAGAGGCGTTCACTGGAAGGCATGGCCACAGATGAGACAATCAGAGCCTTCAGAAAGAAGAGTAATCGCAATTGATTAAAATCCACCAAATATGTGCGACTCATGAATTCATATAAATATTAAACAATAATTGATTACTTTCAGAATATGATAGGGAACCAATTCATTATCTTCAAAACTGGTAAAGAAAACAGAATCAAACAGTGATCTTGCCTTTTCTGTATAAATTGCAACACTGGGTAACCAATGAGGGAAATTATCTCCATATAAAAGCATTTCAATTAATGAATGAGAAAGAAATGTAGAATTCAAAACATTTTTGTGGCATCTCAGTTCCCTGACCAGGGACTGGACCTGGTGCCCTCTACAGTGGAGGTGTGGAGCCCTAACCACTGAACTGCCAGGGAATTCCCTAGAAATCTTTTTGTTACTACTTATTATTTTTATTGAGGTATGTAGAAATATTTTGCAATCCTAAAAAGTCAATGGATTGAGATATTGATCAATAGCTACTAACATCACCCAAAAAGAGTCAAGCAGGCATGCTATAACACTTGATAAAGGCATAACATCACTCGTAGTCTTGCCAAAGAGAATCTGGATCCAACTGTCATTCTGTAGGAAATATGGAGGACAGACAGAGGAACAAATTAAAGTGCACCATAACTGTGCAAGCAACCAAGTCCAGCTTGCATCTGTGGAAAACTCAAGACAGATGCCCCAGGGTTTTTCAACCAATATCGGAAAAGAAAGGAATGGAGGGAGAAAGAGACATAGATTAAAAGAGACAATATATCAAAGTATTTTTAAGTGCATGTGTACTTGAGTAATAAAACCATTAAGAAATGTAAGGATATCAGTACTTCAAAAGTCGTGATAATACTAATATTTTATGGGGAGGAAAGAGGATGGGGCACCATACAGGTTTTGGGGCTACTGACAATGTTGTATTTGTTGACTTGGGTTGTATTTACAGGATGTTCACTTTAGGAACTTAAAAGACTACACATTTACTTTTAGTTTGTGTTTGTACCTGTGTTTCATTTTCAATTAAAAAAGGTTTTTAAAAAATTATACTGAAATTATAAACCCTTCTCTTAAATTCTTTATCCCAGCTTCAGAGATACTGCTAACATTTTGGTGTTTGCCTTTTCAGACTTATTAATTTATATATTAGCATGTATGTTATGTAGGTTTTACCTCAAATAATGATATATTGCAGATGCAATTTTGAAACCAGCAATATTTTCACTCAGCATGTATCATGGACATCTTTCCATGTCAAATCACTTGGAGCAGCCATATTCATTTTATTAATAAAAAGGTAATTATTTTAAAATAAAAATACCTGTTCCTTACCAAAAATTTCAGGCAATACAGAAAAATACCAAGGAGAAAAAAAAAAAGCACATTCCTCAAAATCTCACCACCCAAAAAAGAAGGAAATCCTGCCATTATACCTATGTGAGGTGAGGGATGTTATCTAAACTTACTGTGATAGTCACTTTACAATATATACATCAAATCAGTATGTTGTACATATTGATTAAACTAATACAATGTTTTATGTCAATCATATCTCAGCAAAACTGGGAAAACATCTCACCACCCAGAAATAGTAACACAATTCGAGGTCTCTTTTATGTATATATAAAGGTAGAAGATGAGAGACAGACAGATGGAAAGAATTTTATGATTAATTACCAAAGTTATTTTAACTGAAGTACTGAATTTTAAGCTTCCCTGGTGGCTCAGCTGGTAAAGAGTCTGCCTGCAATGCGGGAGACCTGGGTTCGATCCTTGAGTTGGGATGATCCCCTGGAGAAGGGAATGGCTACCCACTCCAGTATTCTGGCCTGGAGAATTCCACGGACTATACAGTCCATGGGGTCGCAAAGAGCTGGACACGACTAAGCGACTTTCACTTTCACTTTACAAAAGGAAAAACTAAAATTAAACTGAGGTAATTTAGTTTCAGATAACTTTTTCCCCCTCATCTTGGGAGAAGTGTTTTTATAAGACATTCCTGAGCTTAAGAAAAAAGTTAGGAAATTGTTAGGAAGTTACACTATTTCCCTCCCTTGGTTTATGCTTCAGTCTTCGGATCCCTGCAGGTGAGAGATGAGGTAATTAGCATTTTACTTCTTCCTTCTCCCACCTTCTTCTTTGTAAAAATCTAGTATTTTTACTTTGTCAGGATTTGTAATATCTACATTTTGTTCCATAGCTAGAATCCCATCAGTTCTTTGTCTTAATTCTGTATATAAATAGTTTACCTGCCCATCCTGTCATCATATTCTTTTGACTCTTACCTTGGTGTCTTCTGTTCCTGAATTCTTTTTTAAAAAAAATTCATTTCTTGGTCCTGCTTGGTTGGAGTTTTAGGAAAATTTTATTTATTTCTCTGGCTGTGCTGAATCTTCCTTGCTACACAGGCTTTTCTCTAGTTGCGGTGAGCAGGGGCTACTCGTTGCAGTGTGCGGGCTGGCTTCTCACTGCGGTGGCTTCTCTTATTACGGAGGCTGGGCTCCAGGCCATGCAGGTTTCAGCAGCTGTGGCTCTCCGGCTCTAGAGCACAGGCTCAGTAGTTGTGGCACATGGCCTTAATTGCTCTGCGACACGTGGGATATTCCCAGACCAGGGATGGAAACCCATGTCTCCTGCATTGGCAGGTGGATTCTTTACTCTTTACACTGTGTCACCAGGGAAGCCCTGGTTGGGTTTTTTTTCTCAAGAAAGATTCATGGGTGTTTCGCTCTCTGTTCTTTCACACTTGAGACATCTACTTGTGGCTACTTGTAATATTCCAAGGTCACACTTTTTTCTCTCCAAACTCTCTAGACATTGTTTTATTGTCTTCTTACATTGAGGCTGTTTGGAAATGTTTGTATCCAGCTTGATTCCATCCCTAGCCACCTCTGCCTTCATGGGTGATTTGTCTTTTCTGCCCAATGTCTAAGTTATTTCCCCTTGAAAATTAGTAACAACCAGGCTATATCTTGTTTGTTCAAAGCAGTTTTTCCCCCTGGTACACAATGGAAATTTTCCTCTGCAGATTCAGTTCTTCCTTCATTTTAGGAAAAATGTCCCTGTATTGTGTTTCTGGATGCATATTTTGTTGTGTTTATTGGATTCTCTATTAGGGACACCAATTATCCTTATGTTTGATGGTCTCTTGGTTCTCTTATTATCTTTTCCCTAATTGCTTTACTCCCTCTGTGTTTTTCCTTTGTATTTCCCATAATTATCTCAAGTCTTTTATCCATGCCATTAATTCAATTTTCAATCATGTCTTTCCTGTTACTTTGACATTTCTAATTTATGTAGTAGATATATAATGGTGTTGCTTCTGTTCTTGATTCATTTCCTTAGCTCTGAAATCTCTTTACTCTCCCTCTTTCATTTTATCATCTGAATTTTGAGGTCTTATTTTTCTCAGATTCATTTTCTTATTGAGGCCCTTTTGTGCAGTGTAATCCCTGAGGATCTCCTGTATCTTGGCATTATGTTTTCTTCCAGACTAGTTTCTTCACAGTTCACCCACTACCTTCCTTCTTCCCTGTCTCTCCCATGTTTGACTGTACTGTATTTACATGGTCACCATGTAATTTCTTTTCTGCCGCTGCTGCTAAATTGCTTGTCGTGTCAGACTCTGTGCGACCCCACAGACGGCAGCCCACCAGGCTCCCCTGTCCCTGGGATTCTCCAGGCAAGAACACTGGAGTGGGTTGTCATTTCCTTCTCCAATGCATGAAAGTGAAAAGTGAAAGTGAAGTCACTCAGTCGTGTCCGACTCTTCGGGACCCCATGGACTGCAGCCTACTAGGCTCCGCCATCCGTGGGAGTTTCCAGGCAAGAGTACTGGAGTGGGTTGCCATTGCCTCCTCCTAATTTCTTTTCATCTCACTCTTATTTAATAAGGGCATCTCCAATCAGAGCTTCTTATAACTATTATTGAGTGGTTATAGTCTGTTTGCCTCTGTTCCCAGCTTATCTAGGATGAATGTATTGCCCTCTCTCTAAGCTAGTTTTTGTTCATTACATTAGGTATTAGGACATCTTAGGATGCTTTTTCTAGAATGCAGATTTTATCTTGCCATGTCTTGCCTAAAACTCCTTGGTGATTTCTCATAGCTTTTAGAAAAAATGTCTAAACTTCTTTTTTTTTAATTAATTATTTTTGGCTGTGCTAGGTCTTCACTGCTGTGTTCAGGCTTTCTCTCGTTGTGGGAAGTGGGGGCTATTCTCTATTCTGAAGGCTTCTCATTGCAGTGGTTTTTCTTGTTGTGCAGCACAGGCTCTAGGGCTCAAGGGCCTAGTTGCCATGAAGCATGGTGGGCTACAGCCTATGAGGTCACAAAGAGTTGGACACAACTAAGTGACTAACACACGCACACATGGGATCTTCCTGGATCAGGGATTGAACCGATGTCCCTTGCATTGCGAGGCAGATTCTTAACTACTGGACCACCAGGGAAGCCCTTAACTTCTTAACTTACATGCAAGATCCTTTATTATTTGGCCCACATACCTGGCTAGCTCAGGTCTCCTATTGTTCTCTACCTCATTTGTTAATTGATCACAGGAGGCTTTTTGCTGAGCCTGGATCTGGCCTCGGAACCCTTCTCAACACAGGGCTTCAAGTAGACTATTAACCATCTTCTTCTCTAGTTAAATCCCATTCATTCTTCAAAACTTAGTTCCAGTGTTCTCTTCTGTGGGAAAATTTCCCAGAATACTCCTCCCTTTCTTTCCCTCCATCGTATAGTTCAGATACCTCTCTTTTGTGGTTTTTCTGTCATATAGTTTATCATATTTAACTGTAATTATCTTTTACAATATGATGTAATAGACTTTGGAGCCAGAATGCCTGGGTTCAGAAATTAGCTCTGCCTCATCTGTTATCTGTCTGACTTTGGGGGTCCTTTCTGTGCCTGCTTCCTTGTGAGAATTAAATAAGTTAATGCATGGAAAGCTTTCACTGAGTACATGTTCAACAAATGCTATTTATTGCTTTTTATTGAGAGGAGCCATCAGACAGTGATAATGGCCCCATTCCACCCACAGCCCCTGCCTTACAAGCCAGGAGCTGTCCGTGGTGCTAAAACAATGCCCTTCAACACAGAACAATGTTGCTATTGTCTGTCATATTTTTAGCCCCTAGTAGACATAAACCCATATTACAACCTTCCAGCTTTAGCAGTAGACGTAGAAATGGATTCTCCCTTCCCATTTCCACAACCATCATCCTAATCCTGGCCTTGGCCGCCTCGTCAGCACCCTTCTGTGTGACTGAGGTGAGTCTCCTAATTGGCCTCCTTACATCTGGACCATTTGACCAACCTCATTCATATTATTTGCCTCTAAATTTTTGCTTATATCAAGTCATGTCTCTACTTAGTAACTCACAAAGAATTTCTAAAGAGTAGAAAGAACTCAAATGACTTGAAAGGATAGTTAAATGATAATATATCAATGTGTGCAATGCAGGCATGCACTCAGTCATGTCCTGACTCTTTGTGGCCCGTCAGACTCCTTTGTCTATGGGATTCTCCAGGCAAGAATACTTGAGTGGGTTGCCATGCCCTACTCAAGGGGATCTTTCCACCCCTGGGATTGAACTTACGTCTCCTGCATCTCCTGTGTTGACAGGTGGATTTTTTTACCACTTGAGCCACCTGGGAAGCAGCACCAATGAGATGTCCATATAAGCAGCAATAAAGATAATTATTAATATAGAAAATCTTTTTTCAATGGAAAGGAGAAGACTGCAATATGATTTTAACATCATTCATTCATTTATTAAACATATATTGAGTACCTATTTTGTGATAGGCCATAGAGATGTAAGGATTGTTAAGACAGTCCCTTCTTTAAGGAGATGAGCAATAGTAGCTCAGAAAGTAAAGAATCTGCTTGCAATGCAGGAGACCCTGGTTCAGTCCCTGGGTCAGGAAGATCCCCTGGAGAAGGAAATGGTAATCCATTCCAATATTCTTGCCTGAAGAATTCCATGGACAGAGGAGCCTGGTGGGCTGCAGCCCATGGGGTCACAAAGAACTGGATATGACTGTGTTACTAAGACTTTAAGGAGCCTTCTATAAAAGAGTCTAAAAGAAGAGAAAGCCATGTAAATAAATTGCAAGCAGATACACATTTGGATTGGACTAGAAAGGGATGTGGAAATACGTAAACAGTATGAGGAGTATAGGTGAATTTTTATCTTTTCAAATACCTGTTAGGGATTGAACCCTGCAAAGAACCTCAGGAGAGAGCAGAACCAAATTTCTCCAACAAAGGCTACACACAACTCCAGGTAAGCTCTTCCTTACTCTTTCTCCAATCATGCATCCTCAGGCCACCTAAAAAAATAAAATAATATTAATGGAGTGCCCGATTCCTTGTTTGTGGCTCAGAGAAGTCAAAGAGGTCTTGGCAAGGACAAGAAGAAAAATAATAGCATAGCAACCATGCTGAACTTCTACAGCAAAATAAATGGATATTTTTGGCTGATTGTGATAGTGCAAATAAAAATGGAGGGAATGTGTATGATTGTACCCTGATGAGGATCCTCAGCCTCTTATTAACTGGCCACCAGGCATATCTGGAGAGATATGCCTGGAAGTCATGTGCCCCAGGACTCCTTAGGAGATCAGGTCTTTTTTTGTTTGTTTGTTTTTAATTGTTATCTTCTCCATGTTTTGGCCATTCTGCTGACCCCTCTCAAGAACAGTCTTCACTCTTTTCATTCAAACCTTGTCCTTTCTTTAAAAAAAGATAAGGACTCATCTTCTTCAGAGCTTCCTGGGTGGCTCAGTATAAAGAATCTGCCTGCCAATGCAGACCTAAGAAATGCAGGTTTGATCCCTGGGTTGGGAAGATCCCCTGGAGGAAGGCATGGCAATCCACTCCAGTATTTTTGCCTGGGAAATCCCATGGACAGAGAAGTCTGCAGGCTACAGAGTCACGAAAGAGTAGGACAGGGCTTAGCAACCGAAGCAACAAACATCATCTTCTTCAAGAACCCTTTCTTAGTTAAATCCATTCTATTCAAGTAGAAATACTTGAAAGTCAGCTTTACTGGATATAAAACTCTTGGCTCACATTTCCACTGCTTTGAAGAAGTTCCAGAGAGAGGAGCCTGTGATATACCAGCATCC
The DNA here is from genome assembly GCF_910594005.1 of Cervus elaphus. Lineage (NCBI taxonomy): Eukaryota > Metazoa > Chordata > Mammalia > Artiodactyla > Cervidae > Cervus > Cervus elaphus. Next base: position 24,591,510 of record NC_057817.1, on the reverse strand, counting down.
ACTTGTCACTGGTTAATCTCATAGGCTCTGGAGTTGGACAGAATTGGGTTAAATCTGCACCACTTATTAGCCATGCCACCATCAGTCCAGTTCAGTTGCTCAGTCGTGTCCGACTCTTCATGATCCCGTGGACTGCAGCAAACCAGGCCTCCCTGTCCATCACCAACTCCTGGAGTTTACTCAAACTCATGTCCATTGAGTCGGTGATGCCATCCAACCATCTCATCCTCTGTTGTCCCCTTCTCCTGCTGCCTTCAGTCTTTCCCAGCATCAGGATCCTTTCAAATGAGTCAATTCTTCATATCAGGTGGCCAAAATATTGGAGTGTTAGCTTTAGCATCAGTCCTTCCAATGAATATTCAGGACTGATTTCCTTTAGGACTTGTTGGATCTCCTTGCAGTCCAAGGGACTCTCAAGAGTCTTCTCCAACACCACAGTTCAAAAGCACAAATTCTTTGGTGCTCAGCTTTTTTTATAGTTCAACTCTCACATTCATACATAACTATTGGAAAAACTGTAGCTTTGACTAGATGGACCTTTGTCAGCAAAGTAATGTCTCTGCCTTTTTTTTTTTTTTTTGCCTCTGCTTTTTAATATGCTGTCTAGGTTGGTCATAACTTTTCTTCCAAGTAGCAAGCGTCTTGTAATTTCATGGCTGCAATCACCATCTGCAGTGATTTTGGAGCCCCCAACCCCCAAAAAAGTCTGTCATTTTTTCCACTGTTTCCCCATCTATTTGCCATGAAGTGATGGGACCAGATGCCATGATCTTAGTTTTCTGAGTGTTGAGCTCTAAGCCAACTTTTTCACTCTTCTCTTTCACTTTCATCAAGAAGCTCTTAAGTTCTTCTTCACTTTCTGTCATAAGGGTGGTGTCATCTGCATATCTGAGGTAATTACTATTTCTCCTGGCAATCTTGATACCTATGGAAGGGGTTTATTCATGATAAACCTTAGTTTCCTAACCTATCACATGGAGATAACAACAACTATCTGGTAGGGTTTTGTGAGGGTGAAACAGATTGATATATGTAAAATGGTTTGTCATGGTGCCTGGGGCATATGTACTTGTGACTATTTCTTTTCCTTGTATTATTCTTGATCTGTTTCAGGGAAATATGGGTTGATTCAACCAATACCATATGTCCTTCATAGTAGGTATTTAATAGATGCTTTCTGAAGGAATCTGATTTAAGAACATTGGCAAAGAAAAACAATATTCCATTGCTAAGTCATTTCCAGCTGATGATAGACTGGTAAGAAGTTATGCTAACTGGCAACATTTCTTATCTACAAAAAGTAGACAAATTATTAATTTCTCTTTTACTGTTTATGTGAAATTGCAAATGGGTTCATTTTTGCCCAATTTTATATCAAATGCCTATGGATGTTAATAACTAATGGAAGTTACATTGGCCTCCTAATCCTAGTACATTTCCTGCTGTGTTTAAGTGGAGGCCTATAATCTGGCCTGAAGATCAAGAGGACTAAATACCACTGTTTGAGACTGGTGGAAATGTTGTTACACAATTGAAAAAAAAGAAAAAGGAAAAAAAATACACTATGTTTTCAAATATTAGATGGTTTTCAAGGAAACAAACAGTAATATATCTCAGTATAGAAGGCTTATGGAGGTGTGATAATATGAACCAGCAATATAACTTATCATTAAAACACTTTGAACATGCTTTAACTATATAAAGGAAACAGAGGCCCTCCCCTGCAAAAAGAGGAAAATCTGATTCAATCTGGTTCCACTTTTAAATTGGTTCTTCAAATTAGTTAATGATAGTATTGGAAACATGGGGATTTCCATAGGTGAGCTTTAGTATCACTCTGTTCCATTGAGAAATGATATGCTGTCATTTATTTGATACAGCTGAATAATCGTGTTGGTTTCTGAAGGGAGTTTAAAAATTACTTAAGCTAACTAAGGCTTGAAGATCACCATAACAATTACTTAACTGAAACTTCCCCCATCACACCAGGGGTCTTATTCAAGTTGAGTAAGAAATTAACATTAATTAGATTAGAAATTGCATTCATAAAGGAAAGGACTTTCATTAGAAGGAGGAGAGAGAGGTAGTGTTGTAGAAAGCAGCATAAGCAGTACAAAACCAGAGGCTCTGGTGAGATATTATAGAAACCAATGAAGTTGCTAACTTCTTACTTCTAGGTTCAGATTTCCTGCAATGCTGAGCACAATACATTCACATGGTAATACTCTAAACATAATTTCATGCAGCCATGAAATTAAAAGACGTTTACTCCTTGGAAGAAAAGTTATGACCAACTTAGACAGCATATTAAAAAGCAGAGACATTACTTTGTCAACAAAGGTCTGTCTAGTCAAGGTTATGGTTTTTCCAGTAGTCATGTATAGATGTGAGAGTTGGACTATAAAGAAATCTGAATGCAGAAGAATTGATGCTTTTGAACTGTGGTGTTGGAGAAGACTCTTGAGAGTCCTTTGGACTGCAAGGAGATCCAACCAGTCCATCCTAAAGGAGATCAGTCCTGGGTGTTCATTGGAAGGACTGATGCTGAAGCTGAAATTCCAATACTTTGGCCACCTTATGTGAAGAGTTGAGTCACTGGAAAAGACCCTGATGCTGGGAGGGATTGGGGGCAGGAGGAGAAGGAGGCGACAGAGGATGAGATGGTTGGATGGCATCACTAACTCAATAGACATGAGTTTGAGTAAACTCCAGAGATTGGTGATGGACAGGGAGGCCTGGTGTGCTGCAATCCATGGGTTCACAAAGAGTCGGACATGACTGAGCAACTGAACTGAATTGAACTGAACACTCTAAACTTCTCTTAGTAGTTCAGCTGGTAAAGAACCTGCCTGCAATGCAGGAGACCCCAGTTTGATTCCTGGGTCGGGACGATCCACCAGAGAAGGGATAGGCTACCCACTCCAGTTCTTGGGTTTCCCTGGTGGCTCACTGGTAGAGAATTTGCCTCCAATGTGAGAGATCTGAGTTCCATCCTTGGGTTGGGAAGATCCCCTGGAGAAGGGAATGGCTACCCACTCCAATATTCTGGCCTGGAGAATCCCATGGACTGTATAGAACATGGGGTTGCAAAGAGTCGGACATGACTGAGTGACTTTCACTTGTAGATAATACTTTAAACTAGAACTTTACTTCTGGACAGGTCTTTAATGCATTATATTTAGTCTAAGTTTTCATCTTATAGATGAGGAAGCCAAGGTTCAGAGATGGGAAGCAACTTATGTGATTTATGACAGGAGCTCATGTTTTAACTTTGAGTAACATTTTTCACTGCTGGATCTTTTATATGAAGCAGAACACAGGAGGGTAGTACTGCATTGGGATTAAGTGGATGGGTCCCGGAGTCAGACTGCCTGAGTTCAAATCCTGACTGTGCCACTAACAAGCTGTATAAGCCCGGCAAATTACTGACCCTCTCTGTAGCGCTCTCTAAAAAACCATAAAATTGTAGCACTCACTCATAGGGTTGTATGGATTCAAAGTGCTAACAGAGGTAAAGTCTGTGGTGCATAAGTGAGCACACTGGCTACAACTGTTATTTCCCCAAAGGCAAAATATCAAAGGCCAGTCTGAAGGATTCAGATCAGGGGAGCAAAAACTCCATGTACTTATGCATGCAGATCATAAATATGTAAAAAGGGGGTTAGCAGAGTTCATAAATTTCCTTTCTTTACTTTTTCTCCCAATACATCATCAGTCATCTCTCCTCTTATCTGTGCTGGTAGGCACCCAAGAGATATCTAGATGAACTATTTTCATTCATTTGATCATAAAAGTACTTAGTCTGTTTAATAATTGGTGCCGCTGACACTCTATCAAAGTTAGAAAATTATAGCAGTGTATCTTTGACAGCGGTAAGTGGTGATCTGCCAGAATAACTGGCAGTCAGGCAATGTAAAAGATGCAACATTCTCCCAAGTGTTTACCCAGCACAAGCCTTTGCATTCCTACTGCTGTTGCCTGCTTACCTGTCACAGCAGAGTTTGAAAACACAAGCGTCCTTGTAAGTTTTTCAAAGGCTTTTTTGGTAAACAAGGGATTTTTTTTTCCCCTTCTCTTCTACATTGAGTTCAGGCTGCCTTGAATTCTGTGCTATTTGATTTACTTTGTTCAGCAATAGAAGCTGAAAAGAGAAAGGCCAGGTTTCTTCCCGAAGATCTGCACACATCGTTCCATTCTAATTTGTTCTTGAAGAGTTGGCTCCTGCATACTCTGGCTCCAGGTGTGCGGTGTTTTCTTGATCAGGAGGACGATATCCCGTGTCCCTCATCCTTTCCCCAGCATTAGCAGTTGGGGATGGGCTTTCTCTGTTGTTTGGAGAAGTTGGGGTGGGGGTGGGGAGACTGTGAAGAGGAAGCTTAGCAAGCAGGGGTTTGCCAGAAAGACCTGTGGGTTCTTCAGTAATGAGGATGCCCTGGCCCTACCGAGTTCGTTCATCTGAACAAAACTAGATCATTTCTGTTCCGTGAGGCTGTCTTTCCTCCTGCCTCAGGCTGATCTGCGGTTTCCCACCCTTAAATTTTACCCCCAGCCCTCCTCCCCCGACAAAGGTTTCTGAATGCTCAGGACTTCCAAAAGACAATCGCTGACTCTATTATAGAGGGGATGGGACACTAGCAGGCATCCTCCCATCCAACGGGCAGTACAGAAGTACTTTCAAAGTGGGGAGAACTCTCATTTCAGTTCTCCACCAATCCCTCTTGCTCCTTAAACCGCAGGGTCCCCACGTTCAACTCCAGCCGTCTCCCAGCGCTGGGGTGGCCGCGAGGACCGGCTCCTCTCCGGGTGGGGCGCGACCTCGAGAAGGAGAAGGGCGCAGCGGCCCGAGGAAGGTGGGGCCGTCGCGACCGGGGAGGAAGGCCCCCGGAGCGGGAGGTCCCGAGCTAGGCAGGCGGGAGGGGGCGGACCCGAGGACCCAGCCGCCTGGAAGCCACCGCCCCGCCCCGCCCCGGGCCGCGGGTCCGCCGGCTCGCCAGCCGCGGCGCACGCGTGTGCGGGCAGGGGCAGCGCGGCCATCCCCGCCAGCCGAGCGGCGCTCCCGCCCCGTCGCCTAGCGCCCGCGCCGCCGAGCCCGGCCAGCACCGTCCCGGCACCATGCGGAGGGTGAGTGTGCCTCGCCTTGGAGGCGCAAGGGGTCGGGGAGCGTGAGAGCGCGTCCCTCCCGCCCCGCTGCGGGGCGACGGGAGAGCCTCGCGGGGGAGCCGGGCGGGAAAGGCAGAGGACTGGGACGGCGGGTCTCGCGGGGCCGCGGCCGTAGCCTGGGCGAGCGGAGGGGGGCGGCGCCCTTCGGAAGGTGTGGGGGGTACACGGGGGACCGTGGGATCCCTCCTCGCCCGAGGGCATCGGTTTCATCGGTTGCCTGCGGCCGCGCGGACACGTCGAGAGCTCTGTGTCCGCGCCTCCCAGAGGCCAAGATGGGCTCTTCCCCGCGCCCTGCGCCCCCAGTTTTGGGGAGAGCCCCTTTCCCCGCGTTCCCCAAGCCGGCTCGGCTCGCCGCTGGGTTCTGAGTTGGCGCCTAGCTCGCTCCTCGGGAGCCTTGTAAACTTTGCCGGCAGACGCGGTTCGGGCTCCCCTGGCGCACACGCAGGGAGCCGCGGGCCCCAGCCCGAGTCCTGCAAGGGACGGCGCCGCGGCGGGTGCGTGCGTTTGGAGGAGGTAGTGGTCCCTAGTCTTCTCCAGAAGTGCGCTCGCTTATGGCGTTGGAAGGCGCGAAGGGGTTTAAACTCTAGTCGCTCCCGCTAGCCAGGCGCTGCCCACCGACGGGAAGCCGCGCGGAGTCCGGGAGGCCGACTCGGGGCTGGGGGCGCCCTCGACAGCGGCTCCTTCCCCAAACCGCGAGTGTGAGGGTCTTGCTCACACCGTTCCCCCTCCACTAGAGCTCCTGGGGGGGAAACTCCAATCCACAGGCTGAACTGCAGGGTTTATTCCACCCCCAAGGAACAGTCTGAAGGTTGGTGATGCTTGTCCGCCCTGCAAAGCACGCTCACATGTCCTGTGCAGTTTGATCTTGCTTGTCTGCGGGAGCTGATTAACATGGAAGTGTTGGTGATTGACATGGAAGTGTCGGTGATTGACATGGAAGTGTCGGTGATTGACATCAAAGTACTGGTGATTTTCTGAGTTATCAGTCCCCATATGCCGTTTGGATCTTAATCTTGGGGACCAGGCTACTTTAATCAAATGCAGGATCTCGGCACTTACAGAGTAGAAGAGGGAGTAGCGGAAATTCAAGGAGATCCAGGTAGATACCGTGACATTTTCCCAGACCTCCTAAAGGCCAACCCTCATGACAGTTTATGTGCCAGAGCAGAGAGTGTTTTCTGAAGAGACAGGGTTGAGAGAGGAAATGGGAAAAACAGAGTAATTCACCGGAGCCTGTGAATTTCTCTGGGTTGGAGTTTGGGGTTGCCTTGTGACTAAGGTATGTGTGTGTTTGTTCAGTTCAGTCAGTACTTTCTGACTCTTTGAGAGTGTGTCCGGCTCCTCTGTCCATGGGATTTTCCAGACAAGGATACTGCAGTGGGTTGCGATTTCTCCTCCAGGGGATCTTCCTGACCCAGGTATCATACCCGCTTTCTCTTGCCTGTGTCTCCTGTGTTGGGAGGTGGATTACCACTTGAGCCGCCTAGGAAGCCCTATGTATGTGCTTATTAATTTGGTCACCTGTGACCCTTTAAAAGATTTCTTCCTCTCAGGGGTTAGGGTGTTTCAAAGGGAACTCTGACCTGTCCTTTGGCAGATGGTGCCAGGTTAAGACTTCTGTTTGGTGGGGGTGGGTGATATTTAGAGTGAGTTTATGTAGAGCAACTGTGAATTGGCCTCAGCTGCCTCTGGAAAGTCTATTAGTGAGCTGACCTGGAAATTTACCTGGCTTGCCTTTGGAGTGAGTCCAAACCTGCTCAGGTGTTTCTGGGGAGAACAGGATTCCAGCAGGGCTGGCCAGCTAGTTTGACACGCCTGGCATCAGAAGAGCAGCAGAAATGGAAACTGGCAGGGTTACTTGTTTAAACTCCAAATTCAGTAACCTCCTTTTACCTTGAGTGCCACTAGGGTTATAAAGGAAAGCAACTGAGATAGGATCTGTAGGACTAGGTAAGGTGTGTTAGATGGAGATTCTAGATTTGAGGATGGAGGGCATTGACCAAAGTATTTTGAAATGAGATTTGCATACTACCTTCTTTAGGATGAAAGAGCTGAATGCTTGCTAGAATGGCAGATTTCTGGGCTCAACCTCAGTCGTTTCATATGAGAACTTTTAGGACTGGAGCTCAGCAATTTGCATTTTAAACACCCACCACCACCACCACTATAAAGTAGTGAAAAGTGTTAGTGACTTTCAGTGTCACTCAGTCGTGTCTGACTCTTTGTGACCCCATGAACTGTAGCCCTCCAGGCTCTTCTCTCCATGAGATTCTCCAGACAAGAATACTGGAGTGGGTAGCCATTCCCTTCTCCAGGGAGTTGAACCCAGGTCTACTGCATTGCAGGCGGACTCTACCATCTGAGTCCACTCTACCATCTGAGCCACTGGGGAACCACCCCCGTAAGGCGTATGTATTAAACACTTGCTATGTGTGGGCACTGTTCTGAGCTCTAGGAGTACAGAGGGCAGATGATAGCTAAAAGCCTTGTTTTCTTGGAGGCTACATTCTGGTTGAGAAATTAGACGATACAGTAGTAAACAAATATTCAAATAATTTTACATAGTGATGAGTGCTATGAAAAAAAATAAAGCAGGATAATGGAATTGCTGCTAGCCGAAGCCAGTTGAGCTGTTTCAAATCCTGAAAGATGATGCTGTGAAAGTGCTGCACTCAGTGTCAGCAAATTTGTAAAACTCAGCAGTGGCCACAGACTGGAAAAAGTCAGTTTTCATTCCAATCCCAAAGAAAGGCAATGCCAAAGAATGCTCAAACTGTCGCACAATTGCACTTATCTTACACGCTAGTAAAGTAATGCTTAAAATTCTCCAAGCCAGGCTTCAGCAATACGTGAACTGTGAACTTCCAGATGGTCAAGCTGGTTTTAGAAAAGGCAGAGGAACCAGAGATCAAATTGCCAACATCTGCTGGATCATTAAAAAAGCAAGAGAGTTCCAGAAAAACATCTATTTCTGCTTTATTGACTATGCCAAAGCCTTTGACTGTGTGGATCACAATAAACTGGAAAATTCTGAAAGAGATGGGAATACCAGACCACCTGACCTGCCTCTTGAGAAACCTGTATGCAGGTCAGAAAGCAACAGTTAGAACTGGACATGGAACAACAGACTGGTTCCAAATAGGAAAAGGAGTACATCAAGGCTGTATATTGTCACCCTGCTTATTTAACTTCTATGCGGAGTACATCAAGAGAAATGCTGGGCTGGAGGAAGCACAAGATGGAATCAAGATTGCTGGGAGAAATATCAATAACCTCAGATATGCAGATGACACCACTCTTATGGCAGAAAGTGAAGAAGAACTAAAGAGCCTCTTGATGAAAGTGAAAGAGGAGAGTGAAAAAGTTGGCTTAAAGCTCAACATGCAGAAAACAAAGATCATGGCATCTGGTCCCATCACTTCATGGCAAATAGATGGGGAAACAGTGGAAACAGTGGCTGATTTTATTTTGGGGGGCTCCAAAATCACTGCAGATGGTGATTGCAGCCATGAAATTAAAAGACACTTACTGCTTGGAAGGAAAGTTATGACCAACCCTAGATAGCATATTAAAAAGCAGAGAAAAAAATAAAAAAAAAAAAAAGCAGAGACATTACTTTGCCAACAAAGATCTGTCTAATCAAGGCTATGGTTTTTCCAGTGGTCATGTATGGATGTGAGAGTTGGACTATAAAGAAAGCTGAGCGCCAAAGAATTGATGCTTTTGAACTGTGGTGTTGGAAAAGACTCTTGAGAGTCCCTTGGGCTGCAAGGAGATCCAACCAGTCCATCCTAAAGGAGATCAGTCCTGGGTGTTCATTGGAAGGACTGATGTTGAAGCTGAAAGTCCAATACTTTGGCCTCCTGATGCAAAGAGCTGACTTATTTCAAAAGACCCTGATGCTGGGAAAGATTGAGGGCAGGAGGAGAAGGGGATGACAGAGGATGAGATGGTTGGATGGCATCACCAACTTGATGGACATGGGTTTGGGTGGACTCCGGTAGTTGGTGACAGACAAGGAGGCTTGGTGTGCTGCAGTTCATGGGGTCACAAAGAGTCGGACACAATTGAGCGACTGAACTGAACTGAACTGAAGCTTGTACTGCCAATAAACTACAGGCCAATAAGGTAAGAGATGAGTTGTTGAGGCAAGGAATAGCAACTTTATTTGGAAAGCCAGCAGACTGAGAAGATGGTGGACTAATGTCCCCCCAAAACCATCTTACCTAAGTTAGAATTCAGGCTGCTTTTATACTAAAATGGGAGGCAGTGTGGCTGACTGTTGCAAAGTCCTTGGTGCCAAAATCGCTTGTTTTTGCAGCTGTCCAGGAGGGTCTGGTCACAATGTTCCCATAAATCTTCAACAAGACTAAGGTTAATCTCTGTTCTGCAACTTTTTCTATCTATGTGGATGGGAAAGTGGTATACTTTTAAAGGTCAGAGTCTTGGGAGTGGGCTGTCCTATGTATTTCAGGCTATGGAGAACCTCCATGACTTAAGCTCAGGCAACAGAGCTCAAAAGTTAGAGCTAAAGGAATAGGTCAGTATGGAGTTGGGTTTGTTCTGTTACAGAATGGAAGGTGAACCCGGGAGTGAAGCCATTTTAGTTTGTGTGTGCAGGGAAGATGTTCCTAAGGAGTCGACATTTGAACTGTGAATTACACAGGAAAGGAAGTCAGCTATGCGAAGTTTTGAGGAAAGTGCTATAGACTGAAGAACATCAAATGCAAAGGCCCTGAAATAGGAGCAGGCATGGCCTGTGTGAGAAACAGAGAGAAGATACCAGAATTGAAGCAGAGTGGGGTGGGTAAGGGGTGAGGAGAGTGGAATGAAGAAATTTGGATTTAGGCCTAAATGCAGAGGGATGCTCTTTGTTTTTTTGTTTTTTTCACTTTATTAAGCTTTTCATTTTGTATTGGAGTATAGTTGATTATCAGTGTTGTGCTAGTTTGAGGTGAACAGTGAAGGGACTCAGCCATATGTATACATGTATCCATTCTCCTCCAAACTCCCCTCCCATCCAGCCTGCCACGTAAGGATGAGCAGAGTTCCCTGTGCTATACAGTAGGTCCTTGTTGGTTAGAGGGATGCTCTTTAGAGAATTTTAATGAGAGGAGTAGAATGAGGTGGTCTGCTTTACTTGTTTGAAGATCAGTTTGGCTGTGTGTGTAGGATGGATTAGGGGATGGGAATGGTAGTGGGTGAGGAAGACCACCTTTGAGTGCAGGAGTGATGGAGCGGGGTTGGGGGGGGAGGTATTTTGGAGGTAAAGTCAACTGAAGTTGTTGATGTGGGAGGAAGGAATAAAGGTGCATAATGAAAATAGTGAGCATTCAGTGAACATTTACTGTGGTACACGTATTAACAAGAGCCCTGTGAAATAGTAACTCTTGTCACCATTCTACAGATGGAGTCAACAAGCTCAGGAACGTTGAGTATGTTGCTCTAGGCCACCCAGCTAAGTGTTGGAGCTGGGATTGGACCTGGGTTTGCCTGACCCCAAAACCCTGCTCTTGCCAGTCTACTCTGTTGCCTGCAAACTGCCTGCTCCTGTCTCGGATGTTTTCTGGCCCTGACAGGATAATTTTGCTGTTTGGAAGATGCATGTGGTGACCATTTAGCCATTGTAAATCAGTAAATGCAGAGGGAGGGACGACATTCTATTACAGTGGAAAGCAGTGACTATTTTCCCTGGTATTCCTGATTGAAAGGGAAAGTGCATGAGGGTGTTCAGAATGGCCAGTAACTGGGTTTCTCCAGGGAGAAGCTGGCATGGTGCATAAACCACTCTGCCCGGTGCTTTGAACCTCACGTGACCTCGAGAGAAGCCACCTGCTCGATTCTTCTTTCACCTCTTCATGTAGCTGGTTAACATTTTGTTCTCTATTTTGCATCCAAAATGACCTCCTTCCTATGAGAGCCAAGGATTTCAAGAGTTACTTTTAAAACTTATTTGTATTCGGCGGAGAATAGATGCATGTATGTGTATGGCTGGGTCCCTTTGCTGTTCACCTAAAACTGTGACAACATTGTTAATTGGCTATACCCCTAAACAAAATAGAAAGTTTAAAGTTTGGAGTAGTCGGGGGTGGTGGGAGAAGGAGGAGGCAGCAGTGAATCGCTTATAAATGACTTCGAAGCAGGACCTGGAGCCTCAATTCCAGGAGGATGATGGTTATCCATGACCAAGAAGGAAAGACCTGAGACATGAAATCAGCGATTGCCACCCTTCAATGTGAGGCAGCGGGCCCCGAGAGAGGGGAATAACTGCCACCTGGCCTGTGTTTGTCTGCAGCCACTCCAAACACTCCCTGTGGTGAACCCAAAGGAAATTCTGAGAATGCAGGATAACAGGCCCCAGTTACCTTAGATGCCCTGTGACGTGCAACCAGAGGATTATGCATTCTGAAAAAGACATAATTCAAAGGACTGTCTCCAACCGGAGAGAAGGACCCTTATCAGATGACACAGATTTACATCAAAATAAAGATGATGTGCAGAGAAAATCAATGCCCCCAAAGTGATTACAGCCCCTCCTCCAAACAGATCCAGCAGGAATAACTGCAAAAGTCACCTTGGGGCCCCTTAATAGAACAGGGTGCGAGCTCCACGACCCCAACTAAGTAGGGTCTATGAGTTCAGTGTCAACATTAAAGAAGTTACAGAAGACTGACTATCACCCCAATAAAGATTTCTTGGGGTTCACATCTCAAGGAAAATTTGAAGTAGGAGATAGATGGGTCCCTGGGCTGAACAGCTGGTGATTTTCAAACTGAGCAAAACTGAAGTTTGTCCTCAGCCAGACAAGAAAGACATGCATTTCCCTTCCTCCATTAATATGGAGGGAAAAACCTGATGGGGGAATTTGTGCACTGGAAAGGAAAAAAGAGGAATGAGTTTTTCTTTTTCACTTCTCTGAGAGCAAAGAAGATAAAGAAAACAGTGAGTAGGCCTGAACATTCCGGGTTTATTTTAATTTCAGTTCAGTAGCTCAGTGGTGTCCGACTCTTTGTGACTCCATGGACTGCAGCGTGCCAAGCCTCCCTGTCCATCACCAACACCTGGAGTTTACTCAAACTCATGTTGTCCATTGTGTCAGTGATGCCATTGAACCATCTCATCCTCTGTCATCCCTTTCTCCTCCTGCCTTCAACCTTTCCCAGCATCAGGGTCTTTTCAAATGAGTCAGCTCTTTGCATCAGGTGGCCAAAGTATTGGAGTTTCAGCTTCAACATCAGTCCTTCCAATGAACACTCAGGACTGATCTCCTTTAGGGTGGACTGGTTGGATCTCCTTGCAGTCCAAGGGACTCTCAAGAGTCTTCTCCAACACCACAGTTCAAAGGCATCAATTCTTTGGCGCTCAGCTTTCCTTATAGTCCAACTCTCACATCCATACATGACCACTGGAAAAACCAGAACTTTGACTAGATGGACCTTTGTCTTTGCTTTTTAATATGCTATCTAGGTTGGTCATAACTTTCCTTCCAAGGAATATACGTCTTTTAATTTCATGGCTGCAGTTACCATCTGCAGTGATTTTGAAGCCCAAGAAAATAAATTCTGTCACTGTTTCCACTGTTTCCCCATCTATTTGCTATGAAGTGATGGGACCAGATGCCACTTTTTCACTCTCCTCTTTCACTTTCATCAAGAGGCTCTTTAGTTCTTCTTCACTTTCTGCCATAAGGGTGGTGTCATCTGCATAGCTGAGGTTATTGATATTTCTCCTGGCAATCTTGATTCCAGCTTGTGCTTCATCCAGCCCAGCGTTTCTCATGATGTACTCTGCATTTAAGTTAAATAAGCAGGGTGACACTATACAGCCTTGATGTACTCCTTTTCCTATTTGGAACCAGTCTGTTGTTCCATGTCCAGTTCTAACTATCGCTTCCTGACCTGCATACAGGTTTCTCAAGAGGCAGGTCAGGTGGTCTGGTATTCCCATCTATTTAAGAATCTTCCTGAGTTTGTTGTGGTCCACACAGTCAAAGGCTTTGGCGTAGTCAATAAAGCAGAAATAGATGTTTTTCTGGAACTCTTGCTTTTTCGATGATCTAGTGGATGTTGGCAATTTGATCTCTGGTTCCTCTGCCTTTGCTAAATTCAGCTTGAACATCTGGAAGTTCACTGTTCACATACCATTGAAGCCTGACTTGGAGAATTTTGAGCATTACTTTACTCACATGTGAGATGAGTACAATTATGTGGTAGTTTGAGCATTTTTTGGCATTGCCTTTCTTTGGGATTGGAATGAAAACTGACCTTTTCCGGTCTGTGGCCACTGCTGAATTTTCCAAATTTGCTGACATTGAGTGCAGCACTTTCACAGCATCATCTTTTAGGATTTGAAATAGCTCAACTGGAATTCCATCACCTCCACTAGCTTTGTTTTTATTGATGCTTCCTAAGGCCCAAGTGACTTCACACTCCAGGATGTCTGGCTCTAAGTGAGTGATCACACCATTGTGATTATCTGGGTTGTGAAGATCTTTTTTGTGCAGTTCTTCTGTGTATGCTTGCCACCTCTTCTTATCTTCTGCTTCTATTAAGTCCATACCATTTCTGCCCTTTATTGTGCCCATCTTGGCATGAAATGTTCCTTTAGTATCTCTAATTTTCTTGAAGAGATCTCTAGTCTTTCCCATTCTATTTTTTTCCTCTATTTCTTTGCATTGATCACTGAGGAAGCCTTTCTTGTCTCTGCTGTTCTTTGGAACTCTGCATTCAAATGGGTATATCTTCCCTTTTCTCCTTTGCTTTTTGTTTCTCTTCTTTTCACAGCTATTTGTAAGGTCTCCTCCGACAGCCATTTTGCCTTTTTGCATTTCTTTTCCATGGGGATGATCTTGATCCCTGCCTCCTGTACAGTGTCATGAACCTCCATCCATAGTTCTTCAGGGACTCTATCTATCAGATCTAATCCTTTGAATCTATTTTTCACTTCCACTGTATAATTGTAAGGGATTTGATTTAGGTCATACCTGAATGGTCTAGTGGTTTTCCCTCCTTTCTTCAATTTAAGTCTGAGTTTGGCAATAAGGAGTTCATGATCTGAGCCACAGTCAGCTCCCGGTCTTATTTTTGCTGACTGTATAGATCTTCTCCATCTTTGGCTGCAAAAAATATAATCAATCTGATTTCAGTATTGACCATCTGGTAATATCCTTATGTAGAGTCTTCTCTTGTGTTGTTGGAAGAGGGTGTTTGCTATGACCAGTGCGTTCTCTTGGCAGAACTCTGTTAGCCTTTGCCCTATTCTGTACTCCAAGGCCAAACTTGCCTGTTACTCCAGGTGTTTCTTGACTTCCTCCTTTTGCATTCCAGTCCTCTATAATGAAAAGGACATCTTTTTTGGGTGTTAGTTCTAGAAGGTCTTATAGGTCTTTATAGAATCGTTCAACTTCAGCTTCTTCAGCATTACTGATCAGGGCATAGACTTGGATTACTGTGATATTGAATAATTTGCCTTGGAAACTAATGGAGATCATTTGTCATTTTTGAGGTTTCATCCAACTACTGTATTTTGGACTCTCTTGTTGACTATGATGGCTGCTCCATTTCTTCTCAGGGATTCTTGCCCACAGTAGTAGATGTAATGGTCATCTGAGTTAAATTCACCCATTTCAGTCCATTTTAGTTTGCTGAGTCCTAAAATGTTGACGTTCCCTCTTGCCGTCTCCTGTTTGACTGCTTTCAATTTGCCTTGATTCATGAACCTAATATTCCAGGTTCCTATTCAGTATTGCTCTTTATAGCATCGGACTTTCCTTCCATCACCAGTCACATCCACAACTGGGTGTTGTTTTTGCTTTGGCTCCGTCTCTTCATTCTTTCTGTAGTTATTTTTCCACTGATCTCCAGTAGCATATTGGGCACCTACCTACCTGGGGAGTTCATCTTTCAGTGTCCTATCATTTTGCCTTTTCATACTGTTCATGGGGTTCTCAAGGCAAGAATACTGAAGTGGTTTGCCATTCCCTTCTCCAGTAGACCACATTCCGTCAGACCTCTCCACCATGACCTGACCATCTTGGGTGGCCCCACATGGCATGGCTTAGTTTTATTGAGTTAGACAAGGCTGTGGTCCATATGATCAGATCGGTTAGCTTTCTGTGATTGTGGTTTTCAATCTGTCTGCCCTCTGATGGAGAAGGATTAGAGTGCTTCTCATTCTGCACGTCTGTAACTAAGTTTGCTTTTCTGCCCTCTATGCTAAATACATCCCCTATCTGGTGTTTACCTTACAACACCCTTCCCCTTGTAGTTACATGTCAGAAAGAAGGCCTCAGAGCCACCAAACTGCCAGATGCAGTTACTGGGTTACTGACACCAGTTTATGACTGTCTATGAAACAATCCAAGAGGAAGAAATTAAGATCCTGTCACCTTTGCTTCCTCATCACAGACTCCTGACTGCGAGCACGTGCCTTAGGGGTATAGTTCCTGAGGCAGGAGCATACTGTGTTCCCCTCTCTGCCAGCTGACAATGAAAACATTCTATTTCTTCAAAAAAAAAAAAAAAAAGTTTCAAGTTTGAAAAAAAGAGTTAGAAATCAGTCGTGGACAAATAACGACAATGGTAGTTACCACTTATTGATGGCTTCTTTGTGCCAGGCATGGGTCATCTCCCTTCATGTTTGTAACAGCTTTAAAGTTACAATGAACAAGTGATACATTTACATAAAATTTAAAAGATAGGAAGTTTTCAGTGAACATTGTTCCTCCTACTCTTGCTCAACTGGCTGCTTCCCTCCCCCTAGAAATAACTGAGGTTAAACCCATTTCTTGTGTACTTTCAGAAATAGTCTATGCAGAGAGACACAGCAGATGTATATTCATAGCCCCCCCCTTTTTACACACAAATGTAAATGTTAACATATAATGCTAACATATAAATGCACTTTGCTTTTTTCTGTGTACACAAGATTGATGTTTGTAGAGCTACCTCTTCTTTTTATGGCCTCACGTGGTACCTTTATATGGATCTGCTGGAACTGGTTTTTCTAGCCTTGCTACTATCAGCGGTGCTGAATACTCTTATACATACATGATTTCATATGAGTATATCTGTGTGATAAATTTCTGGATCAACTGATGCAAATGTCTTTACCTTTGTTAGGTAAAGCAGCATAGTGTTGGGGAGGTATCTATATAAATATATAGACACATAGATATAGCACATATTTAGGAGCCGGATTGCCTGGGGTGGACTCGACTGCCATTTAACAGTATGTGCGTGTCATTTAACCTCTCTTTAACTCCCTTGCCTGACTTGTAAAATAGGAATGAGAGTAATGCCTACTTAACATGATAGTTAGGAAGGTTGTATTAGTTACTTTGTGTTGATTTGTTAAATAATCCCAAAGCTTAGCGACTTAAGACAATAGCTGTTTTACTCAGCTCATGAGTCAGTAGGTTGGCTGGGTGGCTCTTCTTGGCTTGGCTCCACTGAGTTCTCTCCTGCTTTGTGGTCCTGGTGGGTCAGCTGATAGCTGGAGGATCTAGGGTGGCCTCACTTGTTTCTGGCAGTCGACAAGTGAGTAGGTCTTTGGGGACCTTGTTTGGGGTGGCAGATCTTCATGTGGAGGTCTCAGGATTCAAAAAAGCAGCAAGAGATGGCAAATCCCAAAGCACAAGCATTTTTCAGATCTCTGCTTATGTCGTATTTGCTGCTGTTCCATTGACCAAAGCAGGTATCCGGCCAGCCTCAGAGTCCATGTGGGAGGGGACTCTCCAAAGGCAAGGATACAGTAAGGGGAATCATTGCCCCCATTTTGGCAAACAGTCTGCCACAAAAATTGAATAAGTTAATAGTTGTAAAGTGACTGACTAGTACGGTGCCTGGCATATTGTAAGTGCTGTGTAAGTTTGTTAAATTGAAAAAAGAAAGAGGTATTACCTAACTGAAGAATTGATGCTTTCAAACTATGTTGCTAGGCAAGACTCTTGACAGTCCCTTGGACAGCAAGGAGATCAAACCACTCAATCCTAGAGGAAATCAACCCTGAGTGTTCATTGGAAGGGCTGATGCTGAAGCTCAAACTCCAGTACTTTGGCCACCTGATTCAAAGAACCAACTCACTGGAAAAGACCCTGATGCTGGGAAAGATTGGAGGAGGAGGAGGGGTGACAGAAGACAAGATTGGTGACACAGGTTGGTTGGCATCACCAACTCAGTGGACATGGTTTTGAGCAAACTCTGGGAGATAGTGAAGGACAGGGAAGCCTGGCGTGCTGCGGTCCATGGGGTCACAAAGAGTTGGACACAACTTAGTGACTGAACACCACCATCAATTACCAATCTGCCCTCACTCTTCACCTCCATTTGCTATGTGTTAGTGCTATCTTCCCATTTCTTTCTGACACTGTAGCAATGTGATTTATCCGTGAAGAGGTGGGTATTCTTGTTCCCATTTCACATATAGAAAAAGTGATGCTCAGAGATGTCTAGTCATTTTTTTCAGATGCTCTGGGTCAGAAAACAGTGCGAGTCCTTTGTGTGTCTGACTCTAAAGCCCTGCAGCTTGTCTTGGTGCGGGCACCACTTCTGTGTCCCTGACACAGTGCTCAGCCCTCCTCCCCGCCCTCTCATTTCATGACCCCGATGTCCACTTCACATTTGGGTCTTACCAAGTCGAGAGGGATCTGTGATCCTGTTGCAGTCTTTCACAGTGACTTTAATTTCATCCTGGCTCGCCAGATTCACGGTAAAGTGTCAACCACAGAGACAGTAGGCTCTATGCATGCGAAGGGATGATAAAGGGAAACCTGTCACTTTATCTCTTTTAAATTCAGAAAGTAGTTGAGTCTGACCTTATTTTGTTTATTCTTTCTTCTTTTCCATTCCTTACATCTTTTTTTGCTTCACTTTCTCCTTTTCAAGGCAGAAATCCCAGTCCCCAAGGGGCAGACGTGAAGGTAGGAGACACGATTTCATAGTGGTTCAGGACTTGATTTCTGGAAACAGATTGCCTGGATTCAAATCCAGCTCAGCTATTTATTGGCCTTGTGACTTGGATTGGCTCACTTGCATTAATGGATTTTTCTGAAGGCTGAGTAATAATCTGTTCAAAGCGCTCTGTTATTATTATGTAGCAGATGACTTTTGCTTCTGTCTTCTTCATTCTGTTTCACATCCCTGCTCCTCCAAACCTATTCTTCTGTCCCTAGATATGTCTGACACTTACGGAGCCCTTACTCTAAGTGCCTTATGTGTAATTAGCTCATTTAATCCTCACAGCAAACCTCTGAAATAAGTGCCATATTATCCCCGTGTTCAAGTGAGGAAGCTGGAGACGCTGAGCAGCTAAGTAATTTGCCCAGCATACCACAGCCAATAAATGATGTAGCAGGGATTTTAAACCAGGCATCCTGGCACCAGAGTCTGTGTTCTTAATGTTTATGCTAATAAAAAAAAAGAATGGGATGGAAGGTTGGGGATATAAAATGGAGAGCTTCTGCACTAGGTAACTGCTGGTGAACTCGCGGGCAGCCTCCATCCTTGGCAGCTGTTAAGCATAGCCACCTGAGCCTTAGACCAAAAATCCTTGCACAAAAAAACATAAATGAATGAACTTTCAGTCCTTTTGCCAAAAACCTTTCCACTTCAATCATGGTAATCCTAACAAGATTTTAGGCATTATGTCTCTCTTGTAACCGAGGTGTTGACCTTTGAAAATACATGGGGCTTTTTTTTTTTAAAGGTTTGAGAATCAAGCTGGCTAGATCTGAGGCTTGCCACCTCTTGCTCCTTTTGATGGAGTGCTTCTCTGGTGGCAAACAATGCTTGCCAAAGCAGCAGAGGGGATAAAACATAAACACTGCAGGTAATTCATGGCTTTCTGAATTTAGAGCCCTGCATATCTTCAGGTTGAAGGAGACAACTGAGGTGGTTTCATAAGCATTGTTTGTACATGGACTAAATGTAACGAGGTAACGCTCATGGAACAGATATTTCAAATGAACATCCTAATATGTGCTCGGCATCCATGGTGAGTAAATGATCTCTGCGTGGCCTTGGTCTCCTCAGAGGGCTTGGAGTCTGTCTGAGGAGGTGGTGAAGCAGATCTGTGAGTGGTGGCATGCTGTTGCAATGAAGGTGGAGGTTGTTGTTCAGTTGTTGGGTCGCTCAGTCATGTCCGACTCTTTGCGACCCCATGGACTGCATCACACCAGGCTTCCCTGTCCTTCACCAACTCCCGGAGTTTACTCAAACTCATGTCCATTGAATTGGTGATGCTATCCATCCATCTTGTCCTCTGTCATCCCCTTCTTCTCCTGCTTTCAGTCTTTCCCAGCATCAGAATCTTTTTTAATGAGTTGGCTCTTTGCATCAAGTGGCCAAAGTATTGGAGTTTCAGTTTCAGCATCAGTCCTTCCAATGAATATTCGGGATTGATTTCCTTTAGGGTTGACTGGTTTGATCTCCTTGCAGTCCAAGGGACTCTCAAAAGCCTTCTCCAGCACCACATTTCAAAAGCGCTCAGCCTTCTTTATGGTCCACCTCTCACATCCATACATGACTACTGGAAAAACCATACCTTTGACTATACGGACCTTTGTTGGCAAGCTAGAAGTTCCTCACTTACTCAGGGCAGAGGTGGAGGGAAGGTTCATAAAAGCTTTCAGACAGAATGACTGTTAATAGAGACTTGAAGTGTGAGCAGGGCAACCAGGAAGGAGGAGGAGGATTTCATTCCAGGTGGGATGAGCAGCGTCTGCAAACTGGGGAGAGGCGTAGTGCCCGAAAGAAGCCAGAAGCCTTTAGAGCAGCTGGTGCCTAGAACACAGGGAGTGCACAGGAGCTGAGGAGGGAGAGAGAAGGGGAAAGGCCCAGCCGGCGGTGTAGGTCATGTTGAGAAGTGTCCAAAGAACGACCAAAAGCCATTGAGAGCTTCTAAGCAGATTTTTGAAAATCAGACATTTGCTTCAGGAGTTTCCTTTGGCCATAAGGTGGAGTATGGACTGGAGGTGGAAAGTTGGGGTAGGAAGCCTGGTTAGGAGGCTAGTAGTCATTGATCCAGATGACCATGACCAGGGGGGTAAAGGGAAATGGCTTGTTCTGTTTGAGTGGTGTTTTGGCAGCAGAGTCAGTAGAACTTAGTGACTGATAGGATGCAGTGGGGGCTTCCCTGGTGGCTCAGCGGTAACGAATCTGCCCGCAATGCAGGAGATCCAGATTCAGTCCCTGGGTTGGGAAGATCTCCTGGAGGAGGACATGGCTAGCTCACTCCAGTATTCTTGCCTGGAGAATCCCATGGACAGAGAAGCGTGGTGGCCTGCAACTATAGGGTTGCTCAGAGTCAGATATGACTGAGGAACTAAGTATTAGCAGCAGGATGCAGAGGATCAGGGAGGACAGGGGTTAAGGATGACAGGCTTATAACCTTTGATGTTTTATTATATCTGCATATATCCTTAAGCAAGACATACTGTTATTTTGCCTGTCTTTAAACTTTATATGTATCACAACATATATACCATATGTGCATGTATGAATGCATTATGTATTCTTATAATTTGCTTTTTTGCATTGTGTGGCATTTATCCATTTGATACCCAAAGCTGATAATGCACTTTTATAGTATGTTCACGAAATAAAATAACTGTGTAATTAAGTTATCCTTTCTCTTTTTGCCATACATTTAGGTTGTTTTAAAGCAGTGCTGCTCTATTATTCTGTGTATCTACTTGTTTGCCAGGGTGTTTAGAGGTGGGGTAGTGGGACAGTGTTCTTGCCTGGAGAATCCCAGGGACTGGGGAGCCTGGTGGGCTGCTGTCTCTGGGGTCGCACAGAGTCGGACACGACTGAAGCGACGTAGCTGCAACAGCAGTGGGACTGCACGGTAATCATACTGTCCGTTTTGCTAGATACTGCCATACTCTTCTCTAAAGAGACTGATCAGCAGTTTATGAATGGCCTGTATTTTTACCAAACACTTGGTACTGTCAAGAGTGTAACTTTTTTTTTCAAATCAGACAGGGGTAAAATATTATCTCACTGTGGTTTTAATTTGTGTTTCTCTGATTACAAGTATAATTGAACATATTTTTTTGCATTGATTTGCCATTCAAGTTTCCTCTTTTGTGAAATATCAGTTCATAGCTTTTGCTTATTTCTCTTTTATAGTGTCTTTTTCTTACTGAGTTGCAATGTTTCCAGTTTATCTTTTTTAATAGAATAGTTTAAATTTTAATGTGTTTGAGGTTGCCAATTCATTCCTTTGTGGTTTGTGCTTTTTGTTTCATAAGGAGTCCTTCCCTGTCTGCAGACTAAAGATATTTACCTGTGTTTTTCCTAAAAAGAATTTAAACTTTGCCTTTAGTATTTAGACCATTAACCCACTTGATATTAAGTTCAACATATTAAGTGAGTTAGGAATTTAGTATTTCCCCCCATACTGATAACCAACCACTTCAGCAACACTTACTGAACCTCCATCCTTTCCTCACGAATGTGAAGTGCCACCTTTTGCATTTATCAAGTTTCCATATATGGATGAATTTGTGGCCTCTTTTTTCAGATCTTAGTTACTACTTATTTATACTAACGCCTGATGTCAGATAGTAGTGTCACCTCACCTCATTGGTCTTGAGTATGTTTAAATGCTTTGTTCATTGATGTGTCTACTACCTAGAACAATGACAGCTCATAGGAGGGGCTCAGTAAATATCTACTGAATGGCTGAAGCAATCTCATGTGGTGACAGCTAAGTCAGTAGTCCAGCAGTTCCTGACACTCTGGACAGTAGCTTACCTTTGGGAAGGGGAAGAGGAGACAGTCAGGAACACCATCTCTTGCTTCTTCCCTCCCTTACTCTGTGTTGCCTTTTGTCTCTTCTCATTCAGATCAAACTTTAGGAGAATGAATCCTCAGCCAGCCCAACAATTACTGCTCAATGTGGCTTCAACTTGCAAGTACAAGGTTAAGTGAGGTTGCTGCTAATTGTGACCTTGGAGGATTCTGATCACAAAATGTAGATAGCTCTGTGAGGTTCTTTGAAATCGGGCCCTTAAGTTTTGGAAATAAGACAAGGGTCTCCTAAAACTAGGTCTTCTATGCATTAGGACATCTCTGTTTTGCAGGTTAGTGTAGTTTCAAAAAAGACGTCTTTCTGTAGCGTAGTTCTTAGCATGTGTTGTTAATAAAGAGAAACTCCATCTACTAATGCTCATGACATGTAAAACATTGTACTAAGTGCTTTGCATATACATGTATAGTTAATTGATTCTTCAAAGCCATCTTTTTTTTTTTTTTTTACTTTTTGCAGTAAACAGTAGTTATTCATTTTTTCATTCATCTAATTTTCTTAAACCTTATCAGACTAAATTAGGGACCAGGACTGCCACTCCAAAAACTCATAGTGTAGTGGAAAGCAGACTTTTAAAGAAATATTTGCCATGCAATGTGATAATTGCATTTACAAAAGCATATCCAAAATACAGCCTAACAAAGAGCAAGTTTAACTCTGAGGGGCAGAAGAGAGGGGAATCTAGGAGAGGGTTTTAAATAGGACATGACACCAGGGAACACGCTTGAGGGCCTCTGTCTGGGCCTCTGGCTTCATCTGTTTACTCCCACCTCCTGGTCTCTTCTTCTCAGTGAGCATGTCTCTCTACTTGCTCATTTGCATTGATGGCTTCTTGCCTTAACCACAATTTAAAAAAATTAACTTTTTAACAACTTTATTGAGGAGTGGTTTACATATTATGAAATTGGCCAATGGTAAGTGTATAATTCAGTGATATTTAGTAAATTTCTTGAGTCAAAATCATCATTTAAAGTAGTCTTAACCTCAGTTGTCAGCTGCAGACTGGAGTTCAGGGAAATGACGTATCATCTCTGTGCACATCCCCCTGGCAGAGCTGGGATTCATACTAGAGTTATAGCTTGTGAAAGCAGATTCAGGTTTTCAACAGGGAAATGAACCCACAGAGTTCTTCAGGATGAGGGCAGCTCCTTTGTTACCTTGGCACCTAAGGACTGGATATGTTATGAAACTGGGAACTGTTGTTCACAGAGGGTTTAGGTAAAAACACTGGGAAAGAGGGTTGGATTAGGTGCTGTTTGAAATGTGAGTAAAATGCCTTAAGAATTCAACCATAACACATAAGCAGCCAAACAAGAAGCCTTAAAAAAAAGTTAGCCAGCAATCAATGTGTGTGATACAGCCACAGTTTAAAATATGTACTTGTGCTGTGAATAATAAACCACTCTGAACCATTATGGTTATTAACTGGCTTTCCAGGGTATTTACATTAATTTTCTAATGGAGAACATTTTCGTTTTCCTCCCCTCACCTCAAGCAAGCTGTGACATGGAATAGTCTAACAGGCAGATAAAAGGCGCAAGGCTCCCCACTCTTTTGAGTCTAAATTACAGGGTTTGAGGTATCCTGACAATTGAATTAGCTGACTGGTGCAACAATATAAAACACTTTATACCTAATTTGTGTTGCCTTCAGAGATGGCAGAAATGAGACTATTCATAATAGACCAGAACTGTCTGGATCCTGACAGACCACCTTCCTGCCTTCGTGGAAGGGAGTGCAGTGGCTACTGCCATTCTACTTTGAAGTATGTGTTTTGTCCCGCATTTCAGACTTTTAAATATTAATGCTAGGAAAATGGCAATAGTGCCTGAGATATTTGTTGACAGGGTAAAAAGCTCTTTATCCCTCAATAAAAGGAAGGCTTGGACCCAGCCCATGCAGAGAGCCCTGCAGGATTAGCCTGCTTGGCTGCCTCTTCATGCATCCGTCATTGTAATGATGGAGTTGAATGTGCAGAAGCCCTCACCTGCCCCAACTTATGGATTCAGAAACCATGGGAATAGTTTCAGTTCAATATCAGGATACCCATGCAGAGGTTACTCAATAGTGATGTCTATGCTTTTTAGGTCAATATCAAAGAAAATAAATCTGAGATAATTCTAAGTTCAGTATTTTATTTATTTATGATCAGAGTCATTTTTCAGGAAGTAATCTAACACCTGCCCTAAAGCAGAGATTGGTAGACTTCCTCTTTGAAGGGCCAAATAGTAAAAGCTTCCTGGGTCATATGGCTTCTTGTCACAGCTACTTAACTCTGCAATATGAAAACAGCCATAGGCAATACATAAAATGACACAGAATGAATAGGTGTGGCCGTGTCCTAGTAAAACTTTATTTATGGATGCTGAAATCTTAATTTCATATAATTTTAACACATTATGAAATATAATTCTTCTGATTTTTTCAATCATTTAAACATGTTAAAGCCATTCTTATGGATCACACACACACACAAGACAGGTGGCTGGATCTGGCCATGATTTTCTGGTAGCATTAGGTTTTTGCCTGTATCCCAGGTGTGTCTGCAGTTTGTTTTCCAGTATGTGAACCAGCCTTTCTTGCCACAGCACTCAGAAGTTATGCAGAACCACATGGACTGAAAACCAGGAACCCATTCTAAGCCAAGATATTTCATATTTCATTTCCCTGCTTGTCTCTCTGGCTGCCTACACACACATGCATACACATACACATCCATCCACTTACCTTTATTTGTTGTTCATAGCACCCTTCCTAATTACAAAGGATCTTGTTCTCATGCTTCAGGATCCTAGTGAGTTTCATTAACTAGAATTATGGAAATTTATTATGGAAATTAGTTGTGAGGCTTGTGGGCATCGCTTTCTTTTCTGAAGTGGATGCCTTTGTCTTCTTTATCTTCAGATAATTTATCATTACAAGTTATAAAATAAAATTAGAATGTTACAAGCTGTGCATTCTACAAATTTACTAAAGTTCCATTTAATAGATTTTGCTAGTGCTTGTATAGTAAGAAGTGGTCACTTGGGACGCAGTTAGTCTTTCTGAACTACGGGTAGTTGTAAGAATTGTCTGGGTGCACCACAGTGATTTGCCAGTTGGGTACATAGATACTCTGGGAAATGGGACTCAAGATCAGGTTAGAGTCCACCAGTGCTCAGAAATTTGGTTCTGGAGTAATGGTGCAGTGGAGATATGTTATTAAACTGTGGCATCTGAACTGAGATGTGACACATGCAGGCTTGTGGATCTTGGACCACTCTGAACCTCATCATCGGTGACATGGTGATGAGATAGTTTATGTGAATGTGGCTTTGGTAAACTCTGAGATGCTGCCCACATGAAAACTGTTACTGTTATTTGCTGAGTCTGAGTACAGTTTCTTGTTCATGGCTCACACACCTGGCTGGTTATTAGAATCATTTGTGGGAGTGGGGAGGGCTTTGGAAAAATACAGATTTCCAGTCCCACCCCAGAAATTACTGAGTCAGAATTTTCCTGAGAGGGCCGAGAAGTCTGTATTGTTAACAGGTTCCCTAGGTAACTGTGATGTGTTTGGGAAGCTTTGTTTTGTTCGTATGCCTCAGCTGATGGATTTAAGAAAACCAGAACTTCCCTCTTAATCCTCGTCTGGACTTTCCCCTTAAAAGTTCATGCCATTTGTCTTCACTGACAATAAGGGAATCAAACATAGAGTATCAGGAAGAACAAGAATTATTTTCACTTTAGCTTCTTGGGAATGTGTTTCAGCAAGTGGAAATAGGACAACTGGTGATTTGATATCCAACCCAGTGTAAGAACCCAAATTGTGTTTCTCCTTCTTCAACTCTCTCCCCGTAGTCTTGAGTTTTACAGTGTTGTTTTCACATCTGTGCTCTGAAGCATGCATGTGAGAGAAAGAGCAGGATGTTCAGCATACCCTGAATGTACACTAGATCGACAATATCCTTTCCAGTTTTGCCGCTCAAAGCTCATCACTGAAAATGTTTTTCTGAGTTATTTCTGGAACTAGCACAATTGTAGTGTTGGCACACACAGATCACGAACACAAAAAGAATCTCAGTAAGTACTAAAAAGATAAATTGATTCTGAGTTTCTCACATTCCTTACATTGCCTCTGATTTACATATGAGTAATTGTAGATTTCAAATGAGTGAAAGCACCCACCTCCACTTTGGCAGCCCAGATTGTTTTCAGCAGGAGAACTCAGTGGTATGTACATACACTCAAATGCTCTCATATATCATACTCTACAACTTCCTCATGTTTGAGAACCATGCAAAGTCGTCCTTGGTTTGCAAAATTTCTTCCATAAATATTAAGTGTTTGCTATCCTCCAGATATGTTGTTAGAAATTTACATGAGACAGTCCCACAGTCCTTATCTTAGAAGTTCACAGGCTTCTAAGTTGGAGGGTGGTTCTGAATATATGGCTGCAGAAAAAGTTAGCTTTCATGTTAATTATTATTATTTTAAAAAATATATATATATATATATATATGTTTATTTATTTGTCTGTAGCAGATCTTAGTTGTGGCATGCAAACTCTTAGTTGTGCATGCCACAATTAATGTGGGATCTAGCTCCCTGACCAGGGATTGAACCCCAGCCTCCTTCACTAGGAGTGTGGAGCCTTAGCCACTGGACCACCAGAGAAGTCCCTCATATTAATTGTTATTAATCAAATCATGTTTCCAAATTATGTTCATTATAAAAGTAGAGAGGTCAGTGTATCTACTCTGTGTGTAGACTGATCCTTTATTCTGTAGTTTATTGTATTGCTATTCTTTATTCCATTTTGCTGCTGTTACTGAGTCACTAAATTGTGTCCGGCTCTTGGTGGCCCCATGGACTGCAGCCCACCAGATTCTCTCTGTCCCTTACTGTCTCCCAGAGTTTGCCCAAGTTCATGTCCACGGAATCAGTGATGCTATCCAAACATCCCTACTCCACTTATTTTATTAATTTGATAGCAATACTACTTTGAAAGTGAGTAGATGCTTGAATATTTGAGGGGCTAAAACGGGTGTATCTTTTCCATTTAGGAGTGTTAGGTAGATACATTCATACCTGTTGTTCAGTATTCATTTCTGGTTTCATCTGTCTCCACAAGATGACTTGGATTCTGAGTCTCTACCCTATAGCTCTAAATCTCCAGAAGTAATTTTCTAGCACAGTCCTGCATACTTCTCCCTCTCTTGTTGACACTGAGTTTCCCAAATGTTCAATGTCAACTGTTGAAGCTTAGTTTTTACTTTCAAACTTTATCTTCTCTTTGGGTCTCTTGTTTTAGGGAACCCTGTGACCATTCTCCCAGATGTGGAGGCTTTAGTCTTTTGACTGCATGTCTGATTCTTTTCTCTCAATTCCCCTCAGGGGTTGAATACTGTTGGGTGAATCTTTGTCTTCTTTCCTTTCCACTGCCATCCTCCTACTTTTAAATCTTTGTCTCTCAAACCAGGGTCTTGGGGATTTGAGTGTTCTCTTCATTGTAAGTTACACAGGCTTCCCCAGTGGCTCAGCAATAAACAATCTGCCTGCAGTGAGGAGCTTCAGGCAGCAACGGGTTTGAACCCTGGGTCAGAAAGATCTCCTGGAGGAAGGCATGGCAACCCACTCCAGTATTCTTGCCTGGAGAATCCCATGGACAGAGGAGCCTAGCAGGCTACAGTCCGTAACGTCTCAGAGAGTCCAACCTGACTGAAGCCGCTTAGCACACACACACATCATAAGTTTCACAGTTTTTATTTCCATGTCCAGGATAAGCTAATAAAATCAATAGGTACATGTTTGGGGTCGATCAGATTTGTAACTGAGTTCTGCTACTGATTTGAATGTCCACATTTGTTTTGTGTTTGTGTGTTGGCTCTGAGCTGGGCAAGTCTTCTCTCTTCCACCATGAGGTGACCAGCTTTGTCTGGAACTTCTTGCATTGCTATAACTGTCTGAGTCTGCCTTTCCCAGTGTTATTTTTGGATTCTCAGAGCTTAGCATTAGGCCTGACACATACTGGGCACTTATGGTTATAACCATTGTATGTATCTTATTCTGAAGCTTGCCCCTCACATAGTGTATGGGGATAGTTACAGCTGTGTATTTTTTGTTTTCTTTACGTATTTATTCATGCATTTAGTTACAAGTTATTTTTTTTAGTTATGGCTATATTTAATTTTATGTCATACTTAGTCATGTTGATGACAGTTGACTTAAACTGTTCCTTAGCTTTAGACATTTGGGTTATTTTCATTTGTTGGCTATTTGAGTAGTAGACTTAAAAATATCTTTGAACAAAGTTGTTTTTCTCTCATCAATGTTGTTTCCCTGGGACTCTCTTAATGCAATTAATAGTTCTAAAGGCACCGGCAGTTTTATTCATCTTGTAATGTGACGCTAGGTTGTTTTTTGTTCTGTTTTGCTTTAATGAAGAGTCTGGACAGAGTTTAATGGATGACCTCTTCTTAGATATCTTTCTTTAATTTTCAGTTACACTCCCTTTGGTTTGCAATCAAGCTAAGAAGAACAGATGATGGTCATTATCCTCCTGCCACTGCACCATCCTTGCTCTCCTGCACCGTTCTCCCTTCCTCCAGTCTTTATACCTTCGACCACACCTTCAGAAATGTGTGACGTGCATATTACTTCAGCCTGAGTAATATTTCAACAGACACATCTAATCGTTTAATCCATTCATGCTCAAAACACAGCAGAGGCTTTCCACTGCTTGCCAGATACAGGGCAGCTGTGTCGATGCGTGTTCTGTCTCCCTTTCTAGGCTTATCTTTGGCCACTGCCCAGATGCACTCTCTGCTCCCCGTGAAGGCACTGTTTTCACTTGGGCATGTGCATTCTGTTCCCTCTATCTGAAATGAGCTTCCCAACCCCTTGCCTGCCAGGCACTGCCCTACTCAACATTCTTTAAGACTCTGCTTGTAGTGTTAAGTGCTGCCCTCTTTCCAAACCTTATGACTTTCCTCACTCCCATTCTTTTATTTAAATGTTTATTTTTATTTTATTTTTATAGTATTTTAAATAATATTTATTTTGATTTATTTGGCTGTGCGGGATCTTAGTTGGGGCGTGCAGGATCTTTGATCTTCGTTGCAGTATGTGTGATCTTTAGTTGTGGCATGTGGGATCTAGTTCCCTGACCAAGGATCGAACCTAGGCCACCTGCATTGGAAGCACAGAGTCTTAGCCACTGGACCACTTTATCAGTCAGTTTGCAATCCAGCTTTTAATTTAGTAACTAGCACACAGCTTGTCCTCAAGAAGCATTTTTTTTTTCTGAATGAACAGAGCTATTATTTTGATTTACTCAGTTGTAAGTAGACTACTTGGAGGTAAGTCTACTTATTTGTGAACTGAGAATCCATTTATGGTATATGTGATAATTCTCAATTGTCCAGAATATCAACTTTTCCCAGCTATTTTTTTTTTAATGGGCATCAGTTATAAATTTCTTTCTTAACTAAGCTGTAAACACTAGACTGTAAGCTCCATAAGAAGTTATCTAGTTTACCATCATTTCTCTAGTTCTTAGTATTCATACCTGACACTCAGTGAGCCCTCAATAACTGTTTGTTGAATGAGTGAATAGATGAATGAATAAAATTTTGAGAAAAGGCCACTAACCATGGGGCATGTCCCAAACGTATGTGTTTATACATACATGTCTGCCCTGTTTTATTCACTGTTCTATGCTGTGTCATTGTAACTCAGGGCTTTTCTTCATCACCCCCGGGGTATCTTCACCCTCCACCATTGCATGACTGTGGGAGGGCCTGCTTTAACCATGCCATCTCATGCTCACTTCTTTAATGGGTTAATGTTGTTGTTTAGTCGCTCAGTCATGTCCGACCCCTAGCAACACCATGAACTGCGTCACGCCAGGCTCCCCTGTCCTCCACTATCTCCTGGAGTTTGCTCAAATTCATGTCCATTGAGTTGGTGATGGTACCTAACTGTCTCATCCTCTGCCTCCCTCTTCTCCTCTGGCCTTCAATCTAGCACCTTAAAAATGTCAACTACGAAGACCCAGAGGAATCAGGTGGAGAGGGAGGTGGGAGAGGGGATCGGGATGGGGAATATATGTAAATCCATGGCTGATTCATGTCAATGTATGGCAAAAACCACTACAATATTGTAAAGTAATTAGCCTCCAACTAATAAAAATAAATGGAAAAAAAAAAACAAAAAAAAAAAACACCTGGAAAAAAAATGTCAACTACGAGCCAGGGAGCTGACACCTTAGTGTAGAAGGCGGGATAGTCCCTTTGTGCCTCAGTGTGGAGCTAGGCAGTCTCTAGGACTGGCCTCCTCGTTTGCCTCCAAATGTCAGCCAAACATCCTGTTGTCCTAGGAGATAACTAAATCATATCTGTGTGACTGAGCTGATTTATAGAGATGTGGTATTATCCAGAGCCTGCTGCCAAAACCTTAAGAGGTTTTGAGGTATTGGCAGAGAGAGATGACATCCGAGTCCCCTTATGGAGTCTTCTTGGCATATATGTCTCCTTTCTTGGTATCCTGGTGAGAATTTGCGTGATTTTTTGACCATAGCCTATTACAAGGAACAAAATATTCCACCTACTAGTTAGTTTCTCTCTTATATTACTAGTCCTATTAAAAAGCTTTATAACAGAATACAAAATGGAGGTAGGAATTAGTGGAGGGGAGGGAGTAATGGTGTTGTGAGGGAAAAGAATTATCTTCAACTGTGTTTCAGAATGATGAGGGCCAGGAAGACTTAAAAAAGAAAACCTAGGATGGCAACAGAAGTCCTTCTATTTCGTTCATTAAAAAAGGTGTTCTTTGTTTTCAATGACCTGCTCTCTGGCTTAAGTCTTCTATTAAAGCCCTGCTGGGTGAAAGCTAAAATCTTAATTGAAAATAGGACGAATTATATTTATTAAAGCTATTATCAGTGGTGACTGCTCTCAAATGCATTTTTTTTTTTTTTATGATGCTGGAAGGACTACAGGAAGCGTTTCTAACTCAAGCATCATTTAGATTTAGCCACAGGGCTAGCTGGAAACGACAGTGCTCAGCAGGCATAGACCAGAGTCTGGATATCTGCGTGGCAGAGGCTGGCAGATCTCTGCCAGAAGCAGTGTTGCATCCACGTGGCGGGTGGTGCTTAATGAGGTTGGCCCCCATCTGAAGTCGTGGGTGAGCAGTCACCGGGGTAAGAGAACAGTGCCTGGCACACTAGAGAAAGATGAGTGCTGAATCCTAGGAGACCAGCGAGGGCAGAGGAAGGCGAGGACTGGAACTGACAGAGATGCTTTTCTTGCTCCATATCCAAGGCCATTGACATTTACTTGGCCCTGAAATTCTGTGGAAGCGGGTATATTGGGGTTCTCTAGAGAACCAGACGAATAGGATATGTATGACTATATATACAAGAGGAGATTTATTATAAAAATTAGCTCGTGTGGTTATAGAGGCCGAGAAAGTCTATGATTTGCTGTCTGTAAGCTGGAGAACCAAGAAAGCCAGTGCTATCATTCAGTCCCATCCCAAAGGCCTGAGAATCCGCTGGTGGTATAAATTCTGATCTGAGTCGGAAATCCAGAGAATCAGAAGTTCCGATGTGATATCCAGGAGCCAGAGAAGATGAATGTCTCAGCTCAAGCAGAGAGGGAATTGGCCCTACATCTGCCTTTTCAATCTATTCGGACCCTCAATTGATTGGCACATGGCCACTCCCTCTGGGGAGGGCCATCTGCTTTACTCAGCTCATCAGTTCAAATGCTCATCTCTTCCAGAAACAACCTCACAGACACACCCAGAAATAATATTTTACCAGCTCTCTGGGCTTCTTGTAACCCAGTCAAGTTGACAATATAAAATTAACTAACACAGCGAATGAATTCTTGTGTGTATGTGTTTAGTCACTAACTCGTGTCTGACTCTTTTGTGACCCCATAGAATGTAACCTGCCAAGCTCCTCTGTCCATGAATTCTTATAAGTGTCTACAAAAACTCCTGTGTGTATTTCCAGAGGGGGCCCCCCCACTTTCCACCACAGGTACTGCAGAAGCAGCCAGACTCTGGCAGCATAAATAGAGTGAGTGAGGTGGAGGCTATTTATAAAGATTAATGGAAAAAAGACACATTTAGAATGGATGGATGGTTGGGTTTGGTCCTTTATGAATTTGGAATTCTCCAGATACTTAGAAGAGAGAAGGTTTTCTATTTTGTTCTTGTCGTCCCCTGCCCTACCCCCAACCCAATGAACAGGACTGAAAACACGTTTTGGATGAGAAATAAACAGATTGGACCCCAGTGAGATGGGGAAGGTAGAGAGTGGGCTGGGATGTTGGTTGGACCAGTTGTACTCTCTATTAGTTTTGTGATTCTGGACGTGTGAAAATTGTGGTTTAGGAGAAAGGTGTGTAAGACCAGGAGGCAGAAGGCCCAGGTTCTAGTCCTAAATCTGCCTTGAGTTTGTCAACAGAATTGAATCAGGAGCAATTCAAGTGTCAGTTGATATTTGTGTCCTGAAACAAGCTGTGTTTTCCTCCTGGAAAAACCGTAGTGCTAGTGTTTTATTAATACCTAGTGTATAATACCTAGTGTATTATAGGTTCTTCAAATTTTTCTTCAACTGAAACAAAACCTGAGGCATTATTTTAAATCTTAATTTGACCAAAGATTAAAACTGAAATAGTGGAGAAACACTCATCACAAATTGCTAGTGGGACTATAAATTGACCAAGAGAAGAGGTCAACAAACTTTTTCTGTAAAGAACCTGATAATAAATATTTGAAGCTTTAAAGGTCATGTGAGGTCTCTGTCAAATTTTCTTCCCGCCCCCCCCCCCCCCCTTCCCCCCCCTCCCCTTTAAAAAAGTAGCTCTTTAAAAATGCAAAAATATCTTTAGCTCATGGCTGGACTTGGCCTGTGGATCATAATTTGCCATCATCTGATCTGGAAGTGGTTTGGCTTTATCTGTCCAAGTTACAGAGACTACTGTCTGAGCCCCCAGGGAAGCCCAGGAGTACTGGGGTGGGTAGCCTATCCCTTCTCCAGTGGATCTTCCTGACCGAAGAATCGAACCCAGGTATCCTGCATTGCAGGCGGATTCTTTACCAGCTGAGCTTCCAGGGAAACCCACACAGTTATCTACAGATGGAGTAATTCCACTTGCAGGAATTTATCCTTAGATATGCTTTCATCTATGAAAAATAGCTGGTGTACAGAGTTACTTAGAGTAGCTTTGTTTGAAATGCCAAAATATTGGAAACAACCTAAATATTCATTATGAGAACTGGTTGAGCAATAGAATATCCATACAGCAGAATATAATACGGTCTTTTAAAAGAATGAGGCAGCTGTGTATGGAATAATGCCCAATATATGCCATTAAAAGGGGAAAAAGTAAGATGTAAAACAATATTTTTAGTATAATACCATTTATTCGTTTTTAAAAGGAACAGTGTGTATGTGTGTGTGTCTGCCCAAGTGTGCACACTTGATACACAAATGCTTGCACTTATTATATGTATGGGATACTGGTAGCTATGGTTGTCACTGGGGGGAGGGTAATTGAGTATTTTAGGAATAAGAATGCTAGGGAAGCCTACATTTTACTTTGTATTGTTTTATAACTTATGAGTTTGGTTCCATGTCCATGTATCACCTATTCAAAAAATAAGATGAATTTTTAAAAAATAACTGAAATAGGGGAAATAATAGTAATTCTCAATGTGAAAAAACTCAGCAGTGTTATTGCTTAAAATAAATCTGAGTCTTTCTTCAATCAAAAGTGAACCTGCACTGCCCTGAAAAATATACACTTTTGGTTTCCTTCATACGATGGTCCTTTGGAAGCTTTTGATCATCTAGGGTGGCAGAATCCATATCTTGAGAGGTTGGAGGTTATGCTGTTGGTAGTGTTCCTCTGATCTTTAAAATTGTAACCAGCTGTACTACAGGTTGACCTGAAGAATCAGTATATATGAAGAGAGTTCAGCTTGGTAACAAAATAAAATCCACAGCCATGGAATGTTGGTGCTGAAACGTTGAGACTTAGCCCACCCCTTGTTTTTAATCAGTGTCCTAAGAGGTCTGGGGGCTTCCCAGGTGGCTTGGTGGTAAAGAATCCACTTGTCAGTGCAGGAGACAGAGGAGACTCAGGTTTGATCCCTGGGTTGGGAAGATCCCTTGGAGAAGGAAATGGCAACTCACTCCAGTATTCTCGTCCATGTTCTGGGCATCCCATGGATGGAGGAGCCTGGACGGCTACAGTCCATGGAGTCGAGAAAGAGTTGGACACGACTTGATGACTAAACAACAAGAGGTATAGAGCCACCCAAGGTCAGGCAGCTAGTGACTGCACAACCTTTAACTCAAACTTGCCCATCTTGACACATACTGCTGACATGGAGAAGCTCCACCTCTAAGGGGAGTACAATTTTCCTGTATTCTTAGCTCACTGAAAGGCAGGGATGCAGAACATGGGTCCCCAGCAGCCGCTCTGCATGAGCCATGGCCGGCCACGTCTCTGCGGTCTGCCAGGAGTCTCTCTTCTCGCGCCTCCCTGCCCTCTCCCCTGGGACAAGTTCTTAATAGCTCACTTAGCACTTCTTGTTCCTTCCCCATAGCAGAAAGCCCAGCTGCTTCCTTGGGTCCCTGAGACAGCTGAAGTGTTGGGGTTAAAAAACAGCCTATCTCTTCTGGGGGAAAGGGTGACTTATGGCCAAATGTGGTGGTGGTGAGATGTGAGTGGAAAGGGTGCAGCGTCACTACTGTTTAGACGCAGAGAGCTGAAGACAGAGGAGATGTGGTGTGGTTGGTCACAAGCATGGCTAGTTCTCTCTCCTCTTTTCAGTTCCAGACTCCATTTCCTCACCCCTTGAAGCTGGCCTGGCCTTGTGGTTTTCGCTCGGGCCATGAGTGCTGTAGTAGTGATGAATGGTGTTTCAGCTCCAAGCCCAGGCCTCAAGAGGCACTGAGTGTTTCTGCTTGCTCTGCCGTGCTTCCATCATTACCATGAGAACATTTTCAGAACAGAGCCAAATGACCCTAATTTTCCTAGCCAAGAACTTCCTAAATCAGTGAAGAGCCAGCTGACTCCAGGGTAACAATTATACCATGGTAAGTAATTCCAGCCAAGATCAGGAGAACTACCTAACTGATCACCATACCTAACAGTAGGAGCTGTAAGCACTTATTATTGTGTATCAGTGATGTGTTTGTATTGCTTATTCTGCAGCATTATTGTGAAAGTATGCAATTGATGCATATGGAGATGGTGAGAAATGGACAGGTACTTGGCTCTGTGTTTCCACCTGGAGAAACTAAGGTTTTCTTTGCCCTCCTAAGTCATACTGTCTGAAACATGGAGAAGTGTCTCTGGTGCAATAGAACAAAATAAAACAAAGCAACAAAAAGCCAGAGCTAAGTCCCAGCGTCAGGCAAGTGTTGTATAGTTTTGTGTCTAGCAGCAGCTCTAGAAGTGTCAGTAGACTGTAATACCAGCATTTCAGCAATTGTCCTTCCTTCCTTCTTTCTAAACTGTTTAACATGATCTGTTGGGATTTTTCCTCTCTCGCCATGAGGTTATGGGTTCCTAAGGCAATTTTACTTATGAACTTATTTGAATTTCCAAATACCAGGTAATTTGCATGTTATATATTTGCTGTCATACTCAAGTAGAAGAGCTACCCTAGTCATGTGATTTAAAAAACCTGATAAAGTACATGAAAAAGAAAAGTCTAATTAATTAGAAGAATCATTCACGATGTTCGCATAACATTTTATGCCAGAAATATAAAGAAGTTTTTTGAGGAAGTCTGTAAATTAGACCAAGTCAATTCCAGTATGACAGACCATACTGTGCACACCCATTCTTTACTTAAAAAATAAAATTATTAAAAAATAAGTTGTTTCCTTAGATAATTTCTATCTAAGGATAAACCAAAAAATAAAAATGTATGTGTGTGTATCCACACATGTACATATATCTTAAACTAGCGTCTAACATCTTGCTTAGTGGGAAACACTAGAGATTTCAGTTTAAAAAACACAAGATGATATTCATTATTGTTCTGGCATTGCTTGCTTGTGCAATAAAGCATGAAATATGCTTTAAAGTGTAGCTGACAATAAGAAAGTTTTTTAAAAAATAAACAACGTTAATTACATATCAATAAAAATAGTCCAGATGGTGACACTCCTAGAATTACTGAGACATCAGTAAACTTGTGAGTATATACCTAAGAAATAATACCAGTATTATGTATCAGCAACAATCTGTTGGCTGTAATGGGAAAATGCTCCCAATCACAGTAGTGCCAAAAACACAAAACCCAAAGAAAAACTCTCACATCTTTGGACTTAGGTGAATAAAGGAATTTACTAATTTTATTTTTTTAAAAATTGGAACAAGTGAGAACTATATCAGTTGTCTGGATGTTAGAATATTGAATACTTTGTATTTGTCCTTTCACCCAGTTATTTTTATAGGTTTTATATAAGCCCCCAGAGTGCTGAAGAAAAGGTCCATTGCTACAATGTTTAAAGAGTCTCTGTCCCTTTGCTCTCAGGAAACAGAAAATCTGGTTAAGAATGGTTTAAGCAAGCAGAGATTTAGGTTTCTTGTCTTGCTGTCCAGCGGTGGCTTGTTTCCAGGGACTTCAGTGACTCAGCCCCAGCCGAAAGGACGAAAGGACATGGGTTCTTTTCTTTTCCTGCTTTGTTCTGTTTACCTGTTGACTCTTCCCCTCAGGTGTAGCTCCTGATGGTCACAAAGAGCTGCATCAGTTCCAGGCAATACTTGCTCACACACTGATAGGTGTGAGCTGAGAAAAGGGAGCTTTCCTTCCTGCACAGATGTCTTTTTATAAGGAAAACCTTTTCCAAAGCTTCCCAGAAGACTTCTCCTGTCTCACAGACGAGAATGACATTAAATGGACCATACAATAACTGGTGATGATGAGATGGATTTAGTCTGCAGCTTAGACTAATCAAGAGTTTCCTCTCCTTCTTTTGCTGGGGAGAACCTCCCTGCCCAGACTCTGGTAGAACACAGGGTGAACTGAACAAAATGGATTTCTGCCAGCAAGCCAGGGGTGTGTGTTGTGTGTGTGTGTGTGTGTGTGTGTGTGTGTGTGTGTATGCAGGGAGCTAGTTTCTTTGCTCCAGCATTATTTATAATAGTGAAAAAATAATTTCATTCGTTTTACAGTAACTACAAAATATATGGCACAGGTTGAAATTGTGAAAGTGAAATTGTGAAAGTTAGTTGCCCAGTTGTGTCTGACTCTTTGTGACTCCATGGACTATAGCCCACCAGGCTCCTCTGTCCATGGGATTCTCCAGGCAAGAATACTGGAGTGGGTTGCCATTATTTCTCCAAAGGGTCTTCCCGACCCAGGGATGGAACCCAGGTTTCTTGCATTGTAGGCAGATTCTTTACCATCTGAATCACCAGAGAAGGCAGATTCTTTATCATCTGAGCCACTGTGATTTAATAAATTGTACATCTATGATAATATTATGAAATTATTAAAAATTGTTTTCACAGCACAAAAACTTCTAGAATGTTTGTGGGGGAGAAGCAAGATATAGAATTATAACTAAACCGATCCCATTTTCATTTGCTCATACACACTGAAGATTGGAAAGAAATATACCAGAGTATTGGTTTTTTTGTACTGCTAAATTAGGGGTAATTTTTTCCTTTTCTGTTTTTGCTGACCTTTTCCCAATAAGTACATAATACTTTTAAGATCAGAAAAATTAATAGCATTAAAATTGCAAACTTCCATTATATTGGCTAGGTTTTGCTGTGTAATAAACTACCCCCAAATTTAGTGGCTTTATTTACGTAGCTTGTGACTCTATTGGTCAGCAGTTTGGGCTGGGCTCAGGTGGCCTCAGTCAGGTGGGCAGTTCTGCTCTTGGCTGGAATTGCTCATGTATCTGAATCAGCTGATGGGTTGGCTGGGGTCTAGCTGTGAGACCTCATCTTCATGCTACGAGTTTTCTCATCCTAAAGCCCGCTAGCCCTGGCTTGGTCTCGTGACTGTTGGAGTTCCAGGAGAGTGGGCAGAAAGGAAACAAAGCCTCTCGGGCCTCACTTCAGAACCAGCGTGCTGTCAATTTTGCTACATTTTATGGATCAAAGCAAGTTATAAGGCCAGCCCAACTTCTAGGGGCAGGGAAAATAATGCTCCCTACCCCCACACCCTTGGTGGAGGAAGCCACATAATGTTGAAAAAGGATGTGGATACAAGAGGAGTAGTGGACACGTGGCCATTTTTACAAGCGGTGTGTCTGCTGTCTTTTTATTTATTTATTTTTGGCTGTGCTGGGTCTGGGCTGCTGCACGCGGGCTTTCTCTCGTTGTGGTGCGTGGGCTTCTCGTTGTGGTGGCTTCTCTGGTTGTGGAGCATGGGCTCTAGGTGCGCAGGCTTGCTTGGGTAGTTGCAGCACACAGGCTCCGTAGTTGCGGCTCTTGGGCTCTAGGGTGCCGGCTCAGTAGTCGTGGCACATGGGCTTAGTTGCTCCTCGGCATGTGGAATCTTCCCGGACCAGGGATTGAACCCTTGACCCCTGCCTTGGCCGGCAGATTCTTCACCACTGGACCACCAGAGAAGTCCCTCGCTGCATCTCAAAAATGAAGAAGAAACAAAAGAGCCTCACCCCAAAGATTATAGAAATGAACTATGAAGTAAAATGCATCTATTTAGATGATGAGAACTTTTAAATGTTTTCCTTCAAGGTTATTGGGAAGATTTTATCTTCTCAGTCATGGATGGTTGAAGGTTTAGTGACAGCTTATCTCTGAGGTAGCATGAAGTATTAAATCAGGCTGTTTCTAGAAGGAGAGGAGGGAAGCAAAACCCTCTTTATAAATGAATTAATATTGATGCACACTCAGAATGTGTCCTCTGGGTGTGTCAGTAACTCATCCTGTGTTGGAAACTAGCAAAGTGCTGAGTGATGGGACCAGAAGCAACAAACTGGAGCTTAGCCATGCTCAGATCCTTAGCACTGTTTTCATCCTTTTCCTTATCAGAATGGAGTTTAGAAAGGGTCTTCGGTGTAAAGACAGCTGAATAATTAAGATGGTACATGCCATTTCTTGATGATGTGTAATTGTCACAGCTATGGCATTAGGCAAGAGATGATAGCTGAGAGATGTGTAGCTTCTCAAACACTTAGGGGTTTTATGGGGACCTGAAGCCTTTAGCATAAGCACAGTGCAGCTTCCTGAAGCATCAGTTTTATTTTGAAATATTCTTAGATTTACATAAGAGTTTGCAAATAGTATATATTGATAGTATAGACAGTCTTTGTACATTCTTCACTTGCCTTCCCCTCATATTAACATTTTATGTAACCATGGTGCATTTGTCAAAACTAAGACGTTTACATTGGTATAATACTCTTAACTTTAATTACTAACTATAGACTTTATACATATTTCAGATTTCCCCAGTTTTTCTACTAATGTTCTTTTCTATTTCAGGATTCGATTCATATTGCATTTAATTGTCATGTCTGGTTATTCTCCAGTTTTATCTTCCCTTGTCTTCCATGACCTTGACACTTTTTTGAAGAGTAGTGACCAGGTAATTTGCAGAATGTCCTTTCATTTGGGGTTTGTTTAGTGTTTTCTTGTGGTTAGTTTGAGGTTGTAGATTATAGCAATGAGTGAAATAGAAGTGATATGTCCTGGTCATTGTATCAGGTCAGGAAGTACATGACATCAGTGTGACTCACCACTGGTGATGTTAACCTTGATTGCTTGGTCATGAGGTGGTGTCTATCTTTAAAACAATCGAGTAATTAATAATACTTTTATTCATATATATTGATATTTGGAGATGATACTTTAAGACTGTGCAGATATTCATAATTTTTCATCCATAGGTCATCACAGGTGCTAACAGTCCACCCTTGTAGGGCCACTTCTTGGACTGAGACATTTCTGTTATGGTTGTCCTTTTAGAAGAAGTGTCACCCCTGTCCATTACACCTGGATTTGAGTTAGCCTTCTGGATTATTTTCTTCATTGATGTCTGCCCAGGAAGAGCCTGGAATTGGGCTGGAGCTTTTACAGTGAGCAGTGGAGAGTGCAGTCCAGTTCACAGGTCAGAGAAGGGGCAGGCAGTAGGCTAACGACCTTCTTGTGCTGGTTCTGTCACTACACAGATTTGTGACCTCAGGCAAGGCTATGAATCAGATGGTCTGGGGATCTGATCTGACTTTGTTATCTCTTCTGACTTTGATAGGCTCAGACACAGAATCCTCTTTTTTTCTGTCTCCTTTTTCTCATCTGTGAAATAGGGAAACTTGGTGAGTGGTTTGGATGAACCTTCACATGCGGTGATCCTAGATAGCTGCCCTTCTTGCGCACATCAAGAGCGGTGCAGGGGAAAGATGAAGAGATGCGGGGGTGGGGGGGGGAGGATGTGCCCTGCTTCAGCTGATCACAAGGTTGGAGGCTTCTCAGAGGAGAGTGAGACCCTGAACAGGAGATGTTGGGGTGGGAGTGATGCTGTCCTCTGCCACCCATTCTGTGTGTCTTGTCCTTCTGTTCCATTTGTCTACCCTTCACATGAGCAACAAGAAATTGAGAACTCAAGAACTGGAGACTAAAAACAGGCCAGGAAGATGTGTAGAGAAAGATTGCAGGCTAACTCAGTCTTCTTAGACCCCACGGGAAGTTCTTTCTGGGCTCTCTGGCTTATGTCCATGTCAGTGGTCCCAGAGTCAGCAAATGCATTTCTCCCATCTGACTGTTGGAAAGAAGGACATTCTTGGTCCTCACTGAGGATGGGGGATGGTCTTAGACTTGGAGAGTGGCTGGAAACACCAATCCCAGGTGGCTTGTTTCAGCCTTGTCCCCAGTAGGGGCCCACTGTTCCTTTTTACAGCCATTTTGATCTTTTGCTCTTTAGTTCTGGTAACTGATCTGTCTCAGCCAGAAAAGATAGTTGGCTGCTGGTTAGCTTTCTCCAGAATTTTTCTCTTTCCCCGTTTTTCCCAGGCCTTCATATCTCTCTTTAAACTAGGGACTGGCTGATTCATGTCAATGTATGACAAAACCCACTGCAATGTTGTGAAGTAATTACCTCCAACTAATAAAAGTAAATAAATAAATAAAAAATAAATAAACTAGGGACTGTGGAAGTCATCACTCCCGTTTTCTTTTCTTTTTGAAATTTGTTCTTATTAAAGAGTTCTGCTGACCCCTGACCTTTTACTTCAGGCATCAAATTTCACATTTGCTTGGTGGTTTGAGAGTCCCCCATCTCCATCTCTTGGGCTTCCCACCCAAACACAGGCCTGAAGACAGGCCTGGCTTCTTAGGGCTCCACCCACCCCATTGCAGCTGCTCTGTAACAGCCCTTCAGCCATTTGAGACTTGGCTTGGGGGCAAGTTTCTTCTTTAAATACAATCTTTAAAACTCACCTTTATGTTGATTTCTAAAGTAGTACATGTCTGCAGAGTTAAAACTTGGAAAACAGAGACGTTAATGAAAGTCAACCATAATCCTGGGGCTCAGAGAATGGCAGAATGTTTCATTTATTTTCATTCATCTATTTTCTTTCACTCTCTTTTTGAAGTGTGTATGAATGTGTGTGTACAGGTATGATCATTTAGCATAATTGGAGTCATTTTGTATCTTTAGTAAACAAGTTCTTGTTTTGCTTTCATTTTCCTGGCAGCTCCTGGTGTGTTTTTTTGTTTGTTTTTTTTTAAGGTATATTTATTTGACTGAGTCAGATCCTAGTTGCAGCATGTGAACTCTTAAGTTTTGGCATGTGGCATATAGTTGCCAGACAAGAGGTTGAACCCTGGCACCCTGCATTGGAAGCTCAGAGTCTTAGCCACTAGACTACCAGGGAAGTAACCCCCACTAGCTACTGTTAACATGACTCTTCGTGTGTCTAAATTTTGAAGTTAAATGGTCACAACGTGTTCGACTTACTTAATGATCACACAGTCACTTTTTTTTTTTTTCCATTTAATCCCCATTTCCACTTTCACTTCCCCTCTCTTTTAGAATGGTGATGATGTTGAGTTTTGTACTGCTTACATCAGGTACTATTTTAGAAACTATGTTGCTACATTTCATTCTCAGAATAGTCTACAGGGTTAGTGCTTGTCTTAGCCTTCTGTGATGGATGAGGAAACTGAGGTTAAGGAACTTGCCTGCAGTCACACACTTGGGTACAGGACAGAACTAGCTTTGAACCTTGTCATCAGTTCCCTTTGTGGTCCCCCTGTGAGCACTTTTTGGGTCAGGGGCATGTGCTTTAATGGAGAGGGTGGACTGTAATTCAGAACAACATGTTTCCCAGTTAGTGTGGGAGAAGTTGGGTGTTAGTCTTGGCTTGGTTGCTTCTATGTTCTGTGACCTTTGGCAAGTTATTTCACTTCTCTGGTCCCCTGTCGGCCTTCTCAGCTTTCAAGTTCTCTGCCTTTGTAGTGGAAAAGCAGAATAGAGGCAACACTCAAGGACAGATCCAGAATGACAGGAGCATCATCCACTCAGATTTTAGGGCATTTATATCCGGCCCTCATTTCATGTAGGGAAGTTTCTTTCCTTATTGTTTTTTGTTGCTGTTATTTTACTGCTATTTGGATGAGCAGGAGGACTTCCTTGACTGTCTAGTGAATAAGAATCCGCCTGCCAGTGCAGGGGACACGGGTTCAGTTCCTGGTCTTGGAAGATCCCACACGCCACACAGCAGCTAAGCCCGTGTGCCAAAACTACCGAGCCTGTGCTCTAGAGCCCATGCTCCCCAACAAGAGAAACCACGGAAATGAGAAGACTCCTGTACACCATAACTTCGTGGCCCCTGATCACCGCAACAAGAGAAAGCTCACGCGGCGACAAAGACCCAGCACAGCCAAAAATAAGTAAATAAAAAATGAGCAAGAGAAGCCCCACCGAGGCCATGAGGTCTTCTTGGATGCTGAGTTAAAGCGGTCCTCTTGATAGGTTAATCCCATGACACAGTTCCTATGAAGACTTTGAGTTCTTGGGGCTTTGGTGGCTGACCAGCAAGTGAGGAGACGGAAGGCCACGTGCCCCGTGGTCACATGTGCAGGTGCCTGGCCCCCTGTCACATTTCTGGTGTCTCTTCCCAGATGTTCTCTGAGCTGTTGGCCAGAGGGCTGTGCTGGGAGACTTGCGTTCTTTAGGGGCTGCGTGTGCTGGTGGCCAGTGGAGAGGGACACGGGCCGGGCAGGTGTAACCACTGTATGTTTCCAGTCATTGGTGATGAAGTGGTTCACCTGGTACCACAGGTACTTTTTTTTGCCTTTTTAAACTTTTTTATTTTGTATTGAGGTATAGCTGATTAACAAACAGTGTTGTGGTAGTTTCAGGTGAATAATGAAGGGACTCAGTATGCATACGTGCTTGTGCCTAGTCGCTCAGTTGTGTCCAACTCTTTATGACCCCATGGACTGTAGCCTGCTAGGCTCCTCTGTCCATGGAGATTCTTCAGGCAAGAATACTGGAGTGGGTTGCCATGCCCTCCTTCAGGGGATCTTCCCAACCCAGAGATCGAACCCAGGTCTCCTGCATTGCAGGCAGATTCTTTACCGGCTAAGCTACCAGGGAAGCTCATATACA
The DNA here is from genome assembly GCF_910594005.1 of Cervus elaphus. Lineage (NCBI taxonomy): Eukaryota > Metazoa > Chordata > Mammalia > Artiodactyla > Cervidae > Cervus > Cervus elaphus. Next base: position 24,547,929 of record NC_057817.1, on the reverse strand, counting down.
TACATGTATCCATTCTCCCCCAAACTCCCCTCCCATCCAGGCTGCCACATAACATTGAACAGAGTTCCCTGTGCTATACAGTAGGTCCTTGTTGGTTATCCATTTTAAATACAGCAGTGTGTATATGTTCTTTCCAAACTCCCTAACTACGCGTTTCCCCAAGCCTTTCCCCCAGTGAGCATAAGCTCATTCTCAGTACCGCAGATACTTTCCCAAGGTTCTGTCCCCCCACACCAAGCCCAGAAAGAAGACAAGGAGAACCAGAAGACGCTTGTCTTACAGAGTAGAGTTCACTCCCATGCAGTTTCCCTTCCCCTTTCATATAGATTAAAAAAAATAATAATTAAAAAAAAAGGGTTTTTGCTCTTGGCTGGGATCCAGCAGTTGACTGAGAAAGCAGCCCGCACTGAACCAGGGCCGCTTGTTCACTCCGTGGGTGTTGGTGACCCTCTGGGGCAGGGTCTGGTCGTCACGTCCCTGCCCCAGCTCCTCTGACAGATGACTTTATTTTTCTAGTGCTCTTTTCCACTGTTTGCCGGGCATCTCTGAGGAAAGGCTGACGTTTTCTTCTTTATCCAGTTCTCCTAGAGACAAACAACAAAAGCCTACCTAGTAAATTTTTTTCTGTTGTGTACTTGGAAAATACCTAGCTTTTCCCCGGAGAGGGGACAGCTTTTGTTCTCTCCTATGAGGTGATCTGGGGACTTTATTTCAAAGTTGGAGTCCTTAAGATAGCAAATGAGGATCACAAGGAGTCCTGGTGATGTCTGTGCTGTGGGAGTCTGAATTAAATGGACCAGAGCAGTCATGAAGCGCTGAATGTACATTGAGAACATGTGTGGATCAGTCACGTTATCATGCTCCCTGAGGGAGGGGCAGTCATATTGATGATGATGATGATGTGCTGATAATCAAAATCATAGCATCATCATTTGCTGAGTACTTCCTGTGTGTTAAGACCATGTGATATGTGTGAGGTTTTTAAAAAAATTGCTTATTTTATTTATTTTGGCTGTGCCGAGTCCTCGTTGCGGTGAGCAGGGGCTTCTCCCGGGTTGTGATGCCCGGGCTTCTCCCTGCAGTGCCTTCTCTTGTTGTGGAGCGCGGCTTAGGGCACACGGTCTTCAGTAGTTGTGACCTGTGAGCTCACTAGTTGTGGTGCATTGCCTTAGTTGCCTCGTGGCCTATGGGATCTTCCTGGACCCATGATCGAACCCATGTCCCCTGCATTGGCAGGCAGATTCTTTTCCACTGCACCACCAGGGAATTCTGCTATGTATGAGTTTTGTTTTAGAGGAACAAGAAACAGAGGCTCAGATTCAGTCACATGCTCAGGGTTGCCTAGTAAGTCGGAAAGCAGCTTTTAGGTGCAGGTTGAGCCCATAGTCCCCGCCTTTAACCTCTAGGCACACTGACTCCAAAATCACATTGTAAGAGAATCTGGCACTTATGGCTTCAAATTTTGAGATACCTGAAGACATTGCTTTTGATAAGTAAGACAGAAGAAAAAGGAAATTTGTTCTTTTTCTCCATTATGTTTCCATGAACTGAAAATGACATTTGTAATGAACATGACTAAAAGATCTACCATCTGATCCAGGCCTACTTTTTCATGGGTCTCAGGGCTGTACTGTATTTTAAAAGAGTTTTATTGAGGAATATTTTGCATGCTGTAAATTTCATCTGTTTTAAATTCAGTGACTTTTAGTAAATTTATAGAGCTGTATAGCCATCAACATAATCCGTGTTTAGAACTTTTCTGTTATTACCAGAAGTGGCACATTTGCAGCTGGTCTCTGCTGTCACTCCCAGGCAAGCACTAATCTGCTTTCTTTCTCTGTGAATTTGCCTTTTCTGGAAATTTCACATAAATGAAATCATTCAATGCATGGTCTTTTGTGTCTGGCTTTTTTTTTTTTTCACTTAGCATAATGATTTTGAGATTCATTCATGTTGTCATATGTATTGATGGTTCATTCCTTTTTGTTGCTGAATAATATGTCACTGTAGGGATATACCGTGTTTATTCACTTCTTGGACATTTGTGTTGTTTCTGCTATGATCATTTGTGTGCAGGTACTTATGTGGACAAATGTTTTCATTATTCATTGGTAGATAGCTGAGAGTGAAATTTCCGGTACATATGGTAGATGTATGTTTAACCTTTTAAGAAACTGCTAAATTGTTTTCCAAAGTGGCTTAACATTTTACTTTCACACTACTGGAGTATGAGAGGGGTTCTGTTGCTCTACAAATTTGAAACTGTCTTTTCAATTGTAGCCATGCTAGTGGGTGTTTAGGGATGTCTCATTGTGGTTTTAATTTGTATTTCCCTAATGACTATTGATTGTGAGCATCTTTATATGTGCTTATTAGATTAGATATTCATATATCTTCTTTGGTGAAATATTTGTTCAATTTTTTTTTTTTTTGCATTTTTTTACTTGGGTTGTCTTCTTATTGAGTTATAAGAGTTCTTTATTTATCCTTGATACAAGTCCCTTTTCAGATGTAATTTTAAAATATTCTCTTGCATCTGTGGCTTGTCTTTTCATTTTCTTGATGGTGACTTTTGAAAAGCAAAGGTTTTTAATTTTTGCCACACCTCCTTGGCTTGTGGTATCTTAGTTCCCTGACTAGGGATTGAACCCATGCCCCCTGAATTAGAAGCGTGGAGTCATAACATTAGACTGCCAGGGAAGTACCCAAAAGGTCTTAATTTTGGTGAAGTCCAGTTCATCTATTTTTTTCTTTTGTAGCTTATGCTTAGGCTGTGCCTTTTAGCCCGTGTCTTTGGTTTGTTGTTCGTTTAGGTGCTCCAGTTTTCACTCTTACATTCTCCCTGGATCCTGCATATATTCTTCTTTGAGGACAGAAGGCAAAGCCCAGACTCCAAGTTCTCTTGCTAATATTTTGTGTTGGATACTCTGTTGAAATTGTGTATGCAAGAGTCTGGCATTCTGTTTATGAAATTTTGAGGTGAAGATAAAATTAGATCTGCCTTGGAAGTTTATAGTTGAGAGAAAAGAAGAAACTGCTGCTCTATATGAAAGTGTTTTCTTAAAGTTAGTGGGTGCTTCTCTATTTACTGATCACCATCAGTTATAATAAAAATCCCTTATATTGCTTTGAGTTTTTTAGAGTTTATTCACTTTTATCATCTAAGTCTTTTTTTCAGATAAGTAATAGGGTTTAAGTACAATGGAAAAGTATTTAACAAAAATAGTTAATATTTGAGACTCTGATGTTACTTAATAATTTTTCTAGGCCTACCAAGAGTACTTTTCAATGTTCACCATTTACAACATAAAGATGAGTTGGAGGAGAGGTAAGCACTGGGTTGTGTCTACTAGTGTGATGAATTTCAGCCATAGTCAGAATCATAAGACTGCAGAGACTTATGATTCTGGGATGGAAGAGACTTTAAAACTCTGGGATCCTTAGTTTTGGGACCCACCACAGGATCCTTAGATTGCTCTTGCTGGCACATAATCGTCTGTTCAGTAGCCCAGCGTGTCCAACAAAATAGAGCTTCTCAAGCCCGTGAGATCAATTCTTGGATGACTTTGCGTACAGGAAAATTACTTCACATATGGAACATAGCATTCCCCTGTAATTTTCACCCTTTGGCAACACACAATGACATAGGGCCATCCTCTATTGGCATTTCTTCAGATATTTAAATGTAGCTACCTTAAACTTCCACATTTATAGGTCCACATATGCCCTATTCCATCAGCTATTTTGTATTTAATTTGGATTCCAGACCTATGGCTATCCTGATCACTCCTTGCTAGATATGCCTTAGATTATCTGTATCTTCTGTGCCCACACCAAGCCTACACATCAGACATGGCCTGTCTGGTAGAGTTTACTGAACCTATCAGTTCCTTTGATGCAGACAAGGGCTGCCTTGTGGGGATATTTAGCAGCTGCATTGCACTGTTGGCACATGTTAAGCTTGTGGTCAACCAAAACTCCCAACTTTTTTTCCTCCTGTGGATTTTAGACAAGCCAGTTTTCCATTAGTCTCTTTTATATAATTACTGTTTTAAACATAAATTCAGAACTTTACAGTTAATATTGTTATTTAGTATTAATGTTAATACTAACAGTTGGCATCTGTTGGAAATGTACCGTATTGGTCTTGTTGGGTTTTCCCCAGTATTCACCCTTTAGGACTGCTTTGAATCTTGTTTCTTCCCTTTCTTGTTTTCTTTACCAAGAAACTTCTGTCTGTCTGTCTGTGGAGAGAGATGTTTGCATATCTAGTACCTGTCCGTCTGGATGTCCTCTCTCCCCAGCTATGTTTTGGTTTTGGCAGGTTCATAGTGATGACAGCTCTGTAGGAGGCAGATCCAGGGGTAGGGATTCGAGCTACCTAGACTTGTGCACATGTGTTTATGTACTCCTCCATGGACCTTCTGGTCTAGGGGTAACATGGCTCATAATTAACACATCTCTGCTTTTTTTGTGGTTCGTCAGGTTCTCCAGATCATTGCCCTATGTGGCTCACATACTGATAATTATGAAGCACGTAGGCCCTTTTAGAAAATAGTGACAAAGAGAGATTTTAAAACAAAATAGAGGAAGGAAAAAGATGGGCAGTATTTTTCACTTTTACAATCTGTGACTCACTAGCTCAGCTCTAACTTTTCTTTCCCAGTCTGCTCTATCTTCCTGCTTCATGATTATTTTCAAGGCATTAGTGACCCTTCTGTGCTGTGGATTGAGAGGGTTTCTCAACTGCTCCACATTAGAAAGTGAAATGCCCTTTAAAAAATGTTGTCCTTTAGGTTTTCAGAAGATATGTTCCTTCCTGAGCAAGGAATGGGGCTGTTTGCTGGAGAACCTGACTTGATTCATACAAGAGCAGATTCAAAATAGGAGAAAATATTTTCAAATTGTGTATCTGATAAAGAAACTGTATCCAGAATATATATGAAACTATTACAACTTCACAATAAAATCAACCCATTTTAAAACAGACAAGACTTTCAGTGACTGTGAAGTTGGAGAGATCCTGGCTGGACCTGGATCTCATTGTCTTCCCAAACCTTGGACCCTTCCTTGGAGCCCCTCAATGAAATGGATTGATTTTCCCTTCCCCAGTACCCCCAGTCCCTGAAAAACAGCATCAACAAAAACAGGCAAAGGATTTGAATAAGCATTTCTCCAAAGAAGATACACAGATGGCCAGTAAACACATGAAAAAATATTCAGCATCACTAGTCTTTAGTGAAATGCAAATTGAACTGTAATGAGGTACCATTTCACACCAACAAGAATGGCTAAAATAAAAAAGACAGACAATAACAAGTGTTGATGAGGTTGTGGGGAAATTTGAGCCTCCATATATTGCTTGTGAGCTTGTAAAATGGTACAGCCACTTTGGAAAACAGTTTGGTACCGCCTCAAAATGCTAAACACAGAATGACCATATGGGCCAGCATTCTACTCCTAGAAATGTAAACATATGTCCACACAAAATGTGTATAGATTGTCTTCTGATTGTTGAGTTGTAAGAGTTTTTTAAAAATACAGTTCAGATCCAAGTCCCTTGTCAGCTGTGCGATTTGCAATTATTTTCTCCCATCTTGTCTTTTTACTCTGTTGCGGATGGCTGTTTTTACTTTGCTTCCCAAAGTTTTAAATGTTGATGAAGTCTAACTTATTTACTTTTTTCTCTTGTCACTTGTGCTTTTGGTTCTGTATGTTTTTGAAGTACTAGAAATAAATTGGCTTATTTTATAGTCTGGGCTGATGTTGCTAACTGTGAGTAATTGAATAATTACTCTTTGTAGAGAAGACTAACAAGCCCACGTGACTCTCAAGTTCAGTGTATTGTTTTCCTTGTTTACCTTTGTATGACTCCTTTACCCAAACACTTAGCATGGTATTGTATATATAATAGATGCTCAAAAAATACTTATTGATTAAATCTAGAAAGGAAAAGTTGTTTTTGCTAAAGACCACAACTGTACTTTTTTTTTTTGAGGGTGGGGTGTAGTCTTGAAGTTCAATTCGTATTTCCACTTACTGTGCGGCATTTCCTAAGCCACTTAACCTCCTTGAGCTTCAGTTTTCACATTAGTGAGAGAAAGACAGTAATGTGTGTCTTGGAAGATTGTTGTAAAAATCACATCTAAAACCCTTTGGACATGTAGAGATTCTGCAAATAGCAATTACTGTCTATATCAATTAACTGATTTGTCTCTCAGTTTCTCCTTTAGTAATAATGGGAATAATGCGCACCCTTAGCCGTGATAGTGGTGTGCATGAAGATTCAGGAGATACTGAACTCAGTTGTTTCCTTCTTCCTTTGATAAGTAAAATAATCCATTTCCCAGAACCTAAGAAGAACCTCCCTTGATCCCTGACCACCTCTCTTTTTGTGGAATTCATGTTGAAGGAACTTTGACTGTTTTAACTAGTTGTACTATTTAGTCCAGAAATCATGGGCCACATGGCTTAGTGGTTATCTAAGTTAAAATTAACTAGAATTGAAATTTCAGTTCTTCAGTTGTACCAGCCACAGTTCAAGGGTGGAGTAGCTACATGTGGCCAGTGGCTACCATATTACAGTGCTTGTACAGAACACTTTCTTCATTGCAGAAAGTTCTGTTGGACAGTGATGGAGCAAAATGGTGGCAATTTTAGGTGACATTCTGTTCAGCTGCAGAGCCTGTGAGATAAGGCTTTTCTGTAGATCTATTCAAGTAACACCTTCCCCACACTTTTCCTCCCCCACTTAGGGGGTTCTCAGTCTCAAGGATCTTGAATGCCTTTGAGTCCTGGGAAACAAAGAGTTACATAATCCAGGATGCTTTTATTCTTAGTTATTTTAGAAACTTCATGTTCCTCTCTGCTGATGCTGTGCCTTTTTAGTAAGTTTGGTCATTAGGGAGGCCAATAGGGGGCCCTTTTGGACAGTTACGGTTGAGTGACTATCATAGTGACCTGAGGGTGGGAGGCAAGATGCTTCCAATATCCCTAATTTTATGTGTGGTTTCATGTGCTAGGAAAAAACTGTATTGCAAATAGCTATTCAGGATTCTGGAAATTTTTTTCCAGTTATAGATTTAAGATAATATTCTAGAGATTGGGGTCTTTGGAGATAGTTTAACAAGGAACCCCTGAGCATTCCTCTCTGACTGGAGCTGAGTTAAACTGACCTCAGTGAGTTTCTTTCTAAAGACTTTGAACATGTTCTGATTAGATTTTGATGCCCTTGCATTCTTCTCCTGGACTTAAATAGGAGGACAATTAAATTTCTTTTGTTGATTAGATTGCTCTTACGTCTTCTTTTCTCTTATTCTCAAAATCTTCTGAAATGATGCTCTATGTGGACCATTCCTAGAATTTATGGGTGCCTTCCTGGGTTTGGGATATACCTCACATGGATCCTGAGGATAGTTTCTTTTTGACTTGATTCCAGTCATGAAAACATGCACTGAATGAGGGGCCATGAGAATGCATAAGGTTAACATTCTTTCCTATCTGCTTTTAAGTGTTGACTTTGCCAGGCCAGGTAATGAGCCCACTGTCATTCCTAAATGGCAAGAAGTGGTTAATTTTAGGCTATTTCAGTTTTCAAAATGGAAATTCTAGTGTGTGTGGTGTGTGTGTGTGTGTGTGTGTGTGTGTGTGTGTGTGTATTTATTTATTTATTTACTTATTGTGTGTGTAAAAGAGTATATGTGGCTGATTTCTTTCTTTCTTTATTTATTTATTTATTTTTTTTTCCAGTGGGTTTTGTCATACAGTGATATGAATCAGCCATGGATTTACATGTATTCCCAATCCCGATCCCCCCTCCCACCTCCCTCTCCATATGTGGCTGATTTCTTATTGACTAAAAGAAAAATGCACAATAAATTTTATTTGAGGACCTTAACTGAGGGCTATAGCCTGGAAGACAACCTTTCAGATAGCTCTGAGAAACAGCTCTGAAGCGGTAAGGGGGAAGCCAGAATATATATGACATGTTTGCTGGGAAAAAAAACAAACATGTGGTCAGACATAAAAAGATTACTGCTAATTGCAAAGAACAGCATCTCAAGTTAAATGCTTCTCTATCTATGGGAAGACTGGGGAATCTGGGGTCATTGAGATTTCTCCTTAGATATCTGTCTTAGCTTCCTCAGGACCAGTAAGTACTTGAAATATGGTGGTGGTGGTTTAGTCACTTATGTCCAATTTTCGTGATTCAATGGACTGTAGCCTGCCAGGCTCCTCTGTCCATGAGATTTTCCAGGCCAGAATGCTGGAGTGGGTTGTTATTTCTTTCTCCAGGGGATTTTCCCAACACAGGGATCGAACCTGCATCTCCTGCCTTGGCAGGTGGATTCTTTTACCACTGAGCAACCAGGGAAGCCCACTTGGAAGATGCTTTTTTTCTTTGTCCTGAATTCCCCTCAGGCCCATCGTGGATGAGTGACCCACGATGACACTGGCTACTGGCTGGATCCTCACAGGATTGGACTGGCAGGCAGCATTTTTATTTTACATTCTCAATGGATAAATCTCAGTGGATAAAGCACAACTAACCAAGTTCTTTCCTGGAAGAAGCTCAAGACCTCTGATATGTTGGTGAGCATTGTGACTCTCTGGAGAAGAAAATAGTATATATTTTCTAAACTTGACCTCGGGGCCCTTGTATGGCCCTGCACCTTGGGGACGGGCAGCCTGCGGAACACTTTGGGAACTGCTGACCCAAGGCGGGTGTTCTGAGAAGCAGGAAAACGCCCACTGTGGGAGAGGGCGAATGGAGCAACTTTGAAAATACTTCTGCTTTCTGTTTCTCAGTGGTATCTCAGTTTTTGTTTCTCAGTGGCTATTTTTGACCCAAACAGTAGTCATCCGAAGTTCTTGCACACACAGACCCATGTCAGATAAAAGTGCCCCAGACCTTTCTGAATCAGGACCATCATCATCTGGCCTGAAGAGAAGGTAAAAATTGCTCTCTGAATTTTTTTTAAAGAACCTTTGAGTGAGGCTGCTAATTCACTTCTTTTGGGCTTCATTTAGGGTCTGCTAAGTATACATTTCTGCTTCAAAGTACCATCACATTCTAAGAAACAAACAATTTATAGGCAATTTTTTACATGATGAGAATCCATTAATGGCTTTTAGAAGATATCTAAAGCTCTGAGGGCAAATTTTGTTGTCAAGGGGATAGATTATATGTGCATCTTGCTTCTATTAATCCTTTTCTAGGCAGATTAACTAAATGAACTTCTCTTTAACTTGGGTAATAGTCTTAGCCAGGACAGTGCCTGATAATGGTGACAGCCATAATAATAGCTAACATTTCTTAAGTCGTCACTGTCTGCCAGGCACTATCCTAAGTACTATTCATGTATTAACTCATTTAATCCCTCAAAAAAATTCAATGAGGTAACTGTGGTTTTTCCCACTTTAGAAACTGGAAAATATAAGCATTCTATAATAGTGAAGGCTAGAATTAATTATTGGTTCTGTGTTCATACCAATGAATAACAAAGCTTGTTTTACAGTACATTTTTTTTATTTGAAGAGAGTGCTAATTTCCATCAAATTCTGTGTAGTATGTAGTGCATAATTGATTTTGCAGTTTATTTGTTCTTAAGATATCTATCATACATTTTATATGTAAATTTTATAACTTCTAATTTGGAATTCTTAGATGTCAGTAGATGCTATAAAGATAGAATTTACTTATGTATTTATTCAACAGCCTTTTCTTAGGCTAGTTTCTGTATTCAGTGCTAGGAATGCAGAGTTGATTGAGCTGCAGCCCCTATCCTCACAGAGATGTCATCAGATAAGAAAGAGGAATAATCATCTAAACAGTTAGCATTTCTGTAGTCACAGCAAGGAAACTGATTTCTTGAATTTTATTTTAAAAATGTCAAAGAGAAAACATTTCTAGACTTCAGTGGGACAGGAAGCTGGGGAGAAACCACAGGTCTTGGTACCTTTTTCTAGCTTTATTGAGATATTATTGACATATATAAGTTTAAGGTGTACAATGTGTTATATGTATTATATATATATAGCAAATGATGGCCAAAATAATGTTAGTTAGTATTTCCATCCCCGCTCATAATTACCCTTTTTTGGTGTGGTGATAACATTTAAGATTGACCTTCTTAACAACTTTCAAGTATGTAATACAATATACTATTAATTTTAAGTCATCACGCTGTATCTTAGATCCTTAACTTATAGCTGGAAGTTTGTACACTTTGACCAACAATTGCCTGGAGAAGTCCATGGACAGAGAAGCCTGGCGAGCCACAGTCCATGGGGCTGTAAAGAGTTGGACAGGACTGAGCGACTAACTAACACACGCATACGTACTACCACAGTTAAAATAGATAGCCAATGGGAGTTGGCTATGGATAGCCAGTGGAAATTGTTATCCAATTTCTCAGCCTCTGGCAACCACCATGCTACTCAATTTCTATGAGTTTGGCTTTTTAAGATTCCACATAGGTTGGGAAAATAAGATCCCAGAAGCCATGCAGTGTAGCAAAAAAAAAAAAAGATTCCGTCTATAAGTGAGAACATGCAGTGTTTGTCTTTCCCTGTTGGACTTACTTCCCTTTGCATAATGCCCTCGAGGCCCCTGGATGTCTGTTAAGCCCCTGGCTTGTTTCCACCCAGAGCCGTCAGCCTCAGAGTGAAGCATGTTGTGCTGCTGAAATGCAGGCTTCTCACCACTTGGGGAGAGGGGTCTTCAGGAAGAAAGAACCACGTGCTGTGACAGGAATACCAGTGGTCCCTCAGTGATCCCCTGAAGCATCCTCTCCAGGGCAGGGTCTGTGTACTTCTCTGAATGCAGATGGAGAGAGAAGAGCCAAGCTGCAGGGAGAGTTTTCCAACTGTGAAGAGCTGTGAGAGGGGCTGGCAGCGTGCTTCTCCTGCTGGGTCTCCTTTGACACAGGGTTTGGGGTGTTCTCTGTGGGAAGCACCAGGCCAGGGCCCTGTTAGCCACATTAGGCCTTGGCCTCCAGGCCCGTACTTCCTTGGGTGAATCATTTTTTTCCCTTTTGTTTTTTAATCAGAGGACAGTTGCTCTGCAATATTGTGTTGGCCTCTGCCGTACGTCAGCATGAATCAGCCACAGGTATAGATATGTGTGTGTGTCCCCTCCCTCCCACCCCCTCCCATCTCCCACTCCATCCCAACCCTCTAAGTTGTCACGGAGCACTGGGTTGAGCTCCCTGTCACAGAGCAAATTCCCATCGGCTCTCTGCTTTATCTGTGGTAATGTATGTGTGTGTCAGTAGCTCAGTCGTGTCCAACTCTTCATGAGCCCATGGACGGTAGTTCACCAGCCTCCTCTGTCCATGGAATTCTCCAAGCAAGAATACTGGAGTGGGTAGCCATTCCTTTGTCCAGGGGATCCTCCCAGCCCAGGGAATGAACCCAGGTCTCCCATGGTAATGTATGTTTCCATGCTATTCTCTTAATTCATCCCACCCTCTCCTTACCCCACTGTGTCAGTTGAATCAGTTTTAAAGGAAAACAAGTGGAAGCTGAGGGTGGGGTGAGGGGGGTGGGAGGCAGAGTCTTCCTGGGACGTTTTGCAGAAAGTGCCAGTTGATAGGTAGGGTTCCAGGCTCTTGGAAAAGCCAAATCTTGCAACCAGCCCAGGCCCTTAACAGTGGCCTGAGACGTGCCTCTCCCACCCTCCAAATCCACCTCTCTGCTTGGTGTGCTGTAATAATTATGCATTCATCTGTTGGGTTGTACCTCTCATAGATGTGATCCTCTCTAGATAAAATGAACCACTGAAAGGAATGTTGGGAGGTTCACGTTTTTCAGTGTATGCTGGGTGCTTCATACGTGCCAGCCGTTCTAAGCACTTTTCATGTCTGTAACTCATGTATCACCACAGCCCTGTAGGTGTGTATTACTGTCCCCATTTAACAGTTGAGGAAACTGTCAGAGAGGTTGAATGACTTGTCCAAACCAAGACTCAAATTGGGAAGCCAGGTTTTTGAGGACAGTGGTTTTGTTTCTGCCTCAGACAGGAATCTAGTTAAATCACCCTGAGAAGATGGAGATCCTTTTTGAAAAAAGGTCATCTAGATACATAGCTCTCAACTCATCTTTACTAGCGTGGCTCTTGTGTGATTATAGTAATTGTCTTTGGATATGACCAAGAGACGGAGTCATTTTTGGTTCCTGGGTTTCTGGCCTGGGTGACTGGGTGATGTGATGAGAAGTAACAGGGACTTAAGGAATTCACTCACGTGGTTTTTACCTCTGGGCCAGGAGTCTTGAGTTGAATACAATGTGATATAATATGGTTCCAAATCAGAGGGGTCGGGAAGGAACCAAGATAAGAACAGTAACCCCATCCCTGCCTCTGCCCACGTCCCATGGTTCCCTGACAACCACTTCCCCGTCTGTGGTTACCTGTCAGAATGTCAACTTAGGTTTCTGTCTGTTTTGTTTATTCCTGTTTTCCCAGTACTTGGCACATTAATGGTATTCAGTATCTATTGAGTGGATGACTAAAGGAATGAATAAATCTCACATGGCTAACCATTTTAGCTTTCTAGATAGCCGCATGGGAGTTTATATCCTGTTGTATATCCTGTGGAAATGGCAATGACAGAAAGACAAATGCTGTAATGCTGGTTTAGAAGAAAGCTTTTAGAACTAACTGCATTATTGCTCTGTTTACTGAAATAAAAATGCACAATGTGAGAGCTGTGAGTTTCATTTGGGGACTTCCAGGGAACTACAGCTGAGGAGACAACCTCTCAGATAGCTCTGAGGAACTGCTCAGTGTATATGTGGGTGGTCACTATAAATGTGATTTTGGTGAAGGGCTACATAAAGCACATATCTTGTTACGAAGTTGTTGATAGTAGGAGGAACAGACATCTTAGTTTATGGTTTTAGTACTTTTCTAAGTATGGGAAGGTGAAAGAATCCAGGTTTATAAAAATTTCTCCTGAAAATACCTAACTATTTAAAGGTCTATTGTTTCAGTTTTCCCAGAGCACAGAGTGCTTCATTGCTAATCTCTGCCCTGAACTCCTTTCAGGGTGTGTTAAAGGTCAGCCACTGCAGTGGCTAGTGACTTAATCCTTGTAGAGCTGATGGCCGGTGACAGTCTTTAGCTGGCAATGCTGATGGAAGACTAAAAAAATAATAAAATATTGATAGGCTTTCAGTCAGCTCAGTCACTCAGTTGTGTCTGACTCTTTACACTTGTTCTAAATCTTAGATAAGAATTATCTGCATTTGATAGGAAATGGATTGATTGATTAGACTGTGAAATAAGGTAAAGAATTTTATATTTTATTTATTCCTACAGTTGTAGAACTTGCTGGAACCTCTCAGGGAATTTTTAGATGATTTTATGATTAAAAGAAGAAATAATATTTGTTAGGCTTTGCCTATATTCCAGAGTCTGTTCTAAGTGCTTTATGTGTATTAACATTTATTCCTCACAACAACCTCATGAAGTAGGTACTATTATTATTCCCATTTTACAGATAAATAAACCGAGGTATTGAAAGACTGTCCAAAATTACACAGAAAGTAGATGATAGGTCCACATTAAAATCTGGATAGTTTAGCTCAGAGTCTGTTTCTTAATACTTATACTCTAGTGTCTTTGATATCCAAAGTACTCTGAAAAATCTTGTTAGGCAAAGGAGAACCTATTTCTTTGAGAAAAAGAAAAAAAAAAAAAAAAACAACAACAAAACTTCTCTGCCACTCATATTATTCCCCCTGTCTGAAATGCTCCCCTCTATAGTCTGACTCTTCTAGAAAATATCTAAATATCTAGGAAATATTAAAAAAATTTTCAACTCAATCAGGATAAAGCTGGTGTGATGTGAGGCAATTTCAGCCTTTTTTCTTACTTGATTTCATAGTTTATCCACCATGACACCATACTTCTTATGAACTTTATTTTAAAATTAGCATTCAAATCAAAAGAAAACTTATAACAATCTAGTTTGACTAATACCAACTTAGCTTCAATAGTGTACACTCCATTTCTGTTCCTCCTCCTCTGTGCTGTCATTGCCATGGATGGGCTTCCCTGTTGCTCAGACAGTAAAGAATCTGCCTGCAATGCAGGAGACCCAGGTTTGGTCCCTGGGTGGGAAAGATCCCCTGGAAAAGGGGATGGCTACCCTCTCCAGTATTTTTGCCTGGAGAATTCCATGGACAAAGGAACCTGGTGGGCTATGCCCATGGGGTTACAAAGAACTGGACACAACCGAGTGACTAACACTGTCACATTTACCCCACCATACACTGCGTGCCCCAAAACAAGATTTATCTTATGTATCTGCCTTATTAGTAATATAGGAAAAAAGAGAAGTCATAAATTAAAAGTACAGTAATGCTTGTTTTTATATTTACCTGTGTGGTTACCTTTACCAGTGTTCTTTATTTATTCCTATGGCTTTGAGTTTCTTTTCATTTTAGCCTTCTTTTATCATTTCTCAGGGAAGCTCTTGCTGGTAGTGAACCCCTTTATCTTTCTTTTATATAGACATTAATTTTAATTTCTCTTTCATTCTTGAAGGATAGTTTTGTTGGATATAGAATTCTTGGTTAACTTTTTTCTTTCAGGACTTTAAATGTTATTCCACTGTCTTCTGGTTTCCATGGCTTCTGATGACAAATCAGCTATAAATTTATTGACACTCCCATGTATTTGAAGAGTCACTTCTCTATGCTTTTAAATTTTTCTCTTTCTTTGGGTTTTGACATTTTGCCTATAATTTGTCTCCATGTGGATCTCTGACTTTATCTTTCTTGGAGTTTGTTGAGCTACTTGTAGTATATACAGTAAGTCTGCAGCATATGAACCTCACTTAGATTCTGTTCACTTTTCTTCCTTCTTTCTGCTGCTCAGATTTGTTAATTTTGATTTTTGCTATCTTCAAGCTTGCCGATTCTTTTTTCTGCTTGTTCAGATTTGATGCTGAACATCTCTAACTCATTTTTCATCTCAGTCATTGTACTTTTAACTTCCAGAATTTATTTTCTTTTTATAATTTTTATTTTTTTGTCAATATTCTTTTTGCTTATATCACATTTTCTTATTTTTATTAATGTTCATAATTTCTTTTAGCTTATTGAACAGGTTTAGCACAGTTGATGTAACATCTTTGACCAGTAATTCCAATGTCTAGGTTTCCTTGGGGATGGCTTCTGATGCATTCTATTTCTTTTCCTGTGAATGACCATATTTTCCTGTTTCTTGTATACTTTGTATTTTTTTTGTTGTTGTTAAAAATTCTATATTCTGACTATTATCACGTGGTAACTGGAAATCTCATTCTCCCACTCTTCAGGGATTGTTGACCTTTTTGTTGGTGAGAGCTGCTGCTATTTGTGACATTTCCACAGTGGTTGTTGCAAATATGCATTTCTTGTTGTATCTGACCACTGAAGTTTCTGTTCCCTTACCTTGGAGGTCAGCCAGTGGCCTGACAAAGATATATTTAAATGTCTAGCTCCAAAAAGAAGGGTTTTTTTTGTTTTGTTTTCTCTTTGTTTTTTTTTTTTTTTTTTTTGCCTCACCATGCAGCATGTGGGATCTTAGTTCCCCAACCAGGGATTAAATCTGTGCCCCCTGCAGTGAAAGAATGGAATTTTAGTCACTGGACTGCCAGGGAAGTCCCAGGAGGGATTTTTTTTTTTTTTTTTTTTGGTCTTCTGAAATTTTCCAGTGAATGCCATCAGTGAAGCTGCTGCCACTGAGAGGGCTAAAACCAAGGAAACTGTCTGCGTCAGTGCCTCGAGCACCACCAGATCAACCAGAGTGCACAACCCCAGATTTTTAGAGGACAAGGTCCTCACGCCCATCCTGGCACCAGTCAGCCATGCCAGGAATGTGAACTGCTCTCCCCACAGCTGTGATGGAGCTGAGGAATGGAGGGTGGTGGCCAGTTTACCCACACTGCTTGCTTAAGAAAGATGAGCAGCCTCTTTCTTCATCAGGCACTCCCCAGGTTGCTGTAAGTGTCCAGATAGGTTCTAGGTTCCCAAATAGTTGATTCCCACCACTTCTTCCACCTTGAGTGGCGGGATGATCCCTCGAGCTCCCTGCTCTGCCATTTTTCATGACATCACTCCTGAAAGCCTTGTTTTAAACGGAAGAAACCTGGTCTTTATAGCAGAAGGGTATCCCCAGGGAGAAGCACCGGCCAGAAGCTCTCTTCTTTCCATATCTGTTGGGTACCCTGTGGGGTCTCTGCCCACAAGGAGCTCACTGGAGGGGAGATGGGGCAGGTAAAATAGGAAACTTAAATTCCACAGAAGTGCTGGAAGTGCTGTAGTGGAAGAAAGGACAGAAGGCCCACGGGGCAGAGGAGCAAGACGTCAGGACTGCTGTAAATCTTTGTGAATAAAGGAAAACTTTTTTTTGCCAGACACCAAAGTTTTTTTGTTAGCTGAGGTCCAGACAAAGGGTAGTAAGTGCAGGGGCCCCACGCTCAGCTTCTTGCGTATCCCATCTTGCCACCCTGCAGCTTCTTACATCCTGTTCACGCCTGAATCTCACTCCAGTCACACTGATTCCCCCACTGTCATTGAGACTGCTCTTCTTTGCTTCAGTGTCAGCATTTCAGAAGCCTTCTCTGGCCACCCTATTCAACATGGCACAGCTTCCTCTATCTTACTTTGCTTTATTTTCGTTCCTAGTCTGGGCACTCTGTGGTATTCTGTTTATGGATGGGCAGGTGATATTCATTTATTTAACTGTTGCTGATTTCAGCACCACTGCGTGCCAGGCACACCGCTCTAGGCTCAGTTGACAAGACGAAGCCCCTGATTTTGTGGGGTTTATGTTCTGGTGTGGAGAGGCAAGTGTAAACCAAATAAACGAATAGGATAATTTCCGGTAGTGGTAAAGGTACCAAGAAAATAAAGTAAGGCATTGAGATAGAGTGATAGGTGGCTGGGGGAGAGCTTGGGATCTATAAGCCCTTTGAATTTTGAGAGCCAAAGTCTTCAGATAAAGTATAATAATAATTGAGTTCTTCCTCTTTGCTTAGCACTGTGCTGAGTGTTTTACATGGATTATCTCACTGATCCTCCCACAAATCTTACTAGATGGCTAACATCCTTTCACAGATGAGCAAACCAAGGATCAGGGAAGTTAAATAAGTTGATGAAATTAGCTGGTAAAGCAGTGAACCTGTGTCTTAGATCTTTAGACTCTTTCATGCTAGTGTCTGAGCTTTGACTTTTTTTACTTGATGACATCATTTGCCATTGCAGAACCATGATGGGTGAAAGATTTCAAATTTGAAAAACCAAAAAAAAAAAAAGAATTATCAGTACAATCTGCTATAGATAAAGAAATAATAGGCTGTTGATATGTAAAGACAGTTTCAAGATTATCATAGAAATCCTGGCATGATTGGTTCTCCAACTTAAGAAAACATAGATGTAACAAGTGTATATGTTAAAAATTAATTTACATGTAATAGAAACAAAATACTAATCCTAACTCAGATACTTTTAAAAAAGTTACCTTAAAGATGTCATGTTTCCTCTTTCTTTTTTGGGACTGTGAAGTTTAAATGAGACAACCACAATATACACTTCTCCTTAAATCCTAATTGACCCCTGTTTTTAGATGAGAGGAAAAGAAACTAGTGTCTGAGATGGTATTTCATCATTTTCCTCCCTCTCACAGAGAAATGGCTATTGTGTGCGCTCTGGTGTACCCAAATATAGAGGAGGAAAAAAACCTGCTTTCCTCTACTGTTCTAGGTTTTCCAGCTGAGCCCTGTAAATTAAATTGACAAAAGACAGATCAACAAGAGAAAAGCAAACAGAGGTTTATTAACATGTGCATCATGCATACCTGTGGGAGGACTCAGAGATGAGAAACTGAAGAGGTTATATATAGCATTTTCACAAGAGAACAGTAAATTTCTAGACAAGTGATAAGACAAAGGAAAAGGACCTGAGGATTCTAGGGTTGGCAGGTTGTGAGAAGATAAATGTATAAGGAAACTAATGGAAGATAAGGGCTTGTTTTAGCAAGGATAGTTATATAGAGTTCTCTAGTGCCATAGCGAGTTCTCTGGGCTGATAGAATGCCTTGGTGATTAACTTCTGTCCTTCCTGGAAGAGAGAAGGGTGGATGACCATATTTTCCTGTTTCTTGTATACTTTTTTTGTTGTTATTAAAAATTCTATATTCTGACTATTATCACGTGGTAACTGGAAATCTCATTTATCTTCAGCTGAAAATAATCCTTATGTTAAAGTAGCTTATTTTGGGGCTGATCTGTTCTACTCTTCACAAGCTATGTGTAGATCCTTATAGAGTAAATCATTTTTTTTCCCCACAAAAGTGCCTACTGTGTTCTAGGCAATATTTTAGGTTTTGGAGATACATCAATAAACAAGAGAGTAAACCTCCCTCCCTCCTTGGAGCTTACATTCTAGCTGGAGAATTTAGGCAGTAAGGAAATACATGAAAATAATATAAAATACATCAGATGGTAAAATTTTATGGGGAGAAATAAAGCAGGGGAGAGAGGAAGAAGAGTGTGCTTTGAGGGAAAGGTTGCAATTTAGAATCATCAGATTAAGTGATATTTGAGCAAATACCTGCGAAAGGTGAGGACGCGAGCCTGTGGGTTATGCAGGAAGGTGTTCCAAGCAGAGCAAATAGTAATTGCCTAAGCCAGTGCTGGCTGGAGTGGCTGGAATGGGGAAGACTGGAGATGAGGGCAGAGACATGATTGGAAATGAGTTGTAATAAGAACCTGGAAGGACTTGTAAGTATTACAAGACTTCAGCTTTAATCCTCAGTAAGGTGGGAGTCAGAGAGACCCTGGCCTGAACATCTAGATGAGTATGGTGTCCATTTACTGTAGAAGGTCTTTACTAAGGGCAGAATTACGTGGGAATTAGAAGCTCATTTGGGGGCATGAAATGCCTACTAGATATCTCGGTAGAAATGTCAAGTGGGCAGCTGAATATAAAAGTCTGGAGTTCCAGGATGGATATTTGACAGCAGCATGCAGATTGCATTTAAATCCATGAACCCAGATGAGAACACCCTGAGAACTGGTGTAGACAAAGGGGTCCGGGACTCAACTCGGAGACACTGCATTGGTTGGAGAGGCGAGGATGAAGCAGCAAAGCCAGATCAGAAGTAACAGCACAGTGGGGTAGAGGGAAATATAGAAGAGACTAGCATCCTGAAGTCAAGTGAAGAGCAGATGCTGCAGATCGCTCAGTTAGGATGACCAGAAATGGACCACTGGCTTTAGTAATGGCCCCTGGAGGTCATTAGTACAATTGCATTGGAAGATGACTGCTGGTCAATGCCATCTGTCAGGACTTTTCTCTGTAAAGTGGGCTCAGTTGTACACTGTGGCTTACATTTGACTTTTTTCTACTTTACCATCCAGGAAAAAATGGTTTCTATATGTGTGTGCTCCTGGACGTGCAGTTTTAGATCTGAAGGATATTCTAGTACAGCCGCCTCCTTTCACATCTGTGAAGGGCAAGGCTTGGACAGGTTGCGTGATGCAAGCAGGTTTGCTCATGGTAGAACCAGGACAACCCTGGGCTTCCAAGTGCCAGGCCTGCTCTTTTGTCTGCCACACCTGGCCTGCCTTGCTAAAAAGTGCCGAAGGTCAGAGAAGGTCAGCTCTAGTGCATGGGGAAAGTGGCTCCTATCTTGTCCCTTGAACCCTTAACCTTTCTCTCTCTGATAAGCCTGTTGAGCACTGGGCTTCAGACACTGGGCTTGGATCTCAGTTCTTCAGCTAACAAACTATGACTTTAGACAAGTTAATTCACCTCAGCCTCAGCTTCTTCATCCACAAAATGGAGGTAATAATGACACACTGTTGTGTTGTAAGGATTAAAATGTCGCCTGCCTTGTGGAGTTCTTTGGACAGTGCCTGCCAGGACCTTTTGAATGTTCCATACATGGTGGTTCTCAAGATTATTAGGATATTGGGATTTTAGTTTACAGGGCATTGCTCATGTTAAAGCCATCTTTAAAAAGATATTTAATTGATGACATTGCCTGGGGTTTATTTATGAAACAGATTGACTAGCATTACACCCACAAATCTGTTCAAATTTTCCCTAAAGAAGTTACCAGATGTCTTTTTTTTTTTTTGCCTAGTTGCTGCTACTGGGGGGAAAATGCCAACAAAACAACTCAAGACAACGTACCGCACACTCAGGGCAAATACATAATTTGTTCCCCTTTTATCAGCGCTGAGAAAGGAGAGCTGTCAGTTTCCAACTCCCCAGCTCGCCATCTCTCATGCAGGAAGGAGCAACATAAGGAGTAGCCGGACGTGCCAGCTTTACCTAAGACCTTTCAATCCAGGAGTTCAGTGTTGCTAGCCTTCAAGATGCTTAAGGCTTCAGTCAGTCAGTCAGTTCAGTCGCTCCGTCGTGTCCGACTCTTTGCGACCCCATGAATCGCAGCACGCCAGGCCTCCCTGTCCATCACCAACTCCCGGAGTCTACTCAAACCCATGTCCATCAAGTCGGTGATGCCATCCAACCATCTCATAAGCTTAAGGCTTATCCTCACAATTTATTAGCATCTCTGTGGTTGCTGGTAGGAAAAAATGCATCTTTTCAAATGAATCTGCACCAACTTACTCTTTTCAAAACATACTTCAGAATTCATGATAGAGCAAAGTAAGCGGTAAGGAGGTTATAGATTTGCCTTCCTCAAATCAGTATCTGCTTAAAAAATGACCATTTTTAGCAACAGCAGCAAAGCATTTCTTAATTCCAAGCCTTTCTTTCTGTCTTTTTTGTCAGTGAACTGTTTTCCTGACTCTGTGTGTATATGTGCACGTGTAAACACACATGCACTTGTTTGTGTAGCACAGAGCTTGAGAAAGAAGAGGACAGGAGCGTAAAGAAAATGTGAGTTACAGAATATTTTTCAGAACTGTTACAGCTCAATTTCCTTAAGCACATACAATGGGCTTCCTTGATGGCTCAGTGGTAAAGAACCCACCTGCAATGTGGGAGATGTGGGTTTGATCCACAGGTCGGGAAGATCCCTTGGAGGAGGAAGTGGCAACCCACTCCAGTATTTTTGCCTGAAAAATCCCATGGACAGAGGAACTTGGCAGGCTACAGTCCAAGGGTTGCAAAGAGTTGGATGTGACTGAGCCCAGCACAGGCACATACATGGACTTGAACTCACTCCAAAGTATTGGGTTGGCCAAAAAATTCGTTCATGTTTTTCTATTATATCTTATGGGAAAACATGAACAAACCTTTTGGTCAACCCTATATTTTTGCCTGTATTATTAGAATACCTGATGCAGTGAATAGGAAAGACTAATGTGTTTAAATGGTCATTCATAGCATTATTTTTTTTTTTTTTTTGGATTTAGCATTATTTATCTACATTTATGCAATAGATACTGAAATCCCAATTATGTACCAGACACTATGCTTAGCATGGGCCAATAAATAATAACTTATGCTAAGCTCTTTTAATTAGCATTAATATTATGCAAATAACATAAAAATGGTAAAGAATTCCACATTACAAAAGTACAGTTAAGAAAATGGGTTGCTTTTCCATGCCAGGCCATTTGATTTTCTTAACTTGATTTCCTGAGAACATCACAGCATATGTACTTATGTAGGTAGCTTCTTATTCATATCATCTTGTTAGTTTTTCAAGTAAATGAGATACTTTAGAGAGAGTTCCACCTGTTGTTTTTTTTCATTTAGCAATTGCTCTTGTTAATATGTTAGCACCAACCGATCTACCCCACTGGTTTTATTATAATTGCAAGGCATTCTACAGTATGGTTATATCATACTTAAATTTGCCAGACTTCTAGCTTATTTTAAAATGAATACATTACTTCTTGCACTACAGAGTTCTCTTTTAATGAGAATTATACAAAATAATGTCTCTGCCACCCTACTGCTAGGACATAAGAGATTCCCAAAAAGTATTTGCAGACTGGATAAATAGATTTTATTTACTCATGTATTATGCATATTGTTTTCATTTATAGATAATGAAAAAGTAAAATTGAATGGTAAGCATTCTCACATATTCCAAATTAATGGAGTCCATGTTAATGAGGTTTGTGTCCTATTACCTGCCTTGCTAGCACCTAATTAGCACAGTGACATACTCAGTAAAAGTGTCTGTAACGATGACAACATGAAGAGTTTTGTTGTCCATCAGAGCGAAGGCGGGTAATGGTAGTGCTTTACAGAGCAGCAGACTTGGAGGCACATTTCATTCTGTCTGGCAGGTATTTTAGTTTGAATGACTCACAGAGACCTTCAGCTGAAACAGTTTAGACTCTGGGAGTGTATGAACACTGGTCAGATTGTTCTCAGAGTTTTTCAAACCATTAGGGATCTGACTCTGAAAACCCAAGAGCTATATTTGGGGAGGGAGCTTCCATTCCTTTGGCAGAGACCCTCTATGTTTCCTTCAGACATACCTTCTTCAGTAGACAGATGGTCTACTTCAAGGTCATCTGACAAAGTAGGTGTTCTGGAAATTGGTCAGTTGTGTCTTGTCTGCCAATCAGATTTCAGGTGTCTGGGATACTCGTGGGGGCTTAGGTTCCCTGCTAGCTGTCATGGAGGTCCCTGAGAAGTACACAGTGCAGGGCATGCCCCGAGGAAGCTCTCCAAGTTGCGTGGGGAGACGTGACCCTGCCTCCAGACAGCACAGGATATGGTGTATTTTGGCAACAGAGAACAGAGGCGCTGGGTTCAGATGGCCTGGACTTGAGGCTCAAGCTGGACAAACTGTGTGACCTTGGCATGATGTTGCTTCAGTTTCCTCATCTGTAGATTGGAGATAATAATAGTACCTGCATCACTGTGGGGATCAATGCCTTAGTACATGAACTGTGTTAGCGCACTGCCTGACGCAGGAGTACTTAGTAATTGTTAGCTCTCATCATCATAACCTCCAGCTCTACCAAAGGGAAGAGATGATAATAGCTCCTATAAGTTACTAGGCATATAAATGCCAGCCTCTGTGCTGACTGCTTCACATTCAGTATCTCATCCAATCCTTAGTGAAGTGAGATGTTTTATTTTTTTTAATTAATTTTTCTGGAAGTATAATTGCTTACAATGTTTTGTTAGTGGGAAAGATTGAAGGCAAGAGGAGAAGGGGATGACAGAGGATGAGATGGTTGGATGGCATCACCGACTCGATGGCCATGAGTTTGAGTAGGCTCCAGGAGCTGGTGATGGACAGGGAAGCCTGGCGTGCTGCAGTCCGTGGGGTCACTAAGAGTTGGACACGACTGAGGGACTGAACTGACTAACTGTACAGCAAAGCGAATCAGCTCTCCGTGTACATATATCGCCTCTTTTGGATTTCCTTCCCATTTCGGTCACCACAGAGCACTGAGTAGAGAGTCCCCTGTGCTATGCAGCAGGTTCTCATTAGTTATTTATTTTATATGTAGTATCAATAGTGTATATACGTCAATCGCAGCCTCCCAAATCATCCCACCCCCTTTCCGCCCTTGGTATCCACATGTTTGTTCTCTATGTCTGTGTCTCTATTTCTGTTTCGCAAATAAGATCACGTGTACCATTTTTCTAGATTCCACATATATACATTAAATATGATATTTATTTTTGTGACTTCACTCTGTATGACAGTGTCTAGGTCCATATACGTTTCTACAAATGACCCAATCTTGTTCCTTTTATGGGTGAGTAGTATTCCATTGTATATCTTTATTAATACCACATCTTCTTTATCCATTCCTCTGTTGATGGACATTTAGGTTGCTTCCATGTCTTGACTCTTTGAATAGTCCTGAAGTGAACATTGGAGTGCATGTGTTTTTTTGAACTATGGTTTGAAGTAAGATATTTTAAAGATGAGAAACAGGCTCAGAGAGATTAACTAGCTGCCCAGGATCACATAGCTATTAAGTGATTTGAATCTGTATCTGACTCAAAAACCTCTGCTCTTCCTGGTAAACAGTATTTCTAGGGGAGATAGAAGGAAGGGATCTTCCCTGTGTGGCTAAATAACAGGCTTTAAACATGTGCCCAAGGTCAGAGCACTTAAACATGTGCCCAAGGTCACACGAGAATCCAGGTTTTCTTAGACCAAATCCCACAGTGTTTCTGGGCGCTTGTAGGGCTGACATGTCAAGGGGGACAAACCAGAATGTTTTTCTCCAGAGGAGAGAGCCAGGCCCAGGGCCTTCATGGAGGCTGACTTGGGATAAAGGTCAAGGACTAACTTCTGGACGAAGCTGTCCGACATGCAGTGAGAGAGAAGTGTCTTTCTCTGGAGTGTAAGAGAGTTTGGAGGGAAGCAGTCCAGAGTTAGTTACGATGGATCCACAGAGTCATCCGGGACCCAGGGCATGGGCTTCTGTTTGTTGAACCTTCACCCTGAATCCACACTGAGAACGAGACTAGGGTTCTGGCTTCTGGCTTCCCAAGGTCTTTCACTCAAAGCCGTTTCATCAAATGAACAGAAGCTGTATATGCCTTTTGAAAGGCAGACTATGGAAGATTTATTTTTTTGCTTACTGGTCTTCTGTCCTCCAGTGTTTTCTTGATTTACTTTTCTTTTATTTCCTGCTGTTTTGCAAATTCAAGACTATACATCTTTTCAGTCTATTTAGCACCTATTGATCCTTTTGTGTGCATACCGAAGATTGCCCAGGGCATTCAAGTGCCAGTCAAGAATAATTACTGTGCCAGGTAGTGGAAATAAAAGTGACAACAAATGAACCCTTGCTCAGGACAGGGAATTGGGGGAAGTCTAGATTTGTTTCGTTATGCTAGAAAGAAAATACCACTTGTTAGAATGTTTCCTGTTGCAATCTTCTATTTTTCTATTTTTTAACCTCAATTTGCTCCTTCATGGGGGAAAAAGTCATATTTTAAAAATGAAATCATTTATTCAGTTGTTCTGAGCAGTATAGGTGCCATCTCTATTGTAGTTTACCAAGTAGCAAGAACTACAAATACAGTTGAGGAAAGTGAGTGCTGTGATGGAATAATTCCAGGGGCTGTAGGCATACACTGGGGAGGTACTCACTCAGTATCTAGAGGGAAGGGAAGTTTTCCCTCAACTCAATTCAGGTCACACTAGGGTGAGACCTAAAGGTGCTAGGAATTAGCTACAAGAAGAGTTTTCCAGTCAGAGAAAGCAACCTCCACAAAACTGATGGACAAAGAGAATGCTCATGCATTTGAGGAACTAAAGGGGGGTTCTGCTTGGTGGAGAGCCTGGAGGCAGTCTGGTCAGTTGTGGCTAGCTCACAAAAATCCTATGAACCACGTAAAGTTTCATTAGGGCATTGAGATGCCATTATAGGATTAAAACTGGGAAATGACACCTGAGATGTGAGTTGCAGAAGAGTCAAGCCGGTGAGGGATGGAGAGTGTTTCAACACATGCAAATGCCCTGAGGTGGAAAGAGTTGGCTGTGAATGATAAACCTAAAAGACCATTAGTTTGGTAGGAGTGTGGGGGGCGATGGGGAAGGGCCCTGTTGAAGGCTGGAGTCTCCACTTTGAGTCTTGAAGTCATTTAATGATTTTTTACTTTAGTCTAAGAAAATCATTACTTGAGCCTCTATGTAGCAGATGGACTTGGGGCAACAGTAGGAGATAGAAACCAGCAGGGAAGCCATTGTGGTATAGGTAAGAGAGGTTGACGCCTTGGACTAAGATCGTCCAGTGGAGAAAACAGAGAGGAGCGGCCCAATTTGTGTATAATTTAAAGTCCATTCTACAGGGCAAGAGAGAAGGATTAAGAGGTAATGAATTTCAGAGATTTTTTTTTTTTTTTTTTTTAATTTCAGAGATTGTAACTCATGCGGTTGTTCACAGTAGACTCAGGATGGTCTACTGAGTCTACTCAGATGGTCCTCAGGATGGTGCTGTGTAGTTTCCCAAATGTTAACAAAACGACTCATTGGCCACCTCCAAGGAGCTCCTTGCTGTGGGGCAGGAAGGAAGCCTGAGGTTCATAGTGCGATCATACAGTGTGTTTGCTTCTTGAGCTCAGTCTTCATTCTCCCTTTCTCTCCTCCTGGGACCTTTGATCCTTCGGTCTTGGTTCCAGTCTCTCGGTTCTAGTAGAGCAAGGGTAATCCCTCTTCCACGTGACAGGTACTCCAAGAAAGCTATCCTGTTGACTAGTCCTCCTCAAGGTACACATCCCCTTCCCTCCAGCCACTCTTCATGGGTCTTGCTGTTGAAGTCCTTTGTCAACTTGGCAGTCACCTTCCTTCTGACGCCTTCCATTGTGTGGTGGTGTCCTTCCTAAAGCATGATGAATTGCGTCTGGCTGTCACCTTGACGACAGAGATAAAGGCCTGTGGAGAAGGAGACACAACCTCTGTGTTTCGGTTTATAAAAGGTAACAGGTACTCATAGAAGAATATTGAAAAAACAGAAAAGTATAAGGAAGAAAAGTGTAAATCCCTGTAGTATGATCTTCTCAAGATAATTAGCTTAAATTTTGGTTTAATTTCTTTTAATTTTTTATTCTCTGTATACTTGTTAATATTTTTTGATGGGTAACCTATAGGTCTCTTTCTTTCATATTTAACTTTTTCATGTCATTAAAACTTCTCACCACCATTATTTTATTTACCTATTTCCTGAGATAATAAATTGTTTCCAGTTTTTCACTTTTATAAAGAAAATGCTTTGCAGCACATACAAATCTTGTTTGCATGTCTCATCTCCTTAGGATACTAGCATGGAATTACAGGATGCAAACATTTTTGGGGGGTTCTTGGTACATGTGGCCAGACTGTCTTCTGGAAGAGACTTATCCATTCCTCTCCATAGCCCCCTCGACAGGGGTAAGTGGATTTGTCCATTTCAATATGTCCTCACTCTGTCCAGAGTAGATGATAAATGGAGATGCAAGTCCCAACTATGAGGAAGGTCGGCATAGAAGGGACACCACCAATTCAAACAGCTAACATTTTTGAGTACCTACTTGTGTGCTGGTTCAAAATTGGGAAAGGAGTATGTCAAGGCTGTATATTGTCACTCTGCTTAATTAATTTATATGAAGAATACATCATGTGAAATTCTGGGCTGGATGACTCATAAGCTGGAATTAAGATTGCTGGGAGAAATATAAACAACCTCATATATGTAGATGATACACCACTCTAATGGTGGAAAGCGAAGAGGAACTAAAGAGCCTCTTGATGAGGGTGAAAGAGGAGAGTGAAAAACCTGGCTTAAAAGTCAACATTCACAAAACTAAGATCATGGCATTTGGTCGCATCACTTCATGACAAATAGAAGGGGAAAAACTGGAAACAGTGGAAGATCTTATTTTCTTGGGCTCCAAAATCACTGCAGATGGTGACCGCAGCCATGAAATTAAAAGACGCTTGCTCCTTGGGAGGAGCAAGCTATGACAAACCTAGACAGTGTATTAAAAAGCAGAGATATTGCTTTGCTGACAGAGGTCTGTCTAGTCAAAGCTATGGTTTTTCCAGAAGTCATGTAAAAAAGAGTCCTGAGTACCAAAGAATTGATGCTTTTGAACTGTGGTGCTGGAAAAGACTCATGAGAGTCCCTTGGACAGAAAGGAGATCAAACTAGTCAATCCTAAAAGAAATCAATCTTGGATATTCACTGAAAGGACTGAAGCTGAAGCTCCAATAGTTTGGCCAGCTGATGGGAAGAGCCAACTCATTGGAAAAGACCCTGATGCTGGGAAAGATTGAGGGCCAGAGGCTAAGGGGGCGACAGAGGATGAGATGGTTGGATGGCATTATTGACTCAATGGACATGAGTTTGAGCAAACTCCAGGAGTTAGTGGACAGGGAAGCCTGGTGTGCTGCAGTCCATGGGGTCGCAAAGAGTCAGATACAACTTAGGACTGAGCAGCACTTGTATACCAAGCACTTACTAAGTATGTCTCATTCATTTGTACTTAGTACTTCTCATGTAGACACTGCACATCAGTTGTTATTGGTGGTGGTGTAGTCACTAAGTTGTGTCTGATTCTTGCGACCCCATGGACTGTAGCCCACCAGGCTCCTCTGTCCATGGGATTTTCCAGGCAAGAATCCTGGAGTAGGTTGCCCTTTCCTTCTCCAGGTGCCGTTTCCTTTTCTAGGTGCTATTACAGGTAGAGAAATAGATACACAGAAGTTAAGTGATTTGCCGAAGGGCACACAGATAGTTTAATAGTGAAGGTTAATTCTGGTGTAAGTTACCGACTATTTGACTAAAAGAGACTTCAGTTTTAGGTTTTTTAAAAGTAAAGCTTTTTCCAAGTGTAACATACATACGGAAAAAGGCACTTGTCTTCAGTAGTGTTACTTAATGACTTAGCGTAGTTACCACATCTGTGATCACTATCCAGATGAAGAAATGGAATATTATCAACCTAATCATTATTCTCTACCTCTTCCTCATTTCTGATATTGTAGTTTAGTTTTTCCCATTTTTGAACCTTCTATAAATAAAATCATATTCTATGTAATACCCTCTTTTTGCTTCCTTCCCGCAACATTTTGATTGTGAGATTAATTTATCATATGTATTATTAACTTATCTGTGCATTTTTACTGCTGGAATGCATTCCTGCTGTGTAAGTCTATCACAATTTATCATTTTACTCTTGTTGAACATTTGTGTTGTTTCCAAATAATGAGCATTTTTGTATAGCCAAAGGCAGATGTGTTCTTCAGGCCGAGGAGATACTGTTCTGTAGTTCTCTATTTCTCCATGTCTAAAACATTAAAAACAAACTCACTCTTCTCTAGCCAGGGCAGCCCTTTAGGAGCTCCTTAGTAAAGGACTTAGTACTGTAGCTTCACAGTACAGCGCTCTAGTGATTTAAACCAGAAACACAGAACAGAAACTTGAGATGCCCCAGCTGCTGGTGAAGATGCAGAAACAGGTCTCATCAACTGTATATTTCATTAAATTAAAGAAAAAACTTTGTGTGTGAGAGAGACAGATAAGAGACAGTGAGAAAGGACACCCTCATGTACCTGGAAAGGCACGAAGGCTGGGTGTCTCAGTGGACCTGCTGAAGGAAAGGGCTGTAGAGCCTCCAGTCAGAGGACGTGGCCGCACTTCTCAGGGTGATGCTCGCTCCAGTGAACGGGTCATTAACTCTGCTGATTCTTTGGGAGGAGGAATGTTGCTCTAATTTAATTAGGAATCAGGGAAGCAAATGACAATCCTCTCCAACCTGCTGTGCTGGATGGAAGGATGCTACTGGGATGTCATTCAGGTCTTCCAGGTTTACGGGAGAAGAATGGGGGACAGATTCCAGGTGTCCTTCTGGGGAGCTGCCTCTCTACCCCAAAGGAGTGTGAACCCTAGAGAATAGGGTCGGAAAAACCTGGTCAGTCCCCCAAGTTAATCGTGTCTGAACTGGGAAGATTAGGAAAGCATGTGGGAAAAGTTAGAACTAAAGCCATCCTGTGTCATGGAGCCAGTTGACACCTGTTTTCCTGGTGCGGTTGTTAATAGCAGTACCTTCTCACTCCCAGAAGTGTCCTGATTTGTCCAATAAATTATATGGTCACCGACTTAGACACAGTCTTTGAGGCTCTGCTACTTACATGCACTGTGACCTTAGACAAATTTCTCCCCCTCTCTGAGCTTCATACCTGCCCCCCAGGGTAGTAGTAAAGATTAAATGAGACATTAGATGCTGAGCCTTTAGTCCTCCTTGGGCTCAGAAAAAGGACTTGGATTTGAAGGCATTTCAAACATTATCTTTGCTGTTGTTATCATCATAGCTGGAATTTTCTTCAGACAATGATAATAAAACTGCGAATGTCTGAGACAGCAGAGGATTGGGAAGCTGTGCATTTTCTCCATCTTACTTTCCAAAGAATTTGCTTTTCTTCTTCCCAGGATAAAAGAGATAATTAGTTGTCAGGGCTCTCCTTCAGGGTTATACCTCCAGATGAAGGTGCTAACAGCTTTTGAAATGTAAACCATCAAGACTGGATTTAAATGCCTCGGTTTTCACTTTATGGGGCTGATTAAGAAATCCTACAATAATATTCAGGATTTAAAGGGTGACATACAAAATAGTTTATTCTTCTTGTCCTACTGTACTTATTAATAGCATTTCCTTTCACTCTCAAATGTGTCTAAGCTTGGATAACAAACTGTATGGTTGTCTTGAATATTTAGGACTGTGTAAGCGCCTGAACAACAGCAAGCTTGTCTTGAGGTTAGGGGTTTTGGACTAGAAACAAGGCAAATATCCATAAACAGGAGAATATGTAAGTTAATTGTGTTATATTCCTACAATGGATTATTACTAAATATTGATGCAAATGAATGAAGTATAATTATATGTGTAAACGTGGATAAAACTTGAAAGATAAATATTGAATGATGCAGAAGAATGTATAATTT
Organism: Cervus elaphus; assembly: GCF_910594005.1. NCBI lineage: Eukaryota > Metazoa > Chordata > Mammalia > Artiodactyla > Cervidae > Cervus > Cervus elaphus. The sequence continues at coordinate 24,517,543 of NC_057817.1, read as the reverse complement.
CATTTACATGAAGTTTAATAAAAATATATAATCATATACAATTATATGATTTATTGCTTAGGGATATATATATCCATATACATGTGGAAATATATATATATATATAGGGAAATTATAAGGAAAAGCAAAGGAATGATTCATTCAAAATTCAGATTGGCATTTGCCTGTGCTGGGTGGGAGCAGGTAGGGAAGGCAAGAAAGGGCTGGGAATCCTAGAAGGACAAAAAGGACTTCAAAGATATTGATTTTTATTCTATTTTGTAAGCTGTGGGATGGTGTGTGGGTGGTTTTTTTTTTTAATTTTAAATGTGTGCACCTGTTATGTACATTCTCTTGATTCCTTGAAATATATTTACCCCCCCACAAACACACAAAAACAAATATACAAAGAAAACATATACATAGCATAAAATAAAAATACAACACGATGTTTGTCATATCAAACTGTACACTTTGTGTGTTGTCTTGGGTGATTGTTCGTGGTTGAGTGAACTTAGGGAGATGGTGAGCTCTGGCTGAGCAGACAGCGAGGCAGTTTGATGCACCTTTGAATCTTTAAAACTAGTTTGGTCTTGTCTCTTTCTCCTGCTGGTGCTGCTGCTGCCACTCCTGCTAAAGCACTGGCATTCATCCAGAGAGCAGTTTGTTCCTCCCTTCCCTGGGTTGAGAAGATCCCCTGGTGGAGGAAATGGCAACCCACTCCAGTATTCTTGCCTGGAGAACTGGATGAACAGAGGAGCCTGGCGGGCTACAGTCCACAGGTTTGCAAAGCGTCGGACGTGACTGAATACTCATATACGACACACATATTTTAATTCTCGGAAAAGTGCAGTGAGATCCACTGTCATCTCCATTGTAAAGTTAAGGACAGCGGGTCTGTAGGAGCCTGCCCTTCGTCCTCTGCTGCCTCCAGGGCTGCCTGTGGGGGAGGCTAAGTCCACCCAACCTGGGTCTGAGCTGTAGGCACAGGCCTGACAATTTCAGGTTTGTAAAAGGCCTTCGCCCTTTTGTGTTTTTGACGGCGACATCGCTGTCAGGCTCTGCTTGCCCTGTGTCTCAGAGGCCAGTGAGTCCCTGCAGCTCTGCTAACGAAATGACTGCCCCCCTGGTGACCCTGGGGAGGAAGTTTCCAGCACCTGTGCATGTACTTGGTTGTGTCTGACTCTGCAGCCGCATGGACTGTAGCCCACCAGGCTCCTTTGTTCATGAAATTTTCCAGGCAAGGCTACTGGAGTGAGTTGCCATTTCCTTAAGGGAATCTTCCCTACCCAGGAGTTGAACCCACCTCTCCTGCATTGTCAGGCAAATTCTTTACCACTAGCACCACCTGGGAAGTCCCTTCTAGCTCCTGATATAGGTAATTAGGGAGTGGCTGTTTTATGCAGAGCAGACACTGAACCTCAGGGACTCTTGACCTGATGGATTTGGACTTAATTCTTACAAATGGGTGTGGAGGAGCTGATCTCTACAGGTTTCGGTGAGATTTGAGTTCAGAGACTTGGTGTGGCTATCGTAAGAAAAAATACATATAATGAAGGAAAAAAGGAGGGACCACTGTAGACAGAAGGAATTAGGTCTCAGCAGGAGGGACTTGCAGTTAGAGTTTGCTCAGGGGATCAGAAAGCACCCTGACCCCCAGTTTTGGATCCTTGTTCTGCCACTTACTGCTAGCTGTGAACTTTGGCAGGTTATATCACCTCACCAAGATCCTGTCTCCTCATCTGTTGTTTAGAGATGGTAGTACTATTTTGGACTGTTTGTTGTTTAGCCCCAAACCATTACTCTTTCTTTCCTTGTTAACAAAGCCACTTAAACTCAGGAAAGATGGGCCTCGTTTCTGGCCTAAAGGTGCAGACATGTGACCTTCTGGTCCATGAAATGTATGGGGAAGTCTTCTGAGAGGAATTTTTTTTCCCCTTGGGTAAGTAGGAGGTAAAAGAGGAGCACCTCTGCCTAAGCTACTTTCTGCTTCCTGCTTTGAGTGCAACAGTGCTAGGATATGATGCTTGGAGCTGCTGCAGCCATTTTGTGACTATGAGGCAGAAGACCAGGAAAATCAGGGATGCCAACCCCAAGTCCTACCATTACTGAACCCCCCTAAACACCTGGAACTGTTTCTTGTTATGCAAGGAAAATAGGCCCCTATTTATGTAAGCTTCAGTTAGCTATATTTTCTATTCTTTGTAATCAAAGAATGATTTAAAATGTATTTATTCCTTATTAAGTTCTCATGAGAATTAGACTGTATTTTTAACATATCTGGAACAGAGTAGATACATAGTGGTAGTTACTGTCATCCTTACCTCCACCATCACCCCCAGGGTGTCTCCAGGAGCAAGTCAGACTATAGGGGTGGCAGAAGAAAAGAAATGTTGAAGAATTTTGTCTCTTCTCTTCCTCATTATTTACCTTCCCTCTTATAAAAGGTTGTGCAAAGCATGGTGGGATGCCTGATATTGAAGAAAGAGTGTTAGGAGTGGAAAGGAAAAGAGGAGGGAAAAAAAGTAGCATTAGAGGGAAGTCAGCTAAGCAGTCTAGGCTCGTGGTTTGAATTTATTGCTCTCACATTTTTTTTTCCCCCAGAAATGGGATTCAGTTCTCCTGGGCCCCTGATCAAAATAAGCATTTTAAAAAATAAATGCAAAGATATTTATTTCTTATAGGCTTTTTAGCATTCATAGATTTTAAACACTGGAAATGGTAACACTCTTAGCATCTTTAATGGCTACTTCTTTAAACAGGTGCCCAGGGAATAGCATTTTTTTACACAGTAAACATTTCTGGTAAAGGATTATTATAATGAGGCAAAGTCTCTATTTTCAGCTCCCAGTTACCTTTCAATCCAGTTGCTGTCATTAAATGATGCTTGCATTTAGTTAGTGTGCTGGAAGTTGGAGAAATGAGTGCATCACCATCAAAGCGTGAAAGGCCAGTAATGTTTTGCATGATCATCACTGGAGTTGGTCCTCAGATTTTGCATCTGTCACTCTTGCCCTCCAGTGCCTTAGTTTGGGATTCTACCCGAACAAAGGTCTCCTTACTGGTTTTAATCCTTTTCAGACCCTGTTGTGGATTATCTAGTCACCCACTGTTACTTTTTTTTTCCCGCCACGACACTTTTTTGTTTTAAGCAGAGTGCCTGTGACAATTCCAAATGTGTCAGAATAATAAGGGAAAACCTACTTGATGCCACTGACAAAGCAGACACATTGAACTTGCCTTGAGGGGAAGGTTGAAAGACCCAGCTTGTCTTACTCACTTACAGTCAAATGGAGAGATGGAGATCCTGGTCCTGTTGAGAGATGAAGAGGGAAGGTCTTTGATCTCCTGCAGAACGGCTGTGTCCAGGAGAGGGGACGAGGTGACATGAGAAGATGGGAAGCCATGGGTGAGGTGGGTGAGTGAGGCTGCACTGTTGGATCTGTGGGTCAGGGGAAAATAAGGAGAAGCAAAACCAGGGCTGTGCTGAAAATATTTATCAAATGATGCAAAACAGTTACTGCTCAGTAACTACTAGAGCATGCCCTAGGGTTCCTAGGTCATGTGATACTATGTTGTGAGTTCACGGAGGAGGTCTGGGTGCTGGAGAAGAGACCAGTTGGCAACGGGACATAGAAGATGCTCGAGGCATAAGAAAATGTGGCAAAGAAATGACATGACCTTACTACAGCTTGCAAGCAGAACACTTAACTCTGAACAAAACCCTTTGTGTTGCCCAAAATGATACCGTGTAGGTAAAGAGCAGACAGGGTCTATGCCTTGTCTAGTGCCTGGCACATAGTAGGTTCTTCATGAATATTTATTGAAAGAATTAATAAATGAACGTGCCACCAAAGGATGTATCAGAAATCCTCCCTGTGTGCTAAGAGAATTAGTTTTCATGAGAACCTTCATTAGTTTTGCTTGGTTTGGTGGTGTTTGTATTTTATTTGATTTTCAAAATGTGAAACAATGGCATGGACAAAAAAGAAAAACATCATCATTTTATAGAGGCAAGAGAATAACTTTATATTTAAATAAACCAGAGAGTGGTTGAATCTCCTGTTATTTTCCCCTTTTGTAGTCTGTGTTGTAAAATAATTTATACGGGATAAAAATCTATAATCTTTACAAAGGCAGCAAGTTCGGTGTTACGAAGGGCATGCGTTAGATGGTTTGAATTATTTGTGATGAAGAATTAGAATAGAATGTGCATTTTTTCTGATGAGAAAACATGAATAGAAAATGATAGCAAGCACTTTCTAACCACAGGCTCTACATCAGAATGAAGCATGCTGTTTGTATTTTAAGGCCAGATGTCTCCTTGGGGAAGATCATGGAGGTGTCAGCTGTCATGGCAGAGTCTAGCAGAAGCTGTCACAAAAGCTTTGCGCAGTGGTTAGTTCTGATGAGCTCACATAGGAGGAGCTACATTATATGTTAGGTTTGGTGGAATATAAATTCCAGGGAGTTCATTTGACTTACCCTGTTGCTTGCTGCCAAGAATTTGGAGTGAGTTTCAACAGATGTATACTTATGAAGCTAGTAAAGTGGATCTAGCAATTGAAAATAAGAAGCAAGGAAAAGAAGAGAATACTAAAATAGTAATGCTAGCCATAAGTATTAAAATTGACCATAAGCCATAAGTATTAAAATTGATTGATTTTACGTGGAGCCTCGTGGCAGCCATGGCAAAAGAGGGAATGTGATAAGGCTCATAACTCATCCTTGTAGAAAGAAGAGAGCATACAAGTGTCTCATAGGAAGTATGCGTGCATACTAAGTCACTTCAGTCCTGTCTGACTTTGCGACCCTATGGACTGTATGCCCGCCAGGCCTATGGGGTTCTCCAGGCAAGAATACTGGAGTAGTTGCCATGCCCTCCTCCAGGGCATCTTCTCCACCCACGGATTGAACTCGCATCTCTATATCTTCTGCATTGGCAGGCGGGTTCTTTACCAGTAGCGCCACTTGGGGAGCTCCACAGGAAGTATACCTGTTCTAAAAGATTTCTAAAAGTTTCTTTAAATTTTTATTTATTTATTTTTGGCTGCAGTGGCTTTTCCTTCTGTGCATGGGCGTTCTCTGGTTGTGCACAGGCTTCTCACTGTGTTGACTTCTCTTGTTGCGGAGCACAGGCTCTAGGGTGCGTGGTCTTTGGGTTGTGGCACAGGGGCTTAGCTGCCCTGAGGCATGTGGAATCTTCTGGACCAGGGATTGAACCCATGTCCCCTGCATTGGCAGGTGGATTCTTATCCACTGGAGCAACAGGGAAGTCCCTCAAAGATGGCAGTTTTAGCAGCTGTTATTTGGGAACTGATGAGTTAATTATGATCATTCAGTTTGCTTACTTTCACTTTTTTTTTTTAACTCTTGAAGTTACTCCTTTGCCTCCTAGTCTCCTCATTGTCAGTGATCTATTTATTTTTAGAGCCATTAAATGATACAGGTCAGGAGAAGGAGGTAAATTCAGAACAGTTAGCTTTGTAGCTGTTTTACAGTTCTGGTTAGAGTCATACATGAGGCGTCATTTTGGCTAAGTTGGTACTATCTGTTGATTTAAATTTCTTTTTTTGTTCTTCAAGCCCACAGAACAGAGAATTATTTTGACTTTATATAAAGCCCATCTAGCTTTCTACTGGTCTGGGGACTGGAGCACCTATCCCAGTTGGTCATTGTTAAAAAGTGTAATTCATGTTTTCATTATATGCATTTAATGTATAGCTAATAATAATCAGTAAAAAACTTCTGTTCACTTCATAGGATAAAGTTTGTACATGGATTTTATTTTTTTTTTTTTTTTTTTTTTTAGTGGAGTGCAGTTTATTATGCCGGCGGGCCCAAGGCAGAGTCTCCTCTTAGCCAAGGACCGGATTTTATTTTTAATGACCGTATATTGTAGCATTTTGTTTACTAATTCTGTAATTCAGTTCTGTACGATTAAGTATTGATTTTTTCTTATTGAATACTCTTCAACAAATATATTTGTACATATAGTTTACGTCACTGTTGAAGACAATTCAGGTTATAGGTTTATTGGATCAAAAATATGCCCCCTTTTGCCAATGCATTACTTTCTGAAGCATGAATGAACTTTCTTTCACGTCATCATCCACAAAGGAGATAAAAAGAGCTGTTGATGAGCTAGTTATCTCCAAGCAGTTTATCAACAGCTTTTCATTTCATTTGTGACTCACTTCTGAATACTGGTTCTTCCATTAGTTTTGTAAATCTTTGCAGCTAGAGTTCTGCAAATTTTTTGTAAGTAGCATTTAGTGACGTCAGTGATACCTTCCTTTTGAAATACTCGTTTGTTATATTTTGAGTTTTGAGTATATTGCCTGTGGTGGCAGAGACTGCTCGTTATACTTAATGACTTCATGTTCATGCTCTTCTTATCGGAGCTCACAGCTCTTAGTTGGGCACAAGCCGTCCGGGATAAAGACTACATTTTGTAGCCTCCCATGCAACCAGAGGAGACCAGGGAAGCAGTTCTGGCTGATTGGATGTGAGTAGAAGTGTTGTTTGGTACCCTGCAGGATGTTTTTGAAAAAACTGGTGGGTGCTTTTTGCCCTCTCTTTCTTATTTGTTCCTTCTTCCATCCTTGAGCCTGGAACACAGTTATGATGACTGTAGCCACCATATTGAATCAGGAGAACAAGGTCGACACTCAAAGGGGGTACGAAAGGTGACCTGGAAGGTTTTGGGGTCTATGAGGACTTCATGGCCTGGAGCTAGCATGCTCAGCTTTGTGCTGCCTGCTTCTGGACTTTCACACACAACAGAAAGGCGTTTTTGTTTTGTTTTAAATCATTATTTGGAGTCTCTATTACTCACAGCTGAATCTAACCCTAACTGATGACAGAGGTTCATATAAAAGATCCTGTGCAATTTAAGTGTTGCAGACATTATTTGACATAAATATTTAATGGTTAAGCTGAAAGTTGAGACCAAAGTAAAAGCAAATTCCAAGGATTCCAAGGATTTTCTCAATTATTTTCTGACTCCTTTCTATTTAAAAAAAATCATGTTGATGGTTAAGAGTTGTGTTTCTTGAACTCCTCTTCTGTACTCACCTCACTTAATTCCCTGTGAGAGGGTACAGTTGTCAGGGGTCAGGGGAAAATGGAGTCACTGCTGATGGGTTTAAGATTTTGTTTTGGGATGAAAATGTTCTGAAATTAGATTGTGTTGATGGTTGCACTATAATAAACATACTAAACCCACTGAAATATGTACTTTAAGTGGGTAAACTTTATGTTTTATGTAAGTAGTATCCCAAGGAAGCTATTAAAAACCTTAGCAGCACTATCAGCGTTTTACAAGCTGAAGGTGTCGTATCATGAAAGCAGTCTTCTTTTACCCTCCATAGCATAGAATGCTATACTTTTTTGGAGAAGAACTTAGGGAGTTGGCATAAAAAAATACAAAGAAGAAAATGAAAATATCTTGTTTTCCAAGTTGTAAGAAAGAAAAGAAAATTTTGGCACTATTTATCCATTTCTTAAACTGTAGCATTTTGTTCTTTCACAAGTGAGGACAAAGTTAATAAAATTGAACTTTGTGTCAGAGGACTGTAAAAAATCTGAAAGCTATTTTTGCTCTGTCTTTCCCTTGGATTGTAAGTCTTTCGCTACCAAATTTTGTACACCCTTATCACTATACATGGGCTTTCCTGGTGGCTCAGATGGTAAAGAACGTTCCTGCAATGCAGGAGACCTGGGTTTGATCCCTGGGTTGGGAAGATCTCCTGAAGGAGGGCATGGCAACCCACTTCAGCATTCTTGTCTGGAGAATCTCCATGGGCAGAGGAGCCTGATGGGCTCCAGCCCATGGGGTCGTAAAGAGTCAGACATGACTGGGCAACTTAAGTACATCACTGTACATGCTCCCATATTGCTTTACGTCTGTCCTGTATTATATGCATCAGAAACTTCCCAGCTAAAGGTATTTCCTTCTTGCCTATGATCCTCTTCTCTCTCAGTTGGTGTTTAGTCTCTGCTGTTCAACTGAACTTTGATAACCAGCAGTCTCTCTTCCCTCTAATAAGCCAGTCTCAGGCAACAGTAGGTGTGTTTAAGGCTCATTAAGAAAGATTTACCCTAAAAAAAAAATTAAAAAAAAAATTAAAAAATAAAAATAATAAAAAAATTAAAAAAAAAAAATAAAAATAATAAAAAAAAAAAAAAGAAAGATTTACCCGTTAATCTTTTGAACAGGTTTGACCTGTTCAATTAGTTTAGATCTGAGGTTGTCTGTGGATTTTATTTATCATTTATTTACCATTCCTAGCTTTGTTTACCACATAAGCAAACATTGGTTGGCCTCTCCTTTCATTCCCCCTGGCTTTTTGTGTCCCACCCCTACCCCCACCCACCCATCCCCACCCCTCACCCACAGGGCTTTTTGCCTGGGTACCTGGCTCCTTTTCTTCATCAGATTGTGGAATCCTGGGAGGACCAGGGACAGCTTTCAACCACTCATGGCGCCTTGCACTGCGTAGGTGCTTAGTAATCATTTGTGGAATGAATAATTCTGGGTAGATAGAATAGGAAGTGAGCCACAGGACAGCAGTTCCTAGGTGGTAGTTTTGTTATTTAATGTCTCTGCTGAGAGAATGTTACACAACCAGCTGAGAGAAATGCATACTGCTCACTGTCTGATGGGCCATGACATAGGTTTACAAGCATGCTAACATGGCATTGAAGCACATGAATGAAACCACAAGAATGAAAATAATGTTTTGTGTTTCTTCCTGACGATCTGTGCTTAAAATTTTCAGTTTAGAAGCTACCGGAAGCACGCTGAAATGTGAGCTCTGGATGTCTTTTTCCTTTTGCATTTTTTTTGGTAGGGTTGATCGAAGCCATCATCCTGTCAGATGGTTTGACCCAGAGGAAGGTAAATTCAATCCAGAGTTAAGCACAGACTGTTTTTGTTTTTGTTTTTTTTTTTAAAGGGGAAGATAACTGTTGTGTTGGTTTCTGCATTCAACAGTGCAAATCAGTCATAACTATATATATCCCCACCCACTTGAGCCTCCCCCACCCCAATCCATCCCACCCCTCTAAGCCATCACAGAGTGCCAGGCTGGGCTCCCTTGTTACGCAGCAGCTTCCTGCTAGCTGTCTGTTTTACACATGGTAATGTATATCTGTATATCTGTCAGTGTGACTTTACCAGTTAGTCTCACCCTCTCCTTCCCCTTCTGTGTCCACCGTCCCTTTTCTACCTCTGCTTCTCCATTCCTGCCCAGCATAGACTTTTAAAACAAATGTGTTTGGTATTATAACTTGATTTGAATTGGCCATTGAGAATGTAAATGATTCTTCTCAAGAAGAATCCTGTATTTTTACACTGTTTGTTAGAACTAGGATACAGACTTGTTGGTCTTTTAATGCACCGGAACCTGGTGGTCCGGAGTCGACAATGAGAGAGTGAAAGAAGGAAAGAGGCTAATATTCCCTGGGTTACGCAGATGGCTTTCCCGCTCCAGGGAATCAGCCAGAAATAGAGAGAGAGAGAGAGAGAGAAAGAAAGAAAGACATGGGGACCCAAGCTCTGATGGAGGAAAGGTGTTTTAATCAACATGGTGTGGGCATATATACTGTCTTACAAGGTAGTTATTCTCAGCAAAGATAAAGATTAAAATTCCAGACTTACAAAACATAAGGTGATTCCTATCAAAGAGAGAGAGTTGCAAGCAATCACTTTTTACCGTATGGTTCATAAGAAGGAAGAGGGTACTTATCACCATATTGAAAAACTAACGAAGGACATGCCTGGATTCCTCAGCCCTGGGAAAGGCGTGCGTCTCCTCTTAATTCCTGCATATTCAGTACTAGACAGTACTTTGGATATTTTGGGGGACAGTTTTAGTTGTCACAGTTATGGCTGTTACATTGTTTATGAGTTGGATTTCATTTCAGGATAATAAAGTTAACATCATATATGGAGATAATAACCATGAGGGTAGGAGGACCCTCCTGTTTTCGTTTCCATGGTGCCTAATGCCAAATAAATGAATAGATAAGTTATACAACTTCTTCTGCTATGTTTGTACATAAGTTATTATTGGCATGTGATGACATTAAATGATTAGCTCTTATCTCCAGCCAGAGGGTACATATGAAAAAACAAAAGCAAATTGGAGAATACATTGTTCGTTTTGCTTTCTGTCTTCCCAGCCCAAGAAGCCTGTGGTTTTAGTGCCAGTCTGTTGTGGGTAGACAGTAGTTCTTGCTTCCATATCTTTTTAGCATACTAGGGCCATTAGAAGCAGAGGGAATATTTCTGTGTGGACCCCATTGAAGTAGACGAAATATGATTGATTATATTTCATCTTTTCTAATTATTTTGAGGATCAAATGTGGAAATAAAGTGAACTGAGTCATTGTTGTCGTTCATTTGCTAAGTTGTGTCCGACTCTTGGTGACCCCGTGGACTGCAGCATGCCAGGCTCCCTCTGTCCTCCACTGTCTCCTGGAGTTTCATGTCCATTGAGTTGGTGATGCTGTGTAATCATCTCATCATCTGTCGCCCCCTTCTCCTTTTGCCTTCAGTCTTTCCCAGCAACAGAGTCTTTGAGTGTCTCTGACTCAACTGCAAAGTGGAGATAATGCCAGCTTAGCATTGCCCTTGGAAGTTTTAAGTAGGGTCACATACATAAACTAGGTAAAGCAAAATGTAACAATGATCTATCCACTATCAATTATTTATTTAATTCTGACTTCCTGCCATTAAATCTGCTGCCTAACCAGCTGTCTTACTGTTTACTGGATATAGCTGGTGATGTTCTATCTTTACACTCCAGACCTCACTGTGCTCTCTTTCTGAGCCCTTGCTGAAATTTTTTTTCATCTTCTCTTCATCTTCTCATCATCTGCCCAGTCTGCTCTTCCCTAAAAATTTCTCTCATCTAATCTGACACAGGGGCAGCAGGAAGTGCCTTCTCCTGTTAGTCTTCTTTTCAGTCATTTACTTCTTGGAACGGTTGGTTTTCTTTCCACACACGTGTGTCTTAGCACTCTCTGGGATGGAAGGCATGGGGCTGCACTGGAAAATAGCACTCAGTGGTAGTTGGTTGATTTTCCACAGCCAGGAGACATGCTTGAGAATAAAGCAAGCCAGCAAACCTAACTCTTGCTTCCTTGAAGTTGTGTAACCAACCAAGCAATATAGTTACATAGTCACAGACCTTTAGAACAGGAAAAAGCCTTAGAGAATTACTCTTATAATAGACGTTTTCTATACTTTATATCCATCCTTTGTTTCTCATAATAATATTCAAAGATAAGTATGGTTACCCACATTTTATAGGCTTGCAGTCTAAGACCAAGAGATATTAAGTCACTTGCCTAAGGTCACTCATCAAGAAGTAGAGAAGGCCAATTGGAACCTTTCTCTCTCTCTTCAAAACCCTTGTTCCACCATTTTATTCTGCTTCTTTAGGGAAATAAAATTATATCATCACTAGAAAATAACATTTGGCATAAGAAATCTCGAAGAGTCAATGTTAAGTTTTTTTGTTTTTTTTTTTTTAAAGCATGAAATAGCAATCTTCTCCTGGGTCGAGGCAGCTGAAATGTAGACACTGACCAACAGGTGTGAGATGCCCACCATTGAAGGCCACCTGGTGTTTTGGTAGGATTTCGAAGAAGGGGAGAAGGACTTCATCCTCAGATGTCATCAGAAAACCCAGAAACACGTATGGAACACAGTAAGCAGGTTCGGATACCACAGTGTCAAGTGTATAGCCTCTGGGACCAGACTGTGCGTTTGAATCCCAGCTCTACAGTTCTTTCAGCTGCGGGACCTTGGCTAGCTTCCTTCTTTACATTCCCTGTGTCTCACTTTCTGCATTTGTAGGATACGGGGATGATGATAGAACTTGCCTCTCAGGGTAGTTGTGAAAAGAAAAGAGATAATACATATCAGAACAGTACCTGCCGTATCACAAGGGCTCAGTAAGTTTGGCTGTTACGGTTGTTGATCTTGAGGCTGAGGAAAATATTGTACAGAGAACTTTAAAAATTCCTACTGCTCAGAAAGGGCCAGAAGCTGCCGGCCTGGAGTCAGTCTGAGATACCTGGTGGGCGTGTGATCAAATGTCTCCTAACTCCACGGAGAGTCCCCCTGAGGTCCCCTGTGCACGTATGTCTGGCAGCCCTCAGAGCAAGCCGTTCCCCTGTAACAGCAGTAACAATTCTCTCTGACTGAGAGACAGGCGTAGACAGGTGCTAGGCGGTTTTGTTATTAAAAGTAAATAGCAACACATTCTATTCTTTCCCCCAAGAATTCAGAATAATATGACTTCCCAGGCGGCTGTCACTCAATGCCGTCTTCTCTCGGCTCCTGAGAAGTCCCAGGGAAGCCCTGGAAAGGCATGAATCGTTTATGAAAATTTTGTATTATATTTGCTGATTTAGGATCCTTCCTAAAGCCGGGCTTGCCTGCTTTTAGGAGAGTGCTTCTGTTATTCACGGGCCAAGGCCGTGTGGGCCTGAAGTTTCCTGTTTGGCTGGCAAGGTATTGAGGAGGTCAAGGAACGTTTCCCTGATGAGACTTGGGAAACAGTAAGGATGAGGCCTGGAAAGGAATTTCAGCCTGTTTCTTCCCTCCGCATTCTGCCAGTTTTGGCATGGAGCTCGTCTCCTTCCCCACTGGAGAATGGAAGTGAGGGACCAGCTGACCTGTTGATGTGTTGACACTTGATCATGTGAAGTGGGAAACAGCAATTATCCTTTCATCAGCTTTTAAAAAAAATTGATTTATAACATTGTTCCATTTCTGCTATATAGCAGAGTGAGTGAGCTTTACACATACAAACATTCTTTTTAAAATATTATTTTTCATTATGGTTCATTCCACGAGACTGGGTATAGTTCCCTGGACTATACAGTGGGGTCTTGTTTTTTATCCATTCTGGATGCGATAGTTTACATCTACCAACCTCAGATTCCCACTCCATCCTTCTCCCTCTGCCTTGGCTTGCCTGTGAGTCTGTTTCTGTTTTGTAGATAGGTTCAGTTGTGCCATATTTTAGATTCCATTATAAGTGATATCGTATGGTTTTTGTCTTTCTCTCTCTGACTTATTCACTTAGGATAATAATAGTTGCATCTGTGTTGTCATCAGCTTTTTTTAATGTACCTTATAACACCTGTGTAATTGTTTTCCTTTTCATAAAGGCCTTAAAACTGCACTGCTGGACGTAGGCACATGGCCCTGCTGGTTATGAGCTTATATTGCTCTGTGGCTTATGACCTGAAGCTGAGGTGATAATAACCCCGACGGGATTATTTTTCACCATGCACTGCAGAGAGGGTCCTTACCTACCCTTAGTATCCCTTTCCCTAGTATTCCAGCATCCCTTTCCCTAGGATTCCAGGAGGCCCACAGGGCCACCGTAGTGCCTGATTTCTGGGATGTGAAAAAGCTGCTGTTTAGTAGGGCTTGTGCTGGGCAAAACATCCATGGTCTCAGAAAGATGGGGGTGAAGGGACCCTGGGAGCTCACTGCCCCAGCTGCTTCCCAGGACTTAGCACATCTGGAAAGGCTGCTAGTATTCTGGGGACAGCAGCTCTTTGCGTTTTCCTCTGCTAGCCTGGGGGATGTGGGGCCATCCCAAAGCAATGGAGGTCAGGGAGGCTGCGAGAGGGAGAGGAGGTGCCTGACTCACCATCTGTTCTCTGAACAGTGCTTGAGAGGATTTCTCATAAATTGTACACCGAGATGGAGAAAATGAGCAAATGTTCTGTTTTTATTTCTAAAGGTCAACTTCGTATCTTAGCCCCTTTTGTGCATTGATAACGTGACAGTCGTTGATCGCTTACATCTCTCATTAAATCCTCACGACTTTGTAAGGAAATTGCTAGTACCCCCATCTTTACAATAAGAAAATCAAATCTCAGAAAGAATAGCTTTCCCACTGTGTCACAGCTGGTGAGAGAAGACGCTGGAATTTGACCCCGGGTCCAGCTGAACATCATTCATTTTGCCATGATGCTCTGCTTTCTCTTGGCTTTGCCTCCTCTGTTTTTCTCCACCTCAGTGCAGACACTGCGTACAATATGTTAAGACCTTTCATGGTCTGTATTTTTGCATTGGGGAGGTTATGTAAATTGATTGTTTAACATTCAGCTTTCTGGGCTCGGAGGTTCATGTCCATCTAGTTTCTGCATCCTCTGAAAAGGAGGAGCCCCTCCCTTTTGAACAGAACACGTAGTATTCACAGGTCTGCAGCATGCCCAGCAGAGCCCTGAAGGAGACTGTCTTGTGGGGACAGCTTACCCTGGGGCCCTGCTCCTGCTCTTCCACGCCCCTGTTCTCCCTCCCCTTGATCATGGCTACCACTCCCCTCTGCTCCTGAGATCTTAATTCCTTTGTTTCTATCCAGCCCAACCCCTTTCTAGAAGCACATCTAAGGAATAAATTAACATTTTCAACAGAGCTTTTGCTCAATGGCAGGGAAAACCAAAAGAAATTAATAACAGTAGAGAAATTTTTTTTTTAAACTGCATGTTGCTATTTCAAAACCTATGAATTTTACCAGGCACCTAACTCCTTCCTCTAAAATAATTACACTTCAGTCTTTAATAAATGTGAACAGCTTCCTGGCCCTTTGCTAGCCTATAGGTGCCATCTTATTTCCCCAGCACCTGGGATCTGGTTTATTTGTCACCCCCTTTTTTCTGGAATACAAATCTTTTTCTCTAGATAGAGTCCTTGAAGTCAATTCTAGTTTCCAGTCTGAGGTCTAGTGGTGGTTAAAAAACATGTCCAAAAATTCTCCATTTAAAAGGTAGAAGAGATTGTCTTCCCCTTAGTCATGGCCTGTGCTTAACACCTCACTACTTCTTTTTAAAAAATATTTGTTTGGCTGCTTAGCGTCTTGGTTGCAACCTGAGGGATCTTCGTTGGGTCCCTGGTTGAAGGACAGGGACTCTCTCTAGTCGTGGCACATGGGCTCAGTAGCTTGCAGTGCGTGGGGTTAGTTGCTCCTGAGCATGTGGGATCTTAGTTCCCTGACCACGGATTGAACCTATGTCTCCTGCTTTGCAAGGCAGAGTCTTAACCACTGGACCCCTAGGGAAACCACCCCCCCCAAAAAAAAACTCACTTCTAGTTAACAGAAAGTTGAGGAAGTGATGACGTCAGACTTTGGAGAGTAAGTCATAAAAGGCACGGTGGCTTCTGTGTTGCTCTCCTTTGAAGTCCTAATTCTGGGGGAAGCAGCTGCCATGCTGTGAGGATGTTGACTCCTGTGGAGAGATTCCCAGAGCAAGAAAAGGAAGGCTTCATGCCAGCAGCCGTCTTGGAAGTCGATCTTCCAGCCCCAGTCAGGCCTTCAGATGAACACAGCCTCAGTTGCCACCTTGACTGTAAACTCCTGGGGGATCTTATGCCAGAACAGCTCAACTAAGCTGCTCCTGAATTCTTGACCCACAGAAACTAAAAGATAATAAATGTTTACTGTTTTATACTGCTAAGTGTTGAAAGTAGCTTGTTACGTAATAGCAGATCATCAGGAAGTTTACATCTAATTTTCAAATGGTGTTTGGGGCAATGATTGTTATACACAATTTTCACATCTTTGCTTCCAGTTTCTTCTCCTTATGGTTAGGAACTTAACTAGCTGGGCACATTATTTAAACTAAGCTTCAGTTTCCTCCTAAGATGGGGATAATAACAGGTTCCACCTCGGTGAGTTGTTATGGGTATCCTGGTTCCATAGGAGGGCGCTCAATAAATGGGTAACTTCTAGTATAATTAATATACTCTCAATGAATATAATTCATGGTCCTTCTTGCTTTCTAACAGTCCATTCTTTTTTCTTATTGCCACAGCTTCTCACTTCCTTGAGACACCTGGTCAGAAACTCCCTGTAACATGGGCATGGGTCTCTGTGCTTTTTCCATGTTGTACTGTGATAGACTGCTTATGGATCTCTCCAGCTGACAATCGTGAGCGTAGGAGGAACCTCCTGTCTGTCTCCATGGGGCCTGAAAGTGAAAGTCGCTCAGTCGTGTACGACTCTTTGCCACCCCAGGGGCTATACAGTCCATGGAATTTTCCAGGCCAGAATACTGGAGTGGGTTGCCTTTCCTTTCTCCCGGGGATCTTCCCAACCCAGGATTGAACTGGGGTTTCCTGCATTCCATGGTGCCTAATGCCAAATAAATGAGTAGATAAGTTACACAGCTTCTTCTGCTGTTTGTACACAAGTTGTTATTGGCACTTGATGTCGTTAAAGTGATAAACTCTTATCTCCAGCCAGAGGGTACATATGAAAAAACAAAAGCAAATTGGAGAATACATTGTTCATTTTGCTTCTGTCTTACCAACCCAAGAAGCCTATGATTTTATTTCGTGGTGGGTAGACAGTAGTTCTTGCTTCCATATCTTTTTAGCATACTGGGGTCACTAGAAGAAGGGGGAATGTTGCTGTGAGAACCCCTTCAGAGTAGATGAAATATGATTGATTATTTGAGGCACTTTAAATTTGAAACTGTGGTTCAGATTATTTATTGCAGCACAGGTTTTCAGAAAGAGGGCATTAAATGTGAAAAGGCAGCATAGAACAGAGAAAGTGAATGGGGTTGTTTCTGACCTAGGTCCAAATCCAGGTTCAAGAATTTATGAGCAGTATAGCCCACTCAGTATAACCAGGCTTCCATGAATCTTCTTGCCCCATATTCCCTCTCTTTGGGGTCTGTTTATTCACTAGACACTTAACAGGTATTTACCATGTGTCAGAGGCTTCCCTCATAGCTCAGTTGGTAAAGAATCTGCCTGCAATGCAGGAGACCCTGGGTCGGGAAGATCCACTGGAGAAGGGATAGGCTACCCACACCAGTATTCTTGGGCTTCCCTTGTGTCTCAGCTGGTAAAGAATCTGCCTGCAATGCGGGAGACCTGGGTTTGATCCCTTGGTTGGAAAGATCCCCTGGAGAAGGGAAAGGCTACCCACTCAAGTATTCTGGCTGGAGAATCCCATGGACTCAATCCATGGGGTCACAAAGACTGAGTGACTTTCACTTCACCTCACCTTACCATGTTTCAGTCAATGCTGAGCATAGCGGATATACCAGCAAACAAGACTCCAGCCCCACCCCTACTGATTCCTGAGGACTGACAAGTTGTGGTCTACACAAGGGGTGAATGGGTACCAGGCAGCTCCTCATGGTGGCATCATTGGGTTAAATTTCTCTCAGTACAAATTCTAGGTCAGCTGCAGCCCCTGGTGATTGTATCTTTCTAGGTGGTAGGTTTGGATGCTATGGAGCAGTCCATTATGGTGTTTACTTTCAGTTTTGCTTTGCTAAGGAAAATCTGGGACTTGTTATTCTGCTGTTAAAATGTTAATTAGTTATACTTGAGACTGTAAACATGTAAGCCCAAATTAGTGATTTTAATACCTCTTTGCTGAAGCCAACTGGGAGGGAGAGCCAGATTGGTGGAATATGAGCCGAATGCTTTATAATCGAAAGCAAAGTGATGCCCAGTGGAATTTAACCAAGGAGGAGGGACTGTCACCATGATAAATACACAAACCAGTCAGGAGTGTCCTGGAAATTGGAAAAAGAGAACTTATTCATCTGGCTCAGTGTCTTTCCTGGTACTCCTTAACAAAATTCATCTGTTCAGTCCATCTAGTCTGTCCAGTCCACCCATCCATCCATCCATCCATCCATCCATCCATCCAGTCCATTCATCTATCCCCTCATCCATCCTTCCACCATCAAGTGCCTGCTGTATATCAGAAGTAAAAGTTTTCTTTCTCAGGAAATCTGTGATCTAATTATTTAATAGAGATAAAAAATTGACAGTTTCAACATGGTATTATATATTTTTAAAAATATTAATACCCAGTTTAGTAAAAGAAAAAGGAGATGACTGGGTTTAAACACTGATGCTGGAGTGTTAATCGATGCACTTGTTCTGGAGAGCAATTCAGTAATACTTCCAAATGCTCTAATTTGTATTTCCATTTGTCAGGCAGTTATAGGAATCTGTCTGGAGCATATAATAATGGAAACATATGTGGAGGTAAAAGAATGTTTATTATTGTTTCTTATGATAGCGAGAAAAAGGGAAACAAATGGAATGTACAGTAATAGGAGATTAGTTAGTGATGTTAGTTTGGAGATTCAGTGAAATGCAGTGCAGTCTTGAAATAATATGTTTTGGAAGAAAGTTTAATGCCACATTGTTAAATGAGAATAGTAGGTCACAAAATCGTAATAGTATACCAATTTTGTATACTAAATATATGCCTAAAAGCTCTGCTGACAGTGGCTATCTCTGAATTAATCTTCAAATTTTTGTTCTTTGTGAGTTCCAAGATTTTCTTTTTTTATTATTAATTATTTTTTTTCATTTATTTTTATTAGTTGGAGGCTAATTACTTTACAATATCGTAGTGGTTTTTGCCATACATTGACATGAATCAGCCATGGATTTACATGTGTTCCCCATCCACCTCCCTTCCCCCAAGGTTTTCTACAATGAACGTGAATTACCTTGGTAGTTATGAAAAACCATTAGCAATAGGTGTGATGACAGTGCAGCTCCCCTCAGGGGCCTGGCCAGGTGCTCTGGGGCCCTGAGGTGAGAACTCGGGAGCAGAGCTCGGCTGAAATGAAGCAGTTCTGTCTCTCATGCTTGTGCGTGTTCATTCACTCATTCAATACACACCCACGTTTACACGTGTGAGTCAGGCAGTAAGATCAGAGAGGGCGGCAGAAGCCGGCTTACAAAGAGCTCCACAGACCATTCTGGGGCTTGGATTTTATTCTGAATGAGGTGGACAATGTTGGAAGGTCTTGAACTGAGGAGTGGTGTGCTCTGATCACTTCAGCTGCTCTGAGCCACCATAGGCAGACGTGGGGAGAAGGCGGCCCATTGAACGTTTGGAGGGCTCGAGTCCTGGGCATTGCCAAGTGGTGTCCACTTAAGCCATGGCTCCGTACAGTCAGGAAGGTGGCTGTGAGTCCCTATGTCTTGCCAGCTTTCTCTGGCAGCCCCAGACTTCCTTCCCCATCCTGCTCTGAGTCCTGGGAGATGAACTGTGAACCAGCTACCAGGCTCCCTCATCCTCTGGTTTCCCCATTGGTTTCAGCCAGTGAGAGTGGTCGGGAGAGAAGAGTCACAGGAGAGTAAATTTCCCCAGCTTCCTCCCTCTTAAGTCCCCTCTGGCTCCCGATTCCACCTTGACCACAGGTTTCAGCTCTGGTGAAGGAGATTCTCTCCATATTCCTCCCTTCTGGGACTTCAGCAGTTCCTTCCTTCACCCTGTCAAGCCTGGAGTGGTGACTGTCCCTATGGTTGTGAGTTCTGGCCTCATGCCCTGCCCACACCTTTGTAAATAATCCCTTTAGTAATCTTACTTCAGATTATATAGTCTGAATTTGCCATCTGTTTGCTGCTGCAACACTTGTCTGATAATCCACCTTCTTCCTGGTGGGATTGGGAATGTTCTGACTCAGCAGGGCACCAGGGGCTTGTCCACAGGAATCCCTAGCCCGGAGTGGCCTGCTGGTTAGAGGGACATCCCAGAATAGGTGTTGGTAACCGTGATTCCAGGTGAAATCTGGGAAAGCTGATGCCCTTGAGGTCATGTCTGTAAATTGTTGTCTGGGTCCCTGTCTGCCCCAGGGATTTCCCCAGACCTTGGGAAGGAGAGTTCCTTCTGTCCTTTCCCATCTATTCGCATCCTCAACACACACTAGATTCAGAAGGACATTAACCTTCACCTGTACTTTGAAACCAATGAACATGTCAACAGGAGGTGGTAGGGTGGTAGCACTGTCAGGAGCTTGGACTGCAGCGTCAACTAGACCTGGGTTCAGATCCTGCCTCTGCTGTCTGCTGCTGGGCAACCTTGAATGAGTTACTTCACCTCTTTAGTCTCTCTCTTTGTGTATTTGAAAATTTTACAATAAAGAGTTTGAACTTCATGCATCAATAAAAGTTTGGGGGAAGATGAGCCCCCAGAAAATCGCTCTTAAGTCTTCTTTCTTCTTGAGAAGCAAACGAATGCATAATAAACCCTCCTTTCTTTGTGATGTTCACTATTCAGCTGCTCACAGTTGTTAAGATTCCTTTCAGAGGCTGTTTTGAAGTCATCTGTCAGCAAGGAGTGGAGAAGTGTTTTGCTACGAAAGCAGCAGAGGATGTTTTTCTTAATGACTTTTAAATTATATTCTGCTTTGCACTTTCTAAAATAATGTCTTCTAAGGAAATAAGCTTACGGGATGGTATAGTTTGCTTTTATTTTTTTATTTTTATTTTTTTTCATAGTTTGCTTTTAAATTGGGTTGCAGACAGAAAATCTAGGAAAGTGGTACAGATGAACCTATTTGCAAAGTAGAAATAGAGACAGAGACATAGAGAACAAACATATGGGCAGCAAGGGGCAAAAGGGGAGTGGGATGAATTGGGAGATTGGGATTGACATATATACACAACTGTGTATAAAATGGGCTTCCCAGGTAGCACAGTAGTAAAGAATCTGCCTGCTGATGGAGGAGACATGAGCTCAATCTCTGGGCTGGGAAGATCCCCTGGAGTAGGAGGTGGCAATTTGCCCTAGTATTCTTGCCTGAAAAATTCCATGGACAGAGGAGCCTACAGTCCTTGAGGTAGCAAAGAGTCAGACATGACTGAGCAACTGAGCACACACATGTATAAAATGGATAACTAATGAGAACCTATTCTATAGCACGGGGAACGCAGTGCTCCGTGGTGACAAAGAGGGATATATGTATATGTATGACTGGTTCATTTTGCTGTAGAGCAGATATTAACACAACATTGTAAAGCAACTAAACTCCATTTTTTTAAAAAGGAAGACTTTATTTGGGAATTTATTTGAGTGAGGGGGAAAATCGATTGTCTTAAGTGACTAAGATTGGGGAATTATCTGTTATAGCAACTGGTGTCAATTTACACAAACACACTTTAACTTTTACCCCTCTAATTTTCCTGAAGATGATTTTAAACATCAAATATAAAAGCACTAAAATAAAGAAAAGGAAAGAGAAAAAAACATTAGAGTCTCACCAAAACAGTGTCTTTTCAGGGAAGGGAAGGGTGTAGTGGAAGAAAGGGCACTGGGCTGAAAGGTGTGAGTGTTAGTCGCTCAGTGGTGTCTGACTTTTTGCGACCCCATGGACTGTAACCTCTCGGGCTCCTCTGTCCATGGAATTTCCAAGGCAAGAATACTGGAGTGGGTTGCCATGCCCTCCTCCAGGGGATCTTCCCGACCCAGGGATCGAACCCGCAACTCTCATGTCTCCTGCATTGGCAGGTGGGTTCTTTACAACTAGCGCCACACGGGAAGCCCCTCTGCCCTCTAGGAGTTGGTAATTTAATGGGAACACTGTTCCCTACAGCTTTACATGTCAGATGCTTCTGGTGAGACAGAGAAGCCCTTTCATCTGTCACTTAAATCCACTGAGCTTTAATGCTATTGGTGATCCAATTTTACTCATACGTGACAACTTCTTTTCCCTGCATGGTACTTCTTCGGATTACATGCTGAAGGAGAGCTGTGATGGGCAGGCTAATGAGAAGATAGACTTTCTCTGTTCTATTCGGTATCTCTGACTGCCTACCCCAAAGGTATTAAGGACTGATAGGGAAGAAGCAGCTCATCACCTTTGAATTTCTTATGCTTTTCCTCAGACCACAGGGCCTCACCTGTTGAAGAGGTAATGGGCAGTATGACAGCCACAGAGTGGAAGAAGCTTCAGGAATAAGAGATCACGTGGAAGCAACCCTTCTTCCCTTGGACAAGTCACCTTGCAACAGGAATCAGTTAGAAATCGGACCTAATATGATAAGAGGGGAGAGGGCAGGGAGGAAGGAATACTGAGAGATGCCAATTTATTTGGATAAATTGTGTTAAAGGCCACTTAACTTTCATCCAGCATGCCAAGGATGCATTATTTATTCATGAAAGTTTTGGTCTGTTTTTCCACTCCAGTCTTGAAGTGGAGATGTGTGAGCCCTGCTTGGCGGAGTGCCCTGCTTACACAGCACCGTCCCTGTAACCTCGCCCTCATTTCTGGGGAATCTGGGGCTGGAGGTGAAGCAATCCAGAGCAGTTTTCTTGCATTACCTGCACCTTCCCAGAGTCTTCCAAATAAATAGATGGTCAGTTTGAGCAAGAATAACTGGTGTGTTTTTTTATACCACAAGCTTTGAGTATGATATCTTTGAATTCAGTTTAGATCAGAATCTATTGCCACTCCATTATTTGAAAAAGGTCCTGAGCCCACCCCTACAAATGAAATTTGTCTTCCAAGATGTGGGAAAGAGACATAAAAGAAGAAATAAAAGCAAGGTGAAAAGCCAGCCTTCAGAATGGGAGAAAATAATAGCAAATGAAGAAACAAAGGATTAATCTCAAAAGCATACAAGCAACTCCTGCAGCTCAATTCCAGAAAAATAAATGACCCAATCAAAAAATGGGCCAAAGAACTAAACAGACATTTCTCCAAAGAAGACATACAGATGGCTAACAAACACATGAAAAGATGCTCCACATCACTCATTATCAGAGAAATGCAAATCAAAACCACAATGAGGTACCATTACACACCAGTCAGGATGGCTGCTATCCAAAAGTCTACAAGCAATAAATGCTGGAGAGGGTGTGGAGAAAAGGGAACCCTCTTCCACTGTTGGTGGGAATGCAAACTAGTACAGCCACTATGGAGAACAGTGTGGAGATTCCTTAAAAAACTGGAAGTAGAACTGCCATATGACCCAGCAATCCCACTTCTGGGCATACACACCAAGGAAACCAGATCTGAAAGAGACACGTGCACCCCAATGTTCATCACAGCACTGTTTATAATAGCTAGGACATGGAAGCAACCTAGATGCCCATCAGCAGATGAATGGATAAGAAAGCTGTGGTACATATACACCATGGAATATTACTCAGCCATTAAAAAGAATTCATTTGAATCAGTTCTAATGAGATGGATGAAACTGGAGGCCATTATACAGAGTGAAGTAAGCCAGAATGATAAACACCAATACAGAATACTAATGCATATATATGGAATTTAGAAAGATGGTAATGATAACCCTATATGCAAGACAGAAAAAGAGACACAGATGTATAGAACAGACTTTTGGACTCTGTGGGAGAAGGCGAGGGTGGGATGATCTGAGAGAATAGCATGTATATTATCGAGTGTGAAACAGATCGCCAGTTCAGGTTGGATGCATGAGACAAGTGCTCGGGGCTGGTGCACTGGGAAGACCCAGAGGGATGGGATGGGGAGGGAGGTGGGAGGGGGGTTCAGGATGGGGAATACATGTAAATCCATGGCTGATTCATGTCAATGCATGGCAAAAACCACTACAATATTGTAAAGTAATTAGCCTCCAAGTAATAAAAATAAATGAAAAAAAAAGAAGTAATAAATATTAATGATGGTATACATTCGAGATTTCCCAGTTCTTAAGAAATTCAGGCCTGACCATAACTTATTTGAGTATTATCCAGAAAAGCTGTTAGAAACAGCAAAATAAAAGAATACCCAAGGCTGAAAACAAACTTCAGGTTATATATGGAGAGGGAAATTCTAATACCGTAACAGAAAAGGGCCTTGGAAAATATACCTTCCGTGTAAGAGTGACACAGACCATATGTAGTACAGAAACTTGGGTGCTGTCTAATTTGGAAGAGAAGCTTCAGGTGTAACCTGCTAGCTCTCTGCAAATGTATAATGGGCTCCCATGTGGAAGAAGGGTTGAATTTTTTCTGTCTGTGAGGCAAAGGGTTGAACTGCTATGTTAATGTGTAAACTCATTAAATGAGGGAGAGAGATGGGTTTTGCTTTAGTATAAGGAGACATTTCTGGCGAGCGGTGCAAGGATAGAAGAAATCTTTGCAGAGAGAGGTAGAAAGGTTCTGGTCACTAGACAGAGGCTGGGAAACTGCCTAGCCCATGCTTCCTCTACTTGCTGCACTCCAACCATGCTTCTTTTTTCCAGTTCCCCAGAGGAACCAAGCTCTTGTCTACACCATGGTTACCTCTGCCTAGAATGCCCCAGGCATTCTCCCCCACCCCCCGACACTTTCAGCAGGCTAAATCTTGCTCTTCCTGTAGGCTCAACCTAATTCTTACATTCACATAGGTTTTTCCTGAACCTCTTGTTTAAAGAGAGTCTTACTAATAAAACTATACCACAACACCTTGTTTTTTTTTCCTTTATGCATGCATACTAAGTTACTTCAGTTCTGTGCAACTCTTTGCGACCCCATGGACTGTAGCTCGCCAGGCTCCTCTGTCCATGGGATTCTCCAGGCAAGAATACTGGAGTGGGTCTCTATGCCTTCCTTCAGGGAGTCTTTCCAACCCAGGGATCGAACTCTTGTGTCTTATATCTCCTTCATTGGCAGGTGGGTTCTTTACCACTAGTGCCATCTGGGAAGCCCTTTTTTATTTATAACACTTACCAATAAAGGCATGTTTATGTGTGTGTGTGTGCACGCATGTGCACGTATATACAACCTTATCACATATCATATTTTTATATATCTTACATGTATCTACATATATTTATATAAAACAGCACAAATATACTTTTTTGAATTGTTTTTTTTTTTTTAACTTCATTTTTTTGGCTGCACTGTGTGGCACGTGGGATATTAATTCCCTGACCACGGATTAAACCTATGCCCCCTGTAGTGGAAGCATGGAGTCTTAACCACTGGACCACCAGGGAGGTCCCCACAAATATACTTTATGTCACCATTTGTTTAATGTAGGTTTCACCACTGAAAAGATGAGCTTTTTGTAAAGGTATTATGTTTGTTTTGTTCATTCTATTGTGTACAATGCTTGGAACATAGTAGGAGCTCAGTAAGTGTGTTGAATGAATGAATGAATGAATGAGATTCAGCCACCAAAGTGTCTTGATTAGTATGCCTCTTGAGTGGGACATGAACCACTAGAGATGATTTTAGATGGAGCCTGGATCTAGCACTAAATAATATTGCATCACCTTGTGTGAAAGTAATTTCTTTTCAATTTAATTTCAGCCCTTCTGATTTTGTCAGAGAGAAAGCTTTTTTAATGATAGTCTTTAATAACTGCTCTAACACTTGCCAATCTCCCTTGGCAGTGCAGAGAGAGAGCAGGCAATAGTATCTAGCTGGAATTTAATAACATGTTTTGTTTTTATTGCATTCATTTGTGGTTGCTTTTATTTGTGGCAAGTGATATTGATTTTTCCTTTATGGACATGATCCACAGTTTTATTTTAAAAGAAAACTAAAAATGAGTTTATTTAATCAAAAATATTAAGGAAATAATGTACAGTTTGATATGATATCTTGAATATCTAAAACTTTGGTTCTTGGAGGATTTGAAATTTTGAAACAATCTAGGTCACTGATTCCTATTAGTCCATCCCCAAACCAGCTCAGGTCCATGATAGAGGAAATGCAATGAAGTCAGTTTCATAAAGCTAAACTTAATCATTGTCATTCTGGTAGCATGTTCTTTTGTGATACTAAAGTATCCTTTCCAAAAGAGATGGTGATTTTAAAAAGTCCCGAAATTGGTAAAATAAAGTATTGGCAGCTCCATGTTGTTCCTTCCCTTTTAATTATGTAGGATGATCGTGTGGGGGAGACAGTTGCACCTGCCTTGGAATCCGAAAGTCTGGGCCCTACTGAAATTAGAGGACCGCTGTAGTCCCTTCCAGTGTGGAGAGTGGATTTAACAGTTGCAGGTAGAATCTTGTGTGCCTTCTGTGTGAATAACCATTGAGAGTGTGTGTGTCGCGCTCACTGTGGACCCTTGCTCCCTATCCTTTCTGTTAAAAGGATTTGTCTGTTTTCCATTCATTTCAAGCATGGATTCCAAGTAACATATTTATAATGAAAGAGGATGTGTAAATAAGTTATAGAAATGATGAGTAGTGTGTGAGGGGTATAGTGGGAGAGAGAGATGGTCGGAGGTGGTGTGGGGTGTCCCTGCAGCATCCTCTTCTGTTGGAGAGAGGACAGGGTGGAATGGGGCGAACCTGAGCTGGCAGGATGGATGTCCTGTTTCCTGAGGTGGGGTGGTGGGAGTCGGGCATGGAAGAGAGCAGAGGCTGGCAGGGAGAGGGAGGCGGTCACCTGTGGCCGGTCATGCACACGAGTCATGTGCCACCAGGAGGCTCTGTTACCCAGAGAGCAGCCTGGGGAAAGGTTGTCCTGTTATGGGGCTGTTGTAACTGCTGCCTTTCCCTGCCACCTGTGGCTGTGCGGAATTTGCTTTGCTTACAGAACCTGAACACTGAGGCTCAGATACTGATATTCCTGTTAGAAATTCAGAAGAGATATTAAGACTGGAGAGATTATAGCCTTACTAATTGAGTCCATTTTGATGACCCCCTGATTAAAAACATCCAAAGAACCAGATCCTTAAAATGATTTAAACTGGGTGTAATGTTTTGGCTTTGCATATGAAGCTGCTGACCTTGGTGACATTCTTACTGTGGTTGCTATCATCTCTCACCACCTGAGCTGATATCTGTGGTGTATATGTGTGTTTGTATGTGTGTGAAGAGTGTGCTCACACATATCCAAGTCAGTGGCTGTTTAGATCTGAGCCATGTAATCAAAGGTTCACACTTTCAACTTGGCAAATACTCAGTGGATATTTACGGCACCCCTGTCAGACATCATGGTGGCGGGGGATGCTCTGTGAATGCTAAGTGTCCATGTCTGCTGGTTCATACAACTCTTGTTTGCAACAGTATCGTCTAAGTTAGGAGGGAGCAAGTACTGCTAGAAACAGACCAACACAGTTCTCCAAGACCGCAGAACAAGAAACATTTACTTCTTGGGGGATAAATTAGACAAGGCTTTACTGACATTTGATACAGGCCTCAAGAAGATGGCGTGGGGTGGAGAGGCAAAGGTGAAGATATGCCATCCTGTGGTAAGAAAAGAGTGAATGAAGGTATAAAGGAGAACACTTTGTTCGGGGAATGGTGCCTTGTGAAGTAAACTCCCAGATTATCACGCAGCACACGGGTAGTGGTAGTCAGGGCTGTTTTTATGCCTTCTGTCCAGACAGTGCCAAATAGTTGTGGCAATAGATGGTGCTGATGGAAGCGTGGGAATGCCATAGGGCAATGGGAAAAAGTCAAGGGGCAATGCGGATTGACATCTGATAGAATATAGACCTAACTTATAGTCAACAGTTGTTGTTTCATTGCTAAGTTGTGTCTGATTCTTTGCAACCCCATGAACTGTAGCCCTCCAGGCTCCTCTGTTAATAGGATTTTCCAGGCAAGAGTACTGTAGTGGGTTGTCCTTTCCTTCGTCAGCTTATGGTCATCAGTTAATAGCTGTTTTTGTGAAGACGGGTCCAGTAGACATATACTTTGCTTTACATATTGATATTTGGGAGGGATGCATTTAGGAACATGTGGACTATTTGACAGATGACCAAATGAATAGTGTTACATCCAGCAAGTATGATTTTCTTTATACTTAAAGCATGGTCAATGGAACTGTATTTTTCTTTGGAAAAGTCAGAATTCTTTTAACATAGCTTGCTTAAAGAGAGTTTCCTACTTTAAAGTATGCTGTCCATCACAATAGGTGATTTTTTTTTCCCTCCAGAATAATCCAAATGTTACACTTCTGAATTGAAAACAACTTGAAGCCGATGAGTAGAACTTCAGACCTGCTGCTTGCTGTTGAGGAGTCTGCATTAACCTGAGTGGTCCTTCTAAATGTTTGCCAGCAGGTGGTGACAGTGCAGTCCGTGCAGTTTGTTTCCTTTATTTATTTATTATTTAGGAAACACATACTGCCTGTTGATTACAGGAAAAATTAGAAAGCCCCTTGGAGAAGGGTGGGCAGGAGTCTCAGGGTCCCACCATTCGTAGGTAATCACTGCTGAAGTTCCGGCATATGACAGCCTTGGTTGCACGGTGACCAAAGTCAGTTCAGTAGTTCACAATTAACAAGGTCATGCTTGGTAGGTGTCAGTAGCCTCCAATGATTACAGATCCCTGGAGGCGAGGACCATGGCGAGGCCCATGGCAAAGACCATTGCCACAGCCTCCCGAAGAGGTAGAAGGGTAAATCGAAAACCGTTCTCTGAACCAAATCCTGTTACAGGGACAAACGTGCCCCACCAGATGGGCACACAGCCCATGCTGGGGACTGCCGGGGAGCGCCCGGCTCCTGGCCTTCTAGGCAGTAAGGGGAACACCTTGAATGGAAGCACGTGGGGCGGGCAGTTGTGGCGCCGCAGCCGTGGGGTTCAGCCGGCCTCACAGGCTGCTCACACCACAGAACCCACCTTCACACGAGCTGGGGGGACAGAGGCAGCTGGGCTCGCCTGATTCTCATACCCAGACCGTGGCGGAGGTGCCCGAGTAACATTTCAGGCTGAGCCATGTATTTTCAACACCTTTTTATCAGTAAAAATCATTTCCAATATCCATTGTTGTTATTAACAAACCCTCTGATATTGATCAGAGAATAAAGGTAATTGAAGCCTTATCATAGACACCACTAGGGTGTCAACGTGTGATTTGTTGTTCTAGTCGTTCTTTAGTCACTAGGTCATGTCCGACTCTTTGCGACCCCATGGACTGTAGCCTGTCGGGCTCCTCTGTCCATGGGATTTCCCAGGCAAGAATACTGGAGTGGGTTGCTATTTCCTTCTCCAGGGGATCTTTCTGACCCAGGATCAAACCCATGTCTCCTGCATGGGCAGGCAGATTCTTTACCACTGAGCCATCTGGGAAACCCCAACATATAGTTAAGTCTTTAAGATGCTAAATAACTGCTTACTTGTAGGACAGAAATTAAAACTCACACATCTATATATCACAATGCTTATGCTAGCGTATTTTGAAGAGAGTTATACTTTTTCAATTTATAGGTCAGGATGTGTGTGTGTATAAATTGCTTAACACTTTTCAATTTATATTCTTTATATGTCTGTATTGCTTAACAAAAGTGAAATTTCATGCTATATATGGTGTTATAACCTGCTTCTGTCATTAATAGCATGTTATGAATGTACTTATGAATCAATATGCCTCTATATTATCAGTGCTAATGACGTGTGTAGTATCCCATTTTATAAGATAATTTACTCACAGCTCACTACTAATGGAAATTTGTGATTTTTACAACTTTCTACTATTATAGGTTATCACTACGAAGATTATCTTTGTGCATCTTTCTTTGTATACTTGTTTATTTTACTAGAATATGTCCCTAGACATGAAATACCTGAATCATAGCGTATGCACATTAAAAGATGTTTTGAACGAAATTTCAAGTAATTCTTTGAAAGGAAGCATACTCTCACCCGGACCAGCTTTCTTTTTTAAATAATTGTATGTATGCATGTATTTATTTTGGGCAGCGCTGGGTCTTTGTTTTGTGTGGGGTCTTCTCTAGTTGCGGAGAGTGGGGCTGCACCCTACCCGCAGCGCTCCGGCTTCTCACTGAGGTAGCATCTCTTGTTGCAGAGCACAGACTCTAGGGTACAGGCTCAATAGTTGGGGCGCGCACTCTCCGTTGCTCTGAGGCATGGGGGTTCTTGCCGAATCAGGGATCAAACCTGTGTCTCCCACACTGGCAGGCAGATTCTTTGCCACTGAGCCACCACAACAGCCAGCACCAGCTTTCTTAAATACTCTCCCACATTGGAAGAATGTTTTTAAAAAATTTGCCCATCTGATAGGTTAAAAATGGTTACTCGTTAGTCTTGTTAGCAATATTGGACTTTAAAAAAATGTTTGCTACTTCATTTTTCCCTTTTATTATTGTTCCAAATATGGACAGTGTAGGACGATTAACCCTCATATATTTATTCTCCCTATCAATTGCCAGATGCCTTAAAGTTACTTATTTTTTGGATTGGGAAACATACAGTCAACTTAAAGCATTTTAAACCATCACCTTTTTGTAACTGAAGCCCCTGTTTAAAAGTGGGGCAGGGTTTCAACTGTGCTAGTTGCGGTACTTCCCCCAGGATCCCTTGGATATTGTTTTAGACCGTCCTTTAGGAAGGGAGAAAGAGACCTTTTAGCTGCCAGGCTATTCACAAATGCTGGTGAGATGCTTATTAGGTCATCAGCATTGAACCTGCCAAAGTAATATTCATATAACACAATGTGAAATGAGAGCTTAGGGTTATTGAATTAATTTGATGGATGTGGACAGCCCAAGAGACCATTTAACCACCAGAGGGATACTTTCTCAGCAGAATTCACTAGTTTTCTTGTCTCCAGTTGATTAAATTAACCAGAAAATGGCTATAGCTTCAGTTCATTTGCTGATGTGTTTTAAGGAAATGTGCTACAAGGGAGTAATATTCCCCTACCTCTACTCCATCAGTGTTTTAGAATTCAACCTATGGATCCTGGACCAAGCTCACAGTTCTGAGAGGGCTGTTTCCATGTGGTTTAGACATGGAAAGAAGACTAGCTTCCAAGTGTAGGTGACTCTTTACCTACGGCCGTGAGGAACCTTCTCCCTCCATCTTCACCTGTTGCCTGATGCTCACAGTTGCTTTAAAAAACATGGGATCTCTAAATTAAGGATTTGTATTTAGTGAAAGCGTTACTTGCTCAGTTGTGTTTGACTCTTTGTGACCCCATGGACTGTAGCCTGCCATACTCCTTTGTCCATGGAATTCTCCAGGCAAGAATACTGGAGTGGGTTGCCATTTCCTTCTCGGGATCTTCCTGACCCAGGGATTGAACTCGGGTCTCCTGCATTGCAGGCAGATTCTTTACCATCTGAGCCACCAGGGAAGTTAGGACCTAAAATTTAAATATGTTGAAAGGTAAGAATGACTATAAGTTCACACTGAAGTATAAACCACTTACCTTAGATCTTTCTGAGAGAAGGATTGGGCTCCCAAAAGGGAATGAGGTAAGTGAGTCTCTACCAGGGAGAACGAGAAAGGAGAGGCTGGGGTTTGGTCTGAAACTCATCTTGGATGAACTACAGGATTGCTTTCAAAGCCCTTTCCATGTGTCACTGGTATTTGTAATGGAACAACTTGTGAGTAAATTGGCATTTTAATTTAAATTGTTCTGTTGCTTAAAACAACCTTCTGTCTCCCTCTGCTTTCCGTCTTACCAAACAAAGTTATAGTAGGGATTTAGTGAGAATTTAGTTTTTAATCTGTTTAGTAGGTACCCTCCTTTAAAAAGATGTGTTGATACCCCTGCTCTTCAGATGATTCCTACTTTTCACTCTTGAAAATCCCTGGTCCACTTTCTCTGTACAGTTCTCGTCTGTTTGAAGAATATCCTTCGGTCCTTCTGTTCTTGTGCTGTTTACTCGTTCCACACTCTCTGTCCTCTGTTCTCCAAGGGAAACCCCTCATTTCTGTCTCTTCTTCTGTGAAGTCTTCCCTGGATCCCATCACCTGCACTCAGGCGCCTCCTATATTCAAACAGCAATCATCTATTTCTGAATGTGTGCATGTGTGCTCAGTTGCTAGGTCGTGTCTGACTCTTTGAGGCCCCGTGGACTATAGGAGCCCATGAGGCTCCTCTGTCCATGGGATTCTCCAGGCAGGAATACTGGAATGGATTGCCATGCCCTCCTCCAGGAAATCTTCCCGATCCAGGGATTGAACTTGCATCTCCTGCATTGGCAGGCAGATTCTTTACCACTGAGCTGCCAGGGAAGCCTGTTTCTGAATACACACTCTCTAAAATCTCTGCTTTTTTATACTAATAACTGTCCAATTAATAAACTTTTTAAAAACTTTTTTAAATACTAAAGAAATATGTTTTTTTAAAAATGTAAATATACAGAAGGTGAGAGAATGAAATTCCCTCTCCTCACCCCTCTCCCTCCCCTACCAGCTCTCATAGGCCTAATATGGCTTGTGTATCTTTTCTGACTTTTTCTATTCATATACAAATGAAGTATATAAAAAATTATTTATGCAAAAATAAGATCACACTATTCTATAACTTGCCTTTTAAAACAATATGCTATTTGTAAGTTTTATATTTTCATGGTTATGTTCTGGTGTACCTCCTACTTTATTTAAACAATCCCTTCTTGATGGACACTTAAGTTATTGCCAGTATCATCTTCTTACATACAGTGATGCAGTAAACATCTTTTAACACAGACCTTTGTGTATGTTTCCTGACATTCATCTCAGTAGAAGAGGAACATCTGAGTGGAGGAGTCTACCCATTTTATTTTATTTTAAAAAAATATTTATTTTGTTTGGCTGTGCCAGGTCTTAGCTGTGGCAGGTGGGATCTTCAATCTTTCTTGTGGCATGTGGGATCGAGTTCCCTGACCAGGGGTTGAACCCAGGCCCCCTGCATGGGGAGCAGAGAGTCTTAGCCACTGACCACCAAGGAAGTTCCTGACATTTTAAATACTGACAGATATTCCCAGATTGCTCTCTAAAAGGGCTGTACTTATACCAGTTTACACTCTCATTGGCAAACTATCACTCAATTCTTGTCTCATCTTAGGTACCACTTTCTTGGGAAAGCCTAGCTTGTCACTTATACCTCCAGCTGTTGTGGGGTGCCGTCCTTTCTTCTCATGGGTCCTATCAAAGTTCTGGTTCTTTCCTGAATTTTGTCATTCACCCCTGTATTTTTTTTTTTTTTTTGCTTTTGTGTAATAAAGTTTTATTAAAGTATAAAGGAGATAGAGAAAGCTTCTGACATAGGCATCAGAAGGGGGCAAAAGAGTACCCCCTTTGCTAGTATTAGCAATGGAGTTATATACTCTCCAATGAATCCAAAGAATGTCTGGAGGCTGCAAAGACCTCACCAGACCCACTCCCATAATTTACATTTTAAGATAACAGAGTTGGCTGGAAGGTTTAATCCAAAGATTGTCCTCAGGCAGGATACATCCTTGTAAAGACCAGACCTACTCCCATAATTTACATTTTAAGATAACAGAATTAGCCAGAGGGTTTAATCCAAAGACTGTCCTCAGGCAGGATACATTATTGTTATATAATCCTAAGGAATGTAGAGGAAAAAAAGTAAAAAAGTTTGTCCTTTCTTCCTCCTTGAATATCCCAGACCTCTCTCTCCTTGGGGACCCCTAGACTTCTTATCAACCGGCCTAGGAAATGACTCTCTCATTCCCCCCTTTTCTTTTAGGAGAGTTATGTTGCCTAGGGAAAAGTGGCGTCGTTCTCATTCCATAACTGCTTCCGAGCTGACAAGGGGCGTTGTCCCTAAATTGGTGAGGCAACATATTCTCCTAATCCTCATAGTGAGGATGTCTGATCCAGGGGCTTCACCCCTGTATTTGAATGTTAGATAATCAGTCATATTAATGTTCAGTCAGCTCAATGTTCCATCATTGAGCTCTTTATTTTTCCTGTGAAGTTTTTATTTCCCCTAATTTCTAAAGTCACCCATGTGCACTATATAAAATCTCAACATTATGGAAATATATTAAGGAAATACAAAAAGATCTTTGTTTTAGATAGTCCATTTATAAACCTGTGTTTCTCATTAGCACTGACAGCATGTACAGTACTAACTGATTCATGCAACTATCTCACCTGCAAGCCTGATTTCTTTGAGGGGAAGGGGCCATATCTTTTCATTTTTGTGCCCCAGCACTTAATATGGTACATAGTGCATCTCAGTAAATGTTTGTCACCTGAAAGGATTTTTTGAGCGGAGGGTGTAAGGTAAGCCTCAGAAAACATGCCAAGTTACTTAGGTGTGTGTTTTTTTTGCTTCAGTTCAGTTCTGTCGCTCAGTCGTGTCCGACTCTTTGCGACCCCATGGACTGCAGCACGCCAGGCCTCCCTGTCCATCGCCAACTCCCGGAGTTTACTCAAACTTATGTCCATTGAGTGAGTGATGCCATCCAGCCATCTCATCCTCTGTCATCTCCTTCTCCTCCTGCCTTCAGTCTTTTCCAGTGTCAGAGTCTTTTCAGATGAGTCAGTTCTTTGCATCAGGTGGCCAAAGTATGGGAGTTTCAGCTTCAGTATTAGTCCTTCCAGTGAATATTCAGGACTGATTTCCTTTAGGATGGACTGGTTTTTCTGCTTAGCCTTCTTTAAAAAGGATGGCTTTGAATGTATTCTTCCCATAGTACTAGGCCCTTAACAGAATCTCTAATTCTGATGAAACTCACCCTTTTCTAGAAGATTTGGTTTCATAGCCCTCAGGACCTATTGAGTTCTTTAACAAAGCAAATGCAGTAGCCTGGGAAGCAGTTATTAGTGGAGGGAGATTGGTTTACCAATGTGATTTGTTGTTATGTGTGTTTATTAGCCACTGGCTCTGTGCTTGTGAAGTCAGTATTCCCTACACTCTGCTGAGCCAGGCAATCTGGTGAAATAAGAAGTGAGGCCAGGCCTGTTCAAGTTCCAGAATCTAATTGCTACCACAATAATAGCTACCATATATTGAATGTTTTCCATGTTATTTCATCCTCATAAAAACCCTACGAGGAAAGTATTGTTTCCTCCAGGTTCCAGATGATATTTAGCCTCGGGAATGTAAACTTTCCAAGGTCACACAGCTCTTAAGTGGCAGTGTGTGATTCTGAATCCGAGTCTTTTTGTTAATAAGCCATCTTTACTCCTTTTTTTTTTTTTTTAAATTCTCTTTCCTTGTCCCCAGGTGCCCAAAATGATCTTTCTGCTGTGAAATAGAAAAAGCAGATCATTTTGATAGAAAAGCTTGGAGTCTCTTTGTTCATTGAAAACACTCTTTGAATCCTTGAGGAAACACCTCATCTTTAACTTTGCTTTTTTTATATTCCTCTTCTAAAATCATGGACCCTTGGAGATGAAAGGAATCAAGTCCTCAGCTCACACACTTTTGGGAGAGGAGCAGGCAATGGCTGACTTGTTACCCATCCTTACCATCATGGTAGAAAATCTTCTGAACTTTGCTGTGTGCATGAAAAGCCTGGTGTTGCTTTGGATTTATCTGAGTGCAGAGGTAGAGTTTTACAGAATCAGTCATCAGAGGTAAACTCTAAACTAGGGCTGGAACATAAGGATAGACTTGTCCATAGACCCTATGAGGACATGCAAATTGCCTCAAAGCCACGTTCCTTCGAAGAGTCTAAATGAGATCTTGCAGATGTCTTTTGATTGTATCCATCACATCCCAAATTGTCCAACATTTCTCTGATTTTTACTGATGTGTAGAAAAGAAGATCTATATCCATAATCAGTTATCTGAAATTTTAAAGGAAATTCTTTGCTTATTACCTTTTATATTGCATCAGAACCCAGTGGGGCTGGGGTTGCACTCTGCGATCAGACATGTTGATGTATCTGTCGTACAACTTACAGCTAGAAGGGAAGAATATGTGTCACTTGGGGTCAGATTTTTGTTACCAAGTGATTGATTTACACATACTTAGAAAAAAAGCTTTCATATTTCAGAATTTTCTGGGTCCCAGAATTAAAGGTAAAAATGTGTGGGCCTATAATTTCCTTCCTCTTTGCTCTGATAGAAGTTGAACTTACGGGGCACCCGTAATGAACATAATGTCTGATAGAGGATGTTGTTCAGTTTTTAGTCGCTAAGTTGTGTCCGACTCTTTGTGACTCCATGGACTGCAGCACGCCAGGCTTCCCTGTCCCTCACTATGTACTGGAGGAGGGAATGGCAAGACACTCCAGTATTCTTGCCACAAGCACCCCAGGCCCTTTGTTAAAAGCAAAACAGGCTTTGTTTCAAGGAGGCGTCTGCCTTTCTGACATTTAGGGGGCTGCTTGGCACCTTTCTTGTGTGTGTGTCTGATTCCTTTCTTTGTGTTTGGGCTTAGTCCTACACTTGACAGGTCTCAGGGGTGGGGAATTCCCTCAGGCTGCTCCCCCTGACCCCCACTTCAACCAGTTCCTCAGCCACGTTCCCTTTCTGTCTCCCGAGGGAACCTGAACAGCCGGTCTCCACCCTTGTCTTTGTGAGGACCATCACACCTCACACTGCTCAGCAGGCTGCTTTTCTCGAAGCCACATGCTCCCTAAGCCTTTGTTCCTTGGTTCTGGGAGCCTTCACCATGGCAACCGTTTTGGCTCATCTCAGTCCATTCCCAGGTGGTCTCTGAGGCTTTGCCCACGCGGTGCCACGCTGAAAAAATGCAGCCTGGCCCACGAGATTGCTTTCATGTTTTAATTGCTTATTTTGGCTTGTGGCACAGGCCCAGGGATTTTTCTGCAGAGGGATGGGTTTCACATGCCTGGTGGCCAGGCTGCTGTCTCTCACCCTTCTCGGTGTGAGCCACACACACTTCTTACACCCATGGTGATACCTCGCAGTTTCCAAAGCCTTTCTGAGATTAGCAGAGGCCAAAGCCAGATGGTTCGACAAACTCTTGTTTCTGCTCCCGCTCTGGTTCCTTGTGGCCGCTTACATTCTGTTTAGCAAATGCTTTTCCAGTTTGTGGGCTCCATCAAGCCGTGAGTGTCTTCAGAAACTATTTATACCCTGAAGTGTCTGTCTGTTGCTGCTAGTGGCTGGAGGTGACAGCTGGGACCATCAGCTTCTCCCAGCACCTGATTTATCAGAGTGCAGTATTCATGCCAGGTGGCTCTTGGGCCAAGAGTCTTCAGTCATCCAGTGACTTAAATTGCCAAGGCAACAATGTCTGGTGAGACCTCAGGATTTACAACCTGTTCCCAAGGCTCTCGAATTCTTGCTGACACAGTTTTTATTCTCATAACCACCCAGAACTGCGAGGTGTGTAAATCTTTGAACTTTTCTGCTGAATTCATTTTTCTGCCTTGAACGAGTGCTCAGCCCACAGAACATGGGCTTTAGGGAACCCGTGAACTTCTGGAAATTGTGGGCACTGTTTTCTGGGGACATGAGTGTGGGCATTTGTTGAAGAGAGGCTTACATGAGTTCTTAGCATCCTATTCTAAAACAGTGTGTCCCCAGGAAAATGATTTAGTCTTCTGAGCCTCTGAAGAATGAGACTAGTAAGAGGTCTCACCCCATTCATTTGCATGAGGAGACAATGACAAGATGTATATAAACTGCCTGGTACGGTGCCCTAAGCATTCAGTAAATGCTGTTGTTGTTTAGCCCCTGAGTCGTGTCCAACTCTTTTGCAACTCATGGACTGTAGCCCACCAGACTCCTCTGTGCGTGGGATTTCCCAGGCAAGAATGGGTTGTCATTTCCTCTTCGGGGTATCTTCCCGACCCAGGGATTGAATCTAAGTCTCCTGCATTGGCAGGTGGATTCTTTACCACTGAGACACCAGGGGAGCCCTTGAGTAAATGTTGGCTGTCACTATTCATCTGTGATCCTCAAAAAGTTGAAATTATGTGGCTGCTTTTTATCTCTTGGAATTACGTACAGATGTATAATCAGTAATGATTATCAACATTTTTACAGCACTTTATGCTGTACCAAGAATCTTTGCAATACTGCCTCATAGGATTTTCACAACATCCTTGTGAATGGTGGGAGAGACTGCGTAATTATCCCCTCCCACAGATGAGGAAACTGAGGCTCAAGGGAGACCAGACCACTTGGCTAATTGGGCTCAGAAAAATGACTTCTGCTTGGTTCTGTGATCAAACAGACTATTAGACAAATGGTTACAATACAGAGTGTGGTGAGTACCTTGACCCTTGAAGTCCAGAAAGTTAAGGTCATCATGAGGGTCAGGGAAGACTCCTGGAATAAGTGACTTTTAATCTGAGCCCTTACGCAGAGATAGGAATAGGCCAGGTGGAGAGTGGGCTGCAGAGTGTTGCCTCTAGAGGCGGAAGCACAAGCTCGTTCCTGGAGGCAGGGGTACCTCTGGGGTTGGGCGCTTTGTGGCAGAAGGGGATGGAGATGAGGCAAAAGAGCAGTTTTTGCGCCCCTCGCCCCTTGTGGCTCAGCTGGTGAAGAATCTGCCTGCAATGCGGGAGACCTGGGTTCGATCCCTGGGTTGGGAAGATCCCCTGGAGAAGGGAATAGCTACCCACTCCAGCATTCTGCCCTGGAGAACTCCATGGACTGTATAGTCCTTGGTGTGGCAAAGACTTGGACACAACTGAGCGACTTTCACTTCACTTCACTTCCAAAAGATGAATGACTGAAGAAAGAGGAAAGGAATAGAGCAGAGAATTACATTTGGATTTATAGGCATACCTACAAACCATACAGCTATGTAAAATAATTCTGAGGAAGACAGACAATGTGGGGATGTGTTTGGTATATTAGGTGAGGAGGAGCATATATAAAACTACCCATGTGCTGTGATTTTAGTTGTGTAGAAGTGACTCTACCAAGGACCAAGACTTAAAAGTGAAGTTGAAGAAAAGAGAGTAACTCTTTTGTTGAGTTGGTATTTTGGGTTTTTTTTTTTTTTTTTTGGCCATGCCATGCAGCGTGTGGGATCCCAGTTCCCCAACCAGGGAGCAAACCCCCTGGACCATCAGGGAAGTCCCAAGATGGTATATTTTTGAAACTCACTGTGTTATTTTTTAGGTTTTATTTTACTTGTTTGTTGCTCCCAGTACTTGGCCTGGGTGATCCTGGCTCCAGCGTTCATTCCACTGGGCCTCTAGCCTCTTTAGTTTTGATTGATTGATTGATTCATTCATTTTGTGCTTTTGCGTGCTTGAGCAAGCCCCAGTTATGTCTGTGTGTCCGTCCCTGGATGGGTCAGTATTCAGAGAGCTCAGCCCCCGGGCCCCAGAGCCCCCTTTCTCTGTGTCTAGACAAGATCACTTGCTCTCACTTGCTCTCGTGACACCTGTAATTAACACTCTCCTTCTCTTTATGTGAAGAAGAAGAAAAGGCAGTGATAGTCAGTGAACCAGGTGGCCCTTTCCACTGTCCAGGCGGAATGAAGCAGGGAGACTAAGTAACTAGAGAGGTGACAATTGAAATGACCGGGTATCAGGCAGAAATGTCCATTTGACCCGGCGTGTTACTGTTTGGAGTCTGGTGCTTTTGGAAAACTGCCTGGTTCCTTCTAAGTTTTTCACAGGGAGCAAAGGTGTTTGCTGAGTGTGGTTTTAAGCAGTTAGTTGGAAGGTTTCCCTCTCGTGCAGGTCAGTGAGAAAAAAATCAGTGTGAATCTGTGAGAGTGTACATCCCCAAGCAGCCTTTACCCACTGGTACTCTATACGTTCTGTGCATTTCTGAGGTTCTGTGCCTTCCAAAGGCAGCTTCAGGGCGCAGGGACAGTTAAAAACGGTGTTTAAGATTTCATACATGGTGTCTGCTTTAAAGTGCTCCCAACACACATAGAGTGTGGGGGAGAATATGAAATAAGGGAGAGGGGCACATGGGTTCTTTCTGTTCCCTTCACCTTGTTTGTGCTTTTGTTTGTTTGTTTGCTTATTTAGCTGCACTGGGTCTTTGTCGTGGCCTGCAGGCTTTCTCTAGTTGCAGCTCGCAGGGCTTCTCTCTAGCTGCGGTACGCAGGCTCCTCTTGTGGAGCATGGACTCTAGAGCGCGCGGGCTTCAGTAGTTGCATTGTGCAGGCTTAGGTGCCCTATGACATGTGGGATCTTTGCTCCCTGACCAGGGATTGAACCCCCATGCTCTGCATTGGAAGGCAGATTCTTAACCACTGGACCATTAAGGAAAGTTCCTTGTTGTTGTTGTTTTTTCAAAAAAAACAAATTTAAGTAGCACTTAAAAGACTGGTCACAAATGTGACTGGAAACAAATGTGAAAAGCCCTAGTGACAGTGCGCCCTCTGATGCCCCTGGGGACAGCCAACCGCAGATGCCACGGCCCCCCTGGACCCAGAGTGAATGGGGGCTGATGAAGCAGGGGCAGCAGAGGTGCCCAGAGGTGGCAGCTGTCCACGGGCATGGACCTCGTCAGAATATATAACACAGAAAGGATAATTGTGTGTATTTTAGAAAACCAGAAAGAAATAGTCAAAAATTCTACTCCTGCATGATTCATTTTATTGTTTTATATTTTCAGTGTAATACAGAATTAAAAGAAGTCTCTTTAAGTCTCTGTCATCCCTTAAGAGCCCTGAAGCTCTGATGATGGGATTACATGAAAGTGAAACTTGAGTAAGTGATGAGGAGCTGGGGCCAAGTCCCACATCCAGTTAGAGGCGGAGCTTGGCCATGTGCCAGGTGTGGCGTGTACTTGGCATTACACTAAAAATAACAAAACAAAAGCATCGTTTTAGTTCTGGACCCTTTTCAAAATGAGCGTGGTCTTTTCTAACCAGCCACGTCCCAGGTTCCTCATCTCCCTTCTGTATTGTGCTTGGCGTTCGCTGACGGACAGTTGTCTTCCCACATTCAAACTGTTGATACCTAAGGAGTAGATATTCCTTACATGGTCATCAGTGAGTCACTTGTCAATCAGTATTGAACATATATGTATTGTCAGACACTGTGTTAGGCACCAGGAATGTAATGGTGAACAAGACACAGTCCTTGACGTGAAAAGTTTACACAGGCTGCAGAGGCAAAAAAATAAATAAAAACACGCACTTACAACACAGGGGGTCCCTGCCTTGATGAGCGCAGGCTTGGGAACATGGCCGTGGGGGGAGGGGGAGCACTGACCTGGCTCTGGGGATGTGGATTGGGGGATGAGGGGGTGTTCCAAGGGAAGTTTCCATCAGGAAGTTGTTCCAAGCAAGCATCTGAAAAAGCTATTAACTAGGAAGAGGAGTGCAAAAAGGTGAGGGGAAGTTTTCCAGGCATAGGAAATAATTACAACCTTTCCCAGAGCAGGTCTGCCTGCAGGATATTAATATTGGATTTACTCTTACCACTTGTATTTGCAAAGAAAGTGTAACTTAGTTTGAGTGAACTCAGGCTTCATTTGAGCTCCTTGGGTAGCAGAGGAGAACCAAATCTTATTCTAACCCGATAGCTTCGTCTCATCCAACGACTAAAATTGGCTGTCTAGGTAATTTGGTTTTGTCTGGAGGTGTCTGTCTTTCAGAGCCCTATCCCCACTCCACCTCCTCCTTAAAATGGCCCCTGGGAAGAGCAGGAAGTATGGTTTGTATGGCTGGTAGTGGCCAGTGGTCGGAATGAGCGGACCACATGCTGAGTCTTTGAGTCCCTGTGTGTGCCCAGCCGGACTGTTCCCTGGAGGGTGGTGGCTGAAATGCCTCTGGTTCCACCTGACTTCTCAAGGTGGTTTGTTGGCAGCAACCAGTGGGGGCTGTGGGCCTGGTCATTCACCACTAGCCTCCACATCCCTGCCCGCTGCCAGTCCATCAGCCTGCAAATCCAAAGGTGGAAAAAAGCATAATGACAGATTTTAACATTACTCCTATTTATTGTCTTTGTATACCCAACATTTGGCTAAGTTTCTGGCTGTGGAAATTTGGTGCCTCGATTAATATATATTGGCTCCCTGTCCTCTTCCTTCTGGTACAGTTTCTCCCCTCCTCCCTTGAAGAGAGAACAGGCAGGAAGAAGATCCTTATGGACTCAAAGTGGCATTTGGGAGGGAAGACCTTTGGTACTCAAACAGTATGGGATTTTAAGAATAAAGTGGAAGAAACCTGTCCACGTCCTCTAAACTTATTGAAACCCTATGAATTATCAGTAAAGGCCAACAATAAAAGTTGTTATTACCGTTGGTATTTGTAAAGTGCATTGCAGTAATTTCCACAGAAGAGCGCCTGACTCATTGTAAGCACTCAGTGAATTGTTGCTGCTATTATAGTTCTCATTTTATTTCATCTCTGCACTGTCCCTCCTTGGTAGATGAAGGTATGATCCCTTTTCACAGATGAGGAAACTGAGGCTCAGATAAATTGACTTGCCCTAGAGCACTGTGTCATAAGGGGGAGGCAGCTTGTGAAACTATGTCTTCCTGCTTAAGCTCCTCCAGTCTCCTAGGTTTCTCCTCCATATCTGTCTCCCAGCCACTCTGGTTCACTTACAGAGTCTTAAGGTGAGACAGCATTTCCATCTTTCAACAAGCCCAAAGGGAAATTCTTAAATTCTAAAACATAATCTTCCTTAAGGCTTAAGCACAATGGAGCCACATGGGATCAAACTAATTAGCTTTTGATTTTATCCTTCAGGTAAATTTAGAGGCAAATAAAAAGTACGAGCATCTTTAAAGGATTGTCTTCAGATTTTAATGTTAGATCCTATGTATGCACACACAAACACCTGATAAATTATTTTAGTTGGTATTGATGAGAATAGAATGAATGAGCTTCATTATCTTTAGGCTCACTAAGAGCTTTCTACATTGATTTAGAAGATAATGAATGCACAGTTTGAACCATTTTCTAATTCCAGCAAACAAACTTAAAGAAACCCTGCATCATTTCAGTTCAGTTCAATTCAGTCGCTCAGTTGTGTCCAACTCTTTGTGATCCCTTGGACTGTAGCACGCCAGGCTTCCCTGTCCGTCACCAACTCCTGGAGCTTGCTCAAACTCACGTCCATTGAGTCAGTGATACCATCCAACCATCTCATTCTCTGTCTTCTTCTCCTCCTGCCTTCAGTCTTTCCCAGCATCAGGCTCTTTTCCAGTGAGTTCTTTGGCAGTCTACAAATAGGTCATTAGGAGCTTCCCTTGTAGCTCAGTTGGTAAAGAATCTGCCTGCAATGCAGGAGACCCAGGTTCACTTCCTGTGTCTGGAAGATCCCCTGGAGAAGGAAATGGCAACCACTCCAGTATTCTTGCCTGGAGAACCCCACAGACAGAGGAGGCTGGCAGGCTACAGTCCATGGGGTTGCAAACAGCCAGACATGACTTATCAACTAAACCACCACCAAAT
Organism: Cervus elaphus; assembly: GCF_910594005.1. Classification (NCBI taxonomy): domain Eukaryota; kingdom Metazoa; phylum Chordata; class Mammalia; order Artiodactyla; family Cervidae; genus Cervus; species Cervus elaphus. Next base: position 24,474,833 of record NC_057817.1, on the reverse strand, counting down.
AGTTCAGTAGTGTTGACCATAACTGTGCAGAAAGCAAAATCAAGTGAACCTTTTGACCTGAATATGGAAAGCAAGACCTTTCTCCGGATGTTCAGTAGAAAGACAACCAGCCCAGGAGCCAGGGACTCTGGCAGGAGGAGGGTTAATCATTTAGCACTTTTCTCCTATGACTCTTACTGTGTTGCCTACTCAGGTGGACTCCAAACCAGTGTGCAGATGAATAAGTCATGCTGGCAATGGCTTTGACCTCTCTGAGCAAGTCTCCCTCCTGAGCAGGGAGCATCCAACCCTGGAAAGACACACCCTGGCCTAAGGTTAAATCCTTGTTGTCCCTGCCCTACTAAATTGGCCATTTCCTGTTCTGATTGCTAATCTTTAGTGAAGTGCCCAAACCACCCACCTTTGGGCCCAGTGAAGGGAAACCAGTTGATATGTGGGGTGTGCACTGGGGTAATGGCCCTCCAGCAGTCCAGATTTTGAAGGGGCCTCCATGGAGTGTGTGAGAGGGTCAGCTGAGCCTGGCAGTTTGGGGAACATGGGCCACTTATGACCCCGTAAAGCTGAGGCTTGGGTGAATCATTTAACTTTCCTGAGCCCCAGCTTCATCAGCCTCCAAAGTCAGACCTATAGTCCTACCCTGCCCACCTCAGGAGGAGGAAGTGGTAACACTTGGTAAATGTTTACAGTTTAAAGCACTATTAAATGTAAGTTGTTTCTAAAAGGTCAAATACTATTTACCGAGGTCCTTAGAGGAATCAAATTGATGGAGACAGGAAGTGGTGTGGTGGTTACAGGTGGGTGAGAAGAGGTGGGAATGGGACTTGTGTTTAATGGGTACAGAGGTCCAGTTTGGGAAGATGAAAAGTTCTGGGAATTGATAGTGGTGACGTTTGCACCACAATATAAATGTACTTCATGCCACTGAACAAGACACTCAAAGGGTTAATTTTTTTTTTTTGTCTTTGTAAAGGGTTAATTTTATATTCTATACATTTTACCACACTAAAAAAAAAAAAAAAAAAAAATAAGAAAACTTAAGTTGTTTTAATGTTCCTACACCCACATTCATCCAAGCCAGCCTCGAGGAGCAGCCTCCCTGCTACCAGACCCCAGTCTCCCTTCTCAGACTTCCATGCCGCCCCCCTCCTCCAAGTGCACTGGTTGAGTAGAGGTTACTGGAGATGCTCAGGTCTGTCCTCAACCCCCACTTGTGCCAGGCTCCGTGCCAGGCCCAGGACGGACGGAGATAAAAGGATGAGTGCCTCCCGTCTGGAGAGGGACGCAGACTACAAACAAGCCAGCTTCCGAGACAGCGTGGGAAGGACTGAGATGGGCTGGCCAGGCTGCTGAGGGAGGGCAGGAAGGCTTCGCAGGGTCCTGAAGGATGTGCCAGCACCAGAGTTAAGCAGACCAGGAGACTGGCAGGGGCATGGCCATCCCCTGCATTTGCCCTAACGCTCCATTTATTTCCTGCTTCTCTGCATTTGCTGGTGCTCCTCCTTCAGCTAGAGCGCACTCTTTCCCTTCTTTCCTCCTGAAAAGCCTCCTCATGCTTCAAGTGCCAGCCCAGATGCCACCTCCCTTCTGGAAGCATTCCCTAAACCCAGCCCCAGTTCATCTCCCCTCTTCTGGAACTTCCCAAGGCGGCCTCTTCCAACTCCATCAAGTGTGTATTTCACTCCATCAGGCGATACAGCCGTTTGTACTTCTGCGTCTCTCGTTGGATATAGACTGGGATTATTCCAAGTAAGAGAAACCAGCTGGAACTCACCTTAGCACAACAATCATTTATCAGAACTCAGACCGGGGCGCTGTGTTCCTGCTTTTCTCCCCGCTCAGCCAGCTTCACAGTCCCTGCGGTGGGGTGATGGCATTCCAGGCCTCCAGGGCTGGTTTCTGCACTGCGTGGGGCAACGATCATCTCTTGACTGGGTAGCTGTGGTGGGGCAGCAGGATCGCACATAGACTGGGCGTGGGTCAAAGCCTGTGTGTGCTGTGGAGGAGCAGCCTTGAGCTGTTGGTGTGAGCCACACTTTCTGTAGTGGTGGACCCTGCAGGCCACTCAGGCCTTCCAGCTCCTCCCTGGGCTTCCCACCTTGCTTCCCTGCTCCCTGCCCCGCCTCCTCTGTGGTTCCCTTCCTACCCTGCTGGCCATTTCTTCCTTCTCTTATTTGTAGATGCTGTGGCTTTCATCCATCCCTGTTGTTAGTGTTGTTTTTTTTTCTGTGATTTCACTGATACATCTTCCTATTTTACTCATTTTCTTTAGCTGATTCGGTTCATCTAAAGTTTGATTGCTATTTGTTTGCATTCACGTTTAGTTACTGTTCAGATCTGAGTGCCTGACCCATGTGTTTACTGTCTAGTGGCTTATCTCCAGGAGATGTCCCACCATATGCACAAAGGTGCAGGTGCCTTCTACCTGTCACCCCTGGGTCACCCCCATTCACCTGCCGCCCCTGCATTGTCTATGGCTGTGAATGGTATCAACTATCCCCTGTCAAATCTGGGAGCCGCTGTGATGCTTTCCTGTCCTGTACCAAATGAACCTAAACTGATGTCAAACCCAGTCCCTTAATGCCTCTCCGATCTGTCGGTTGCCATGGCCTGCATCATTTCTTACTAATTTGTAAGTGGCCTCTTGTGCCACCTGCAATTCGCTTCCCTATGGTGCAGCCCATGTGATCTTGCTAAATAAAACATCTGAGGATGTCAGTTTCTTATTTAAAATCCTTCAGTGGCTCCTCGTTGCCACTGGAATGAAAGTCAGTCTTTAATGTGTGAGACACAGAACTCTCCCACAACTGCCTGCCCATGTATGAAACCTCAGCTCCTGGTGCTCTCCAGCCTTAGAATTTATGAGTACGCCTTGTTCTCTGGGACTCCCCCCAATGCCTTCTTTTTTTTAGAATAAACAAATAGATAATGTTTTATTATTTACAAATGAAGCATTAATACAGAGTGAGTAAAAAAGCATAGACTGCTTCTCGATTTAAAAGAGGGAAAGGTAAAAAAAAAAAAAAAAAAAAGAGGGAAAGGTGAGGTCATTAGGTTCAAGTGAAATACATCTTTCTCTTCTATGTGTATTTATACAGCTACTGTTGAGTCCAGGAGTAGTAATAATCTTATATCAAATATACCAGGCTCCTAGAAACCTACTTCTACCAAAAAACAGAGAAAATGGCCTGAAGGTTCTAACAGTAAAATGGACTTGCCCTGAAGTAAACCACATTTCTGCACCTCGTATTGAAATCTCTCATATGTAAAGTGGAAGCTGGAAGCTTAACTGTCTACGCAGTCGCAGAGCACAGCCCAGAACCAACTTTCCTGTCTTTTATTAGGTTTAGCCCAGGTGACTCAAATGGGACTTGCTCTGGGGCTGGAAAAGAACATGTTGGTGAGAAAGAAGACAGGGATACATGTTGAGTAAACAGCCAACAGCCTCTGCCACCATCCTGACTTGATGTTCCATGATGAACAGTATTTTATGCTGCTCTGTACCAGACTGGCTACTTCCTACTGTCTGCACTGAGTCACTGATTGTAGAGAATTCTCTGTCTTGGTAGCTATAGTTACCCAGGGTTCAAACTTCTCAGTACAGCTTCCTGTCTTAAGCTATTCTGTTAGCAATGTTCGGTTGCAAAGAACAGAAATATCAAAGAATAGTGGTTAAAACAAGTAAGAGTGTGGTTTTTTTTTTAATCACATAATATAAAGTCTAGAGGTAGTCTGGTTGAATTCCTCATCAGAGCTACTTGGCATGTTGACTTTCATCCTCATGGTGATAATATGGTGGCTGCAGCTCCAGCATCACGTCTATATCCAGATTAGGAGAAGAGTAGGAGAAGGGTTCCTTTTGCCACCTATTTCCTTTTATCAGGAGCCAGAAACAGACTTGGACTTTATTCACCAGAACCATGACCTATGGCCATCTGTGACTTCAAGGGAGGCCGGAAAATAGTATATTTAGTAGGGCATGCTAGAGTAGTGACCAAAATTGGGGTCATGTTCACAAGAAAGAAAAGAGTAAGTACATTCACAGCTAACAGGGTCTGTCATATACTCCATCAAATGTGTTTCTATTGCTGTAGCTACACAATCATATTTACTCTAGCTGCAGGCACTTTAGTGTTGTTCTTTTATCTCTTGAAATGCAGGTGTCCGAATACTTTTGCAAAGTGCTTTCTGCAGAATGCAGTTTTACATTGGAGATAAACCTGGCTTTAAATGGACAAAAGATATTGGCTGAACTAAGTGTTTTCTGGAAACCATACTCTCAAATTCTATTAGTTTTTCCACTATTGAACTATTTAATTAGACATTCACAATATATATGCAAATCATGTTAATCTTCTGATAATGGTAACAGTCAGTCTAGATGGTCTGTGCTTGACAGGGGAGCATTAGAATGACTCAGTGCATGAAACTCTACTGCTTGCATCAGTAATTCTTCACAAGCGTTTAGTTTTATAATCTAAATTTGTTGGAATTAAACTTGAACAGCTCATAAATACTATAATTAATTTTTGTTCCACTTCAGGTCCAATTACAAATTGATTTAAACCCATTGCTGATAATTCTCTCTGCTGCCCATATATTCCCTGGATTGTGACACTCACCCTGTTGTTGACTTTTCACTATAGTTGTATGATCTGGGAGAGCGTGCACCACATTATCTGCTTAGCAGAGTCCCTGGCCCGTAGTAGGTGCTTGGTAGCCTTGGTGGAAGAATATCATTGCCAAATGACTTGACAATAATCAGTTACGTATCAGCAGCAAGAAGCAGTCCCCACTGGCCTACTAGTTCTTGTGTGCCAGCCACTATTTTATTTAAAAAGAAACCATAGGCTACAGGGTACAATATGTCAGGCTGGGTTTGGATGTCTAGGCTGTCTCTGGTTGTTTACTATTTTCCTGTGAAACATGTGTGTATCTCATTGTCCAGAAGAGAATGTCTTTGTAATGCCAGCTCCCAAGTTGCAGAGAACTGTCGTTAATGGTCCTAATTTGAGTCAGAAGCCAACCCCTGCACCAGGTAGGCATCTGTGTCCAGGAGGCTGGGCCACTTGTAAACATTTAAGATGGGATAGAATCTTTGTGTAAACGTTTAATTTGGGATAGAAGCAATGCCTATAAAAGAGGTTTGAGGCAGACAGCCCCAGGCAACTGACCCGGCCACCTCGGCAGATTTGCTCTTCAGCTACTTCACCCACACCTTGCTGTGTGCACAGTAGAATTTTATTGATTCATTTACTCAACAATGGCTGAGCACTAGCTGGGGAGCATGTGTCGGTGTTGTAGTCTGCTGCTTACCCTGTGTGTTCCATGTCTTCTCTGTGCCTCAGTTTCCTTATCTGAAAAATAAAGCAGTAACTTTTTATAGGATTGTTTTGAGCACAAAATGACATTTTATAGATGCAGCCTATATATTATTTATAACATGTTCATAGATACATGTAGAATATGTTGTGTTATATATAATTATGTAGAAACTTGGAACAGCGCCTAGAAGATGAGTATTAATGAAATGTCAGCTGTCACGAGTCTACAGCCCCTTTCCCATGATTAAAATCCCCAAAAACTTTTTTTTGTGGTTTTAAAAAAATTTTTATTCAATGCTTATAGAAAAAAATTCAAGAACCTGCTGTGTCCAGGTAGGTAATGACTTTCAGCAATTTAGGAAAGTTCTCAGCTATTATTTCTTTGAATGTCTCCTTACCCAAAAGCTCTTGACAACCAAAATTCCTTCATAACTGGGGCAGAAAATTCTGACCTGCTCTGAACTCAGTGGCTTGCAAAGCCTGACCCGAAAGGAGTCAGGGTGAGAGTATTTTGAGGCTTTATTTAGCCACTCAGTGTGAATATTCACACATTTTGCTGCAGAAATATCAGTGGTGGCAGATTACTGGGTGCTGCCCCAGCTCCACTAGCATGATTATATCATGCTATCATTTTCAAATGAAAAATTCTGAATCCCAAAGTGCATCTGGGCCCAAGGTTTCTGACTAGGGATTGTGGCCCTCTCATCGTTTTCCAGCCTCTTATCCAAGGACCACACTGTGCCTGCATGACTGGATCACAGTCTCTGCCCTGAAGGGCTCAGAGAGCTGAGCGGGTCCATGTCAGTAGCATGTGTCAGAGGCAGCCTGAGGTCCTGAGAGCGCTTGGAACAGCCCTTAGCTCATGTGGTATGGGGACGGTGGTTAAGGAAAGCATCTCAAACAGGTGCCATGGGTAAGACTGGAAGAACCCAACAGCTCCTTGCATCAGGCCTGGTGTAAGAATCTGAGCTGCCCCAACCCGGAGGCCAAACAGCGAGGCAGTTGCAGAAGGCAGCCACAGCCAGTAAATAAAGATAGCAGAAGTGATGAACGGTGTTCTGGGTGCCCTGGGAGCCTGTGAGAGGGAACCAACCTTGTCTCAGGGGTCAGAGGAGACCTCCCTGCCCATGTTCCTTCCAGACTGAGACCTAAGAGGGCTGAGCTCTTGGTGAGGGAGAAACCTGCAGATCCAGGGAACAGGGAGAGGAGAGTGGATGTCCAGGGCGAGGAAGTGGGAGAAAGCCTGTGGGTGGTGGGAGGGAAGGGGGGTCCCTGGGCTGAGCCAGAGGATGCCCAGAGTCTGGTGTCTCGGAAGACAGTCCCAGTTTATGACTGTTCTTCCAGCATTGTCATGAATAGCAGTGTCTTTCATTCTCCAAGGTGTCATTATTTGGAGCATTTAAGTATATGGGCTTCCCTACATAAAGGCCAACACAGAGATCTGAGAATTTATCCTCAGGGAAGTAGGAATCCACTGGAAGATTTTAAACAATGCACATTTTTAAAAAGTTATTTGGGCTTTTGCACAATAAAACACTTTTTTTTTTTTTTTTCCCTTCCTCTGTTGATCAGTCTCTTGGTCCCAAGGACTGATGCCAGACCTGGCAAGACAGCCCAGAGTGCTGAAGGCAGCCCGGCCTTTGATGCCATAGGAAGAAAGGACCTGTGTGGAATCATGGACATGGAAACAGAGCCGGTCTGATGATCCTGTGGCGCGCACACGGGCTCTTCCCTCAGCTGAACTCTCAGGAGTTCCTGTGTTGTCTGGACCACCCTCCGAAACAATTGTAGGGCTGTCCCTGAAAGTTCAGGAAGGGCGGTGGCCTTTTCTTTCCTTTCTCCCCACGTCTGGCCTGTGTGTGTTTGCCTGCCAGCAAGCCCGTGCTCAGGCGCCTGCCTTTCCCCCATCTGATTTTCTTTGCTGGCCAGAGCTCGCAGTTGGCAGACACTGACTTATCAGTCTTTTAGCCAAGAAAAGACAGAGGAGAATTCAGGAAACCCAAGATTCATGTTTTACTTTTGTGTAGGATGCTTTCAGCGCCTCCGAGAGACACAGACTCGCCCCTCTGGGAATTTCTTTACTCCTAGTTCTTACTTCTGTCACATTTTGAGTTCTCCTGTCTGCTGCTGGGTAGGTGGGAAGATAAAAGCTCCATGACAGCTGGTAATCCCCTTTGGGCCGCACCGCGGGATGTAGTTTAAGGCGATTTAGCAGTAAGCAGCAGATCAGTCCTCTGCGATTAGAAGGAATTGGAACAGTTCACAGCTGCCGGAAAGGCTCCCATGGGGATTGGTGTCCTCAACTTGATGATGACTGTGAGGATAGACACTTGGAGGAGGGAAGAGGTTAACAGGGCTCCCCCCTGGGGCAGGCTGCCTGGGGCCCCACCGGCTGGCTCTCACCTGGGTGAATTTATCTCAGCTGCTAAACTGAGGAACAGTATCGTGAGAGTGGACGATTCGTCCCTCAAGGGTGGACTCACGTGAACACACACAACTCCCACATTCACGTGCACTTACACACACAGACACACAGAGCATTAAAATACCAATTTAGTCACTCTCAAGTCAAATCCTTGCATTTTTTTCCCCCCCAAAGGCCAGCTGAGCTATAAATGCATAGCCTGTTTTATTCATTTTATCTCCCTGCCTCTGAGGCAAACTTCACAGGTGATGATGCTGTCATTTTAGACTGTCTCTACTACAGCCCTTCAGGGTACACTCTCCCCCTACCCTCCTCAACCTGTAGTTAAGTTTTTATAAACTTGGGATCCCTAGCCATGCACTGGGAGCCTGAAGGCCCCAGGAATATTTGTGTGTGTGTATGTAGGGGAGGTGTGCACATGTGTGTTTTTCTGGGCAAAGAATTCATAGGTTTCCTGAAATACTCAACAACCACCCCCTACCCCAAAAAAAGAGGCATGTGGACATCCACAGTTGGCTACTAAATTGATACACTTTAAAGTAATACTTTATCATTTTTAATAATCTTTAATACTTATGCAGCATACACTTAAAGGGATGGCGTGAGAAATGGCATCAGCTTTTCCCCTGTTGTCTCCAAAATTGAACTCTGATCCCGACTTATGTTTGCCACTCAGCATAAAAAAAGCCCTGCAGATATTCAGATCTGTTGTTGCCCCCAATCCCACATCCCTTCTAGAATATTAAATGGTTCTTAATTAGAGGAGAAATCATTGAATGAAAAGAGAAGTATTTCCATTGAGGAAGGCTGAGGTAGTTGCGAAAAACTTGAAGAGATGGTCTTCTAGAGTTGGAGTTACAGAACAAAGCCATATACTTGAAAGGTGTCTCCAGATGGTGTTATTCCTAAAGGCATAATGTAAATGCTTGCCAGTTTTCCCAGCAGAGGAATAGCACTGCACCTTATTAGCCGAGAGGGAACACACTTTGCATTCTAGGATAAGATTCAGGCTGTTTCTAAGGCAGCCACGCACACCTCTAATCTGGCAAAGCCCAGCCAGCACAGCGTGTGGTGGCTGGTCCCCCTTCGGGACGCCTCCTTTTGTCCTTGGAGGTCTGATGTGCCCATGGACTTGTGAGTCTGGCCTGGCGGGATTTGGGTGTTTAATGCAGTGTGATTCTGGGGATGACTCTTCCCTGTCTCCCCTTGTATTTCACAGGTGAGATGTTGGCACTCACCCTATCTATTCCATCTGACTTTGGCCTATTCCTATTTACAGCTTCACTCTTCCTGTTTCAGTAGTAATGCATCTTCGTGATGGTGACCATCATACGAAAATGATGCAGGATAATAATGACTATGCATTAGTTGTAACCTAGTGTTAGTTTACTTTGAAATCTTAGTGTAGAGTATTCTGCCCTAGAACTGGGCTTATGAGAGGCTCTCACTTTCCACATTGTGTGTTTTGACAGTATTTAGACTTTCATGAACATGTATGCTTCTACTGCTGCTAAGTCGCTTCAGTCGTGTCCAACTCTGTGCGACCCCATAGATGGCAGCCCACTAGGCTCCCCTGTCCCTGGGATTCTCCAGGCAAGAACCCTGGAGTGGGTTGTCATTTCCTTCTCCAGTGCATGAAAGTGAAAAGTGAAAGTGAAGTTGCTCAGACGTATCTGACTCTTAGCGACCCCATGGACTGCAGCCCACCAGGCTCCTCCAACCATGGGATTTTCCAGGCAAGAGTACTGGAGTGGGGTGCCACTGCCTTCTCTGTGAACATGTATGATTTTTATATATAACTTGATTGAGGGTAACTAGAACAGCACTCAGAACACCTGGTTCTCAACATTGACCAGCGCCGCACCGCGCCCCCCCCCCCAACTCCCACCGCCAGCACTTGGATCCACATGTGCGATGGAGAGGGGAGGATGGGCCAGGTAGTAAATACTTCAGGCTTCTGGGGCATATGTTCTCGAATCTCAGCTCCTCATCTCCACAGCTGTAGTGCAGAAGCAGCCATAGATGATATAGCAACAAAGGGGGCTGGCTGCATGCCAATAAAAAACTATCACAGGCACTGAAATGTGAAGTTCATAAAATTTTCACACATCACAAACTAGTACTCCTCTTTAGATTTCTCTTAGCTGTTTGAAAATGTAAAAACCATTCTTAGCTCATGAATCATGCAGAAATGGATAATGGGCTGGATTTTGCTAATCCCTGCTCTTTTTATATCAACTTACCCCCAAAGTACGTTGCAATGATAGAAGTCTTAAAACTAAGATATGATGTTAGAGGAAATCAGTGTTTGCTTTTGGGCATGAGGTGGCGATTGACTCAAAAGGGCCAGCGAGTCACTTACTGGGGTGATGGCAGGGTCCTGCGTCTTGCCAGGGGCGTGGGTTACACAGGTGAATACTGATTGAAGGTTATTTAAGATCTGAACATTTCATTGTGTATAAATGATACTTCAATACAAAGGAAAGGAATAACTGTTGCATGTTGTTTAGTCGCCCAGTCGTGTCCTACTCTTTGTGACCCCATGGAGTGCAGCACGCCAGGCCTCCCTGCCCCTCACCATCTGCTGCATAACAACCACAATACCCCAGTGCCACCTCGTAGGCAGTAAGCACTTGTTTCTCCCTCTCAGGTCTGTGGATCAGCTGGGGCAATTCTGCCCCATTCATGTGCCTATTTTGAGCCTAGGACTGGGGTAGTAGTTCTCTTGGCTGTGGCAGAAACACAAGGCAGCGAAGCGAGCAGTGCGTGCACATTTCAAACCTTCCCGTCCCCCACCTCAGTTGTTATATTGCTCAGACCCAGTCCAACTGCTAGCAGCTACATACCCTAATTTAAGAGAATATGATTAAAATGCAAAAAATTTTAAAAAAAGCTTCAGCCCTCATGTATGAAACCTGCCAAATCTCCACCTTTGAAAGGATGGCAAGTGTTACAGAAGGACATGCATATGGAATGACAGAGGCTCAAAACAGGACTGAATACATGTCAAAATACATCTCCAGATAAAAGCAGGTGTCTGGAGCGTCTTCTGTTGTCTGTGCAATGGTGACGACATCCGAGATGGTGCTTCCTCTGCCCGTTCCATCAAGAGGGTGATGCTCACCCTGCCAGGCCACTCCCTCTGTGAACTCAGCCTGCGCACGGCTTCAGCAGCCCCCTTGTGCTGCAGCCTGACCACTCTCTTGAGCTCTAGACCCTCACTGCTGTCCGTCTGCTCTCTGCCCCAACTGCCACAGACACGTCCATGGCTGTGTTTGTGAACTTCACACTCCGATTTCGCTTCATACTCTGATCTCAGTGAGACAATACCATCGTCAAGCCAGGCATGCAGAAGTCCTTCCAGGCTCTTCACTCTCTTTCATCCCCAAATCCAAGCACTGCTGTCTCTAAATGACTCTTTCCCCCACCCCCCTTATATTCCACAGATTCTTCAAGTTTGTTGTTGGTCAGTTGCTAAGTCGTCTCCAACTCTTTCCGACCCCATGAACTGCAGCACGCCAGGCTTCTCTCTCCTGCATCGCCTCCTGGAGTTTGCTCAAGCTCATGTCCATTGAGTCGATGAGACCACCCAACCATCTCATCCTCTGTCACCCCCTTCTGCTCCTGCCCTCAATCTTTCCCAGCATCAGGGTCTTTTCTTCTGATTGCTGTGGTCCTATTTCACAAATTTATCATGGGTTGCCAGAACCATTGTGGTATCCTCCATGCTGACCTCCTGGTATTTGCCTCACTTGCCCTAATCCTCCCTCCACTGTACCCAGACTGACCCACGTCTGATCCTATCACTCCCTTTCCTGTTTGTGCGTTTTTTAACAGTAACAGTTGTCTCCAGAAAAGAGCACTTGGGGTCTATAATGGGGGAGACTTACTTCTTCTATTATCTATCTTTTTATAGTGTTAGACTGTCTTTCTAACTGGATGTTTTTCTTTGAAACTCAGTAATTATAAACAGAAATATTAGAAGACTTGGTAGCTGGACTTTATGATTCATGAGAGATGGAGATGAAGAAGGAAATGTCAGATGATTTTTGAAATGTGAAGCCTGAATTACTGGAAGGTGGTGGTGTTTTGGGAGCTAATCAGCACGCAGATATTCTGCAGTTATAAATTAAGGACTTCGTCTTCCGGTTTATGGGTCATAAGCTTCACCAGGCTGCACGGGGCTGTCTGCTCAGATCGCTGAATCCCACAACTCCTAAAGAGCAGTGCTTTCTTATCAACCCTTCACTGTGCCCAGCATAGTCAGTAAAAGCTGGTACAGTAGACCATTACTTTTAAAGACCTTTGGACTCCTGAAGCCTGACTCTAACACATACTAATTCTATAAATTTGAGCAAATTACCTGACTCCTTTGAACTATATTGCTCTCATCTGTGGAATGAGAAATATTAATAGTGCTTCCCTGGAGGCTCAGACAGTAAAGAATCTGCCTGAAATGCAGGAGACCCAGGTTCAATCCGTGGGTCAGGAAGATCCCCTGGAGAAGGGAATGGCAACCCACTCCAGTATTCTTGCCTGGAGAATTTCATGTACAGAGGAGCCTGGTGGGCTACAGTCCATGGGGTCACAAAGAATTGGACACGACTGAGCGACTAACACACTCCTCCATAACAATATTTTGGGGATTAAATGAGGCATTTCAGGTAGAGCTTTCATTACAGTGCCTGGTTCATTGTGTACACTTGGTAAATGCTAGCTTTTTGTGAGTGGCGAGGGAGGCAGGGTGGTGCGCCTTGCATGGCTCGTGGGATTTTGGCTCCCCAACCAGATATTGAACCTAAACTCTTGAAAATGAAAGCATGGAATCTTAACCACTTGCCTGCAGGGCAATTTCTTATTTTTGTTAATGAAGTGTGTCCAAGAAGTAGTTTTCTTTTTGCTTGAAAACCTCCATTGCACAGAAGGTTATGTTTTTGGTAGCCGTGTCCTACTGGTAGGTCATGTTGAGTTAAGAGTCATCTGTAATTCTTCCTTCTGAATCTACTTTCCGTGTTATGTTGGTGGTTTACTTGCCATGTCGTGTCCTCTGTCCATGGGATTCTCCAGGCAAGAATGCTGGAGTGGGTTGCCATGTCCTCCTCCAAGGGATCTTCCCAAACCAGCAAGCAAACCTGGGTCTCCTGCATTGTAGGCAGGTTCTTTACCAACTGAGCTACAAGGGAAACCCGTGTTATGTTATTCATATTTTTTTCAGCCCTGTCCCCTCACTCTACCTCCCACCTCCCCCACCAATATTTTGCAGGCTTTGCAGTTGTTGTTTTTTTTTTTTATCACATTTCATCTTGTTTAGCCTTATCCTGTGCACTGATCTAGGATAAAGATGTGGGCGAGTTTAAAAAGCATTTGTGTAGATCTGTGGATTATAAAACCAGAATGGGTTATGAAGTCATGTTATGGGGAAATCACCAACATTTTGAAGTCATAAAGTTCAGTCCTTCAACAAATAATTAGTTGCTGCAAGTGTCAGTCACTGTTCTGGGTGGAACAGTGAGCAAACCAGAGAATCTTCTCCCGGAGTTGACTTACTGACAATGAGAATGTAAGTCAAGGAGGTGGTCTCGGGTGGTGATAAGTGAGGAAATGACACCTGAGCTCTTAAGAATGAATCAACCGTGTGAACTTCTGGGGAAGGACTGCCCCGGATGGAGGGGACAGCGGGGGTAAAGAATGTAGGGGGAGAGCCAGCCTGGCACATGGACAGAGCGACAGGAGGCCTGAGTAGGAGGAGAATGTGAGTGAAAGACAAGAGTGAGAGGTGATCAGGTCTGGGCTGCATGGGTGACAGCAGGCTGGTAAGCCGTGGTCAGGAGCTGCTCTGTTCTTTTATGTTGTGTTTTTTAAAATAATTTTTATCGGAATATAGTTGCTTTACAACATTGTATTAGTTTCAGCTGTAGAGTGAAATCAATCAGCCATGCACATACATTCACCATTCAGACTTCCTTCCCCTCAGGTGACCATTAAGTAGAGTTCCCTGTCTTGTACAGTGTAACTTCATTAGTTGTCTGTTTTATATACAGTGTCAGTGGTGTATAGGTGTCAGGCCCAATCTCCCAATTCCTCCCGCTTCCCCTTTCCCCCCATAGATTTGTTCTCTACATCTGTGTCTCTGTTTCTGCTTTGCAGTAAAGATCGTCTATTCCATTTTTCTAGATTCCATGTATATGTGTTAATATACGCTATTTGGTTTTCTCTTTCTGACTTACGTCACTCTGTGTGATTCTCTCTAGGTCCACCCCTGTGTTGTTTTTGATTTTATGATAGGCTGAATAAGGGCCCTTCTGAACTACCCATGTCCTAGTCTCCAAACCTGTGAATATGTCACTTACATGGTAAAAGAAACTGCAGATGTGATGAAGTTAAGTATCTTGGGATGGGGCAACCATCCTGAGTGACCTGGGTGGGCCCAGTGTCATCCAAAGGTCCTTGTTCGAGGAGGGCAGGAGAATCAGAGAAGGTGAGGAAGGAGCCACAAGTTGAGGAGTGTAGGAAGCTCTAGAAGCTAAAAAAGGCAGGGGAACAGTCTCCTCTGAAGCCTCCAGGAGGAACCCAGCCCTACTGACACCTTGATTTTACACTTCTGATTTCCAGAACTGTAGGAGAGTACATTCGTGTTGGGCCAAGCCACCAAATTATGCTAATTTTTATAGCTGCAGTAGGAAATTCATAAAGATTTTAATTCTAAAATGCAGCTGGTGGTTCAGTGGTTAAGACTCTGAGATGCCACTGCAGGGACACTGGTTTGATCCCTGGTTGGGGAACTGAGATCTCACATGCCATGGGGCATGGCCAAAAAATTTAAAAAACCAGCCAAAAATTTAAATAGAATAAAATGCAGATGGAAGCTATTGAAGGGTTTTAAGCAGGAGAGTGATGGGATTGTATTTAATTTTTAAAAGAATGGGTTGTTGGGAGGCAGAAGGGACATCAGGGAGGCTATTTAGGAAGTGGTGGCAGTAATCTCAAAAAGGACATGACAGAGATCCGGATTAAGGTGGTGGGGATGGGATGGAGAGGAATGGACAGGTTTTGGTTGCAGAGTCAGTGAGAACTGCTGATGACATGGTTGTGGGGATACAGAAAAAAGAAATTAAGGGTGATGCTGACTTTGGGCTTATGTAGTTGGGTGCCATTTATTGAAATGGGAAAGATAGGATAAGAACTAGACTTAGAGGAGAAATTATGCGTTCTGCTTTGGACATGTTAAAATGTGAGATGCCTGTTAGACATCCAGGTCTGTGTTGAAAGCAGACGAGTAAATCAGCGGATGTCTTGGAGGAGAATCCTTTGCGTGTCCCCTCAGGCCTGGATAGGACTTCCCCTCCCGCAGAATTTCCCTAAGTGCCACCATCACTAACAGACTACCTGGCCAGCTGAACTTGACCCACTCCACATTTTTATTTTTTATCCTGGGTTCATTTTTCATGGCCTACTCTGTGAAAGCTGAATGAGCAATTAATAGAGTCTAAAATGAGGCCCAGTATGTTTGATAACTAAAGAGTGATGGAAAACAATTTAGGATTAATTTGGGCCCCAAATGTGTATGGTTATTTAGTGATTTTTTCAGAGAGCCAAATGGATTGCATGAATTTTAATTGATGTTTAACTTTTAATTGTGTTCATGTGGGGTGGCCAGTTGGAACCATGCCCAGTAAGACTGATGAGTATACAGACATTTGCATGCAGCTTGCCTTCCAAGGGCCAGTCAGGGAGAAGAAGGCTTCAAGTAAGGGGTGGGGGGGAGGAGAACTGTAAGGAGTGGATAATCTTGAAACACATTTATTTTGAGAAAAATGAAAAATTGTTGAATACTTTGGTTTTCTATTCATCTTAAATAATATGAGGTTTACTATTATTTCTTCTCATTGGTGTTATTGTTCTTTGGTTTTTTTCCCCAGAAAATTTGAACCTGTCTTTAAAAGGAGCTAGGTTGTTATTTACAATGGAAAGAACTCTAATTTGCATGCATTTAAGGTTCAGTTTGTGAGCCAGGTCAACAGAATGTTGTTTACTGAATGAGTTTCCTCTGTGAAGTACTTTGCTAAGCATTGAAGGGGGTATAGTAATTGGGATGCTTTTTGGCCAACTCACTGGCTTAAGTAATACGGAAATTTGTTGTCTTACGTAAGAAGAAGGAGTAGTCTGCAAGCACAGTGTGTCGTTTCTGCTGACCTCTGTGATTCTCATGGCTCTGCCCTCCTGTGGCTTCATTGTTAGATCGGGAGCAAGATGGCTGCAGTGATTCTAGGCATCACATCCAGATCTGCCAATATCCAAAGGGAACAGGAGGGTTGTCTCTTCCTTAACTGTCTCAAATGTGAAATAATCTTTCCTAGGAGCCCCTCAGCAAGCTTCTGTCACATCCCACATACCAGGATTGGTCCTGTGTCCATCTGTGAGCCGTCCTTGCCTGAGGAAGTGGGCTTACCGTGATTAGTTCAGGGCAGGGTTTGGCAAATATTCCTGAAGTGTAGTTGGCATAAGCCAGGCTCAGTCATTTACATAATGCCTGTTGCTGCTTTCATGATATAGCAGCAGAGTTGAACAGTTGCAACAGCGATCTTCTGGCAAAGGCTAAACTATTTACTGTCTGCCCTTTACAGAAAAGCCACTGATCCTTGACTTAGATTAATCATCCGGGACACATGAGTCCTGGAGAGTCAAGGACAGCAGCCACTCTAAACAGAAAAGAAGTGTAGGATGTGATCCTATTCCTCAAAGAATGTGTCAAATGCCATAGTTTAATATGGTAAGGGAAAATGATACGCTAACGTGCTAAGAGATCCACAGCTTTTGGTTACAGTTTCATACTCAGATGAAAGATGTCTCATAAATACTTAATAATTAGAAACCATCCTCCCTTCTGCTACAAAGTAGGAAAAGTCTCTCCACTCATTTATCATGCTTCATTCTAAAGAAATTATAAAAATGAACATCAGATAAAGAACTCCAAAGAAATTATAAAGATGAGCATCAAATAAAGAACACCTAAGGACTTAAAAGCATTTTTAAACAAAATTCTGGAGTGTGTAGTAGTAGTAGTATTCAAAAAACAAGTTTATGCAGTTTTAAGAAACCATGCTGAAAAGGGGGAGGAAGCAGTGATGTTAGTCAATAGCCCAGTGAAAGCACTTCTCAACTCATATTTTTCATATGTTTTTTCCTTTACGGCAGTTGATCCAGAAAGAACAGAGCAAGCATGTTTAAAAGATTAGTGGGTAGGCAACACAAAGGACTCTTGTGGTGTTAGAACCATTTGTTCTGTATCTTGACTGGATACATGATTTTGCACAGGTAGTGATGTTATGGAGAAGTTCACATGCACACACACACACACACACACACAACATGAGTACAAGTAAAACTAAGGAAGTCTGAAGAAGATATGAGGATTTTATCAATATCAGTATCCTGATATATGACAGTTTTGGAAAAACCATTGGGGAAAACTGGGCAAAGTATACAAGGATATCTCTATTATTTCTTATGACTGAAAGTGAATCTTCAGTTACCTCAGTAATATTTTCAATTCTTTGTGATCCCATGGACTATAGCCCACCAGGCTCCTCTGACCATGGAATTCTCCAGGCAAGAGTACTGGAGTGGGTTGCCATTCCCTTCTCCAGGAGATCTTCCCAACCCAGGGATTGAACCTGGGTCTCCACCACTGCAGGCAGATTCTTTACCATCTGAGCAACCAGAGAAGCCCAAAATAAAAGATAAATGAGTTAGAAGAGCACTGAAAGGATAGGTGGAGAGATGGTAAGAAAGCCTTGCCTGATTACATTCCATATGTGAGGGCATTGACCTTAGGGCAACTATTAGCAAATTTTGAAAAGTTGTGGAGAATAGGAGCATTGCCCTCCAAAATGGGAAAATACTGTACTGTTTTTCACAGTCTTTGACCTTTCTCTTAATCCTTAACAAGTTTAGAATAGATTCTCAAATAGATGATGGTAATGACTCTTGAGAGTCCCTTGGACTGCAAGGAGATCCAACCAGTCCATCCTAAAGGAGATAGTCCTGGGTGTTCATTGGAAGGACTGATGCTGAAGCTGAAACTCCAATACTTTGGCCACCTGATGTGAAGAGTTGACTCATTGGAAAAGACCCTGATGCTGGGAGGGATTGGGGGCAGGAGGAGAAGAGGACGACAGAGGATGAGATGGTTGGATGGCATCACCGACTCGATGGACATGAGTTTGAGTAAACTCCGGGAGTTGATGATGGACAAGGAGGCCTGGCGTGTTGCGATTCATGGGGTCGCAAAGAGTCAGATACGACTGAGTGCCTGAACTGAACTGAAATGAGAAAATAGTAAAGAGATCACTAAGAGCCATAACCCTGATGCTGGGAGGGATTGGGGGCAGGAGGAGAAGGAGACGACAGAGGATGAGATGGCTGGATGGTGTCACTGACTCGATGGGCATGGGTTTGGGTAGACTCCGGGAGTTGGTGATGGACAGGGAGGCCTGGCGTGCTGTGATTCATGGGGTCGCAAAGAGTCGGACACAACTGAGCAACTGAGCTGAACTGAACTGAAGAGCCATAAAGATTTACTAAGAATATTCCTTGTGGTGACTTGGCTCAGAGAAAAGTACATAGTAAATCTTAATTTCGACAAGGTACTCACAAAACCCCAGGTCAGATTTTGAAAAATGAGATTGTACAGTTAGCTAGCATAACTCAATGAAGCTATGAACCATGCTATGCAGGACCACCCAAGACAGACGGGTCACAGTGGGGAGTTCTGACAATATATGATCCTCTGCAGTAGGGAATGGCAAACCACCCCAGGACACTCACTGTGAGAACCCCATGAACAGCATAAAAAGGCAAAAAGATATGACACCAAAAGGTGAGTCCTGCGGGTCAGAAAGTGTCCAATACGCTACCAGGAAAGAGTGGAGGACAGCTGCTAATAGCTCCAGAAAGAATGAAGCGGCTGGGCCAAAGTGGAAATGATGCTCTGTAGTGGATATTTCTGGTGATGAAAGTAAAATGTGATGCGGTAAAGAACAGTATTGCACAGGAACCTGGAATGTTAGGTCCTTGAATCAAGGTAAATTGGACATAGTCGAGCAAGAGGTGGCAAGAGTGAACATCGACATCTTAGGGATCAGTGAACTAAAATAGATGGGAATGGGTGAATTTAACTCAGTTGACCATTATATCCACTACTGTGGGCAAGAATCCTGTATAAGAAATGGAGTAGCCCTCATAATCAACAGAAGACTCCAAAATGCAGTACTTGGGTGCAGCCTCAAAAAATGACAGAATGGTCTCGGTTTGTTTCCAAGGCAAACCATTCCACATCATAATTCAAGTCTATGCCCAATCACTAATGCCGAAGAAGCTGATCAGTACTTTGAAGAACTAGAAGACCTCTTAGAACTAGCATTACAAAAAGATGTCCTATTCATCATAGGGGATTGGAATGCAAAAGTAGGAAGTCAAGAGATACTTGGAGTAACAGGCAAGTTTGGCCGTGGAGTACAAAATAAAGCAGTGCAAAGGCTAAGAGAATTCTGCCAAGAGAATGCACTGGTCATAGCAAACACCCCTTTTCAACAACATAAGAGACGATTTTACATATGACTGAAATCAAGTTGATTACATTCTTTGTAGCTGAAGATGGAGAAGCTCTATACAGTCAGCAAAAACAGGACCTGGAGCTGACTGTGGCTTGGATCATCAGCTTCTCATGGCAAAATTCAGGCTTAAACTAAAGCAGGAGAAACCACTAGGCGGGACAGGTATGATTTAAATCAAATACCCTATGAATATACAGTGGAGGTGATGAATAGATTCAGGGGATTAAATCTAGTAAGCAAAGTGCCTGAAAAACTATGGACAGAGGTCCGTTTAACTTACAGGAGGCAGCAAACAAAACCATCCCAAAGAAAAAAGAAAAGCAAGAAGGCAAAGTGGTTGTCTGAGGAGGTTTTTAAATAGCTGAAGAAAGAAGACAAGCAAAAAGCAAGGAAGAAAGGGAAAGGTGCTGCTGCTGCTGCTAAGTCGCTTCAGTCGTGTCCAACTCTGTGCGACCCCAGAGACGTCAGCCCAGCAGGCTCCCCCATCCCTGGGATTTTCCAGGCAAGAACACTGGAGTGGGTTGCCATTTCCTTCTCCAATGCATGAAAGTGAAAAGTGAAAGTGAAGTCGCTCAGTCGTGTCCAACTCTTAGCGACCCCATGGACTGCAGCCTACCAGGTTCCTCCGTCCATGGGACTTTCCAGGTAAGAGTACTGGAGTGGGGTGCCATTGCCTTCTCCAATGCATGAAAGTGAAAAGCGAAAGTGAAGTCACTCAGTCGTGTCCGACTCTTCCTGACCCCATAGACTGCAGCCTACCGAGCTCCTCCATCCATGGGATTTTCCAGGCAAGAGTACTGGAGTGGGTTGCCATTGCCTTCTCCGAAAGGGAAAGGTACACCCATCTAAATGCAGAATTACAGAAAATAGCAAGGAGAAACAAGAAGGACTTCTTCAATGAACAATACCAAGAAATAGAGGAAAATAACAGAAAGGGTAAGACTAGAGATCTCTTCAAGAAAATTGGAAATATCAGAGGAGCATTTCATTCAAAGGTGGGCACAATAAAGGACAGAAATGGTAAAGATCTAATAGAAGCACTAGAGATCAAGCAGCGATGAAAAGAATATACAGAAGAACTGTACAAAAAAAGATCTTGAATGAACCGGATAACCATGATGGTGTGGTCATTCACCCAGAGCCAGACATTCTGGAATGTGAAGTCAAGTGGTCCTTAGGAAGTGCTACTGTCAATAAAGCTAGTGGAGGCAATGGAATTCCAGCAGAACTATTTAAAATCCTTAAAGATGATGCTACCAAAGTGCTGCATTCAGTATGTGAGCAAATTTGGAAAACCCAGCAGTGGCCACAGGACTGGAAAAGGTCAGTCCTCATCCCAATTCCCAAGAAGGGCAGTAGTAACGAATGTTCAAACCACCAGACAGTTGCACTCATCTCCCCTGCTAGTAAGGTTATGCTCAAAATCCTGCATGCTAGGCTTCAGCATTACATGAACCAAGAACTTCCAGATGTCCATGCTGGGTTTAGAAAAGGCAGAGGAACTAGAGATCAAATTGCCTACATTCATTGGATTATAGAGAAAGCAGGGGCATTCCAGAAAAACATATACTTCTGTTTCATTGACCACACAAAAGCCTTTGACTGTGTGGATCATAACAAACTGTGGACAACTCTTAAAGATATGGGAATACCAGACGATCTTACCTGTCTCCTGAGAAACCTGTATGCTGGTCAAGAAGCAACAGTTGGAACTTTGTATGGAACAACTGACTGGTTCAGATTGAGAAAGGAGTACGTCAAGCCTGTATATTGTCACCCTGCTTATTTAACTCAGATGCAGAGCACATCATGAGAAATGCTGGGCTGGATGAATTACAAGCTAGAATCAAGATTGCCGGGAGAAATATCAACAACCTCAAATATGCGGATGATACCATTCTAATGGCAGAAAGCAAAGGGGGACTAAAGAACCTCTTCATAAGGGTGAAGGAGGAGAGTGAAAAAGCCAGGTTAAAACTCAGTATTAAAAAAATGAAGATCATGGCATCTGGTCCCATCACTTTATGGCAAATATAAGGGGAATAGGTGGAAGCAGTGACAGATTTCCTCTTCTTGGACTCTAAAATCACTGCGAATGGTGACTGCAGCCATGAAATTAGAAGGCAATTGCTTCTTGGCAGGAAAGCTATGACAAACCTAGACAGTGTGTTAAAAAACAAAGACATTACTTTGCCAACAAAAGGTCCATATAGTCAAGGCTATGGTCTTCCCAGTAGTCACGTACGATTGTGAGAACTTGACCATAAAAACAGCAGAGCGCCAAAAAATCGAACTGTGGTGCTGGAGAAGACTCTTGAGAATCCCTTGGACAGCAAGGAGATCAAACCAGTCAGTCTTAAAGGAAATCAACCCTGAGTACTCATTGGAAAAACTGATGCTGAAACTGAAGCTTCAGTATTTTGGCCACTTGATATGAACAGTCGATACATTGGAAAAAACCCTGTTGCTGCGAAAGATCGAGGGTAGTAGGAGAAGGAGGCAACAGAGGATGAGATGGTTGGATGGCATCACGCATTCAGTGGACATGAACTTGGGCAAACTCTGGGAGATGGTGGGGGACAGGGAGGCCTGGCATGCTGCCATCTATGGGGTCATGAAGAGCCTTGGCAACTGAGCGACGAATACAGTTAACTGGAGAGAGTCCAGTTAGTGATTTTTTTTTTTTGCTAGTGATGTTATTTCTGTCAGTTTCAGACCACACAAAAGGAAGGGTAATAGTGAAGAACCTTTTTTATTAGGAATCTGGGAAAACACATAGAGCCCATGGTCATGAAACTTACAGATGATAAAAAGATCTCAGAAGGAGACTTCATGATGATACGTGGCAATTTAATTTCAGAATTCTATAGGAGTGCTGAGATAATGGCCCCAAACTAATAAAAATAAAAACATTTTTAATGAAAAAGCAACAGTCAGTCCCGTATATAAATTTAAAGGAATAATCATAAACATGTCAGATGGATGAAGAACAGCTTCAGGACAGTTCATGTGGGGAAAAAAAAACCCAGAGAGGTTTAAGTGATACTGTGATTGGCATAGCATGCAGACCAACTATGGGTGGAGTCTGGGAGAGAGTGATAGGTTGAACTGGGGTGAAGCGGGGAGGGAGGTCAGTGGCCAGAGGGAGCTGTACTCGAGACAGTGACCTATGACTAGATTTTGAATTACCAAAGCTGTACTGAACAGAGTTCCTTCAAGGTGAAGAAAATGGTATCAGATGCAATAGATAAGAAGGGCTGCTAAGAATTAGGTCGAGGTTCAGGATTGAACCCCAGTCTCCTCAGAGAACCAAGGACAGCCCAAATCTCAGGGCACCAGGAGCAAGTGAAACATTTCAGTAGGGCCAAGGCATGGGGCTCCATTGGGGAAAGGGTACCAGCTTGAAGGACACATCTTTGAAATCTGCAGAAATGTTCCCTATCCCTCCCCTTTCTTCCTGTGAGTGCCTGGGACAGGTTACTTGCCATTTCTGAGGACTGGTTTTTGTATCTGGTCAATGGAAGTGATAATAAAATCCACTTCCCAGAATTGTTGGGAGAATTGAATGTGGTTCATTAAATGCCTAGTGCAGTCTATGAATGGTTTTGTAGAAGTCCTGTCAGGCGCCTTGAGCTCTATTTACAGATAGCGAGCTACAAATTCCAGAGCGGATTTACCTATTAAGAGGGATTTCCTATTGCAGTGACTTTGAATCCTGGTTGTACATTAGAATCATGGGCGCTTTTACAAATAAAATACTGATTTTGAAAAGAATACTCAAATCGACCCAACCAGACAGAATCTCTGGCATTAGAATGAAGCGTTAAGAGTTTTTAAAGCTCTCCAGATGGTTCTAATATGCAGCCAGAATTGACAGCCACTGTCTTACTGTACCCTCGGTCCTGCTTGTCATTGACTCAGAGCCTCACTTAACTTGGATGTGGCCAGGTGGGGCTGTGGACAGTGACAGTCATGTCTGATCTTGCAATGATCCAGAGGAGGAGGGAAGCTGCTAAAAACCAAAGCCACAGATGCATTCACAGTAACAACCATCTTGAAAAAGTACTGCATGGAAGGGGTGAAGCACAGGCCCCCTGAACTCTGAGCTGATCAAGGCACATGTGGAATGTTGATTCCCTTTAAAGGGGAATTGGATGAGAGCAGACACAGTGTTTTTTTTCTGTGTATAAATTACAGAGAAAGAAGCGCAGTGGAGAAGGTTTTGCTTGGGTTTGTTTAAATAGAGTCACTATACATGTTGGTCTACAATGTTCTTTTTTAGGGGGGAGAACTTAATATATCATGAATATTTTGCCACTTAATTTTATATTGGAGCAGCTGATTTTTTCCCTTATATATATATATATATATTTTTTTTTTTTTTCTTCTGTAGCAGTGCAGCTTCTGCCCCCCAGGGAATAACTTTGTCTTTTTGCATGAGATGCCTGTGTTTGAAGCCTGGAATTTCTGTGGGCTTTGACCAGAGCTTTCACTGCAGGTTTTGGGCAGCTCCCACCCTTCTGATTATGAATCTTTCCTGGCATAGGATCCCCATAGGAACCACTGACCCGAGCCTTCTCCATAGGATTTTGCTATCAGATGACAGTTGTAAAGCGTGTTGGAAATTCAGCTCTCTGATACCCATGGTTTGGGGGCCAAATATTTGTGAGAGCCAGAAAAAATACTGTTGAATTCCTATTGCTTTTTTGTGATTTTGTATAATGTGAATTCTCAGTGACTCATGTACATTGATCAGTAACAGAGGGGTTTGTGAGAGGATGGTGTGGCGTTTAAAAGAACAGAGTGGATGAATAGGTGACCAGCCTTGCCTCCATGATGGAGCTTTCTGTTATTATCATGCTGGGAAATTGACATAATTTAATTCCAGTGCCTCTTGCAATAGCTGCTCTTTGTTCATTTCCCTTTTATTCCAGTGGGAGAAAGACAATCTAAGCTTTGAATAGCTTTTCTTTCTCCCTTACCCTTGAGGATCACAGTGAATATCATGCTTTTCATGATATACTTCCAAAGTGCTTTAAAATATTGCTGTCATTATTTCATTCTCTTATCAAATATTTTCAGAGTAACTATTCTGTGCCAGTCATAGTACCTGGCCTTTCGGAGCAGAGAATGCAAGATAAATCAGTTTTCACATTATTGTCTGGGTGGAAATTCTAAGGTTGGTCACTGAGGAAAGATGGATATAGGACTGAAGTGGTGAGTGTTTTTAAATGAGGATATTTTGTGTATATATGGAACAATAGATACCATTTACTGATTTATTACTCTGTGCTAAGTGCCTTTCTAGGAATTTTATATCAGTTATCTCATTTAATACTCATAGGAAACTTTATGAAGTATATGCTCTTATTATTTCCCTTTTGTAGATAGGAAACTGAAGCACAGGAAGATGAAATAATTTACTGGGAATCACCCAGCTAAGAAGTGGTACAGTGTGAATTTAAACTTAGACAGGATTTCCCTGGCAGTCCAGTGGTTAAGATGCTGTGCTTCCAATACAGAGGGTTCAGATTTGAACCCTGGTTGGGGAACTAAGATCTCACATGCTGTGTGGCCAAGCAAACAAAAAACTCAGACCATCCAGTTCCAGAATCTGTGCTCATTGTGAATTATTACTAAAGAATCTGTTGGCTCTCTGATATATTGTATTAGCAGCTTTCAGTTTTTAAAAAAGAAAAAGATGGTTAATTATTGTTAACCATCAGTATCCCTGGAATCTTTTGGATTTTCAACCTTGAAACACGTTGACGAGCTTTTAGAGATATAATATCATAATGAAGTTGGGGATCAGAACTGATTTCCAGACTTTAAAGGAAATTGATCAAATCTTTGTAGTGTGTTGTACTTTCGGGGGATGAACTTTTACCTGTAGTGGGTGCAGAGTCGTATCAGAATGGATCTGGTTCTCTCGCTTGCAGTGTTGCTTGTGCTGAAAGGAAATCCACTGAGCTGTTATTTTTGCTAAGTCAGCTTTACAGTTCATCAGGAAGTTTGCTATAATGTGGGAAAGTGTATGTTTCCCCAACCTGCATCAGTGTGTATGTGGTCATTCTTCAGTCGCTAAGTCATGTCCGACTCTTTGTGACCCACAGACTGCAGCGTGCCAGGCTTCCCTGTCCTTCACTATCTTCCAGACTTTGCTCAAACTCACGTCCATTGAGTCGGTGATGCTATCTAACCATGTCATCCTCTGCCGCCCTCTTCTCCTTTTGCCTTCAATCTTTCCCAACATCAGGGTCTTTTCCAGTAAGTCGGGTCTTCACATCAGGTAGCCAAAGTATTGGAACTTCAGCTTTAGCATCAGTCTTTGCAATGAGTATTCAGAGTTGATTACCTTTAGGATTGACTGTTTTGATTTCCTTGCAGTCCAAGGGACTCTGAAGAGTCTTCTCCAGCACCACAATTTGTAAACATCAATTCTTCAGCACTCAGCCTTCTTTATGGTCCAACTCTCACATCCATACATGACTATTGGAAAAGCCATAGCTTTGACTAGATGAACCTTTGTCAACAAAGTGATGTCTCTGCTTTTGAATATGCTGTCTAGGTTTGTCATAGCTTTCCTTCCAAGGAGCAAGTGTCTTTTAATTTCATAGCTGCAGTCACCATCCACAGTGATTTTGGAGCCCAAGTAAATAAAATCTGTTTCCACTTTTCTGCCTTCTATTTGCTATGAAGTGAGGAGACTGGATGCCATGATCTTAGTTTTCTGAATGTTGAGTGTGTATGCCTATGTTTAAATGCATGTAGACATTCTTTGCTTAAAAATGTGAAAATCTCAATGCATTCCTAGATTCTTGTTTTATATATCTTGTACTCAGTGATTTTAAACTCTTTCAATTGGTAATCCAGTCTGAAACTAACAGCTACGAGTCACTATAAGCTAGGCTGTATAACCCTCAATTCAAATTCATAGTCCCAGATTACATATTTCTCCTTCACTTTACCATAATAATCATGAGAGCTGTCACTCACTGGGTGTTGACAATGTGTTAATCTTTGTATTAAGCACTTTACCTGTATTCTCATTTAATCTTCACAATACCCTTTGAGATGGATCTTGTTATTCTGATTTTCCAGATACATAAGCAGAGGCTTAGAGAGATGGTTACTTGTTCAAAGTCACATAGATCCAAGTGGGAACCTGAATCCAGGTTTGTCTGCCTCCCAGGTCAGTTGATTTACACTGTGGAAACACTGAGGCAGACACTGATGAAGCAAGGAAGATGTTCTGAGTACTGTGTGCTTGTGTGAGGCTATGTTTATATGTAGCTTAATTTTAAAAGATAAACAATAGTAACTATAGCTTCCTATGGTACAGTGAGGTCAAAGGCATCAGAATTTGTATCCTAGCTCTGTTTAATATAAAGTTATTAAACCAATCACAATTTCTCTGAGCCAGTTTCCCCATCTGTAAAATAAAGATAATAATAATTGTTTAACCAACATTATGATGTTTTTGTTAGAAGGACGTGAGATCACAGATATGAAAGTGCTGAGGAAGTAGTTTACAGGTGTAAGGAATCACTAGCCAGTTTCTCATCCCATTTACCTCACATGAACCCTTAAAACTTATTTCATATGATTCAGATTAAATCTTGCTGTGGATTTGGTTTAACAGTTTCCTTAAAAATTTAGGATGTAGTCTGGTTTTTCACTTCATTAATTCAGGTTTTTTTGCATCTCTATCATATCCCAAGTCTCGGCATTGTTGCTGGAGGTATAAATTCACTCACACTGGATCACAGATCATTCTAGACATTTTCTGGTTAGGATTGTTGTCCATAATCCAGTCTAACCCAACTCCCTGTCACCTGACCCCATGCAACGTGCACAGGGTCAGACTCTGTCCATGGCAGACAGACTGCTCTGCGTGAAGAAATCTCGGGTCAGATGGGGCATCTGGCATGTGTGGCGAGGTTGTATCTTGTCCTGTGAGGTGGGGAGGGATGGAGGTGGGCTCAGATGAAGCGCAGGTGAAGAATTTCCTCAGACACCGAGCATAATATATAGACCTCGTGGACTTGTGTCACAGTCTGCCTGGACACAGGAGCCCCCTGGCAAGTGTGTTTCAACTGGAACTGCCTGTGTGGCTTTTTAAATCCCCCCAAATGAAAAGAGCCACGTTTCCCTCGGAGCTCACCAAACAACAATAATTAATAATAGACTCTAGCCCATTTCGAATACATTTTAATTGTGTGTTCAACAGTATTTCATACTTGCACTCTATTTTTTTGTTTAATGTTCAGATTGAACATGCACACAGCTCTATAGCAGCTGGACTGGAGACAGAGGTTGCTCAGTTCAATAAGTATTTACTAAGCTTTCCCCAGATGGGCATTGTGAAAGATCACCACACGGTCAGCTCCAACCGTAATCATCAAAACAACTAAACCTCTAGCTCTGTTTATTTATTTAATTGGAGTATAATTGCCTCACAACGTTGTGTTCATTTCTCTGTACAACAAAGTCAATCAGCCATGTGTATACATTTATCCCCTCCCTCTTGAACCTCCCTCCCACACGCCCATCCCACCCCTCCAGGTCATCAGAGAGCACCGAGCTCCCTGTGACGTCTAGCTCTTTTTGATGCCAGCCCTCCTCTTTGGGTGCTTTTGGTCCAAGCGCTGACAGTGCAGTGCAAGAGGCTCTGAGACCATCCATCTAATTTCCCAGGGAGCATAGGCAGATGAGAAATCTGAGGCCTGGAAAAATATAAAGTGCACAGTTTGTGTGTTCATTTGGGAAAGTATTAAAATCAGTTCTGTGCTCTCTGATAGCATATATGTGCCACTCTCCAACTCACCCTCTACCACCCCCTACATATGCACACATAACCACACATCCATTTCAGAAGGCTCACCAGTAAGATATGGAATTTGGGACAGTGAAGGGGAATGGGTTTTGCTGGGGGAAAAGGGAGAATGAGTTTCTGTTTCCAAAGACTGCGATCAGAACTGTATCTAAAACATCATTTAACTGGATCAGTGCAGCAAGGTTAATTTGTAGGTGGGTTACAGCTTAATAGACTTCCCTGGTGGCTCAGATGGTAAAGCATCTGCCTACAATGCGGGAGACCCAGGTTCAATCCCTGGGTCGGGAAGATCCCCTAGAGAAGGAAATGGCACCCCACTCCAGTACTCCTGCCTGGAAAATCCCATGGACGGAGGAGCGTGGTAGGCTACAGTCCATGGGGTCGCAAAGAGTCGGACATGACTGAGCAACTTCACCTTCACTACAGCTTAATGGAAACGGCAGCTTCATCTCACTTGAGTTGCACATTTCAAAGCAGTAACGTGATAGGGACTCCAGTGGCAGCCCCTGAGCTTCCCCCGCTGACAGCTGTCCCTGTGTGGGTAGACGTGGCCATGAGTGCCTCAGGTCACCCTGTGTTCCTGTGTTTGTGGGTCACTGTCAACGAGCACATGGTGACCTCGGCAGAACACCCCAGACTCATTCCAGTGACTGTCTAACCCTCAGTTCATTAGGAAAGTCAAGGCTTCAGAAGTAATGTGTAGATTGCTTACACTTTTCATTTAAACTGGGCTTGAAGCTTTCAGCGTTTCCAGCTGTACACGCTTCAGAGGGGCAGGTCTTTAGAAATCAAAAGGGTGTCCTGAAGGAGGGCTCAGTAATTCTGACTGGCCAACAGGCCAGGCCATATGTCAGCGAGGATTCAGGCCACCCAAGAGAAAGAAAGCACAGAGAGGGTTGCTTTGATGGCAGGGCAGCTGGGAACCTTCCCCGCCTGGCAGCATGCCTTCAGCAAGACAGATGTTCCCAGGGCAGTCTCTGGGTATGTCTGCTCCTGGGGAAAATAACTCTCATGCCTGTTCGTGCAGGTCCACCCTCCCTGATTACCTTCAGTTCTCTGAGCGATTTGTCAAGAATCTTTGAGTGGCTGTGGTATACTCAGCTCCTGGTCTAATAAGAGAGGAGGGGGCTGCTGATCACTCAGTCTCCAGACCCCTTCCCTGGGACATGCATCCCCATCTTCTCCATGCCAGTGGTCCTAAAGGAAGCAGGAGGGAAGTGTTCCAGATATGCCAGGGCAACGCATGTGTAACTGATGCCTGTAGTAGTTACAAAACATAAAGGATGTTGGTCTCTTTCCGATCCTGTAATCTCCCCAGAAACAACTATTATTAAGTTTATCTACTTCTACAAAGATATTCTGTTCGTAAATACATATACATATTGTACATATTATACTTATATGTACATACACACATAATATGCATACATGTATTTATTCATCCTTTTTATTTATATAAATGGGGACATACTCTGGAATAATAGGTATTTCATACCTTACTTTTTATATTTGAGAATTGTTCCAGGATAGCACATGTAGAGCTGCTATATATATATATATTTTTTTTTTTTTGTAATTTTTATTGCAGTAAAGTTGATTTACAACGTTGTATTAGCTTCAGGTAAACAGCAAAGTGAATCCGTTGTACATATGCATATACCCACTTATATTTGGACTCTTCCCATACAGGCCGTCACAGAGTATCAGGTAGAGTTCCCTGTGCTGTATAGTAGGTCCTTATTAGTTATCTATTTTATATATAGCAGTGTGGACATGTCAGTCCCAGTCTCCCAATTTTGGGGCTTCCCAGGTGGCTCTGTGATAAAGACTCCACCTGCCAATGCTGGAGCTGCAGCAGACTCAGGTTCAGTCCCTGGGTCGGGAAGATCACCTGGAGGAGGCAATGGCAACCCACTCCAGGATTCTTGTCTGGAAAAATCCCGTGGACAGAGGAGCCTGGTGGGCTACAAAGAGTCAGATACAACTGAGTGTCTCAGCACGCACATGTACAGTCTCCCAATTTATCCCTCCCCACAGCTTATGGTTACCACCTGGTAACCATAAATTCATTTTCTACATCTGTACGTATTGTTTTTAATAGCTGTGGAATGTTTGTTCCATGTTTCAAATGGACCATCTAAACCATTTACTTCAGCCTTTTATTGTTGCACAGTTTGGCTGTATAAGCTTTTGTCATCCCAATAATACTTAGTTGAATATATGTGAATACTTGTGGGCACATGTGCTAATTTATATATAGAATCAGTTGGTAGAAGTAGAATTACTAGGCCCAATGTTATATCCTTTTTGTTTTGTTCTATTTATTGGCCATCTATATTTTTCTTTATTTTTGGTCTCAGGCATATAACAGAATGATCTGATATTTGTATATATTGCAAAATGATCACCAGAGTAAGTCTAGTTAATATCTGTCACCATACATAGTTATGGAATTCTTTTTCTTGTAATGGAAAGTTTTTAAGATTTACTCTTTTAGCTACTTTCATATATACAAATACAGTATTATTAATGGTAGTTTAATGCTATAATTAATAATAGCTTAATTGATTCAGTATTGTTAATTATAATTTAATATATAATGCTGTATATTATATCCCATGACTTATTTATTTTATAGGGTATATCCTTTTTGATATTAATAGAAATTACCAAATTGCCTTTCTAAGCAGGATTTATTCATTTATACCTTCCCAAACATGCATAAGAATGCATAATTTGACTGTCTTTCCCCAACGCCCACCCCCACCTAGGCCATATCAGTCTGTTGTAGAGGAGAAAGTTTTGGGCTGGATATAAGCCTGAGTATTTTTAAAGCACCTCATGTGTGTTAGCAGTCTTTTAGTTGGTTTCAGGTCATGGAAAATCTACATCAAATTAAAAAAAAATTTTTAAGTGGAGAAATTTATTGGTACACGTAACAGAAGTCCAGAGTGACGTGGTTCAGGCATAACTGCATCCAAGAAGGGCTGCCATGTTGTTGCATCCCTCCGGGGGCGCATTCAGGTTTTCTCAGAAAACAGTGTGCTGTGCCCCTGGAATTAGTGGCCCCATGCTTGGGGGTACAGTTGACGTCATGGGGACTTGGTCTTTCTCCACCTCTTAGCCCTGTTTTCATGGGGTTTGCTTTATTGTCAGGCAGGCCTTCTCTTAAGAGGTCACCCTAGGGGTGGCTCTAGATTTCTATTTTATCAGTTTTAAAACCTCAGCATCTTCTCTGTAGGTGTGGCAAAAGACTCACAAATGAACCTCCTTGACCTGACTTGGGTCAGGTGCTCATTCTTAACAATTCATCTCTTTGGGGACTATGTTTTGATGTATCTGCCCATTATTCATTCTCTATCTTATGATAGCACTTTGATTTTTTTCTTCCTCAGTAGTCAGTTCATATGGCCTGACTCCCTACCTTCCTGCAGGGGTGAGCATGGTACCCAGGCATCCATCTTACCAGTGGCCAAAGCAATTCTGATCCTCAGATACCGCCGCTAATGTATCTGGGCTTCTTAAACTGGAGAGAGTTACAGCTGAAGGAGAAAGGATACAAATTTTGTGCATCCAGAATACCTGCTGATCTTGTAACAAAGCAGATTTTGGCTCATTAGTTCTAGGATGGGGCCCAAGATTCTGCATTTCTAACAGGCTTTAGAATGATGCTGATGCTGCTGGTCCAAGGGCCACACATTAGAACAAGAGGATACACCATGGATCCAATGAGTTCTTTGAGTTCCCTTAGTCTAGTACTTTTGAGATTTCATAGCATATCCAGGTTATTAAATAAATAAAATCTCCACACGCAGCCAATTTCAGTGTGTCTTCATTTCAAAGAGCAAAGAGAAATTACTTTCATAATCACATTTATCAGAAAACATTATTGTAACGTTCATTCATTTGAGACATAAAATTCTATTGCTGGCCATGGTGGGGAGGGGAGAGGAGGCCTTTGGTGGACTGTTTCTGAAGAATTGTAGTTTTGTCCAATGTTGGCAGGAAAGTACCTTTCCCTCTGGGGACGATGAGCTCTCTGTTGTCTTAGTTAAAAAAAAAAAAAAAACACAAAAAACCTGTTGTTTCCACCATCAAACCAGTGACTTACTAGTGCTTTGCCTGAGGAACCAATTTGCTCTTGGTAGACACTAAGTTTTACATATCCCGTTATCCCATCCTGGCTGGGTGGTCTGTTAGCAAATCTGCAGACAATATACTGGTTTCTTGGAAATAACAAAGTCACTTTCTCTCATGACCAAGTGCTCCTAGATTTTCTTTTCTCATCATCCCTCAGAACCAATATCTCAGTGCAGGATTAACTTGAAAAGCATTAAAGATTTTCTTTGCTCTCCCTAATTCAGATCAGGATTGAATGGACCTTTCCCTTCCCCCGTACCACTTATTGAATCAGAAAAATGAGTTCTTTTGCAAAGCAATTTCATGCCTTGTTATCCTCCACATGTCTCTCAAATACAAAGTTAGATAGCATTGCCAGAAAGTCTCTATTCATTCTAGAGATTGAAAAGGGAATTTTTTAAAGGGGGCTCAGCAAACCTGTGACAGTGCCCATTCGGTTTTCTCCTGCCTTGTGTAGTATCGTGATAGTATTTGCTTTCAAACCATGCCTCCTCCAAGGAAAACTGTGGCCTCAAACATTTGCATCATTATGTAAATAGAGGTTAATGAATCAACTGTACAGAATGTACTGTGACTGATAATTTGGCTTTTTTATGAGAAAATAAAAAGCAGCTGGATTTTTCTTCTTCTTTTTTTTTTTTTGTGTATCCTCATACTCAGTTCTGTTTTACAGGTATGGCTTTTATGAGAAGGTTAGTCTAGAGAATTCTGCAGAATTCTCATCTTGCCCTTCATTTTCTTATTGCCAAACTGCTAAGTAAAGCCAGTCCCATCTGTAAGCTTGGAAAACAACTTTAAGATTTAATTATTAAAAGGTAACATTTCCTCTGTAAATGGGTTCATGCTAAATCGTTTCAGTTGTGTCCAACTCTTTGTGACCTTGTGGACTGTAGCCCTCCAGGCTCCTCTGTCTGTGGGATTCTCCAAGCAAGAATACTGGAGGGGGTTGCCATGTCCTCTTCCAGGGGATCTTCCTGACCCAGGGGTTGAACCCATGTATATTATGTCTCCTGCATTGGCAAGTGGGTTCTTTTCCACTAGCGCCACCTGGGAAGCCCTCTGTAAATACTGATCCTCTATAAATATTGTATTGTATACATTTGCTTTTTGAGATTAGTATAATCTACCCACTGAGTTGGAATTAACCTAAAATGCTCAGAAAATGGGACGTTGAGTCCCTCCCTTGGTTCCCTGTACCTACTACTGACTCACTAGTGACTGAACTGTACTTAGATGATACCCAAACTGGCAAGTCATAAACCAACAAATTGTACTTTGAAGGTGGCATAGAAGGGAGAGGATCATTTATTGCAGGAGTCTTCTTCACCCATGAGCAGTATGAATAGTTGGAGACACGAGCTGGAGTTTGGTCAACTGGCCAAATGACATGTTTCTTAACAACTCCTTATTGAATACTTGCTGTGTTCCAAGGCATGAGGGTAGGTTCTGGGAATATAGTGATAAATCCAACATATGGAGCCTTGACCTCATGGAGATAACTTAAATGAACTATTTCACTTCTTCGGGCCTTACTTGAAAAACAAGGTGAATTCTTAACCTCACAGGATTTCTGTGCTGACACATTTGAAAATGAAAGTCACTCAGTCCTGTCCAACTCTTTGCAACCCCATGGACTGTCCATGGAATTCTCCAGGCCAGAATACTGGAGTGGGTAGCCTTTCCCTTCTTCAGGGGATCTCCCCAGCCCAGGGATCAAACCCAGGCCTCCTGCACTGCAGGCAGGTTCTTTACCAGCTGAGCCACAAGGGAATCTCAAGAACACTGGAGTGGCAGATCTTTCTGACCCAGGAAAAGAACCGGGGTCTCCTGCATTGCAGGCAGATTCTTAACTGAGCTATCAGGGAAGCTGACACATTTAGAAAAGTATAAACTGTTGAACAGTTGTAGAGTTCTTTAGGTCAACATGTTTACACAGCCTCAGCAGTGTCCTTATCCTTGAACTTTCCTAGGTTGGCTGTTTTGCTTATTATTTACTTTCATCAAGTTATCCTCAAATGACCTTCCCTTTGCCCATTGTCTTTTTGCAACTGTTGCATCTTCCTCTCCAAAGATGATCCCATTTTCCTGATTCTTGATCAATGCCCACTTCTTATCTGCTTCATATAAAAAAAAAAAAAAAAACCTCTTCAAAAGGAGGGGGCTCCTAACTCAGAAATTTCTCAGACATTTGATGGGAACTCAGAAAGAAGAAAAATGATTATTCATAAAAGATGGAGAAAAAAGTAATTTTCTGTATTTTATACACAATAAAACCAGATACTTAAAATAACACCCCAGAATACAGTTCATGAGACATGTCTCTCATTTCCTAGAGTTAGAAATAGAGAACAGTGTTAGAGAGCTGGGCGAGTGGCCAGCCTTGTCGTTTGTGGATAGGAATGATGGGGGTCATGGTCTGAGCCAGGGAGAAGGCTGGGAGGGGCTTTCTCTGGAATATGCTGGAGCAGCTGCGACTTGGAAGCATGCGGGGAATTCTTCTAAGCATGCCTTTGCTATACAAGTAGGAGGAGGATCTCAATGCTTGCATTGAAAGATCCCTGGTCTGTCACAAACTCTCCCAGGGTACAGATTTTTGACTCACTGCACTAATTTTATGTACCATCTGTTCATTGAGGGATCTGCCCCCAAATCCTACCATCCATTATAATGTGTGTTTCTCTTTTTCTGCTCTGTGTCCCTGTCTCCGCATCTCTGCCTGACTCCCACCCAACTCCTTCACCCCACACATATGAGTTCATCACTAAGAATGGGAAAGCACAGCAAACCTTGAACCTGGACTCCTAAAGAAATGTTTCTGAGGGTCTTGTTTTACACTTTGTAAATTGCACAATTAACAAATCTTCTTAGGAATGAAGGGATTCTTCTTTTCTCTACCCCCTGACAAAAATGAGGCTGTTTGGTGGGTAGTTAGCATCATGGCATAGCACAGGATTGGCAGATGGTTTCTGAAAAGGGCCATACAATAAATATTTTAAATTTTTGAGGTCATATGGTCTCTGTCACAACTATTCAGCTCAGCTGAGGTATCATAAAAGTGGCTATAGGCAAATATATAAACAAGTGAGCATTGCTGTATTCTAGTAAACTTGATCTATGGACACTGAAATTTGAATTTCATGTAAGTTTTACATGTTGGGAAATATTCTTCTTTTGACTTTTATTTTTTAACATTTAATTTTATATTGGAGTATAGCCAATTAACAGTGTTGTGATAGTTTCAGGTGGACAGCCAAACATATACATGTATCCATTCTCCCCTGAACTTCCCTCCCCTCCAGGCTGACACATAACATTGAGCAGTTCCCTGTGCTATATAAGTAGGTCCTTGCCAGTTATCCATTTTAAATATAGCAGTGTGTACATGTCCATCCCAAACTCCCTAACTATCCTTTCCCTCCAATATTTTGATTTTTTTAAACCATTTGGAATATAAAAGCCATGCTTAGCTTGGAGGCTTTATAAAAACAGTCGGGGAGTAGAATCTGGCCCATGTTACCATCATAGTTTACCAACCCGTGGCATAGTGGAAGCAACACAGAACTGGGGGTGAGAAGTACTATGTTCCAATTTCAGTTTTACTTTCTAACCTTGACATAGTCATTTGACTTCTAACCTGTTTCCTCATTTCCAAAATGAGTGTGGAAAGCAGGAGTGGGGGAAGAGTAACTCTAGAAAGACCTGGTGAGTGCTGTCTCTGCCCAGTGATCAAGGTTCATGTCATTACACGTAAGTCCTGTTGATAGCACGTATCCTTGCTGTGGGATGAAAATGGCACTTCACCTCTGGTCATCCTCCAAGAAACTCATCACCTCAGTCAAACATGAGAAAAACATCAGACAAACCTAAATGGAGGGACATTCTACCAAATACCTGACCAGTATTCCTCAAAACTGTCCAAGTGTTCAAAGACAAGTCTGAGCAACTGTCACAAACCACAGGACACTAAGGAGATGTGATGACTAAGAGTACCATATACTGGGAATGGGATCCTGACACAGAGAAAGGACACGGGGAAAATCAGTGATGTCTGAATAAAGCGTGGAGTTTCCTATGTGACAGGTGCCCCGTGGTACCATAAGGTGCAAACATTGGGGGTATCTAGGTCAGGAGAATATGGAAGCACTGTACTATCTTTGCAGCTTTGTTGGAAATCTAAAACTATTCTAAAATAAATGGTTCATTTATATTTTTACAAAAACTAAGCAAGAACAGTCCCAGGATATGGCAATTGATTGGATTGGAGGGTAAAGGAGGAAGAGAAGTAAAGATTATGTCATAGTGTTCAACCTGAGTACCTAGGAAGGTAGCCCTGCCATTCGACAGAAATTGTGAATATAAGAGGCTGGTTAGGCTTGGAAAATTAAAAAGACGCTTGCTCCTTGGAAGAAAAGCTATGACCAACCTAGACAGCATATTAAAAAGCAGAGACATTACTTTGTCAACAAAGGTCTGTCTAGTCAAAGCTATGGTTTTTCCAGTGGTCATGTATGGATGTGAGAGTTGGACTACAAAGAAAACTGAGTGCAGAAGAATTGATGCTTTTGAACTGTGGTGTCGGTGAAGTCTCTTGAGAGTCCCTTGGACTGCAAGGAGATCCAACCAGTCCATCCTAAAAGAGATCAGTCCTGGGTGTTCATCGGAAGGACTGATGTTGAAGCTGAAACTCCAATAATTTGGCCACCTGATGTGAAGAGCTGACTCATTGGAAAAGACCCTGATGCTGGGAAAGATTGAAGGTGGGAGGAGAAGGGGATGACAGGGGATGAAATGGTTGGAGGCATCACTGACAATGGACATGAGTTTGAGTATGCTCCGGGAGTTGGTGATGGACAGGCAGGCCTGGTGTGCTGCAGTCCATGGGGTTGCAAAGAGTCAGACACCACTGAGCAACTGAACTGACTGACTGACTGAGGCTTGGAATAGGATATAACAAACTTGGAGTACCAGGTCGCATCCATAAATACAAGATACCGTTTAATACTTAAACTGATAAAATACTTGGAGAGAGGGCTTCTGGATTTCAGATGTTTAAAGTTATCTCCAGCCAGTAGTTGACAGTGAGGTCCTAACTTAAGAAAGATTAACTCGATTAAATCATAAAATAGTTATTGGACTTTGTATAAATGCCTGGATTCCTGCTCGTAAATATATCTATCTTTTGTGGGTGTGTGTTTCCTGTTGTTGTTAATGCATTGCTTGTGGAACTTGGAGTAGTTCTGGACATCTCTTTATTTGCAAAAGGAATGAAAGTTATGTTGCCAAGTGGAACATAATCTAAATGACTCAGCAGCCAGAACCAGCCCTTTTTCTTTAGCAAGACATACTAATTGTGTTGACCCACAAATGGAGAGCGTGTTTTGTTTACTTCAGACAAGAAGTAAGAGATTTGTTTGAGTCATTCCTTTTTTTGTCATTCTGTGTTATAGCCAGAATTGCTTCAATAGTGCATTTAGTCCTCTGGAGGCCTGTGATGTCTGCTCTGCATTAACAATGTATGTGGTAAAACCCACACCTGCATACATCCTGATCAGACAGTTCACAACAACAGAAATTCAAATGATTATAAATGTATGAAAAACACACAAAGAATCAAAGCTATGTCATTAAACAAATGCCACTGAGATGGTAAGGACAGTAAAGAAATGGACAATCCAGTGCTGGCCGAGGTGCGGGGAAGAGTTGTCTGGTTGGAATGTAAATTGATAGGATTTGGGGGAGGAGAGTTTGAAATCTATATTCCAAGCTTTAAAATGTATATGTTCTTTGTCATAGTAATTTCACTCTTAGGAGACTATCCTAAGGAAATAAAAGGACAGGCATGTAAAGCTTTGATATAAAGAATGGTTGTGTTGTTGTTTAGTCTCTGACTCTTTTGCGACCCCATGGACTGTAGCCCACCAGGCTCCTCTGTCCATGGGATTTTCCAGGCAAGAATACTGGAGTGGGTTGCCATTCCCTTCTCCAGGTGATTTTCCCGACCCAGGGCTTGAAGCCTGTGTTGGCAGGCGAATTCTTTACCACTGAGCTACCAGGGAAGCCCTAATGATACATTGTATTAGCCTTGTTTACAATAGTGAAATGTTGCACATAGTATCCAACAATAGGCCATCAGTTAACTTCAGCATTGTGATGTAGCTAAAGTAGAAATACTTGCATTATCGTTTTGAAAAAAACATATTTCAAAAAGAATTCGTAGCCCAGTTTATATAAAAGTGTATGTGTGCAAGCGCATTTCTAGAAAAACATGCTAAGTTTTAAAATGCTTTTAAAATGTTGATGAAAATTAAAATGTTTTAAAATCTAAACCAAAATCTAGACTTTTAGTATTAAATTTGAGTGGTGTAAACTATCCTTGTCTCATAAATTACTATTACTAGTAGAGCCTAAAACATGTTCCTGTCACCACCCATACTTTCTTTTCCAAAGTAATCTTGACTCTCTTAAAAGTTATAGCTCATCCTAAATTATTGAGTAAAGATTTTTATTCACAGTGTGAAGAATCTAGTGCTGTCTTAACCAAAGAGAAACCAATAAATAGTTATCATTCCTTAGTTTTGTTTTATAGTAGTTTAAGATACCCCAGGGAATTCCCTGGTGTAAGATTCCACGCTTTCACTGCTGAGGGCCCAGGTTCAATCCCTGGTCAGGGAACTAACATCCCATAAGCCGTGTGGTGCAGCCAAAAAAAAAAAAAAAAATACCCCAAACAGAACTTATTAAAATGCACTGTAAATAAGGATAGAAGGTGGAAAAAAAAGATTTTAAGGAAAATTTTGTCCTTCAACTTGATTTCATTAATTTATATCATATCTCTTTCCAGCTGTATTTAAAGTACCTAGATTTCTTCATAGAATGTGTGCTGAGCATAAAAGCATGTTTACACACGTGAACAAACCAGCTATATCATTGTACTACCTTCAAGGTAATGATGATTTGTAGATAACAGAATGTATATACCCAGAAACACTCACGATCTCTGAACTAGAGGCCTTATCTTTAACACGTGAATGAAATGATTCAAAGGCATCTTCCTAGTCAATAGAAAATAGTGTGGTCATGTCGTTCAGATCAGGACATAGAGCTTGAGAAAAAGAGCTGACTGTAACTAGCAGAATTCTCAAGTAAATAAAGCTTCATGAAATCACACACAGCCTGACAGAAAGGGGAAAAGAGTAAAGGGGCGGGGAGAGCGGAAGGGTTCATAGGTCACCTGCTCTTTGCCCAGCATTGAGCTTAATGCTTACTGTGCACTGTCTCATTTAGTAGACTGAAGGCATGGATATAATGTTTAGGTGGTAGTTTGATCTGAATATTTCCAAGTAAGTCAGTCCTCTTCCTGATGTGGCTCTCACCAGCTGCATCCCGGAGGCCGCCATTCTCTAGATCTGCCAGTTATGCAATTAGTTGTTAGATCCCAGACTTTCCCTCCTCCCACCGCATCTCAGTACTCCATCAGCCACTGATTAAACCATGCGCCACAGCCAGGGTGTGGAGGGCTCGAAATTGTTGGAAAAGGTCTACCAGATGCCTCAGATTTCATAGCCAGAGTAGTGGGCAGTATATTGCCTTCATTTCCCTAACATGTGTCTGTCTCTTTCCAAAAAGGATTTGATCTTCCAATAGGATGATGTGTGTCACAAGACATTTCACAAGAGGGAGAACCTTAGGATCTCCACACAGAAGGGCACCATGTGAAAAAGCAAGCAAGACAGTGAGAAAAGAGAGAATGTGAAAATCTCTCCCTGTGTGGACAGAGGCAGAGGGGGTCGGGGGGAAAGCCTGAGGACAGTTCATGAGAGTGCAGCTCCTGAAATGGCTTTCGTGATGAAAATAGGTGGTGTGTGTGAAGGGCCAGCCCGTGGCTGATTGTCTCCTAGTGTTTCCCTACATCAAGAAGCCTTCTTGGGTTCAGACTTCAAGACAAGTTTCCTTAAAAAACCTTGTGCATGTCAGTTGCTCAGTCGTGTCTGACTCTTTGTGACTCCGTGGACTGTAGCCCAGCAGGCTCCTCTGTCCATGGAATTCTCTAGGCAAGAATACTGAAGTGGGTAGCCACTCCCTTCTCCAGGGAATCTTCCTGACTCAGGGATTGAACCCCAGTCTCTCTCATTACAGGCAGATTCTTTACCTTCTGAGCCATGAGGAAAGTCCTACAGAACCTTGTGCCTGGTTAATTCCATACCTGTTACTGGCATGCTTGGCTACACCCTAAATGTCAGCCTCTCTTGTTGTTCAGCCCTCTTTGATTTTCCCATTCCCTTACCACTGTTCCCAAACCTCCCACAACATCCCAGACAGGGACCCTGGGCTAAGTCTGACCCTCTGCACACTCCACCTTTATTCCCCCATGGCAACCACTGGCAAGAGCCAAGAGTCTCCCTGAGAGGGGAGATATGCTCCCCTGTTTGCTAAAGTCCCTACCACTCTCTGTTGCTCCCCAGGCCTGATGAAGGTGTCGGATGAATGTGTTGAGTTTGTGCAAATTCATAGAAATTTAATTTTGTATATTATTTGCATATGTTATATTTAAGTTTTTTTTTTTTTAAATTAAAAAGCAGAGTCTTTGTTTTCCCCTGCAAACCTGATGCAATAGACATTATTTCCCCCCATTTTGTAGATTAGGCTATGAGGATGTTGAAGAATCAAGCAAATTGTTCATTATTGTACAGCTGGTAGATGGGCTAGGAATCATACCCAAATGGTCTGTGCTCCTGACTAATGTGACATAGTTCCTCCCAAGAGTGGCATCTGGTAGACCTTTTCAAACAATCCAGGACCCTCCACACATTTAAAGATTTTCAGAGACACATTTACACTGTTTCTCTTTGATGTGCTATGGTAGATTAAAGGTGCTATGGTAGATAAATTCCTTGAAACTCCTCCTGCTGAGATATGGAATTGAATTCTCCTCCTCCCCTTGAACTTGTGCTGGCTTTAATGGTTTGCTTAACTGGTAGAGTGAAGCAGAAATGACACTGTGTGACATACAAGGTGAACTACAAGAAGACTCGCAGCTTCCGCCTTGGCTTCTTTGAACACTGACTCTTGGAAGCCATGCTGTAAGGAAGCCCAAGACACCAAATCAGGAGGCCCCCATGGAAAGGAAATAAGGATGCTGGTTACAGTCAGTGCCAGCTTACCAACCACGTGAGTGAGTCATGTGCAAGTGGATCCTCTAGCCTCCACTGAGTGACCCCAGTTAATGCTACATGGAACACAGATGAGATGTCCCCACTGAACGCTGCCCAAACTGCAGAATGCATGAGCAACATAAATGACTAATTCTGTTTTAAACCACTAAATTTTGGCATGGTATGACCAGAGCACCCGCCAACTTCAACCAATATAAACCAGAATCAAATGTAAGGTCAGTAAAGTATTGTTTTCTTTTTTAAATTTATTTGTTAATCAGAGGAAAATTACTTTACAATGTTGTGCTGGTTTCTGCTGTACAACATGAATCAGTCATAATTATATACACATATCCCCTCCCTCTTGAGTATCATTTTCTTTAGGACTAGTGCTATTACAGGAAGTCCTCCAGAAGAAGAAACTTAACTCTTAATTCAGACCATACCTGAAAATAATCCCAGAAATTATTTTTGCACAGTTAAAATGTTTTCCCCCCTCTATCCTCACTCAAGCAGCTATCAAAGACCGCCTACCTTAGTACAGATTTACTGACTAAATTGAAATCTTGTAAGTAAAAATACATTTGTTGGTGGAATGTCAAGAGAGTGTCATCAGAAAAATTACAGAAACTAAGTCAATGTAAAATCAGAGTTTAAGTGAATCTGTGAGTTGCTGGAAATTAGGCACACGTATTACACAGTCTAAAGTTGGTTACTCACATTAGATAAAAGGGCAGAAGAATAAAATCTATTATTTTTGTTCAGGGCTGCCCACTCAAGACATTTGTTTGGCAATTATTTTCCCAACCAAACAGCACAATTACAATGGGTGTGTTCCACCAGACCTGGCCAGCGTAGTTGGGGAATGATTGATTACCAGGGTGTTGTGTTTACTTTAAAGGGAAATCAGAGGATTATCACTGCCATTCTCCTGAGCTTTTTCCAATTTGCACTTCCTGTGCTTAGTATGGAAGATAAGCGAGGAGAAGAAGAAATGCCCTTGAATGCATAACTGATGATGAAATACCTATTAGAAAGTTGG
This sequence comes from Cervus elaphus, assembly GCF_910594005.1. Taxonomy (NCBI): domain Eukaryota; kingdom Metazoa; phylum Chordata; class Mammalia; order Artiodactyla; family Cervidae; genus Cervus; species Cervus elaphus. Next base: position 24,432,302 of record NC_057817.1, on the reverse strand, counting down.
TCATGATATATATTTGAATGAAAAAAAAGCAGGCAGACAGAAGGTATTGTGTCAAGCAATCTGATATATAGATGGATGAATAAAAGATAGTGGGTTAGAAAGAGAGTTGTTTTTAGAAAGGCTGACAGGATCTATTCTGTTAGATGAGGGATGCTGCTCAACTCTGCAACTCTGGTGAAGCAGCAGCCACAGACAACATAAAAGCAAATGGATGTGGCTGTGTACCAGTGAAACTTTGTGTATGGAAATTGAAACCTGATTGCATGTAATTTTCATATGCCACTAAATACGCTTCTTCTTTTGATTTTTTTCAACTATTGAAAAAAATGTAAAAACCATTTTTTAGCTCACAGGCTGTACATAAACAAGTGGCAGGCTGGTTTGACCCTTGGGCCATAGTTTGCTGACCTCCCTGGTCCTTTGGGTGGGGGAGGAGTTGAAGGATGGGGGTGGGAGGTGGAGGTAAGTAGGAGAGGAAATGACTTGCTTTTCACTTTCTACTTTCTAAACTTTTGTATCTGGGGAACTTTTAAGACCAAATATGTATAAATGTCTTTTATAATTAAAAAACTAAAGATATGTCCATGGTAGGATCAAAGGAAAAACAAGTCTGTACAAGGCCCTTGTTAGGTTTCAGTGGAAAAAGGACAAGTGACAGACCTTGGTGCTCAAGTTCGTATCATTGAAAATCTCATTCATTCAGATTTATCCATACAGAATTTGGGTTGAAGGTCCCATTTCCTTACTCCAAAAGGAAGATTTATTTATTAACTTTCATTGTAAATAGTTTAAGACAAATGGTGTTAATAATGATAAATCATTTTTATGTGCTTCTTAAAGCAATTCCATTAAGAATGTCTGCTGAGAAGGATGTGGGCCTAAATGATGATACTTGAAAGCAATGCTGTATTTCTTTTTAAATGGGGTGTTAGTCTAATTCAGAATACCCTCTTTATCATGTTACCCACAATTTGTTGTGTTCTTCTGATACCTACCTTAGGCATTAGGGTTGTTTGTGTTCTTCTTTTTGTCCATTTCAGTCTCTATATAAATTCCCAGGAGGCATGATACTGGCTGTTATAGATCACAACTTTTATTCCTTTATTCATTCATTCATTCAACAGACATTTACTGAGTACTTCCTATGTACCAGGACTTCCCTGGTGGCTCAGACGGTAAAGCATCTGCCTACAATGTGGGAGACCTGGGTTCAACCCTGGGTCTGGAAGATCTCCTGGAGAAGGAAATGGCAACCCACTCCAGTATTCTTGCCTGGAAAATCCCATGGATGGAGGAACCTGGTAGGCTACAGTCCATGGGGTCACAAAGAGTCGGACATGACTGAGTGACTTCACTTTTTTTCTTTCTTTCCTATGAACCAAGCATTGTTCTAGGCCCTTAGAGATAACTGGAGTGAACATAGCAAAGTTCCTGTTCTATGGAGCCAGTATTCTTTGTTGAATCTAATTTTGCCCTGTTCATCTGAATTGATGTTTTTCTTCAGAGATAACAGATGAGGTTCACGTCACAAGTCAAATCTGATGACTGTTAGTGGCTGCTTGGGATAACATGTTAGGAGGATTTCTGGGGACTGGCTAGAAGGAGGACCCTCTTCCATTACTTATTTGGGGAGAAGAATGAGAGCAATGGGCCACATCTGTGTTATCTTTTATGTAGACTGTGAATTGTGGCAATGTGAGGTGGGGGTGGGGGGTGCAGGGGTGCAGAGGGGAGTGTGATGTGGTGATGGTGGAATAGATACAGATTTAGTGTCAACAGGATTCAAATTAATTTCTCTCCTTTCATAAAAATTTTAATTTTTATTTAGAGGAGGATAACAGAAGATTCTCAAATGTTTTATTATTGGCCTTAAACAGATGTAGGATGTTTCCCTCATGGCTCAGATGATAAAGAATCTGTTGGCAACAAGGAGACCCAGGTTCAATCCTTTGATTGGGAAGGTCCCTTGGAGAAGGGAATGGCTGTCCACACCAGTATTCTTGCCTGGAGAATTCCATGGACAGAGGAGCCTGGCGGGCTGTAGTCCATGGGTTCACAAAGAGTCAGACATGACTGAGTCACTAACACTTTCACTTCACTTTCAACAGATGTAGAAAGAAGGTATCTATAAAATGACAGAAGATTTTAAGATCCTAAATATATATTGTATATGATTTTTGAAGCATTAAAGTAGTAATACTTCTTTGTGCTGTGCTTATTTGCTCAGTCATGTCTGACTCTTGGCAACCCCATGGACTATAGCCCGCCAGGCTCCTCCGTCCATGGGGATTCTGCAGCAAGAATACTGGAGTGGGTTGCCATGCCTTCCTCCAGGGGATCTTCCCAACCCAGTGACTGAACCCTGGTTTCCTGCACTGCAGGTGGATTCTTTACCATCTGAGCCACTAGGGAAGTCCAAGAACACTGGAGTGGGTAGCCTATCCTTTCTCCAGGGGAACTTCCCAACCCAGGAATCGAACCGGGGTCTATTGCATTGCTGGCAGATTCTTCACCAGCTGAGCTACATGGGAAGCCCTAATACTTCTTTAGGGTTAATTAAATGTTGTATGAACAATGACACGACGCTGATCAATTTTAAAGAATGTCATCACTTTTACAAAAGTGTTTTTTCCAACTTTATGTGGTTGTAAGATTGTAGATTCCCTATAGCTCCCTAGACTTCCCTGGTGGCTCAGATGGTAAGGCTTCTGGCTACAATGCAGGAGACCCAGGTTCAATCCCTGGGTCGGGAAGATATCCTGGAGAAGGAAATGGCAACCCATTCCAGTATTCTTGCCTGGAAAATCCCATGGACGGTGGAACCTGGTAGGCTACAGTCCATGGGGTCACAAAGAGTTGAACACGACTGAGTGACTTCACTTCACTATAGCTCCCTAAGGAAACCTTTATCTTCAGATGAAGATCTGAAACTTCTGGTGCCGTAGCTCTTCACAGAATACTTTGAGAAGGCATCAACCTATTCTTCTTGCACAAGTGAATTCAGCAGGTGTAAGATATTTTGTTCATAATTAAAGAGTCAAAAAAATATCAGGGTACTTGATTTAAAAAAATAATAGTTTTTATTTTAGTTTTCAGTATGTGTCATGTATACATGTGTGTACAGTTGACCCTTGATTTAAACTGCAGAAGTCCACTTATATGCATATTTTTCCAATAAATATACAGTTGGCCCCCCAGTATTGTCAGGTTTCACATCTGTGAATAAGGAGGGCTGATGGTACAAGCCATTTTCTATAAGGGACTTGAGCATCCTTGGATTTTGATATATACAGAGCTCCTGGAACCAATCCGAGGGATGAAGGTATTTCTATTTTAGTTGATTAACAGGTTAGTTGTCTTTTGGACTCACTAAAGAATTCATTCTTAGCAGGACGGTGGCCATGGAAGTCGGAATCCGCTAAGGAGTGTGTAACAACTCACCTGCCGAATCAACTAGCCCTGAAAATGGATGGCGCTGGAGCGTCGGGCCCATACCCGGCCGTCGCCGGCAGTCGGAGAGGCGCGAGAGGGACGGGAGCCCCGGGAGGCGAGGGGGGGTCGGCGTGGAAAAAAAAAAAAAAAAAGAATTCATTCTTACATAGAAAGCACAGTCAACAGATCAGCGTGGTCTTTTCTATCCTCAAGAAGCAGCCCCAGATTAATCTCTCTTCTGCCTCCACTTTGTGGTGTAGCTCATGAGGCCCAAGTTTACTCCTCTTTAAAATGAGGGAAATACCTGCCTCAGAAGATTGTTTTAAGAATTGCCTATTCGTCTTCATAACTATTGTCTCTTCAAAATCATTATCATTAATAGCTAACATATATTGAACATATAGTATGTCCTGTTGGGCACTTGACAGTATTATCTCGTTTAGTTCTCTCAATAACCCTACAAGGTGGGTCCTATTATTTTTCTCATTTTACAGATGAAAAACTGGGATGCCGAGAGGTTACAAGTCTGCTCAAAGCTACACAGCATATGATGACACAGTATATGTGAAAGTCCCTGCACCAGACCTGCCACAACATAGGTGCTCACTGCGTGTTGAGGGACCCACCAAGTCTTTGTAGGCAGTTTGTTTATAGGTGGGTAGGTAAAGCCCATTCATTCTTGTTCTTCCTCCAGGCCTCCTAAGGTTAGATATGTCCCTTAGGATATATCTAATAGTGTCCTTCTTTTTCATTTACTGTGAAGGCTTTAGGTTGGACTTCAGTTAAGACTTTAGTAAGACTTGGACTCTAGTTAAGACTATAGTACTAACTAGAGTCCAAATAGGACAGAGATGACACACATAAATCAGATAAATTGAAGAGAATTAATAAAGAAACTCCTTATAAAGGTGGAGAGAAAATGCAGGACATGTGCAGGGCTATTCAGGCTGATACCAGCCCTAGAGCTGAAGAGGAAGGGAGTGGTCACCAGAACCGAGGACAAGAGGCCGTGTGCAGGGGGCTGCCTGACCAGAGCTATGCCTTCCGGTTAAAAGATGCAGCCAACTTACAGGGAGCCACAGAGAGAGACTGGTGTAATGACTATCCCCGCCTCATTCTTCTTTTCCCCTTTCTGACAGTGTTCCCCCACGGTGAGCCTACCTGGAGGTTCTTGCTGCAGCCTGTGTGGGCTGAGCTCCCAGGGAAGGTACAATAGATCCTTGAGGGGCAGCTGGAAGACCCTCAACACCAATCCCACCCCTGGGTGTGACTGAGAAATGGGGAGGAGGATCGCAGACTCAGTTTTTCATACTTCTTGGTGTTTGTGCGGGTTCCAATGTTCTTGGCTCCAGCTGTTTAACAGATAGATCCACCAGGTTGACAGTTATTTACAAGTTACTTTTTATAAGTGCATACATGGGAGAGTCTGTGGCAGTGATTTAATTGGAGGACAAAGAATTGGATGGATATATCCACAGAGCCTTTGAAGCCTATTCACCATCTCAGCTAGAATTCTTCAAAGTCTCAGTTCACTTTTTTATAAGCTGGACATAGTAAGATATTCTTCTCAGAGATGTGTGAGGCTTCATCTAGTCAAAGTCGGTTCATTTTTTGAGATTTCTCATGGAGATAAGTTTTATTATGATGAGCATCAGATGCATTAGTAATTGGACATAAATCTCTTTCATTTTGATTTGAGATAAAAGTGCCCTTGACTTTAGGTTGCTAATTATGTGGCTGATTATGGACTATCATGTCTTAGAGGTTCATTTGGGAGGTTAACAGCTTGACTTGAAAGGTTATAGGGGTTTTTCTCTGACCTTTTTGTATGTTAGAAGGTCTCAGACATGTTGACCAGAATAATAATGATTGTAATATTACGGACAGTTTCTACCAAGAATCAACCACTTGAAACGACTGTCTAAACCCTCCTTTGTTATTGTACTCTATGTTCTAATGGTGAAAATCCAGAATAAATTATTGTAATATAAATGGAATGTGTAAGACTCTGTCATGTCATATCTATATGTATCTTCATGTTTAGACATCATATTGGTAACTGTGTGGAATAACTGGAACTAATCTCATATTACTTATGGGAATGTAAATTGGTTCAGTCAGTTTGAAAAATCAGCAGTTTCCACTAAAATTATGCCTCTACCTAGCCCTTGAACAGCAGCTCCACTGCTAAATAAACATATAAGAAAAATGTGTTCACTGGAAGGGAAGGGAAAAATAATTTTCTGGGTTCTTAGCTGAGACTCCCCATAATAAAAAGACAAATTAATGGGAGAGAAATGAATTTAATTACATACAGGAGTCCCACAAGATATGAGAATCAAAGGCAGCCATGCAGTTATGCTTGTACCCTATCCTGAGATAAGGAAAGGGACAGGAATCTGGAGCTTCAGAGGAGAGGAATGCACACAGAACTGTAAGAAAGAAAGGCAAGCATTTGGTAAACAAATGTTTACCAAATAATGACTCTATTCTTAGTACAGTCCCTCTTTCTACTTTTACGCAGTTAAGGGAGAAGCAAAAAACTTTTCCTGTTGCTGGATCTTGTTTGCCTTCAGCTCAAAATGACCCACATGGTGAGGTGGCACGTTTTGGGGTGGGCTCTTCTACCCTCCTTCACCACCAAAAGATGTGAACAATGGTGTTGATAACAGCCTTATTTCTAATAGCTCCAAGCTAGTCACCCAAGTGGACATCAACAGGGAAATGGATAGAATGAACTGTGGCACTTTCATGTAGTAAAATATTTCATAGCAATGAAAATTATGAACTAATTTTAAAAATGATCCAATGACACATGCAGAAGCATGACTGCATCTCAAAGGTATTATGTTGGGTAAAAGAAGCCAGCCATGAGAGGAGTGCCTGAATGAAGTTCATGCTTAGTCGCTCAGTCGTGTCTGACTCTTTGTGACCCCAGGGACTGTAGCCTGCCAGGCTCCTCTGTCCATGGGATTTCTCCCGGCAAGAACACTGGAGTGGGTCGCCAGTTCCTCCTCCAGGGGATCTTCCTGACCCAGGGATTGAATCTGAGTCCCCTGCACTGGCAGACGAATTCTTTACCACTGAGCCATCTGGGAAGCCCTGTATGAAGTTCAGAGACAGGTAAAGTTAACTGATGGTGATAAAAGTTAAAAAAAAAAAAAAAAAATCCCTTGTGGCAGGTGGGGATGGGGAGGTATTCTTGGGAAGCTCATGCTCAAAAGACCTAAACACTCCAATGGCTTTCTGGAAAGGGTTTTTAAAGACAGTGTGTGAGAGAGGCTCGTGAGATGGATGATCAGATTGTGTTCAGTTCTCTAACCACAATACTGGTTAATAGTGAGGTAACAGAGTGATGTTTTGGAAATATTGATCATTAACTTTTCTGATTTTAACCAATCTGGGGTCTGCATGCTATTGGTCAGCATGCAGTTAACTTCTCCCACCTGGCTGCGGTTTTAGTATCTATAAAACAACTCAAAGATATGGCTCAAGATATTATACATAGGCCTTGAGGAGGAACTAAAGATCCTTGATTTTGTTTTTTAGGTAAACTGTCATAGTTTTGTCTTGTTCGACTTCCTTTGGTTTATTCTGATTCTGTAACTTTTCTGAGCCTAGGAGGCTAAAGGTTTTTTTACAGGGAAGAGGCTAGGGACACGGGGAGGGGTGATGAGAGGCCTGTCTCCAGGAAGATCCCACGGGGTCCTGATTGGCTTTATGACCAAGTAAAATACTACAGACATCACTAAGAACATATGTACATGTTTATCTATAAGGATGTTTCAGTGCCTCTTGTAATGTTGAGCATTTGGAAACAATCCAGTGTTTCCAGAGCATATTGGTAAATATGCTTTGTAATAATGTGCAGCTATTTGAACAACATGGTGGGGAAAGGGCCTATATTTACAGTCATGTGTGTTTCTATTAAGGAAACCAGACAGACACAGTAAAGACTACAGGAAACTGTGTTAGTTGACTCAAAAAGTAGCTGTGGTGATGATGAAGACATTTGAAATGTACATACTGAATCAAATTGATAGATGAAAATATAATAGATATTGATTACATATTATTCACCTCCCTGGATAAAACATACTGTAAATTTTATGTTTATTCCTAAAATCTATTTATTCTCATATTCTTTGGTTTGGCCTTAAATTTACTTTTTACTCTTCTGACTTAGATTCAGTAAATGAAATCTTGTCTGTGGCCTGAAATAGCAGTTTTCCTTTTCAGTAATTGCTGGTTAAAAAAACCCTAAGCCTGTAAGAGAGGGTGTTAATATAAGTATAGAGACTGGGAGCTAAACGGTAAGGCCGTGTGGAAGAGAAAGCTGTTGAATAAAGTTGAAGGCTGAAAACATTCCCATAATAAAATCCTACTCTGTTTTTAGTAACCATGAAATGTCTTTTTAGAGTTGTCTCTAAGAAACCCACTGGGAAACACCCAGATTTTCTAAAATTTAGTATCTCCAATGGAAATAACATTACCTGCCAATTAATTGTCATGGGATAACATTATTCAAATTAGGAACTGTGGTGGCTCAGATGGTAAAGAATCTGCCTGCAGTGTGCGGGACCTAGGTTGGATCCCTGAGTCGGGAAGATTCCCTGGAAAAAGAAATGGCAACCCACTCCAGTATTCTTGCTGGGAAAATTCCATGGACAGAGGTGCCTGGTGGGCTACAGTCCATGGGGTCACAAAGAGTTGGACATGACTAACACAAAATTACATAAAGTTTTTTTAAGAAAGAGATCCTCGAAAATTTATTTCTATCTTTTCTTCTTCTGGCCAAAGGAAGAATTAAGTCAGTGACTTTGGTGGTTCCTTATTTTGAACAGTGCACATCAGAAATTGTGTACTATCATTTTTAAAAGCTTTCTCACTTCAGTTAGCCAAGACTCTTTGAAAGAGGGTAATTTTTTCCTCGGGAAAAGGAAGAAGCACTTTATTGTCAAGGTTGCTTTATATTTAGCCATCTTAAAAACTTCTTGGCCTCAATTTCCGTATCTATCAAATGTAAACAACAGTGCTACAACATCTTACTAGTATTAGATGAATTAAATGGTGTCTGAAATGAGGCAAGTGCTAATAAATAGTAACTGTATATTTCTGTATACACATATATAACAGCACACAGATATAGCTCTGTGTCCAGGAGTCTTTATCTTAGTTTTTCATCACCTGTCTAGCACCATATTTGGCTCACACTAGGCCCCATAATTTTTTATTGAAGCCCCCCCTTTTTGCTTTGTCATATATAGCAGGGAAAAAAAAAAAAAAACTTTAGAGACTCATTTTATTCTCCAGGCCACAGCAACCTGGGGTTTCCGTAGAATTAGAAACATCTCCTAGGAAAACTTAGCATGACAAGAGCAGATGTAACCCCTTCCAAAACTCCCCTTTTTATTCAAAAGGATTTTTGCGGTGCCCAGTCTTTCTGCCTCCTTCATTCATGCATCCCATAAATATTTACTGAACAGTAATTATAACTTGTGCGCATAGATGCTGGAGACACTGTGAGCAAAACAAGAAGAGGCCTCTGCCCTCATTCATGGAGATTATATTCTGCTGGGGGTGCCCCCAGGCTGGCACTTCTGCTGCTCCAGTTTACCAAGCAACTCCCACCTCCCCCGCCGCGGCACCCCCATTGTTGGGGAGAGCAGCCTCTTGGTTCAGTGGGCGCAGCTGTTCTCTGAGCAGTGGGCTTTGAAGACTTCCTTCTCCTCAACTTTGCTGGACTTTGGAACAGTAGTCCAGACTACTTCTGGAACCCTCTCTCCAGGAACTCCGCTGAAATGAACTTACTGTTGTACAGTCCTGGCCCCAGGCTTGAAAAATGTCCCAAAACAAATACCAGCTTATCTGAGGCCTGTCCACATGATTTACTAGCACCCTTTTGCCTTACAGAGATGGGAAAGGAATACCAGGGCAATGTGTCAGCTCCTACTGGCAGGCACAGACATATTTTCAGGGAAGGGTAAGGCATTCCCATCCAGAGTCTCTTCAGATTCTTGAAACTGCAAGGACTGTGCAAAGACAAAAAGCAAAAGTAAACACTAAAACTGTGAATGAAGAATGAACACAAAGGGGGGATATCCTTCTATGGAAATAAGCTTTCCTGCAGAGGAGAAAAACAAGAACCTGATGAAAAATCTGTCAGCCTGGGCTAATAAGTGGAGCCCAGACTCTGCACCATGCCTCCTGCATCCCCATTTCTCTGCTAAAACACTTTGTTTTTAAATGGAAATTAATGTTTGGTAGCTGAGGGACTGACGTCGTTGACGCCGGCTCCATTGTGGAGCGGAGACACAAACCACAAACGGGAAGATTATTCTGAGAGTGGGTTAAGCAGACCGTGAGAGGGGGCAGTAAAGTGACGGAAAAAAACCGAGCAAATTCTGTGAAGTCTGGCTCACCTGTAGAGGCAGCTTGAATTGAGAAGTTCCTCCCCTGAGTTCGGCAATTGTTCACCCCAAGCGTCACTCGTTCAGTATCCAGGCCTCTTACCTGCTGCTGGGCTCTGGGGATCCAGTGGGGGGTGGGGTGGGGGAGGAGCCAAAATCCATCCAGCCCCTCCCACTCCCCGCCCCCACCCCCACCGGCTTGGAACTCCCTCCCAACGCTGGGAAGTGGGGGAACCAGATTCACATTGAGGTCTTTCCACTCTGGATCTTCCCCCACCCAGGGATCCAACTGGGGGTCTCCTGCATTGCAGGCAGATTCTTTACCACTGACACCACCTTCAAGCCCTGTTGTGATTTTGTTTTTATTTGTACTTTTAATCCTGGCTAAAATCTTTATTTCTTCTGTGGAATTTCACTTTTCCTTTGATCTTGGAGGCAGCTTTGGGTCACAGTGTCCTTCTGACCCAGAGAACCGTATTCTCAGGTGATATGACTGATTCTACGGTTTCTTTCCAGTGTCAATATTTTCCCCCCTTACCCTCTGAATGGGTTTCTTTCTAAGCTCCGATTGATGCTTTCTGCTCCCAGATATTCCTTCTCAAGTCCTCCCAAGATTTTCTCTGCTCCCCAAGACAGACACAAAAGCCACCTCCTTTCAAACCAAACTCAATATAAACTGAAATGAAAGCAGGAAAAGAATTACTGAAAGTGCTCCAGAATTTTGACTTTTCTCATTCTGAAATCAAATTCTGTTTGAAAGGCAGGGACATGTTTACAGGAGAACATGATAAAATGAGGGTCCTCATGTTTGATTTCAGAGAACTCTAATGCAGAGGCTATAGAAGAACCGTAAACAAACATGGTTATGAAAACTTTAAAATGATTAAATATTACATTTACATCTTTAATTTTAACCATTCATTCATTCATTCAGCCAACTGATGGTTATTGAACACCTGCTGTGAGCCAGGCCCTGCGGTGCTGAGGAAACATTGGCAGTAAGCAAAGTAAACCAAAAAAAGTTTCTTCCTCTTACAGAGTTTATATTCCAGCTCTGTGAATATTGACTGGAGGAAACAGTCAATAAACCTAACAAGTAGGCACACTCTATGTTAGAAATCGATACGTGCAAAGAAGGAAAATAAAGCAGTGAAGAGATAGGGCACATTGGGGATATGGTTGCATTGCAGCTTTACGCAGGGAGGCCAACCAGAGCCTCTGTGGTGAAGGCGTGAATGATTGTTCAGTCTGAGGGAACCGCATGCACAAAGGCCTGAGAAAGCATGCCCAGTGAGTATGCTTGGAAGAATGAAAATACCGGCTGGGCTGAGGCACAGAGGGTGGAGTGGGTGGACCACCTGTGGAGGTCTTTAGTAGATGTTGGCCTTTCTGTAAGTAGGGTGGGAGCCTAAGGGGTTTTGAGCAGCATGGATGAGGTCTGACTTAGTTTTCACTGTGATGTGGTCAAGAGAGGGATTTTTAAGGATGAAAAATTACAGCATGTTTGTGTGCTTTTGTAAAGGATCCCCAAGGGAGAATATAAGATGATGTGGGAAAGAGAGGGGAGAATCGCTGGCAATATGCCCTGAGAAGGGAAGGAGGCCTGGGGTGTAGAGCAGGAAGAGGAGCTTGGCCTCAGGATCACAGACAGCTCACCTGTGACAGGAGGGATGACAGATGTGTGTATGGGCACAGGTGCACGTGGTGGGTCGATGTGTTGGGGGGAACTTGTGGAAGTTCTCTTCTACTTTTTTTTTTTCAGGAGACATGGAAAGCAAAATCATGAGCCAAAAGTGAGGCTGGGGAGGAGCAGGTGTTGGAAGTTTGAGGAGAGAGGGGCGTGAATTAACCGTCTAGGAGAGAGGGAGTGCAGAGGGACCAGATGGCAGGATTATCAGATGGCAATCCTGGTTTCTGGTCATGGATTTAAGATGAGAGCAGCCACATGGGTATGTTTTTCTCCAGCGTGTTGAGCTGCACTGATGCAGGCACAGAGTAAGTGAGACAAGGCAGAGGTTTTGCTGCGTGAATATTATGATGGGAAGGAGAGGCAAGGAGTTGGAGGGATGCATAGATGAATGATAAGCTGTCTGAAGAAGCTGCGTGGAGGTAATGGAGGATATTATTAATAGTGAAAAGATGGTAAGATCAGTGCATCATAGGTCTCCTTGGATTGGGAGGGAACTAAATGGAGTAAGCTGGAAGTCAAGCAATGGTGGTTGGGATGCTTGAAATGGAGGAGGCGGCATTGGGGTTTGGCAGTGACATGACCTGGAGCATGACTATGGGGGAAGCTGAGGTGAGGTGGAGGACAAGACACTTGATGGGAAAGTGGTCAAGGAACCTAGAGGCCAGTAGTATTGGGAGGCTCCCCTGTGGATTTTGAAATCAGGAAATAGTTTTATAATGTAAGTAATGTTGGCAAAGGTAACAGTGAGTCAGGGACTAAAATCTTTAAGAAACAAGAGCGGATGGGGAATTCCCTGGCAGTCCAGTGGTTGGACTCCACGCTTTCACTGCCAAGGTCCCTGGTTCAATCCCTGGTTGAGGAACTAAGATCCCCCAAGCCAGTTCAATATGGCAAGAGGAAAACCAAAAGGAATGAGGGGAGAATGGTAAGGGGTGGCCTTCTCTTGATAACTGCAGCAAGGAGGAGCCGCCTGTCGTTGAGTCTAATGACAACTTTTAAAAGCTGGGAGTGTAGAGAGAAAGGAAGATCACTGACACGGAGGAGGCCAGCTGTGGAGGTGGACTCAGGCCTTAGCACAATGAAAATGCGAGAGAAAACAGCAGGGGACGCAGTGACCGCAGGTTTCAATTAGAACAGGAAAGTGAAGAAAATGTTCAAAGTTTGAGAACAGAGAGGAATTTGCTGCTGGAAGACTACGGACAGAGGACAGAGTGGAGAGCTTTGGGGTGCTTGGCTGTCAGAAGTGTATGAGGGTAGCAGCCTGGTGGTGATGCTTACTTGCCTGCATCCCTAGAGATCCTGGGCTTGTATTAACCGCCATAGCAAGGGTGATGGGATAGGTCTTGTTGGTTTTGAAGGCAGAGAATATATGTGCTGGGAAGGAGGATAGTTCGGTAAAGGCAGGACTTGGCAGGACGTCTTAGAGCTTTTTCTCCTCTCAATTGCAAGTGTATATAATGACTGCTTAGGAGGAAAGTAAACAAACATGCATTAAAACCCTCATGGTAGTTGTAGCAGGATGATGGAATTATGGACTGTTTTCCTCTCTTTTTCACTATTTACCCCTTGAAGCCCATACAAAGTTCTCACCACTCAGTTTAAACATTTTACCACCTCTTGCTTATAGCTTAAATAAAACATCCAGTACTCTTTTACAGGGTTCAACTAATTTTGTCTAGATTCACAGAGGAGAAAACTATGCACTAAAAACAATGATGATCACAAATAGTATCCCTGCTGGTGATATTTCCCTGGGTGTTCTAATTGTGTTTTCGCAGGATAGCTCAGATAAAGCAAATGCCTTTCTGACCTTGAATATAGCTAAGTACCATGCATCCTGCCCCAGTCTGGATTACCGTTTGTTGGCCAGATCCAGACTCTCAGGTTCTTCCAGGAAGTGTGTTTCTAAAAATTTCAAAAGCCTGTATATAGAGTTCTTTTGTGCCCAGATAGACAGATTTGAGACTAATAACAGCTAGAGTTCTTTATGCCTTTGGTAATTCATCTAAAGCCTCACGAGATGTTAAAAGTGAAACTATTCTAAATTTTAAGTTTGGTTATCAAATCTCTTTATTTTTATTGTTAATAGATGAAGAATGCAGTTATTCCCTTAGCCATCAGTCTTATCCCCAGGAGGACTTTGTGATGAAACCTCCTGAACCTGCAAACCAAGATTTTTGTACAAACATGTGTAGAAACTTGCCAGCCTGTTATCTACCTAACACATTAAATACTATAGAATATTTTTGTAATTAACTATCATATTTTGCTTGAAAGAAAGTATATTAATTTTCCTCTATAGGTAGAATGATATCTAAAGAGAGAGATACTGAGATTGAACATAAGTTTGGGGAAAACCTTAATCACAATGTATTTCTAGAATGAATGAATGACTATTTGATTAGTATTTCAAAGACTTTCTTAACCTCCAAGCATTTCAAGAGATTGAACTGGATCTTGAGTATGAAATCCTGCAGAAAAGGTAAGAACTACTTGAATCTAGCAACAGAAAGCTGAACTGTATCCATGAATGTATCTAACAGTAAATACCTCTGTTGACTTCGGGCAGTTGGCTTAACCTCTTTTTGGTTTTCATTTTTGTCACGAACATGACAGGATTTAACTAAAACCATAGAATTGTGTAGAGTATGAAGGGATCACAGGGATTTTATAATTTCCCTCAAAAGAAACTAGGAGTTCTAGAGAATTTCCTGGTGGTCCAGTGGTTGGGACTTTGCCTACCAATGCAGGGGGTATGGATTTAATTCCTGACTGAGAAGCTAAGATCCTGCATGCCTTGAGGCCAAAAAGCCCCCACATATAAAACAAGCAATACTGTGCTGTGCTTAGTAGTTCAGTCGTGTCTGATTCTTTATGACCCCATGGACGGTAGCCTGCCAGGCTCCTCTGTCCATGGGTTTCTCCAGGCAAGAATACTGGAGTGGGTTGCTTGCCCTCCTCCAGGGGATCTTCCCAACCCAGGGATTGAACCCAGATCTCCCGCATTGCTGGTGGATTCTTTACTGTCTGAGCCACCAGGGAAGCCCAAGCAATACTGTAACAAATTCAATATAGACCTTAACAAATAATAATAATAATAAAGAAACTAGGGGTTCTAATTCCAGTTCACTTCCTTTTCCATTATGCTGTGCTGAGCTGGAAGCCACTTTCAAATCAAAAAGGTGATGATTCCAACTTTAAAGGTAGTTTCAAAATTGTGATGCTTTTGCAAGCAGGTTTGCCCAAGTCTGTCCCCACCACCTTCCACACCTCATGCCTCCTGAGCCATTTCTGAGGAGTTTTGGATCAAAGCTCCTACATTATAGTGATGGTTGCACAACTCTGGAAATGTGCTAAAAACCACTGAAGGAATATATGCTTTAATTGAGTGAATTGTATTCTGAATTATGTCTCAGTAAAACCAGGTCAAAATTCTTTCTTTGCAGGTAATAGGAAGTGAAGTGAAGTGAAAGTTGCTCAGTCATGTCTGACTCTTTGTGACCCCATGGACTATACAGTCCATGGAATTCTCCAGGCCAGAATACTGGAGTGGGTAGTCTTTCCCTTCTCCAGGGGATCTTCCCAACCCAGGGATCAAATCCAGGTCTTCTGCATTGCAGGCAGATTCTTTACCAGCTGAACCACCAGGGAAGCCCAGAATACTGGAGTGGTTAGCCTATACCTTCTCTAGCGGATCTTCCCAACCCAGGAGTCGAACCGAGGTCTCCTTCATTGCAGGTGGTTCTTTACCAACTGAATTATCAGAGAAGCACCAACTCCCAACTCAAACAGAGAAAAAAGGGAGTTAATAGACAAGGTCATTGAAAAATCCTACCCTGGATGTCCAGGCATGACTAGATTCTGGTCTCAAGCATAACAGTAAACCCCAGAAATGACTGCTGTGTCTCTCAGCTCTCTCTCTTCTGTGGGAGACTCAGTCTTAGGAAGACTTTCTCCACAGGCGGCCCCTGGCAGTTCTCATATGTTTACCAATTTAGCGACTCTAGGAGAAGTATATCCAGCGAAAGTTCTGAGACTGAGTGTCTTTGGCTTGGTTTGATTCACATGACCACCCAATAATAGCATCCAATAATAATAATACTTACTATGAACCAACTCTATTCTTCCACCATCCCATTTCATAGATGAAGAAATTAAGGCATAGAGACATTAGGTAACTTGCCTAGAATCACATAGTAGTGAGTATAGAAGCTGGATTTGAAACTCACACAGTCTGCCCCTAGAGTTTATGGTCTTATTGGTTTTAAGTATTGATACTGTTCTGTCCCCAGTCACTGGAGTCAAGGGAAAGAAATGAATACTCTCATTGGTCAATTCTGAGGCAGGTCTAGTATTTGCAACTGCATTCTCTCCTGATGTCCTCTGTTCCAGACCTTAAATAATCAATTATATATATATATATATATACATATATATATATATAACTTATATAATTATATAAGTTGTAACATGATTTTACAAGTTATTTATAATATATATTATAATCAATGTCAAGATCTTGGCCTGTCTTAAAATAATACACTAATCTACAACTTTGGGAAGGAACAATGGAGTAACTTTTCAGTGTTTCATCAACAACACTAAGTTAAAGGAGACTTTAAAGCTACTCAGCATAACTAATAGACAGTAATAGACAATAGCTAATAAGTAATAACTAGAAGATACACCCCTTATTGTTGAATACAAGGATTAGGCTGAAAATGAGCATTGTTTTTTTAAAATGCAGATAGAGAGTTAGAAAATTAAAAGAAGATTTTCGGTCTTTTTCTGATACAGGAAATAAACTTATACATGGTAAGTATTTCTAAGGTGTCAGGTTTTTCAGAGTGTGGCACCCAGAACCCCTGATATTGAAATCACCTGGGATGCTCTTTATTAAATCATAATCCCTGGTAGTGGGCCTGGGAATCTGCATTTGTTAAACACCTTCAGTGATTCTTATGGCCTCTAAAATTTAAGAATCATTATTGTAAGTAGCTAGGGAAAGTGGCTAGGCTCTTAGAAGTAGGATCTTAGGGAACTGAGGTTGGACAAAGGGCAACATCCATAGGAGGCATCGTCTGTTGGGTAGGAAAGAGGGAGCGCTCACAATCTCAGATTTCAAACAGCTTTAATTGTTAGATGGTCCCTCTGTAGTTTATCTCCCCTCCTTCTTTATGTTGAGAGGTGTGGGTATCTGTATTCACTGTTGGCTCTGCAGATCAGGAGAAAATAGCACTAACCAGTAAACTTCAGTGAGGAATTTTTCAAATGAAAAAAGTGTTCCTGTGAGCTATAAACCATGATTTCCAACAGTGGCCATTTAATATTAGTAATTGTTGTTGTTCAGTCACTAAGTCATGTCTGACTCTTTGTGACCCCATGAACTGTAGCCTGCCAAACTCTGTGGGGTTCTCCAGGCAAGAATACTGGAGCGGGTTGCCCACTTCCTTCTCCAGGGGACCTTCCCAGACCAGGGATCGAATCCCATGGTTGGCAGGTGGATTCTTTACTACTGAGCCACCAGGGAAGACCTCTAATATTAGTAATAGTAATCATTAAATATTTAGAGCTAGCACTTTCTGAGTACACTCTACTGTGCTCTTTATATGCATTATTGCATTCTGTCCTCCAGTCATCTTATGGATGAATAGATGCTGATTATCAGACAAGCAGACCCAGGCTCAAATGTTAAGTCTTACATCACAGAAATGGGGCAGAATTGGGAGGGAAGGGGTTCAGGACATACTACCCCAATGGGGCCCTTGGTGTATTGAATATTTTAAGCTGAATGAACAATACAGGCAGGAAGGTCACTCTGACCTTTCCACTCCCTTCTCCCAACACAGATCATAAAACCCTTCTGTGAGAGGTGTCCTTCCTACACCCTGAGCAAAGGAGCATCCTTATCTCCAAAGACAAAGGTACTCGGAGAGAATCTGAACAAACGAGCTTTGCTCGTTTCCCTCAGTTTATTGCAGTTGCTTCATATTCCTTAACCTGTCATATTTCTTCACCACTGTGCATTCTCCATCAAACCTTGCGTAAGAGTACACAGGCTTAACTGCTTCCTGGGGTCTTCATTTCCATGTGAAGTGTCTTGTGTTGGATAAAGTTGTATGCTTTTCTCCTGTCCGTTTACTTTTCAGGCCCAGTCAGGGACCCTAGGGCTTCCCTGGCAGCTCAGTGGTAAAGAATTTGCCTGCACTGATTCTTGTTGATGTATGACAGAAAACCACAAAATTCTGTAAAGCAATTATCCTTTAATTAAAAAAAAAAAAAAAAAGAATCTGACTGCAATGCAGAAAACAGAGGTTCTATCCTGGGTTGGGAAGATCCCCTGGAGAAGGAAAGGCTACCCCTCAAGTATTCGGGAAATCCCATGGACAGAGGAACATGGCAGGCTGCAGTCCATGGGGTCACAGAAGAGTTGGTCACGACTGAAGGACTAAATAACAACAAGAACAGGGACCCTAAGAGAGTTGTGGAAAACTTTTTCCTCCTCCACAGGACATTCAGACCAAGTCCACTTAGCAGGAAAGCTCACCTGCTTTTTGAACCACCTTGCCTTATGCTCTCAGCAAGAATTTATCATTCTCCATGAGACTGAAAACAGATAATTTAAAGGAATGTTAACTGCAGCAGACATACATTTATAATAAACCTACCTGAAAAGAAAGACCCTCCCAAGACTCACCATTCTAAGTGATCTATCTGATGTGCACAAAGGCAGTTCTGACATGTCTCAGATATCTGGTCACCGAAATTAGGAAACAGTGGTGCGCATGTCCTGTGGGCCCTTCTTTTTTTTTTTAATTTATTTATTTTAATTGGAGGCTAATTACTTTACAATATTGTAGTGATTTTTGCCATACATTGACATGAATCAGCCATGGGTGTACATGTGTTCCCTATCCTGAACCTCCCTCCCACCTCCCTCCCCATCCCATCCCTCAGGGTCATCCCAGTGCGCCAACCCTGAGCACCCTGTCTCATGTATCCAACCTGGGCTGGCGATCTGTTTCACATATGATCACATACATGTTTCAATGCTATTCTCTCAGATCATCTCACCCTCGCCTTCTCCCAGAGTCCAAAAGACTGTTCTATACATCTGTGTCTCTTTTGCTGTCTTGCATATAGGGTTATCATTACCATCTTTATAAATTCCATATATATGCTCTTTTGATGCTTCTCGAATGTTTTAAGGATCAGATTCCCCCTACTTCCTGGGTCTTGGATGCTTGACCTTGGATGGCCAATTATAATTGCCATTCTTGACTTGTCCTAAAGTCTTTTTGCTGGATGAAATAGAGAGCGATCACATGCCTGGAAAAATCAGGCACAGTGATCTATCTAGAAATGCATAAAACAACACCAAGCTTCTTTTGCTCAAATTCAAGCACCCACTTTGAGCCAGGCCTTGAGTTAGTATAATGGGATAGCCAAAAATATACGACCTCAAAATTCGCAGAGCAGATGGGACACTGTGCATATTACAGTACAAGGCAACATGCAGGAGAGCGTGTGAGCTCCCTCACTGCCCTTTTAAAATACCTAACATTTCTCAGCCTCGGTTTTCTCATCTACAGAAGGGAATAATCATGGTGTGGATGGAGGTCACTGTGAGGATTAAAGGGAAGAAACTATCAACTGTGTCACATGATTCCTGTCCCATAGTATGTGCTCACTAAGTAATCTTATTACCAACTTTATTGACTGTTGTAGACAAAGAATTATTTGGGGTGAGATGAAGAAGTTATTGCTTCTGGTAATTGAGGAAGACATCTTTGGGGAGGAGCATTTGATCTGGGCCCAGAAAGGTGGGGCTCCTGTGAGAGAGAAGGGGATGTTGTTGTTGTTTAGTTGCTAAGTCCCATCCAACTCTTTACAACCCCGTGGACTGCAGCATGCCAGGCTTCCCTGTCCTTCACTGTCTCCCAGACTTTGCTCAAACTCATGTCCATTGAGTCAGTGATGCTATCTAACCATCTCATCCTCTGCCGCCGCCTTCTCTTTTTGCCACTCTCTTTCAGTCTTGTTTCCCACCACCAGGACTTTTCCCAGTGAGTCAGCTCTTTGTATTAGGTGGCAAAAGTACTGGAGCTTCAGCTTCAGCATCAGTCCTTCCAATGAATATTCAAAATTAGTTTCCTTTATAATTGACTGGTTGGATCTCCTTGCTGTCCAAGGGACTCTCAAGAGTCTTCTCCAGCACCACAGTTCGAAAGTATCAGTTCTTTGGTGTTCAGCCTTCTTTATGGTCCAACTCTCATGTCCATACATGACTACTGGAAAAAACTTAGCTTTGACTAGACAGACCTTTGTTGGCAAAGTGATGTCTCTGCTTTTTAACATGCTGTCTAGGTTGGTCATAGCTTTCTTTCCAAGGAGCAAGCATCTTTTAATTTCATGGCTGCAGTGACCATCCTCAGTGATTCTGGAGCCCAAGAAAATCTGTCACTATTTCCACTTTTTCCCCTTCTGTTTGCCATGAGGAGAGGTTACACCATCGGCAAAGAAAACAGAGTATAGAGATGGGACAGGTTAGCATGTGTAGGGAATGGTGAGCAATGCAGGCTGACTGAGGCACGGAGGGCAGGCCAGCTGCAGAAAGGGAGGAGGGAAAGCCTGGTCAGAGGTATTTGTGGAAGGTCTCCCATGCTGACCATCATCATGTGAACAAGCAAAGGGCTTGTGTGCCTGCGGTGCAGAAAACCAAATTCTGGCAGTGGGAACCTGCAGCAAAGTGAGGATTTCTTGCAGAGCGCCAAGTATGGGAGGAGGAGATCCACTCCAATGTGGTCTTTGAGTTTAGGAGTCTTTTTAAAGGAGAAGAACAAAGAAACTGGTCATCATCATCTTGTGACATTTCTGTGATATTTCTTAACTGTGGTTTCTGGAGTCAGGATGTCTTTGGTTTATGATTCTCTGGCCATCCCATCGGGGATCTGTGAGCTCATCATGCCCTGGAGAAACAACCTGAGTTTGTATGTTGAAGATGACATCTATAAGAGCAATTCTCATCTATACAAACAATTTTAGTACGTTAACACTGTTATCAACAACAGCAATCTTGGTCATCTGACTCTGGTTGATTAGTGTTCAGTTAGCGCAGAATTGAGGTCAGAGAGGACAAGAATGGGAATGAAATTTTGGAGAGAGATTAATCATCAACTTGGTAAGAGAAGTCAGTCTTAGGGGGACTTGATTTCAATCATATTTATTTTCTAGTCCAATTTCGGGGATTCCCTGATAGCTCAGTTGGTAAAGAATCTGCCTATAATGCAGGAGACCCCAGTTCGATTGCTGGGTTGGGAAGTCCAATTTCAGTTTTGGGTGCCAAACACACAGTAAAGAAGGATTGCACTTCCCCTCCTACCCCTCTTCTTCCCCTTCCCCTCCTACCCCTCTTCTTCCCCTTCCCATCCTCCCACTCCTTCTCTCCTACCTCCTCCTCCCTTTTTTTGTCATTGATAATACTCATGATCCTGGTGCTTCCCAGGTGACCCAGTGGTAAAGAACCCGCTTGCAATGCAGGAGCTGCAGCAGACTTGGGTTTGATTCCTGGGTGGGGACAATCCCCTGGAGGAGGCAATGACAACCCACTTCAGTATTCTTGCCTGGAAAATTCCATGGACAGAGGAACCTGGCGGGTTACAGTTCAGAGGGTTGCAAAAGGTTGCAAAGAGCAGGCATAGCCATACTTGTGATCTTAGCCAGGGCTGACTTGGTGACAAGGAGAATTCCCAGAAGCCTTAGGAGGCAACTCTTTTTTAATATTAAAAAAAAATTATTTATTTTTGGTTGCGCTGGATCTTTGTTGAGGCTAGCGGGAGCCACTCTTCATTGTGGTGCATGGGCTTCTGATTGCAGTGGCTTCTTTTGTTGCGGAGCACAGGCTCTAGGTGCCCAGGCTTCAGTAGTCGTGGTGCGCGGGCTCAATATTTGCAGCTCACGAGCCCTGGATCACAACCTCAATAGCTGTGGCAAATGAGCTCAGTTGCTCCGTGGCATGTGAGATCTTCCCGGACCAGGGATCAAACTCGCATCTCCTGCAATGGCAGGAGATTCTTTACTGCTAAGCCACTGGGGAAACCCAGAGGCAACTCTTTTTGAAGTCACAAGTACATCATCAAAGTTATGGTCTCCCCAGCCCCACCTTGGCTGTTGCTAACTACAGCCGCAACAGCCTGGAAGATGGTGTGATTCAAGTGTTCCTGTCATTGGGCAGCCGAGGACCTAGGCCCTGGGGTCAGGGAGAGGAAGAAGAACCAATCTTGTTTTGCAGAGATAGAGGAGGATGCTGGGAAGAATTGTGTACAGAGGGTGATTTAGCTGTTATCTGCTTGGGTGTGGGATTGATTCACTCCTACTCAGAGGTTCTGGGAGCCCAGAATGTTACATAAGCGAAACATCTGATGTTTTTGGTCTCTGTAACAGTTAATCCACCACCTCTGCCCCCATTCAACATTTTCAATATTTGTAACATACAACGATAGCTAAAGGGAAGGAAGGACTTGATGTTTTAAATTTTAAGAGAAAAGCCCTTGTGGTTCTGATCTCTGTCCCTTTCATTGGAGGTGGCTATGGCTCCGTGTCTCCATAAGAAATGGCCCCAGTTGGGGAGTAGGTACCAGGCTGCAGTCGTGTATGATCTTGCCCTAAGTAAGCCTCAATTAGGAACTAGTGAAGAGAGGCTTAAAGCCTGTCTGGTCTATAATTAGACTGGCTGTACTGGTTTTTCTTTGGTTAGTAAATGCACAAGCATTTACTATGTGCCAGGATTTGCGTACAGAATTGTTACACTGTCAGATTCAGAGCAAACTGAAAGTAAGTATGTCACACTCTGCATTTTCTGAGAGCAGACAGCGCTTCAAGCTTAGGCCTGGCTTAACCTCATTGTCAGTCGGCTTCCGAAGCCCCGGTGGTAGGAATTAACAGTAAGTATGCAGGTGTTTCTAAATAAACGACATGTGAAATTGTTAAGCAATCACTGAATTTTTTTGTTCCCCTGAATCAGTTGGTGAATGTTTGTACACATATCCAACCGGTTGCTGTCAGCTTGCATACATCATTAGAAGTAGCTTTTAATGGTTGCAGCTGCTTTGTCGTGTCAGTTGTATCTGACTCTGTGCGACCCTATGGTCGGCAGGTGCCAGGCTCCTCTGTCCATGGGATTCTCTAGGTAGGCAAGAGTACTAGGGTGCCATGCCCTCCTCCAGGGGCTCTTCCCGACCCGGGGATTGAACTGGGTCTCTGCACTGCAGGCAGATTCTTTACCGCTGAGCCACCAGGGAAGCCCCCTTTTAAAGCTTACTTACCTTCAATCACAAGAAATAGGGTTGCATTTGCATAAAGCACTTTTTCGGGCTCCTCCTCCTCTGAGTCTGCCCAGACCCAAGGGAGCCATGATAAACATCATTCTGACCCTGACGTTGGACAGATTGCACAAGATGACAGAGCTCAACAGTGGCTCATCCAGAAGGACTAGCCAGCTAGGTTTTCTTCCTCCATGTACAGTGTGGGGTCTGTGTTCCAGATTGTCACAAAATAGTATGGCTCCATTGATTTTTCTAAAGCTTTGAATTTTCAGCCTCCCAAGAGAACTGGAGTAGGTCTTTTTGTTTCTTTGTTATGTTGACCCAATTACACATCTTTTCTATAGACTTTTCCATCTTGTAGGATGTGGGAAGCAAGTGTTATGCCTAGCCAAGGACTTTTAAAAACCAAATTTGTAAGCAAAAAATCTGAATTTCTTTGGAGCAGGAAACACGGAAAACAAACACCTTATCTATGCTGATTGCTCCCATAGAGTTGCTAAGCAAAACTCTGAAAGGGGTTGGGTTTTAGAAATTCAAATTATTTCATTGTCACCTAAAATAAAACCCACCTTGATTGTAAATTAGTGCAGCCACTGTGGAAAACAGTGTGGAGGTTTCACAAAAAACTAAAAATAGAACTCCCATATATTTCCACTCATGGGTATATATCTGAAAACACTAAAAAGACTAACTCAAAAGATACATACACCCCAATGTTCATACCAACATTATTTATAATAGTCAAGACATAGAAACAACCTAAATGTCCATCAATTGATGAACGGATAAAGAAGAGTGTGTGTGTGTGTATATATGTACATACATGTATTTGTAACATACAGTGATCACTAAAGAGCAGGACTTGATGTTTTAAATTTTAAAAGTAAAGCCTTTGTGGCTCTGTTCTCTGTCCCTTTCATTGGAGATGGCCATGTCTCCATAAGAAATGTCCACAGCTGGGGAGTTGGTACTGGGCTGTGGTCATGTATGATCTTGCCCTAAGTTAGCCTCAATTAGGAAGTACTGAAAAGAGAGAGAGAGAGAGTGTGTATATATATATATATCACATATACATACACATACATATGTATGTATACATACACACTGGAATACTACTCAGTCATAAAAAGGATGACATTTGTAGCAATGTGGAAGGACTTGGAGGCTATTATGCCATGTGAAATAAGTTGGAGAAGGACAAATACTGTATGATGTCACTTATATGTGGAATCTAACAAATACAGTAAACTGGAAGCAGAGTCACAGATATAGAAAACAAACTAGTGGTTACCAGTGGGGAGAGGGAAGTGAGAAGGGGCGAGATGAGGTAAGGGAGTAAGAGGGACAAACTACTAGGTATAAAGTAAGCTACAAGGATATAGTGTACAGCACAAGGAATATAGCCAATATTTTATGATTATAAATGGAGTATAATCTTTAAAAATTGTGGCTGCTTCCCTGTCCTCGTTTCCTCCCCTTCCTCTCACCTCTCATCCTTCTCCAGTCTGGAAACTGCCAGTTTTTTGTTAAAAAATCTGGTCTTCACGTTAATCAGTTCAGTGGGCAGTTTTTAGGACTCAATTTAATTCCTCTTTTAGCAGGACTTAGTACACAGGGTAACCTTGGGAAATTACTTAACTTCCTCTTAGGATTGTAGCCAGGTCTAAATGAGATAGTTCATGTAATGGTGAGCACTGTGTCTGCTACAGCAATGTGTGTGCATGTTAAGTCACTTCAGTCCTGTCCAACTCTCTACGACCGTATGGACTGTAGCCCGCCAGGCTCCTCTGTGCATGGGATTCTCCAGGCAAGAATGTTGGAGTGGATTGCCATGCCCTTCTCCAGGGCGTCTTCCAAACCCAAGATAGTGATAAGCAACAATAAATCTTAACTACTGCTTTTATCAGCACACTCTTCTTTGGTTTTCCTCTTACATCCTCAATCCCTTCTGCTCTTCTGTGGTGTCATGAAATGTTGGGATTTGTTCATTCCACAAATAATTTAGCAAGTGCATATTTCATGCCAGGAAATTTTCTCGGCTCTAGGGATGCAGCAGTGAACAGAATTAAGTTGCTGGTTTCATGGAGTTATGCTTGGGGCAGGGAAATTATAAAAATTAACACATACTATATGAGATGATGACTGACACATAGTAAATGTATATGATATATACTACTGTATTGTATAACACTATGTTGTATATAATGAACCATATGTATAGTGGACATATATCAGATATTACTACGTTTCAGTAGGGAAAGAGGAATGGATGAATGCTGCAATTTAGGATAGCATACTCAGGGAAGTCCTCACTGACTGGTTGATTTTTGACTAGAGACCTCAGGAAGTAGGAAGTAATACATGTAGAATGTTTATAAGACCATTCAGGCAAAAGGAACAGTCAGTGCAAAGGCCCTGGGGCAGGGGAGTACTTGGTACATTTGAGGAGCAGCAAGAAATCAGTGAGCCTGGAGCACAGTGAGCCCAGCAGGAGAGGGGTGGATGCGGAGATGAAGTCAGAGAAGTGGCCTGTGGTGAGGAGAGAGGCAGGGTAGATCTTGAGACATTTTCCAGGCACTGGAAGGACTTGGCTTTATTTCAAGTGAACTTAGAGGTCATTGGAGGGCTTTGAGTAAAATAATGACTTTAATTTTAAAATAATCTCCCTAGATTCTCTGTGGAGAATAGACTACTGGGAACAAGGGTGGAGGCAAGGGGCTGGAGAGGAGGCTGTTGGGATGGTCCAGGCTTTCTCTGGGTCTGTAGGTGACTCTTCCCCTCCCATCCTGCTCTCTCTCCTAGACCACGCTTGGCTTCACAGAGCATTGATGTGCTTACAGCTCCCACCCTCAATTCTTTGGCTCCTCCCTGTCTTCTGACCTCCAGTCTTATTTGTTTACCTCTACCAGCACTTGGCCACTCTGCATCTGAATATACCCACACTCCTCCACACCCCCTCTGGCTCCTCTGGGGTCACGCTGGCCAGTGAATGGCACCCCCACACAACCAGCTGTCAAGAGCCCTCCTTGGAGTGTCCCTCCCTAGCACATTACATCTGGGGGATCAGCACGTCCTCTTGTTTGTTTTCCACAGCATCTCTCCCCTGTTCTCTTTACTACAAGCCTCGCAGAGCAGTGGGAAGACTCTTGAGAGTCCCTTGGCCTGCAAAGAGATCAAACCAGTCAATCCTAAAGGAAATCAGTCCTGAGTATTCATTGGAAGGACTGATGCAGAAGCTCCAATACTTTGGCTACCTGATGCAAAGAGCTGATTCATTGGAAAAGACTCTGATGTTGGGAAAGATTGAAGGCAGGAGAAGAAGGGGACAACAGAGGATGAGATGGTTGGATAGCATCACCGACTCAATGGACATGAGTTTGAACAAGCTCTGGGAGTTGGTGATGGATAAGGAAGCCTGGCGTGCTGCAGTCCATGGGGTCGCAAAGAGTCGGACTCGACTGAGTGACTGAACTGAGCAGAGCAGTAGCCTCCTAGCTGGTAACTCTTATTTACTCAGCCCCTCCAGCTACTACTGGGTTGTTTTATTTGTTTGTTTGTTTTAATTTACTTATCTGGTCATGCCGTGTGGCGTGTGGGATCTTAGTTCCCTGACCAAGGAGGACAAACCCATGCTCCCTGCGGTGGAAGTACAGATTCTTAAGCACTGGACCACCAGGAAAGCCCCTGGGTTGTTAAATGATATTCTCCACAAAAATGCAGAACTCTATGAGGAGCAGAGTTTTTCTTAAAGATGTGTCTTTCTCACAATGGAACAGCCTTTTCATTTATTAAAGGAGACACTTAATAACATCAGAACATTTGCTTTTGGATTATATTACTGGCTTGGAGAGCTACCGAAGGACAGTGGGTATGCCACTGACATTTGCATGACCAGAAAGCTACTTCCCAGAATAAAGAATGCTTTTCTTTAGTATCATATCTGGGCAAACCCCAGATATGAATTGTAACAGTTTCCCTTGACCACAGGAAGCTTATTAACATTGAATAATAGTTTTGTACCTGCATCCTGCTGCTCAGAGGACTCTCCTACTTAATTGGGGGGTTTTTTTAATTAAAAGAAGGAGGTGGAGTGGATGTGGTACCTATGCATGTTCACGACTTTATTTAGTTTTATCAGAAGAAAGAAACTAGATTCTCTACTTCCACCCCAGCTGCAGCCAGAGTGACCTAAAATGACCACAAACAATAATAACAATCAGATCATATGACTTCTCTGCTTGGAACGGATCAGTGGTTTCTAATTGCCCTGGCAGTCAATCCTAGATTCCCTCTTCTGGCCCAGCAGGCTCTATGGTGTGCCTCTTACCTTCTCTTCAGCCTCATCGCTTACTTTTTCCAGCTGCCTTATATTTATCTCCATTTCTCAAGTGTACACCACTCTTCCCCTCAGCTGTCTTTCTCTATTCTTTCTGCACCAGCTTAAAAGCTGTTCTTTCTTTAGGCTTCAACTTAAGAGTGTCTTTATTAGGGAATCCTCAGCTCCAGACTTGGTTAGGTCTGTTGCAGGAAGGGGGACCCCTTCCAGGGCCCAAAACTGGGCTCTTGTCTAACACTCAGAAATGAATTGTCTGAGGAGACACATGTGCTGACAAAGCAAGAGATTTTGTCGGGAAAGGGCACCCGGGTGGAGAGCAGGGGGGTAAGGGAACCCAGGAGAACAGCTCTGCCTGTGGCTCGCAGTCTCCAGTTTTATGGTGATGGGATTAGTTTCCGGGTTGTCCTTAGCCAATCATTCTGACTCAGAGTCCTTCCTGGTGGTACACGCCTTGTTCAGCCAAGATGGATGCCAGAGAGGAGGATTCTGGGAAGTGGTCGGACAGGTGGTGTCTCCTTTTGACCTGTCCCGAACTCTTCCGGTTGGTGGTGGCTTATTAGTTCTGTGTTCCTTAGCAGGACCTCCTGTCATAAAACAGCTCATGCAAATGGTTACTATGGTGCCTGGCCAGGGTGGGCGGTTTCAATCAGTGTGCTTCCCCTAACAGGTCTGCGGGCCGTAAGACTCCAACACACCTCTTTCGCCCCCGGAACCACGATGTGCTGTGTTGGTCTTCCCCCTCAGTGCTTTGCTGCGTTCAGCCAGTGGCAGCTTCTGCAGCTGTCACCCTACAACCTGGTCAAAACTTGACACACAGTGGGCCCCCAGGAAGTACCAACTGGCCGGTTTGCCTCGGTTTTGCTGTAAATGTCAGGATGTTTCATAAAACTAAGTGTCTTCCAAGTGAAGGTTGCAATGACCACTTGTTAATTTGGTTGTCTGAACCTCTTAAAAAAACAGAAATAGATTTTCCAAGGAGGGTGGTGAACTCAGAGAGCAAGAAAACAGGGATAATCCTGAGACTATTTATCAGCCTGGTTTGAGGTTTCATTTGGCTTATTCCTGTTTCATCAACTGTATTGACTTTATATGCCTAACCCAGTAAAATAAGGTTCCTCACACTCTAGACTTGAATGAATCGGCATCACATGTTCTCCCTGAGTGAAAAGTCTAGGGAAGTCTGGGATAGTGAAAATAGAAAGTATCCTCATAAACCCTCAAGTTCAGAATTAAGTGACTTTTGGAAAGGGGAGGGGGAGGGTCAGTTTAGGGGTAGGTAATTAAGAAGTACAAACTATTATGTATAAAATAAATTATAAGAATATGTTGTAAAGCAAAAACAAAGCAAAAAAGAGTATGTTTTATAACAAGGGAAATATAGCCATTATTTTATAGTAACCTAAGTGGAATATAACCTTAAAAAATTGGGAATCACTATACTCTACACCTGTAACTTATATACTATCTTACATCAGCTATACTTCAATTTTTTAACAAAGGTTTCTTTTGCCTTCCCGCCTGCCCAGGTTACCATCAAAAGCTACATGTAAATTCTGTGGAGTTGGTTGTTGTGGTACCAGTATGTTTTATAATTTGTATAGTAATGTTCATGAAATAAGGGACAAGTTTCCAATTTCCATTGGAGTAGGATGAACTCAGATCCTGCCAAAAGTTTTTTCCATCTTAAAAAGACTTAATCCAAGCTTAAAGATGTCAGCTTCCTTCTTTAAAGCATGGCTTCTTTTCTTCAGGAAATGTGTGTTTCTACTGGGATACAAATGGGAGTTTAAATACTGATGGAAGTAGGTGTAATTTACTGAATGTACTTTTGGCAACTGGGAGAAGGCTATCTGAGATTTAGAAAGCGTAATTACCATGTTTGTCAGTATTATCACTTTGGGTTACAAAAGGACACAAAATTACAAGGGTATGTGCCTTGAACTTTTTGATTGTTTTCTTTTGGAAAACATCGCCTCATTATGAACATAGTGACATAAGAACAAAAGCAATTCATTGCCTTCCCAATTTCCATTCTACTGAGGATGACCCAAGGCAGACTTAGATTTTTCAAAGTGATCTGAAAGAAGATTGGGTGTTAAAATATCTTTAACGTTAGGCTCTAACCTCATGCATTAGATGTGAGCAGAAGGACACACAACGTCTGCTAATGCATGTTACTTGCTGTCTGTTAAAAACCAACATTATGCCATTGGCTCCTAGAGTAGTAATAGTATTGGGTTGGCCAAAAAGTTCGTTTGGGTTTTTCCAGAAGCTATTATGAACAAACTTTTTGGCCAACCCAATGCGTGCCCTGTGGGTTGTTTTATTACAGTAATAGGTCACACTCTTACCTAATCACTCACGCAATTCAGATTTACCAAATGAAGATTTAAGGATGACCTTTGTGGTGACAGCAGTTTGAGTCAACAGGAGTGAAGCATCAGGTCTCATTAGCCCTGTGGTCCAATAGTGTTGAGTTGTAGCTATGTAGCTACCAAACTGTTTTAAATAAATACAAATTATTTATTCTCTCTGCCAAATAAAACCATTTCTAATTAACAGGGCCAGAGAAATTGAGCACCAGTCCTCAGTTTGATGAAACAGTTCCCAAGAAGACTGTAATTTCTGTGAAACAAATACAAAATTCTAAGAAGCTTTCACATTTAGGTATGCTGGATGTATTTTCAATGTACTTTCTGCCCCACTTCTTGGCTTGGTTTCTGGTGCCAGGTAGCCAGGTGACTCAGTGATCAAGAATCCAGCCGCCAGAGCAGGAGACATGGGAGACCTGGGCTCAATCCCTGGGTCAGGAAGATCCCCTGGAGGAGGAAATGGAGACCCATTCCAGTATTCTTGCCTGGAGAATTCCATGGACATAGGAGCCTGGCGGGCTACAGTCCATAGGGTCACAGAGAGTCAGACGTGACTGAGCACGCACCCATCATGGCCTTGAGTTTGCATCAGTTGCTAGCTGATTTCTTGTACCTTTTTGTCCCTCTCACCATGAACATTAGGTGATGGGTATGAAAGATATAGAGAAGGAAATGGTAGCCCACTCCAGTAATTTTGTCAGGAAAATCCCATAGACAGAGGAGCCTGTCAGGCTACAGTCCATGGGGTGGCAAAGAGTCCAATGCAACTGAGTACACACACACACACACACATAAGACATACTCAGTAAATTTCCAATTTAGGTAAGACATGCTAAAGGGTCTGCATTGCGTTTCCTTCAAATAATTCAAATAACCCTTCAAAAGATTATGAATTTTTTATCACTGATTCATTAAGGTCAGACAGCTGGGATTTCAATTGATTTGTACTTAAATATGTATTAATTCCGGAGAAGGCAATGGCACCCCACTCCAGTACTCTTGCCTGGAAAATCCCATGGACGGAGGAGCCTGGTGGGCTGCAGTCCATGGGGTAGTGAAGAGTTAGACACGACTGAGCAACTTCACTTTCACTTTTCACTTTTCACTTTCATGCATTGGAGGAGGAAATGGCAACCCACTCCAGTGTTCTTGCCTGGAGAATCCCAGGGACGGAGGAGCCTGGTGGGCTGCCGTCTATGGGGTCGCACAGAGTTGGACATGACTGAAGCGACTTAGCAGCAGCAGCAGCATGTATTAATTCATACTTTCTTAGAAAGTGAAAGTCGCTCAGTCATGTCCGACTCTGTGTGACCCCATGGAATTCTCCAGGCCAGAATAGCTTTTCCCTTCTCCAGGGGATCTTCTCAACCCAGGGATCAAACCCAGGTCTCCTTCATTACAGGCAGATTCTTTACCAGCTGAGCCACCTGGGAAGATTAAATATGTATTAATTCATACTTTCTTAAGTAAATGTCAATTATGCTGCCAAAGTTTAAACTGGTAAAAATCAGAGATTGAACAGTAAGGAATAAACCCAAGGTTTCAAGAAATTTTATATAATGCCATTGTAAATATCAGTTTTGAACTTAATATAACTTGGTCTATTTATTTTCTTTAAAAGTGTGGGGAAATTGGGAAGGGTTGGTGTATGGTATCAGACAGACTTGGGTTTAAATCAGTCCCTCCCGGTGACAGTGGGCAGGTTTCCTAACGTCTCTCAACCTCAGTCCCTCAGTCCCCCTGTCCTGGGACTGTGACAAGGATGCTGTGAGGTGTGTGTGTGTGTGTGTGAAAGTGCAAGGACATGGACCTGGCTCTGGACCTGCCCACAGCCTCTCTTCTCTCTTTCCTCCCACCCCTTCCTCTAACCATCTTACCGATTTAGTGAGTCATTTTACATATCTGTGGCTCAGTTTCCTCATCTAAAAAACAAGGCTAGACCATACACTCTTGAAGATTCTGAAAAGCTCTGCAATTCTAGGTTTCAAAAGTAAAATATTAATTAAAAGAAAAAGAGTTCCTACTTGGAAAAAATATTGGCACCATGCTGAGAATTCTGACTGATCTGTAAATGAAAGTGTCTACAGACCATGAACTGGATCTGTTCTTTATGCCAAAAGTAGATTTTTCTGAGAGCAAGTTAATTGGAAAATTTGGAAAGCACCAATAAGTTCTTGCATTCACCTTAAAAGAGCAATGAAATTCCATATCCTGTGGTCTTGAAGTGAGTAATGGAAGGATGTAAATATTTATTGAAATGAGAGTGCAGCAGAGAGAAGATCTGCTTTGTCTACTGGTGGGTGGTAACACATCTATGGATCATTGTTTGCACTAAGCATTTAATAATCCCATCTGTTGAAAATGTATATTCAGAGGTACTTTGAAACTGCTATAAGCTACCTAGAAATTGGCAGGGAAATACTCCTGGAGAGATTCCAAACTCTGCAGTAGACCAAGAAATCCAATATATATCAATATGTAATTATAAAACCCCATCTTTAGCCAGAGCTCTTTAAAAGATATTTTTTACTTAGGCATGGTATAGATTTTTAACACCAGAGTCTGGGACTGTAGAGTCCTTTGCTAACCTCAGATTCAGTTCTGTTATTTGACCTGAAAAACCCACTCTTCATTTGACCCAGCAACAGCAGAACTTCCTTCTGTCCCCACTCCCAGCAGTTGCTATGGCATCATCTCCTCATACCTCCATGCTTTCCTTATCTCCCAGGTCCTTTTAAGTAGATCACATCTCATTTCAAAAATCAATCACCGAGCTTTATAACAGCTTTATACTTCTTTTTCCATCCTATTACGTCTTTTTCACATCCAAAATTCTCTTGGTCCATCTTGCATTTCACTCAGAGAAGCGCCAGTTACAGCATGGTCTTACCTCTCAAATGTATTTTATTTTTCTTACTGTACTTCTCTCTTTAAAATTATCAATTCACTGGTTTTCCTTTTCTCCCAGCTCTTCTGTTTCTCTCCCAACACTCTCCTTTTCTGCCCGTTTATCACTAGGCCCTACACATATGTTTTATACAGAGAGATGACACATTGAGAATTGGAGAAAAGGCTAGGTATTTTGCAGGAGCTGTTAGAGGCAATTAATGGACCATTACTTCTTTAGTGGGCTTTCGTGGTGGCTCAGACAGTAAAGAATCTACCTGCAAGGCAGTAAATCCGGGTTTTATCCCTGGTTTGGGAAGATCTCCTTCAGAAAGGAATGACTATCCATTTCAGTATTTTTGCCTGGAGAATTCCATGGACAGAGGAGCCTGGTGGGCTATAGTCCATGGGGTCACAAAGAGGTGGACATTACTGAGTGACTAACACACACACACACACCTCTCTTTAGTTATCTCTTTGGATGAAATCTTTTACATAAGTCTATGTGAAACTTAAGTAGGAGTTTAAGAGAGTACCTAATCAAAATGAGCAGTTTTCTACAAAAGAAACCAGGCATTCCCCACCCCTCCACCTCCTACAGGTCATGGAGTTTCTCTGTGGGCTTAGAGATCCCTTCTCTTGCACTTCTCAGCTGCTGTTCCTCCCAGCCTCACAGCATGGCTGCTTACATGTATTTGGCAAATTAATCATCCCATAAGTAGTGTTTGGGGCTGCATTGTGTCCCCCTAAAATTCACATGTTGAAGCCCTACCCTTTCATACTTGAGAACATCACTGCGTTGGAAAGGGGGATCTTTAAGTTAAGATGATTAAGTTAAAATGAGGTTTTTAAGTTGGGCCCTGTGTCAGTCTGACTGGTGTCCTTGTAAGAAGAGGATCTTTAACCACACTGAGACACTAAGGATATAAGGGCACAGGGTGATAGCCATGGAAAAAAGGCAAAGCGTCGAGGAGGGTGCCGTGTGCAAGCCATGGAGATTGGCCCGAGGAAACAAATCCCCGTTGGCCCTTTGATCTTGGACTTCCAGAACTGGGAGAAGATATGTTTCTACTATTGAAGCCACTCTATCATTGAAAGTATTTTGTCATGACATCCCCACAAACTAATACCAGTGGTGATAGCAATATCACATCTGTGTTACGAGGTCACTACAAGACCACTCAGGAGGATCGAAGCCATGAGATCTAGAAAACAGGCTTTCGAGCAGGAAATAAACTCATGTGGGAGATGATCTGAGCACATGCGATATTGATAGGCAACATGTTTGAAACATTCATTTCTTTTCAAGCCTGGTTTTGGGGTTTTTGCCTCCCTGGAAGTCAGGGAAGAAATTCCACCACTTGCTCAGAACTGCAGAAAGTGTAAGCAAGCCCTGCGACACGCAGATCGCACTGCCTCTGCCCTGAGTGTCTGATGCATGGGGTTACACCGACAGTAACTGGCTTAGATCTGGGTGAGTGAGGGTCACACTGAGCTTCGCCTCGGTGAAACAACCCAGGTGGGGGTGAGTCAAGAGGCGCTGTTCAATAGAGTGGAGCACTGTCACTGTGCAGTTGGACTTGGCTCCAGCTTTATGGAGTTAACTTCAAAGAAGTTCTTAGAAGTACTTTGCACAGTGACTGAGTCCCTCCATGGATTTAGTGGCCTCTACCGCAGTTCTGAAATTTTGACCTTTATAAAGCCGCAGTGACTTCTGGCTTGGTTCAGTACATTAAAGAAGAAAAAATGTGTTTTATGTACCCTGTTGTGTGGGCATCTTTAAAATAAGTCCTTAAAAGTACTCATTTCTGTTCCTTTCTATTACCATTGGGTAGGAACGGTGTGTTCACTGTGTGTAATTTATGTGGTGCATAGTCCACTTGGAAATCTCAATGAATCATCAGTAGTAGAAAATATGACATAATTTTCAGAGATGAGTTGCACCTGAGTTTTTTTATTTTGGTGTGAGAATCTAGTGCAGTTTTCCTTTTCTCCATGTGAACTACCAGTATTTTCCTTTCCCCACTGATTTATAATGCTGTCTCTGTCATAGATTATGCTACTAAATATGCTTGAGTCTATTTCTGAGCCCTCTCTATTGGTCTTATTCCTGGTCATGGTAACTGATCAGTTTCTGTTTCATTTATCAATTAATTTAGAGGAACTTGTCATTTAGTTGATATTGCATCTTTCCTTCCATGAGCATAGAATTCCTCATTATTAGCTTTAGGCTTTCTTTCATAGAACAATTAACTTAAAAAAAAAAAAAAAAAAAACAACTTGTATACACTGTATTCAAGTTCCCAAACATTTATGAAAGGATTTCCATTGTAAGAACCACAGTGGGCGGTGGCAATGAGCAAGTTAGTCCTCCTATTTCAAAATGATTACAGTCTAGTAGAGAGGGTGTGGTAGATATGCACAGTTTATTTAATATAAATTAGACTGTCAGGAATTCCC
Source organism: Cervus elaphus (assembly GCF_910594005.1). NCBI lineage: Eukaryota > Metazoa > Chordata > Mammalia > Artiodactyla > Cervidae > Cervus > Cervus elaphus. The sequence continues at coordinate 24,397,392 of NC_057817.1, read as the reverse complement.
TGGCAGTCCAGTGGTTAAGGCTTCATACTTTCACCACCTAAGGCTTGAGTTCAATCCCTGATAGGGAAACTTAAATCCTGCAAGCCGCCTGATGTGGTCAATAACAATATTAGACTATCATAAATATGGTACTGAAGTTATACATAACATGCTAGCAGGGAAGGAAGATTAATTTTGACCTGAGAGATCATTTGAGGAGAGATATGCATAAATAATAGTATGTTTATATTTGTCTCATATATTCTGTAATGAGATTTAGAGAATACTTAGAGATTTAGAGAAGATTTAGAGATTTGGAGATTTAGAAAACACAGTCAACCTCTGTGTTTTCATATTTTGGCAACTAAATAAAAGTGGCCTTTGTTGTTTATGTTAACATGTTGTCAGTACCAAAAATATTAATGAATATTTTACATTTGGGGGTGCTCAATCCTCAAAATGTAACTTAATTAAAATTAAATAAAATAAAAAATTCAGTTCCTCAGTCCCAGTAGACACATTTCAAGTACTCACAGGCCACATATGGCTAGTGTCTGTTGTGTTGGACACTGCAGCACTAGACAATAATTTATTATTATGCAGTTAATCTTTATCTCAATGAGGAAAAATATTTAAAACACAATAATTTAAGTAGGTGCTTGTGCACTGGAATTTTATGAATAATATACATTCTAATTGATAACCTGTATTCTAATGGTTTATATCTAAGACATTATGCCATTTTTGAATTGACAAAATGTAATTCCATTTGTAAAAGGATCAGATGGAACTAATCAAGCTTGGGAAAAACTTCATCTCGGTAGAGCTGTGTCTAGAGAATAGTTTTACAATTATGAGTGTCAGGAGGTCACAGTGATACTTATGGATTTTCTTCTTCTTTGGGAGCAGAAATTCCAAATCAAGCTTTATATTTGGTCTTTTATCATATGTTTGTTTGTTTTTCCTCTTATTACCTGCAGGAGTCCCTTTTCACGGTTGAAAGGGTGATTATTGTTTTTAGCTCCAAATGACCAAACCCTGTTGCATTTTTGGTGACTTATGATAATTCATGTGTGTGTGTGTGTGTGTGTGTGTGTGCGTGTTAAGTGCATGTTCATGCTCATAAGCAGCGGTGGCTACCAGCTGGGTACCCTGCATGATGCTTTGTTAGCTATTTTAAATCTTGTGCCTAGGGTAGCAGTTTTTTCTTTTGTGAAAGACATTCCTTCAATGGAATGTCAGAAATACTGGCTGGGAGTGCATCAACCACAGCTGATCTGGCAAGAAGCAATGAGAAATAATGGAACTGTAGAATACCTTTCAACGATGTCAGCTAGGATGGTGAGTACTTTTAAATACTGGTAGGAAATTTAACATTCCCTTCCACAGTGATCTGAGAATTGAGTTCTCATTTTGCATTTTGAAATGAAAAACTGGAAAGCTAAAAGTGCTTGGAAATGATTAAAAAAAAAAGAAGAAGAAGAAGATTTACAAGGAGCCTTTAGATAAGGTCCTAATGATGTAATTTTGAATTTCAAAAGCCCTGCTCATCTTCTTTCTTCAAGGAAAGAACAGGAAACAAGAAGCTTAGAAAATAGAAATCATCTTCATGGGGCTATTAGCAATGCTGCTGTTCATTAAACTCTTCAAGAAATGCAGGAAAAGATCAAGCGGGAGGTGGGGAGCAAGTTCATATGAGCTGAGTGTTAAGTGAGGCGCCAGGCATCAGTGGAGTTTCCAGATGCCTTGAGGTTCTTCCTTGTTCCTTCTCTTAGTGACGCCAATATAGATTGGTTAAGAGACAGTTACTGGGTGCGGTGTTAATGGGTGCAGTTATCCCCATTCTACAGGTGAGGAAACTGGGGCCTAGAAAGATTAAATAAATTGGCTAAGAATATATACCTAAGTGGGCTTTGATATCAAATAGGCCTGGAATTTGGACTTCACTTTTGCCACTTATTAGCTGAATACCCTTGGTCAGATAACTTATTTAGAGACCCAGTTGCCACTCAGCAAAATGAAAAAAATAATAGCATGTACTATCACAGAGATGCGGGCAGGGAAGGGGTTTGGCATAATTCAGAGTTGGTGCATTTAAAATTCCAGTGCAGATGGAGTAGGCTGCTTCTACTCTATATTATCCAAAAGACGATAATAACTATCATCTTTTGCTGACTCTGTACAGAGCACTGGACAGATGCCATAGGAAGACACAAAAGTAATAGAGGAAGATTTTTTTCCTTACTCTTCAGTAGCAAAATGTTTCAGGGCTTCTGCTAATCATTTTGCTCTGAACATTTGGGGTAGGTCAGGGAGAATTAGCATTTATGATACTTTATACTGGGCATTTTGTTTGACTCTGGGTCAATCAGTTTGGCTGCCTACAACCAAAAAGCCATACTTTGTAAAAATTAGTTAAGATAATGAGAAATAGGCTCTAGTTAGCTTTTTCATGCGTTTGATTTTCAGCAACAGATGACAGACATTAATTGGAAAATGTAATTCTCAAATACAACTTCTACAATTTACCCATTTGTAGTACCCAATTTCCTGCTGGGGACTCTTAACCACATTGAACATCCTTGTCTTTCTGTTCTGGTTGACTAGTCTCCTCTAGGAAAGGGGTCCCCAACTTCCAGGCTGATGCCTCCTGTCAGATCAGCAATGGCACGGGATTAGAAATAAAGTGCACAACAAATGGAATGTACTTGAATCATTCCAAAACCATCCCCCTAACTTCTGGTCCATGGGAAAATCGTCTCCCATGAAATCACGAAATCAGTCCCTGGTGCCCAAAAGTTTGGGGACCACTGCTCTAGGATACATACTGGTGAGTGGAGAGGTTGACTCATAGGAGAGGCATGGCCTCAACTTTATGAGATAATGCCAGATGGTGCTTCAGAGGGGTTGTACCTGTTTATGTTCCCACCTCCAACGTGTAAGAGTTCCTGCTGCTCCAGGTCACTGCCAGCACTAAACTAGAATACTTTAAAATTTTTTGTCAATCTGACAAATTAGGGTTATCCTGATTTTTTGTATAGTATTATTACATAAGCATTTCCCCATATGATTACATATTCTTCCTAAGTATAAGTTGCAATAAGTATACTCTCTTTTTGTAGAACTATCATAATTTGTATCATTAACCTTTTATCTTTATAAACAATAAACAACTGTTTCACAAACAATCCTTTAGATTGCTCCGAACTTTGCAGAATGATAAAACACTGTGATGGGCAGTCTTCGTCTATAAAACTTTTCCTGTGTTGTATTACTTTTTTTAAGATAGAGTCCTAGAAGTGGAATTATTTGGTCAAAGTGTACAAGCAAAAAAAAAAAAAAAACACCCAACTCTGTGTTATGTGGGAGCAGGTACCTTGAAGACGAAGGGAATCAAAGGTTAGTGTGACGAGAAGTTGACCTTTCTTGGTCCAGAGCTTGGCCACAGGCTCCTACTTTCTTAGTTCTGTTACAAAATTCGTTAAGATAAGATATGACATTGGAGTGCACCCTCTCCTTAATAGGATACTTTCCAGGATAAGGCCAGTTGTTGAAGTCTTACTGATCAGAAGAAAAATGTGTCATGTGAAGGCAGATTTTAGGTTTTGTTTTGTTTTCTGTAGACATTTATTGAGCCATCATTTGGAAATGTTTTTCACATATTGTCTTTTAATCGTTAGCAATAATGAGGTAGTTTCTTTTATCATTCTCAGCTTACAGATGAGAGAGCCAAGGCCTTATAGCTAAGGAGGTAGTAGCATCAAGATTAGAATCCAGGCAGTGTGTCTCTCCAGTGTGTGTGGTCCTGCCTCCCTGCAACAGGAGAACGTTTCTACTTAAATGTTTATCTGACTGATAGAAGCAACAGATGCTGTCAGAATTCAGAGACGGGATATGTGAGTGTGAACTGGGGTGGACAAGGAAGGCTTCAGCAAGCAGCATCCTCCCTTTTGGTTGGACTGGGACTTGTTTAGACGTCACATCAGATTTCTCTGGCAGTTTCATCTCCCACCATCCTTATCTTGCAAAGTGAATTGATAAAGTGCAAAGTGAATTCACAGACACTGTGTTCCTGAAGTGAAGCTAGCTCAGCCTTCGGGCTCAGTATGTGTTTGATGAGAAAGAATTCTCCTTGGCTGGTCATGCATAGCGTGAAGTCAGCTAGAGATCAGAACACTGCTGCCTGTGTGGTGAAGGGAAGTAGGAACCTTGAGCGTCACGACTCTAGTTAAAGACTTAACCAAAAGGAACACGTTGTGCCGAGTACAAAGTAAGGCATTTTCATCTAGGTTTGTTTTCTGTCATTGTTGTGGCTTCTGGGAAACTGCAGGAGCAGACAGCCAAGAGTCATAAACGGTGATCAGACAATGCAACCCTTTCCTAGTAAATGGGAGGTCAAGAGGTTAAAAAAAACATAGCACTCATGTTATCATGTGTGTGTTACAGAATGTAATTCAGAGACTCAAACCAATATGGGAACTCCTCAGCAGAACAGTGAAATTCTCTATTCAACGTAGAGAATATGAATTTTTCCATTTTACTGAAAATGTTGTTGTTCAGTCACTAAGTCATGTCCAGCTCTTTGTAACCCCGAGGACTGCAGCACACCAGGCTTCCCTGTCCTTCACTGTTTCTTGGAGTTTGCTCAAACTCATGTCCCTTGAGTCGATGATGCCAACCAACCAGGAACTCACTATGTAATGAGTTTTTTGAACCAGAACCAAATCTATAAACTGTGTTGTACTCTTCCAACCAAATCAGGACTTAATTGTCAGTCATTTATTCAAACAAAAACATAGAATGACTGCTTCTCTGTTAAAATGCTGAGCACTGGGCTGGCTCAGGATAAAGGACTAGCCCCTGGCCTCAAAGTCTTCAGAGTTGACTAGAGCTTCAGACACAGTGTCACTGCAGCTAGGGGCTGCTGGTGGTGATCTCATTTGTGGACACCACCTATGGTCTGGCCCTTACTTGCCGATCTCTACAGCTGGTCCCCTCCTGTGCTGTGCTAAGGGGCCAGAACCTGGAGGAAGCAGAAAACATATGTTTTCTGCTCTGTGGACCTCTCCTCCAGAGAAAAAATTCTCTCTACCACCTGCTCCCACTTGCTGTGTTGTTCCCCCTTCCCCAAACCCAGAGATTTTCCTGTGAAAACTATCCCAATTGCATCTACATTTAAAATACATTTTATTTTATTTATTTTTAAAATTATGTGTTTTTGATTGTGCTGGGTCCTTGTTGCCGCTCATGGACTTTCTCCAGTTGGGGTGAGCCGAGGCCACTCTTTGTCGCAGTGCATCATGGCAGCTTTTCTTGTTGCGTGGGCACAGGTGCTAGGCGCGCACAGGCTCAGTAGTTGTGGCACATGGGCTTAGTTGCTCTGGGGCATGTGGGATCTTCCTGGACCAGGAATCAAACCCTGCATTGGCAGGCAGATTCTTACCCATTGTACCACTAGGGAAGTCCTAAAATGCGTTTTACATTAACATTTTAATTTTGAGATAATTATACAGTCACCTGTAGCGATAGGAATATTACAGAGAGATCCCAGGTACCTTTTACCTAGTTTCCTCAAAAGTAACATCTTTTGTAGAATTAGTACTACAAATAACATGGTAGCATTGAAACAATTCACAACTTTAATCAGATTTTTTTTCAGTTTTGCTTGTGTAATTGATCCTTGAACAACACAGATTTGAGCTGCGTGGGTCGACTAATACACAGATTTTTTTTTTTCAGTGAACACATTCCATACTATACCTGCAGTTGGTTAAATCCGAACTATGGATATTGAGGGTTGACTACGGGAGCATCTGTGGGTTTTGGTATCTTCAGTGGGTCCCGGAACCAGTGCCCCATGGATATTGAGGGACAATTCTGTGTGTGCATGTGTGTTTAGTTCTCTGCAGTTTTATCACATGAATGAGTACTGTCTGCCACTACAGTCAAGATACAGAAGACTTCCATCATCACAGGATCCCTCGTGTTGCCCTTCAATCACTCTATTCACCTCCTCCTGCATCCCCCTTCCTCCCCACCCAGTTCCTAATCCTTGGCAATCACCAGTCTTGTTTCCATTTCTATGACTTTGTCATTTCAAGAACACTACATGAATGAAATCATCATGTGGTATATAGCCTTTGGAAGATTAGCTTTTCTCATTCAGCATAATTCCCTCAGCACTCACCCAAGTTGTTATATATCATTGGTGTGTACCATTTTCTTGCTAAGTAGTATTTCATAGTATGGATGTCCCCCAGTTTGTTGAACCATTTATCTGCTGAAGGCCATCCGGGCCGTTTCTAGTTTGGGGCTTTTATGAATAAAGCTACTCTGAGCATTTTTGTGTAGGTTTTGATGTGAACATATGTTTTCTTCTCCCTGGGATAAATGACTTAAGAGTGTAATTGCTGAGTCATATGGTATTTGCATATTTAGTTTTATAGAAAAATGCCAAATTATTTTCCAGAGAGATTGTACCATTTTACATTCGTGCCAGAAGTGTATGAATTATTTAGTTTCTCCATATTCTTGCCAGAATTTAGTGCTCTCACCATTTTTTATTATTACCAATCTGATAGGTTCTCATAGGTATGTCATGATGTCTCAATTGAGGTTTTAATTTGCATTTCCCTAATGGCTGATAACACTGAACCTCTCTTCTTGTGTGACCTGCTATCTGTATATCTTCCTTGATGAAATATCTATTCATGTCTTTTGCCCATTTTTCAGTTCAGTTCAGTTCAGTTTAGTTTAATCACTCAGTCCTGTATGACTCTTTGTGACCCCATGGACTGCAGCACTCCAGGCCTCCCTGTCCATCACCAGCTCCCAGAGCTTGCTCAAACTCATGTTCATCGAGTCGGTGATGCCATCTAACCATCCCAACTTCTGTCATCTCCTGCCCTCAATCCCTCCCAGCATCAGGGTCTTTTCCAAGGAGTCAGCTCTTCACATCAGGTGGCCAAAGTATTGGAGGCTCAGCTTCAGCATCAGTCCTTCCAATGAATGTTCAGGACTGACCTCCTTTAGGATGGACTGGTTGGATCTCCTTGCTGTCCAAGGGACTCTCAAGAGTCTTCTCCAACGCCGCAGTTCAAAAGCATCACTTCTTTGGCTCTCATCTTTCTTTTTGGTCCAACTCTCACATCCATACATGACTACTAGAAAAACCATAGCTTTGACTAGACAGACCTTTGTTGGCAAAGTAATGTCTATGCTTTTTAATATGCTGTCTAGGTTGGTCATAGCTTTTCTTCCAAGGAGCAAGCGTCTTTTAATTTCATGGCTGCAGTCACCATCTGCAGTGATTTTGGAGTCAAAGAAAATAAAGTTTCTCACTGTTTCCATTGTTTCCCCATCTATTTGCCATGAAGTGATGGGACCAGATGCCATGATCTTAGTATTTTGAATGTTGAGTTTTAAGCCAGAGTTTTTACTCTCCTCTTTCACTTTCATCAAGAGGCTCTTTACAGTCTCTCTTCACTTTCTGCCATAAGGGTGGTGTCATCTGCATATCTGAGATTACTAATATTTCTCCCTGCAATCTTACTTCCAGTTTGTGTTTCATCCAGCCCGGCATTTCGCATGATGTACTCTGCATAGAAGGTAAATAAGCAGGGTGGCAATATACAGCCTTGACATACTCCTTTCCCAATTTGGAACCAGTCTGTTGTTCCATGTCTGGTTCTCACTGTTGCTTCTTGACCCACATACAGATTTCTCAGGAGGCAGGAAAGGTGCTCTGGTATTCCCATCTCTTGAAGAATTTTCCACAGTTTGTTGAGATCCACAGAATCAAAGGCTTTAGTGTATTCAATGAAGCAGAAATAGGTGCTTTCCTGGAATTCTCTTGCTTTTTCTATGATCCAACGGATGCTGGCAATTTGACTTCTGGTTCCTCTGCCTTGTTTAAATCCAGTTGGGTTGTTTATTGTTTTTACCGCTGAGTTTTGAGAGTTCTTTATATATTATGGATACTAATCCAACTAATTTGTTGCATTTGTGGTTTTGCAAATATTTCTTCCCATCTGTATTCTGTCCTTTCATCTTCTTAACAAGGTTTTTACAAAATGAAAGTTTTTCATTTTGATGAGATAAAATGCATTTTTGTACTTCTTAATGTAGCTTCATATCTTCAGGGAAGATAAATGTTAGGGATCAGTTTCTTAAACACTTGAAGTCTCCATGTAGAATCCTCTTTTAAGATTCATCGCTCTTAGCAGTGAAGACACGGACATAGACACGGACACACGACTGATGGACAAGAGTGAGGGAGAAGAGGGAGAGGGCAAGATGAATGGAAAGAGTAGCATGGATGCATATACACTAACATATGTGAATAGATAGCCAATGAGAATTTACTGGGGAACTCAAAATGGGGCTCTGTAATACCATAGAGGGGTGAGAATGGGCCGGAGGTGGGAGGGAGATCCAAGAGGGAGAGGACATATGTACACCCATGGCTAATTCATGTTGATGTATGCCAGAAATCAAATTAACGTTGTAAAGCAATCATCAGTCAATTAAAAAATTTAAAAAAGATTCATTGCTCTTGAGAAATCAGTGGCATGAAATTGTTAAATTAAAAAAAAAAAAAAAAGGAAACTTAGAAGGCAAGTTCACAAGCCTGCAAAGTTTGAATCTTTTTACTTTCCTGTTTTTATCAAAATCTTGCCAAGTGGAAGTTATGGGTTTCTGTGCCAGATGATTGCTAATGCTAAATAAATAGCAGCAATTGTTTTCTTACAGTTATATAGAACATGCTATCTTGAAAATTAAATATAAACATTAAGAGTAGTCATTTCCAGTTGGCTGTAAATCAGGTGGTTAAAATTAGAGATTAATATTTGTATCAGCCCTGGAAGCTTCTGGTCTGGGGTATAAACAACTTATATGTTTATATTTTTTATATATATCAGCATGCATTCACCTTAAGCTATTTGAATAAATTTTAAAAATCTGATTTATTCTTCTCTTTCCACTCTCCTTAAATCCTTAGGAGAAAAGCTTGCTGTACGTTTTGTCTTACATATTTTCCCTGGAGAAGGAAACTTCCCTCTACTATTAAATAAAAATATTATGTGAAAGGAAATACATTTTCCTTTACTTTATAAGAGGCTTACATTTTCATCTTTAAAGTCACACTTTCCTTTATGTTTATTTCCTTCTCCCTGCTATAGTGACACGAAGCCTAACATACCTAAGGAATTGAGTTTCACCAGCAGACGACTTTTTCCCTTTGCCCCACCAGTGTACCAAGGATATAACTATCTTTGCATTCATAGTAACCTTTTTTTTTTTTTTTGCAGTCTGTCTCCCTGTCTAAATGGGATAGCCTTTCAGGATTGGACCATGTCTTCCTCTTAAAAAAAAAAAAAATTATTATTTATTTTTTTGGCTATGCTGGGTCTTTCTTGCTGCACACCGTCTTTCTCCAGTTGCAGCGAGTGGGGGCTACTCTCTAGTTATGGTGTGCGGGCTCTCACTGCAGTGGCTTCTCTTATCGTGGAGCACAGGTTCTAGGTGCGTGGGCTCAGTAGTTGTGCACGACTTTAGTTGCCACCTAGCATATATGTTCTTAGTTCCTGGACCAAGGATCGAACTTGTGTCCCCTGCATTGACAGGCAGATACTTAACCACTGGACCACCAGGGTCGTCCCTCTTATTCATTTTTATATCCTCAGCACCAGGAACAGAGCCCATCACATCAAAGAGGCTAACAAGCAATCGCAGAGTTCACAAATTTCAGTAACTACTTAGTGTGTGAAAATTAGTAACACTCATTGTTCAGCACATTTTCCTCCTTATAATATTGTTCATTCCAACCCCTGGAGGGCAAAAGCTACCTTCTGCTTACCTCTTACTCATTTTTAAAACCCTAGTGCTGGGAAAATAACTAGGCATTTGATAAATGTTGCATCTGTCCATTCACTCAGCAAGTATGCATTGAATACGAGATGCTATGTTAGCAACCAAGACTTCACACACCTACCTAGAAGGCATCATCTTTTCCTTCAGGTAACCTATAATCTAGTTGGGGGAGGTCACATGCAAAACACCACACAAAATATTTAAATAACGTGATAAGATAACTTTTGTGCTCAAACAAGAGGTATAGACTACAATTAGTTCAAGAGTCTAGGAGGTCATCTGGCATGGACTGACCAAGGAAGGTTCAATCAGTGGCCTGATAAAAACTGTGTCCCCACTGGAATTCTCTGCTCACTCTTCTTCTGTGTCGTCCTTAGTTCCTGCTTTCTCTTGAAATGCCACCCTTCTCACTGTCTTCTGTCTACCCAGACCCAGCGTTAAATGTATTAGGGTTTTAAAAACTGGTTTAAGTAAAAAGAGAAATAACCAGAAAGGAAGGGAGGATCTAGCCACATTTGATGTGGTGGATCGTCTGCCTCGATGGCATCCAACGGTTCTCCCATCCCTGTATGTATGTACTATTCCAGTCACGAGTGGATGCTACTGCTCCTCCCCTTGAGCCTGTTCTGGGCTTTTGACTCATTCTAACCAATAGAATGTGACAGAAGTGCTGCTCTGCCAACTCTAGGCTAGCCCTTAAGAGGTTTGGCATCATTTATTTTTGATCTCTTGAAAACCACTCACCATGTAAATAAGTCCAGCTATCCCATAGAGAGAGGGGAGCCCTGGAAGAAGGGAGACTATGAAATATAAGAATATTTTGTTTAAATATATAAACATATACAAATTGAGACAGAGGCCTGGCCAGCCCCAGGTATTCCAGACACCTCCATTCCTCTTGGTGCTGACAGGTGAGTGAAGCCATCTTGGATACTCCAGCTCCAGCCAGTATCACAAGGAGCAGAGAAAAGCCAAACTCTGCAGACTTGCTCAAAATGCAGGCTCATAAGCAAATGAATGGGAGCTGTTGTAAGCCAATGTATCTTAGGGTGAAGTGTCATGTGGCAGTAGATAGTGGGAAAGCTAGATTCAGTGCTCCAACAATTCAGCAACGAGTCTTTCTCCTTTCATGGCTGTTATCCCTGGGGGAGGAAGTTGTCTTTGATGCCTACCACATACAGCAGGAATGCCCACCATGGCAACAGACTTATATTCTACCGGCTGAACCTGGTGCCAACCTGATGGGCTCAGCTCTTTCCCAGCAGTTACAGCAGAAGTCTCAGGGGAGACTCTGATTGGCTCTGACTGGGTCACGAGCCTCTTTCTGCACAAGTTGAAGCAACTCTGATTGGCCAAGTCTGGATCACGTGCCTCTTCCTGGTGCCAGAGGTCCGGGGTGGTCAGTCTCACCTAAATTACTTGAATTGAGGGTGGGGTTTGAGAATAAGAGGTTGGATCCTGGGGCATGCAGGAACAACAAATATGTACTATGAGAATCGAGTACAATCCTGTCTCTTTTATGAAGCCTCTTCTCACTATTTTACACTATTATGGCTCGAATGACCTGGTTTGCTGCTTTCCTGCTGAGAACATGCTGCGTTATTGTGCCTTACACCTTGGAAGTAAATTCTTAGTTTACACCCTAGATTTTGTACCTTTATCTTCCGTATTGTTCTGATTGCATTTGCTACTTTAAAGGTGCAATTTTTAAAAAATTTTAATTACCTTTTGCAGAGAGAGGCTTTTGGAGGCTTTTATCAGAGGCACAGATAATTCTTACTTTGAAGAAAAGATGTGTGTGTTCTCTCTCTCTCTCTCCCCCTGAGTCTGACAAAACCTGCATTGCCTGCAAAAGAAGGCACATGGTCTATTTTCCCCATGGGTCCTAATTCCAAATAAGAGAGCCAATGGTGATCCACACGGCTTGTTTTCTTTCTTTTCTGGGGAGCTTGCTCTTGTGCTATTTAATTTGGGCTTTTAAAAACATTATTTTGTATGAGTGCCCAGTAGAGCAGCTTTTGGGCAACTGGCTTATGAAATAAATCAAAATGATCTAAAAAAGAACATCCTCTGTTAATTGAAATTGAAGTGAGCCTAATATAGTTTTAATTCATTCTTTTTCTGGAGGATCAGCGTTTCCTTCCAGAATGGAGTTCTTCTAAGCAACACCAAGACAGTAATAGAAATGGAAAATAGCTGCCTGCTGTCACACTAACCAAAGCCCAACCTTGGCTTTTCAGAGACCTTACTTAGGTCTGGCCTCTCTAAAGTTACACACAGATACAGTTATACACACATGTACACGCATACACCTGATCAATATAATTTTTACAGTCCTAGGTACCTGAAAAAATGAGGCATCAGGCAAATGAGGGGGAAAAACCCAGAGACAGACTCTTACAGATTTCAGAATGGATCTTTATAAGATTACATTGGCATAAAGACAATAATAACAGACTGTCTTGCCTTTATATCAAGATTTATACTTGTAAAGTGTTACTCAATTCAGTTCAGTCGCTCAGTCATGTCTGACTCTTTGCAACCCCATGAACCGCAGCACGCCAGGCCTCCCTGTCCGTCACCAACTCCCGGAGTCTACCCAAACCCATGTCCATTGAGTCGGTGATGCCATCCAACCATCTCATCCTGTCATCCCCTTCTCCTCCTGCCTTCAATCTTCCCCAGCATCAGGGTCTTTTCCAATGAGTCAGCTCTTCGCATCAGGTGGCCAAAGTATTGGAGTTTCAGCTTCAACATCAGTCCTTCCAATGAACACCCAGGACTGATCTCCTTTTGGATGGATTGTTTGGATCTCCTTGCTGTCCAAGGGACTCTCAAGAGTCTTCTCCAACACCACAGTTCAAAAGCATCAATTCTTCTGCACTCATTAGATTTGTGTATATGAGTAGATACTCCACTGTTGACTTAAATCCAGGATTAAGGATGCCATCATCACAGCTGTCTTTTGAGTCTTTGTTATCTTTAGAATTTTAAATTATTATGAAATATTGTGTATATGTGTAGGCATGAAAACATATCTATTATACCAATAGCCATTGAGTAAATATGGCATTATTTATAATCTTGTTTCCCTTTCTTCTTGAATCCTTCTTTATCTCTGCACTAGAGGTAAATACTCTCCTGAAATTTGTGTACATCATGCTCTTAACTTTTCTTAATAGCTTAGCTATATATCTTTGTTCTCCTAAAAATGCCATTTATTCTTCCTATTTAAACTTTACTTAAATAGAATCTCAACAGGCAATTTTATGTGGTTTGCTCTTTTTTGTTTCTCAGTACTGTTGATGAAATTCATCTATATTGATTATTTTTAGCTCATTTTGTTTGTGGCTTATCTTTTCACTTTATTATTTTTTTTCATGAGCAGAAAATTTAAAACAGTGTAGTTGAATCTTTATGGTTTATGTTTTTTGTGAACTACTTTTTATGACTTGAGATTGGAATGATATTTTTCCACTTTCTTTCAGCAGTTTTAAAAATTGTATTTTCTCCTTTAGGTCTTTAATCTATCTGATACTGATTTTGGGGTATGCCTTGAGGTAGGGATCAGTTTTTTTTTTCCTTCCAAATGAAAAGGCAGAGCATTTGCTTAGAAAATTTCAGATATTCCCGTCTTTCTCAGAATTAAACTCGAAGTTCTTAAAATGGTCTAAATTACCTTATACAACCTGGTCCTTTGAAATGTTTCTGATTTCATCTACTGTTGTTCCAGGCAACACTGGCCTCCTTGCTCTTTCTGAACACTCCCAAATGTTCCTGCTTTGGGGACTTTATATTAATACTTGCTGTTCCTTCCATCAACAGTCTTCAGACATCTATGTGGCTAGCTCCCTTTCTTCCTAGATCTCTTCTCAGATGTTACCTTATCGTGGAGGCCTTCTGTGGCCACCCTAGCTAAGATCATACACACACTCACATTTGAGATCTCTTCTCTGCTTTGGAATAACTCACCTAAAAAACTCTCTATGGGACTGGATTAGTTGTTTCATATATGATGAGTATTTTTAAATGTTGATTTAATTTTTGAATGATTTTAGGACTCTATGGGGTTTTCCATTTCTTCTTAAGTTAGTTTTGATAAATTTGTCCTCTTCATTTAAAAATATATATATATATTTAGAAATCCATGCCTTTTTTTAGAACTTTTTATTTTATATTGGGGTAAGGCCAATTAACAGTGTTAATGATAGTTTCAGGTAAACAGTGATGGGACTCAGCCATACATGTGTGTGTATCCATTCTCTCCCAAACCCCCCTCCAATAAAATATATGCTTTATTTCACTTTTTAAATAGTCAATATATGCATACAATTCAAGCATTCAAGTTCTAAAAGCATATATGATGAGAAATAAACCTTCATCCATTCCTTCTAGCTACCTAGTTCCCATCTCCTACCATCAGTTTCTTATCTATTTCCCTAGTTTCATGTTAATTCTCCCCCAAATATGCTATGCATATTTACCACATATATATATAGTTTTTATATAAATGGTGGAATACTATATATATATTATTCTGCACATTCCTTTTTTCACTAACCAGATATGTTAGAGATATTTCTGTAGCTATACATTGAGAGCTGCCATTCTATTACAGGTACCTAACACTCCACTGGATGCCTGTATTGTAATTTACTTAATCTCCTTCTGAAGGACATTGACTCAATTTTTGCAGTAGCTTTCTAGCCAGTGTCCCTTACCCATCTTTAATCAGTGCATCTCACAGCTATTAGATATTTCTTCTTCTTTAATTTCCATCCTGATATTGTCTTGTCCCCTTTCAGAAGCCTACAGCAGCTGCCCAATATCCAAGAATAGGGCTGAACTAATTAGCCTTGAAGTAGAGTCCTGCACCACATGGTGGCCGCCTACTTTTTCCATCCAGTCTTTCTGTTCTTGAAGAGACTCCCTAAACTGATGGCTTGAGGTTTTCCAAATGTACCTTTGTTTTTGGGCTTCCCAGGTGGCGCTAGTGGTAAAGAACCCATCTGCCAATGTAGGTAGAGGTAAGAGATGCGGGTTCCATCTATGGGTGGGGAAGATCGCCTGGCGGAAGGCATGGCAACCCACTTCAGTATTCTTGCCTGGAAAATCCCATGGACAGAGGAGCCTGGCAGTCTACAGTCCATAGGGGTTGCCCCGAGTTGGACATGACTTGGCATGCACCTTTGTTTTTATGCTCAGGATTTTTCTTCTGCCTGAACTTCCCTTCCCCCTCAGCCCTTTGAAGGAGAGGATCACAATCCTCCTCCTTCTGGGCTGGTAAGGTCTAACTCTAACTCTTCTCTGGAGCAGCTGCACTTTCAGTATTTCAACTCATTCTCCCACTGGTACACCATCTATAACCAGATGAGGTGTTTTCACGGTCTCCTCTAGACTCCACATTCCTTGTGGGGAGGCACTCTTCACTCGAAATAGGGTATACTAAAATGAAAAGATGTATCTTGATTTTCAAGGAGTTTCCAACATAAAGGTGAGCAAGACTTGCAAAATAAAAATACATAACACTATAGATGGTTGTTTAAGGGGAACTGTAGTCTTTGCTCAGTGGAATCAGAAGAAGAAAAACATGAGCTCTTAAAAAGAAAGAAACGTCAGAAACAAAAAAATAACTCTGATCCCTACCCCAGGGCCTAGCACGATGCCCCATAAGTACATGTTGAATAAGAGTTACGTGAAAGGAAGCATTAAAGGCATGCCTCAACATCTTGGCCAAAATCCATCTTTTATCAGGTAAGTCAACAAATAGTGTAGATGCCACTCATCCCTTGAGTGAAAAGAGGGCAATGTGGAAGGAGGTGGAATCAAGTTTAAGCAAGCGAGGGAGGCAGAGCCGAGGCACCTGGAGAGGGTCTCGGGAGGGCGGGGCGCGCAGGGGGCGCGGCGGAGCCGGGGGGCGGAGCCTCTGGCGTCCCTGCCCCGCCTCTCCCCGCCCTCCCCACTCCGCGGCGGCGGCGGCGGCGCAGGGCGGCCGCGCGGGTGTTGGCAGCTGCCGCGGGAGCCCGCACCGCCCCCTGGCCGAGGCTCCCCCGGGCGAGCCCGAGCCGGAGCACGCCGGCAGCTCGCGGCGCGGCGGCACTGGACCACGGGAAAGTTCCCGGCGCCAGCGCCGAGATGCCGGGCAGCGACACGGCGCTCACCGTGGACCGGACCTACTCCGACCCGGGCCGGCACCAGCACTGCAAGAGAAGGGTGAGGGTGGCGGTCGGTGCGGCGGTGGGGGCGCCCTCCGAGGGGCGAGGCTGGGTGGGCTTGGGCTCCCGCGGGAACGACCTCGCCCTGCGCGTTTCGCCGGCTCCCTCCCTCCCTTCCCTGCGGCTCGGAGCCCGGACTTCCCAGCACCTTTCGGGCTGACGGGGATGGGAAGGGGGGCGTGGGAGCTCGGCCCGCGGTTCCGAGACCTCCGGGGTGGGAGCAGCGCCAAGCCCAGGCCCACCGCCGCTCGTCGGTCCCGGCGCTCCAGGGTCTCCTCGACGACCGGGGCTCCGCCGCCCTCTCCGCCAGGGAGCGCTCGCCGCGCGGGGCCAGACGCGAGGGGATCCCGCCGCCCGCGTCGTCTTGTCCCCGGAGTTCGGCCTCCCGGCTTCCTAAACTCAGGTGCGGCCCCAGCCGTCGGGGCTCTCGGGCTCGGGGCTGTGCGCGGCCGGAGGGCGGACAGGCGGCCGACCCCGCTTCCCGGTTTCCCGCGGCCGCTCCTGCGGGCTCTGCCCCAGTGAAAAGTCAGTCTTGCGCGCTGCCTGTAGAGAGTTTCTAGTCGTGAGGAGCAGGCGCCCTCTCCATTGTTTGCTGTGTAATTTGCTGTTGCTGATTTTGGCTGTGGGCGAAAATAGCTTTTCCAGAGTGAGCCGCAGAGACGAGCCTTGTAGTGCTCGAACGGGGAGGGAGGCCTCAGCCTGCGCGCCGGTCCCTCGGGAGAGAGGAAGCCTCACCTGCCCCGGGGATCGCTTTCTCTCTTAGGGCTGTTTGATCGTCCAGGTTGAACACTTGGCTCTCCCCTTGACTGATTGAACTGCCATTTAGAAATGCACCTCCTCTGCCTGGCATTTGTTCGGGCGAGGATTGCCTGAAGGTGTTCTTTGCGCTAACTGCTCTCTTGGACGATCTTAGTCGTTGAGTGCCAGCCTCTCTGCTTAAAGTTCAGGAGGTAGGATCGTGCTCGCATCTGTTAATCAGTTTCACAAAATGATTTAATTTTTTTCGGATTAAGTACATTTAGTGGAGTAATACTTATCTCCAGCATCCAGTCCGCGCTCCCCTCCCCACAAAAGAGTTCTCCCTCTCTTTCTGCACTTCTTAAAAGTTCCATAACAGTTTGTAATGAAAATAACTAGAAACTCCATTTGAAAGAAAATATTGATAATAAAAAATCTTTGGTTACCTAAAGTTAGAAGTTTGTTGAGGGATGGCTGCTGACTAATACTCTGTTAACTGCAAAGGAAGATGAAAGTCTTTTTCTGATGCCTTTGTAATCAGGGGGATGTGTGGTCCATAGTGTTGTAGTTGACGGAAAAGACATTTCAGGTTTGAAAAAAGTGTGGAAGCTGGGTTTCTCTTGTCACAACTGTGATAATCTTTGTGTAAACAACAGGATTAGTAATCTTTGAGGGAGGGATGGCTCATTGTGAACCCATTTAAGCAATTTGGCAAAAGCACACGGAACTTTCCAAAACTCAGCTCTTTTTAGCTTAACTACTGAGATGGAAAGTGGCAAAGCAGATGTGTAAGTCAGCAACAGACTTTATCTCTCCTGTATCTGCTGCTGTTCCATTTCCACACCCATCTTTCCTGTTAAAGTAGGGGAACCATTTGTAAAAAGGGTTTCTTATTTTGTTTAAAATTCTGCTGACCGTGTTAAAGTACTACATTGTTAGCATGGAGACACCTGGTTTTTATATAGACCATATATTAAAACTGAGTTAGACTTATATATACTGATTATTCTATATTAGCTTATATAGGGCAAATGAAATCTGGTAAGGGCTGGACGAAATCAAATTGAGGAAGGCTAGAAATTCAGTGGACAGTGATCACAAGTTCTACAGCAAAGACCTTTACTCAGATGGGGCTGATACAATTTTGATCTGTCCTGAAGGCTGCCGTAAGGCTGCTGGAATGAAGGCCAGGTGGAAGCAATCTTCGGGTGCAGAAAGCATCCCATTAGATGATTTTAACTCCTGTTTTGTGGTACTCATTTGAATGTAGCTATAGAAATGTATTTTCTTTACACTCAGAAAGTATGTGATGCTGAGGAAAACCTCAAGGAATACTGATACTTAATTTCTTGATGTCCCCTTTGCCTTGACAATAAATCATCTAGTATAGGATTCATTTATTTATTTTTTGATGGGAATGTAGTTGCTTTACAGTGTTGTGTTAGTCTGCTGTACAGCGAAGTGAATTGACTATATGTTTACCTGCATCCCCTCTCTTTTGGATTTCCTTCCCATTTAGGTCACCAGAAAGCATTGAATAGAGTCCCCTGCACCATACAGTAAGATTCTAATGTGGGTTTTAAAAAGAACCTTTTTGTGGACTTATTTGGTAAATTAGCTCCCCTAAAAACATTATAATGAGAAATGGAGGTGTGCGTGAGGAGTTGATTAACCTTTCAGAGATAAGAAGTTTCCCCCTGGCTAGGGGCTAAGACTCAGTGAGATCAAGTTCTTGTTTACCAAGTGGTCACTTTCTGTGTTCAAAATTGATACCCTGTTGAGAGAGCAGGGAAAATAGACATCTTGCTTGCTGAGCTTGTTTAAGCCTTTGAGACTGGAATAATAATGAGGCAGTGTACTATTTTAACAGTGCACAAGTCTATTTTTACAGCCAGGTGGATTAACCTAAATTCCGTACCCAGCCCCCCTTGGTGAAAATGTAATGTAACTGATAAATTCTGTGATTGTCTCTAAGCTGACAAGTCAGGGTCATTCACATTTTTAAACTTCATCTGCGTAAAACTCAGAAATGGTACATGTTAAAACTCACTGCACATTATATCCCTTGATTTTAAAAGAAAGAGCATACATAATTAGAATCTTACTTTTTTTTTTCATGCCCTAGATAGTTAAAGCCTATTATCTATTTAAGAATATAGGCAGTCTGCTTTCTATCCAGTAATTGGTTTTTATTAATTATGTCTGAATCAAATTTTTGTCAGTTCTAATTTTAAGTGTCCTAAAATGCCATCTTCAGCCACTGGGGTCTAGAGCCGAACAGCTGTGGCTCTGGAAGCAGAAGACTTGGATCATAGCTGGCTCTTCACACTTCCCAACTGGGTGACTGCTGGGGCAGGCTCTAACCTTTCCAGGCCTTCAGTTGCCCATGTATAAAAGGTAATAATGATCCCCACTTTGGGGAGTGATTGTGAGTCTTCGGTAAGAGAATTTGTAAAAACAGTGGTTGTGTATACTCAGTAGTAGCTGTTTTTCTCCATGTGTGAGATGAATGATCTTTTTTTCCTTATACTGTTGGGCCACTGATCAGAGCTGCTAGTTGTCTGGAGTGCCTGCCTTCCCCTCATCTCTAGTCTGCCAGCCATGCCACTGGATCTCTGACATTTCTCTGGAATCCTTTCCTTCTTCCCATGTTCCCCAGACATCCCACCTTAGTTTAGCCACTTACGACCTCAGGAGGAGATAGCTGGTGCTTTACCCTCCTCTCTGATGTCATCAACTTCTATTCCATCCTGCCTGCACAGACCAGACTGTTCTGTCTTCAGAACCGCTTTCTTGCGGCTAGCCCGCAGAAGACAGACCCTGTGCTAGTTAGGGCTGCTTACTAAGCACTCGACCTTGGACCTTATAGTTATCCTAGGTCTTGCTTCCTCTTCCACACCGTTGATGTGTGGTGAGTGATAAATGAGTCATGTCTATAAAATGTCAGGTACACAGTAAGACTCAATAGATGATAGCCAGTTGATGTTATCACTATGTAAGACATGAGTTTGAGCAAGCTCCAGGAGTTGGTGATGGGCAGGGAAGCCTGGTGTGCTGTAGTCCGTGGGGTTGCAAAAAGTTGGACATGACTGAGCAACTGAACTGAACTGAAATACATATTCATAAGCTTGAGAATGGAAAGACTGCTGATTTTATGAATAATATAGAGACTTTTCTTGGATTTTTAGCATATGGTACCTTTCTCCATTGCACGCTCCTCATCAATTGATTACTTACATGTTTATAAACTATAGACACTGGCGCTGTGAGAACAGGAGGCTTCATTCAGCAAATATTTCTGAGCACCTTCTCTGTGCTCACTGCAGTTCTAGGCATCAGCAATGTATGGGTGATGAAATAGTCTGGCCTCTCTGGAAATTTAGTATCTAGTGAATGTATCTTTTTTATCCTTGCAGCCCCAGGAAATACCCTTCTCTTTTACAGACGGAAGTGATGATAGTAAGTGCAAGTCTCTAGTGTCTGAACTAAAACCTGTGTCAGGCACGGTTGCCACCTGTAGTACATCTTTAAACCTTCTGAGGTATGGAAATAGATTCAGAACTGCACGATGAGTAATGGCCAGAGGCAGTCAGGGAGAGGAAGATGGCAGAGCCCTTCTCACTGTGGAAATGCTTGGGCAGTGATGTAATAAGTTGATGACTGTATGCTTACTTCCTGAACAGGAACCAGAGTGAGTGGAAACAGACTTCTTTTGTAGGTGACACTGACCTGGTGAAGGGGTAACCTGAGTCAGTGGTCTGTGAGTACAATTTTTAATCAGTGATTTGTTTTCTTCTAAAGAGTTAATTTAAGGGATGGTGAGTAGATGAATGTGTGAGTTGGAATTGTCTTCAGTATAGCATGAATGGATTGATGTGTGTGTTTTGAGTGATGCTTTGCTGTGGGCTCACCGGTTTTCCCTTTAGAGGAAAACGAATTGCCAGCCTCCAACAACACGCCCGCTTGTCACATCCTCTGTGGAACACCAAGACAGCTGCTACCAAGTTGGATCACAGGATGTGTTTGCTTCAGACCCACTGCCTAAATTTCCAGGTCTGCTGTTAAGGCCAGAAATGAGCCTTGTGCTTCTGGGTGGAAGTTGCCCAGGTCTTGACTTAGGAGAGGCTGCTAAGTCAAGCCCAGCTTGACTTTATTTCAGCCCTACTGTTTCTTTGTTTAATTGTGTTTTTGTGTTTTCAGTTGAGCGTGGTGGGGGGGTGGGGGGAGTGGTGAGAGAGAGGAGAACCATGAATCACTGTACTGTGAATCAGAGTGAGGACTTCACATTCCTCAGAAAAGGAACATGGGGATATATGATCTATGCATAATCCAGCTGCTTCCACTGACTTGGGGGAGGGCAATGCTGCTTGAAGCAGAATGTAGTGTCTGTGTCGATTATTCCTCTGTAAGAAGGCAAAGAGTATGTAAATAGAAGAATGCAGCGACAGTGATAATAGCCAATAGGTACCAGTTCCTTACTATATACCAGGCGCCAATATTAAATACTTCAAATGCACTCCTTAATCCTCACGATATCCTATTTATAGTTCCATTTTACAGATGGGGGAGTTAAGGCCCAGGTGGGTTAAGTGATTTGTCCAAGGCCTGTGGCTGTTGGGAAATAGTGGAGCTAGGGTTTGATGAACCCAGATCTAATTCCAGAGCTTGCATTTTAGCCACTTCCCAATCTTCTGCCTCTGAGCTGAGGGCAGGAGAGCAGGTCTGTCTTAATAAACCTGCTCAGTGCTTGGGGATGAATGTGCTCAACCTCTGCTGGGGGCCCCCCAAACTGCACACTCGAGATTGTTAGGAGACTGCACACTGCTGGTGCCCTGCACGTAGTTGGTTGTTCCCAGTAAGCGTTTGGTGGATGAACAATTTAGAGGGGTCATTTATAAAGTTCTTATAACGCCTAGGGTGTAAGAATTTTGGCAGTAGTTGGGGACATCTTCAAGGCTGTTGAACAAGCTTACAACTTAAAGACGTTGTTAAAGAATCATATTCTTACTGGCGTGTTTTCTCTGGAGGATGAGCAGTGGAAGGACAGAACAAGGGTGGTTGCTTCTTGTGATGGTCGAGTCACATTCTGACCTCATGGGATCTCTCTGTAGGAGTCAAGCTTCACTGGGCAGGCATGTCCTTCTAATCCTTAAGGCAGAGATTGGAAAGTTAGACTTAAAGATTTCACCGTGTTAGAATTGGAAGAGAATTCAGACTTCAACTCCACATCGTTCTCTTTATACTTTGCAAAAGGAAATCCAACAAGACCATAACCAGGTAGAATGACTGCAAACTGATTAAGGACTAACCATTATACTAGCTCCTGTCTTAGAAGAGAATTTCTTAAAAGAAAGCTACTTAAAACACTTTTCAAAGTAAAGTGAAGTCGCTCAGTAGTGTCCGTCTCTTTGCGACCCCATGGACTGTAGTAGCCTCCTGGGCTCTTGCGTACATCCATGGGATTTTCCAGGCAAGAAACTGGAGTAGGTTGCCATTTCCTTCTCCGGGGGTATCTTCCCGACCCAGGGATCAAACGCAGGACTCCCACATTGTAGGCAGATGCTTTTACCATCTGAGCCACCAGGGAAGTCCTTAAAACACTTTAATACCATACTAATTGCTAAATTATGTGATAAACATCTCAAAATTGAACTTGATGAAAATTCTAATTATTTTCAGTAGAGAATTAATTGATGAACAGATTTAAAATTTTGTGATTTTGGGGTGAAAAAAGTGAATTTGAATAATTTAGTGTTAGGCCATTATGCTTCTGAATTTATTTCCAGATTTCAGGTGGGGTTGGAGTGAATAGGAGGGGTAACAATTCATATATTAAACTACTTAGCTGTATTGGATCTGCTGCAACTGTTTTAAAATTATCTTTTCTGGGGCTTCCTGTGTGGTTCAGTGGTTAAGACTCTGCCTTCCATTACAGGGACACAGGTTTATTTATTTATTTATTTTCATTTATTTTTATTAGTTGGAGGCTAATTACTTTACAATATTGTAGTGGTTTTTGTCATACATTGACATGAATCAGCCATGGATTTACATGTATTCCCCATCCCGATCCCCCCTCCCACCTCCCTCTCTACCCGATCCTTCTGGGTTTTCCCAGTACACCAGGCCCGAGCACTTGTCTCATGCATCCAACCTGGGCTGGTGATCTGTTTCACCCTAGATAATATACATGTTTCGATGCTGATCTCTCGAAACATCCCACCCTCGCCTTCTCCCACAGAGTCCAAAAGTCTGTTCTGTACATCTGAGGGACACAGGTTTAATCTCTGGTCAGGAAACTAAGGTAGGTCCCACATGCTGTGGGGTGTGACTAAAATTTTTTTAAAAAATCTTTTTTGAGGTCCCTTTTATGGTCTTTTTTTTTTTTTCTTTCTAAAATCAAGTTTTGTGATGTGAGTTCATCTTTGTCTTGACCTCCTACCTGTTGGGAAAGGGTATTGGGAAAAAACATGTGCCAGATGCAAAAGTCATGGAATACATCATGTACGGATTTAACCTAGAATTTCAGCCCCAGTCTTTTGTCACCTCTGAAGCTCTCTGTTCCTGTGAGTCTCTTTTGAGAGCATCTTCCAGCACTCTTTGTCTTTGGCATATATAATTTCCATACAACACAGCCCCTAAACACAAACCAGCAACAGCATCAGCTTCTTAGCCTGAGAAACAGTCATGCGCTGGCACCCTGGAGGAAGCCAGGGGAGGGGTCTGTCACCTTCTGGGAGCTGGCACGCCTATCCTGAGGGGCATGCCTCTCTGTGTGAAAGTGTGTGTGCTGCCTCATGTGCTGACCTGAGAGCTCAACCTTGGTGTGGCTTTATTACATAGTATGTTTCTACCCTGCCCTGGTGGCTCAGATGGTAAAGAGTCTGCCTGCAATGCAGGAGACCCAGTTTCAGTCCCTGGTTGGGAAGATCCCTTGGAAAAGAAAATGGCAACCCACTCCAGTATTCTTGCCTGGAAAATCCCATGGACAGAGGAGCCCAGTGGGCTAGAGTTCATGGGGTCACAGGGAGTTGGACACACCTGAGCAACTTTCACTTTCATATTTCTGCTTTCATATTTCTATGCAGATGTTCCACAGGCACCTCAAAGTCTGTGTGTCAAATTTAATTTGTTCTCTCAAACCACCTCCCCCGCCCCCAAATCCTGATGAATACTTTTCCCATACAGCCAATCCCCAAACTGGATGCCGGGGAAGCCCCCTCAATCAGCCCCCTTACCCACCACATCCAATGGTTTGCTTCCTCAATTTTCTCAACCATCTTTTCCTCTTTATCCCCAACACCACTCCCTCAATTTGCTTGCAGATTTGAGGGTTGGAAGGAAGGGTTCAGAGTTTGGAGTCAGACTGGAACGTCAGCTCCTCCCCCTCCTGCTTGTGTGAATGACCGTGAGAAGTGGGGTTGGCAGATCCGACACAGTGTGGGTTGTTCTGACACTGAGTCATCCTTTGTCTACTGCAGAGTTCCCCAGACCTCGCTCATTCCCACACCTCCTACGCAGACCACCAGCACCTTTATTTATTTAATATTTCTAAATCAGTTTGGGCTTCCCTGGTACCTCAGGGGGAAGGAATCCACCTGTCAGTGCTGAAGATGCGGGTTCGATCCCTGGGTCGGGAAGATCCCCTGGAGAAGGAAATGGCAATATTCTTGCCTAGAGAATCCCAAGGACAGAGGAGCCTGGGGGGCTACAGTCCATGGGGTCGCAAAGAGTCAGACACAACTGAGCAACTGAAAAAACAACAGCAGTGTTAACTGCTCTAGGTGAATATCGTCTGGGCCTCTGAGGCCTCTGCACCCGATGAAAAAGGGGGTGAGCAAATGGGGGAGCGTTGTAAAGGGGCTGTTAGCGCAGAACCCAGACTCTCTCCCAGCCTCAAGCAGTGACGTTTGGTTGAGGATTGTTTTCAAGGGACTAACTCACTCTCTGTGATTCTGTGTGTATTTAATGCTTTCAATTTTGTCCACCTAACATGATTCAGAATCTTTTAGGAAAACACTGGTCTTAATGTGTCATCTGTCTTCCTTTATGAAACAGTTAAGACCTTTGGGCTTGAAAATGCTAAGAGGTTTTTCTTCTTCTCATAGATTGCAAGAATTTAAATAATTGAATGTTTGCGATGAACAAAAGCACACTCTGGTGAGTTGAAGGCAGCCTTGTTGGGATAGGAGTGCTTGGGAGAGGTTGGGAAATTGAGAGTTGTGTTTCAGGCTGCCTTTCTAGTTTTCTGATGACCTGAGAAAAACTGAGACAATGGAGGGCGTGGGGCTAAAGAGTGGAACATCCAGAAGATACAGATTCTTTGGGAATTTCAGGCACAGACAGAAAGATGGGTGGAGAAGAAATTTAAGCTCTGTGTTTTGCTGAAGTAAAGTTGAATCTAATTAAGCTGTATCTGTAAGCTTGTTGTAAGGAAATTAAATGATGCCTTGAGCTGCAGCTTTTCCCAGAAATTTTGATGTAAGCACTTGTCCAGAAATAAAGTCTGTCTTTAGTGAAAGCTATACTTCGTCACCTGGATATATTTACTCCTGTATGTGCAACTGTGTGTTAGGACCGAAATTCTCTCCTTTTTTTTTTTCCTGTCTTTTGTAAAGATTTTGTGATATCCAGAAGACTTGGGACTGGACTTCAGATAGTCAGTAGTATACTATTTTAATCTCACTAATTGGAACAGGTGGCCTCGATTTGAGACTGAACACCAGTTGGCATAGATTTTAATTTATCTGAAAATAGGAGGTCCATTCAGTAAGAGCTGTTCAGGCTGTGTATTGGCATCAGGGATGGTGCTTGAAAGCTTCAACCATTAAGAGCACAGAAGACAGGAAGGTTGTAGAAATGCAGCGGAATAGTTTGCTGCTTTGACTCCGTCCTTAAATGTTGGATGAAGAACTAGTAAAGGAACATGGTTAAGGGAAGTATGTCCAGGTGCTTGAGACATCTGCTTGTAAATATTTCTCCAAGTGAGAACAATGTGTCGAGTCTATCCTCTGACTCCAGTACGCAAGATGGCATGTTTCAAGAGGACTTCGTGCTGTCCTCATGGTTCTGGAGGTCTTAGCAGGTGTGAGGTGAAGGGGTGTGCCTGGGTGACTCAGCTTACAGGAAGCGCTCAAAGTGAGATGTCCTAAGACATCTCTCATGAAATCACACGTGGTCTCCAGATCCTGAACTTGTCCAGCTGGACCCCTCCTTGGTTTTTATAGTAACTGTGTGCTTCACTGAGTGTCTTGTCAAGATTTTGCTTTAAATCCTTCAGCAGAACAGAATCCCAGCCTGTCACCCAAGCCTCTTCATTTGATCTTTGCCTTTTATGCCCTCTTGGTCCTTGAGCCCTGGTCTCCTTTCTTTGTGGGCTCTCCTGTCTCCCCTCTCTCCTGTGGGCACTTGCTCCATCTTCTCACATGGGGATAGTTATGTCCTTTTTATCCAGACATGAAGCGTGGTACATACTTGGGACATGTAAATACTGACCAAATAAGTGAACTTGGGTATGCTGTGAAATTGCTCTGCAAGACTTGAGAAGTTGGAAAACATATTCTACTTTTGATCTTTATCAATGCAGATTAATCGATCTTGTTATAATTGCTATACAGGATTCCAGTCTATGGGTATCCCATAATTTATTTAATCATTTCCTTATTAAAGGAAACATGTATTGCTTTCAGTCTTTAATTACTGTAGGCACCTCACTCCCTGCACTGGGGCATGCTTCTTTTGCACACATGAAGAATATATGAAAGTCCCTCAGTCATGTCCGACTCTTTGTGACCCCATGGACTGTATAGTCCATGGAATTCTCTTGGCCCGAATACTGGAATGGGTAGCCTTTCCCTTCTCCAGGGGATCTTCCCAACCCAGGGATTGAACCTAGGTCTCCCGCATTGCAGGCGGATTCTTTACCAGCTGAGCCACAAGGGAAGCCCAAGAATACTGGAATGGGTAGCCTATCCCTTCTCCAGCGGATCTTCCATTTGTAAGCTAAATTCTTAAACGTGGGTTTGCTCATCAAACAGTTTGTGCCTTTTAAGTTATGGTATTGTGAAATTGAACACTGTACCTGTGTCAAACAGTAGAAACTGAAGGTACAGTAGAGAGTGAAACTATTACAGTTTATGTAACCATCAACGTATGAACATCTTTCTGACACATAGTGTATTGCAAGGTTTTTTGATGCTTGCTAATCTGGTAGGTGAAACTGGTACCTCATTTTAATTTATATTTTTCCTGATATGAATGAGATTACCTGTATTTTGAAATATTTTGAAGTAATTTTAGATGCAGAGGAAGTTGTAAAAAGTAGTACTGAGGTGTCCATTTACTCCCTCCCACCACCCAGATTTTCCCAACAGTTACATCTTATATAATTATAGTACAATGTGTTAATCATGTTTTTATGCACTTAAAAACATTTCTCTTTATTGTGAATTACCTGTTAATATATTCTGGTCTTTTATTTATTGGGTTATTAATCTCAAATTGATTGGTAGAAGTTTTTACTTATTAAATAGGTTGTTTTGCACATTTTTTTTTCCTGTTTGTCATTTTTGTCTGTTAATTTCTACTATCATGTAACAAATTACTGCAAATCTAGCAACTTAAAGCAACACCCATTTATCATCACACAGTTTCCATGAGCCAAGAGTTCAGGCCCAGCTTACCTGTATCTCTTCTTGTAAGTTTCATCAGCCTAAAATCAAGGTGTCAGCCAGGATTACAGTCTTGTCTGAGGCTTGGAATCCTTTTCTAAGCTCATTTGTTGTTTCCCGAGTCAAGTTCTTTGCAGTTGTAGGACTGAGGCCCTCAGCCCTCACAGGCTGCCTAACTGCTATTGCTCCCTGCCACGTGGCCCTCTCTACAACCTGGTAGTTTATTTCTTCAAGGCCAGCAGACGAGTATCTCTGTCACATCACCTCTAGAGACCTGATAGGCCAGGCCCACTCAGTTATTTCACCTTTTGATGAACTAAAGTTAGCTGATTAGGGACCTTAATTATATCTGCAAAATTCTTTTACCCTTGACAAATAATGTAACCTAATCATGGGGGTAAAACCCCATTTTACTCACAAGTCTTGTTCACACACAAGGAGAGGTTATCGTACAAGGTGTATACACCAGTGAGTAGGAGTCTTGGGGTCTCTCTTAGAATTCTGCCTTCCACACTGACTTAATGATACATTGTGTATATATAGTCATAGCATGTAGCAAACATGGAATATATATTAACCAGACTTTGCCATGAAGAAATTTAAAAATTTTGGCACTTGTTAAAGGTTTGTGTCATTCTTAGAATGGCCTTTTAAATGACTCTTTAAAAAACCATAAACACCATGGTGTTTTACAATATATTTTATGATTTTTCTTTTTATATATTTTAATCTTTGATCCAGTTAGAATTTGATCTTCTTTAAGATGTCTGCACATAAATGCCATAGTTATTCCTGCACCATTTTTTGCAGTTACTTCTCTTTAAAAATACACTGCTGTCCATATTTATAGTTTCATTTTCATGAATTTCTTTCTCTGGTTGTATTGAATCAAAGGTTATGCTTTTGGTTCATTTTTTCTGGATTGATATCCTCCCTCCCCTTCTCCTCCTCCCCCCAAAACAAGCATTTTGAAATGAGCATTTTGAGAACTCTAGCTCATGTATTTAGAAACTTTCAACAGGCGTATTTTCAGTATCACTTATGGTAAGGAAAGACCAAAAAGTAAAAGAAGAGATGGTAAAGTTTGTCATTTAAAAATAAAAATTTGCTCTCAACCCTTTTGAACTTGATGTTACCTCTCAGTAAGTTCTATTTAATGTAAAATCTTGGAGAAGGAAATGGCAACCCACTCCAAATATTCTTGCCTGGAGAATTCCATGGACAGAGGAGCCTGGTGGGTTGTGGTTCATGGGGTCACAAAGAGTTAGGCACAACTGATCAACTAACACTTTCACTTTCATTTGTCCTTCCATATGTTTGCAAAAGCTGTTACAGTATAAAGAATATGTATTCTTGCTGCCTTAATCATTGTGGTCCACCATCTTAGCTCCAGAGATGAAAGAACAGGAATAACTCTCAGCAGAATACTTTCAAGCTTAGGAAAAGCTTGGTCCTCTCTTCAGGAAACATCTGTAGCTCCCTTGTGCAATCCTTGGTACTAGGAATTTAAGTTGGTTTATGACTCATGTTAACATAATGAAACAAGATTTCGTGTTTGTAGGTAATAAGGTGTTACTGTATTTGGCTTAATTACCCATATTTGTAAGTTACTCCTGTGGCTTGCTAAATATCACTAGATATTTAGTGGTTGTTATATGCACCGAAGTTAATTACCGAGAGGTTCACATGGGTTACAGTGTATGTGTCTGACACAGAGGGAAGTTGAAATTGTTTGTTGTACCCAGAAATTAACACTTAACATTTCATAAGCTGACCCATGAGTGTTTTATAATGGTGAAACGAGTATGATTTTATTACATGTGTTTTCATTTGGGAAGGGCCACTGTGCTAGTGGCCCTTTCGACTGTGCTAGTCGAAACTTCCTGACTTAAGCAAATTATCAAGTAATATTTCTTTTATAAAGCCAGCCAAAGTTTACCTCATGTGCCGAGCAGTTTAGAGGTACTCACTGATTTGGCATCATCTGTTGGATAGGTGGGCACCAAAATTAAAGTGAGAGTTTCCTTTCATCTAAGCGGCTCATTCCTGTGCTGTTACCACCATGGGCGCCATGAGGGCTCTTGTTTATACCAAGTCACTGCCTGTTTTAGTACCCAGACATGCTCCTACTGTTTGGGTAGGTGGGAGCGCATTAAATTCTGTTGAGAAATTTAGCTAGCACTTTGGCAATTTAAAATGATTTTAAGTACTCAGGGCTCAAATTAGGCTCTATTTATAAAGAAATAATTAAAAGGAGAGCTCTTCAGCTTTATGCTGTTTAAGGATGGTTTTGCTGAGCCTACCATTTCAACAGACATTTTTCGAAACTTTTCTTTGGGCGAATAAGAGATGAATGAAATAATATATTTATGTGGTTTCCTTTAAATTAATGTTGATGTCTTCTCAGCCTTCATTTTTTAAAATTATTTGTTGCACATTTGGGGTGATTTTAATGATAGCTGATTTGTTTAATAAGAATAATACATGTACAGTTGAGAGAGATATTAAATCTGTAGACAAAGATTATGTTTTCTGATACTTTGAACATTTCAGAAATCACAGTTACTTTGTTAGTAAATAATTTTTCCCCTCTTTTGCCGCCCTGGGTCTCAGTTGCAGCATGCAGGATCTTTAGTTTCGACATGCAAACTCTTAGTTGCGGCATGTGAGATCCAGTTCTCTATGCTGGTCTGTGCTAAGCTGCTTCAGTCATGTCCAACTCTTTGTGGTCCTATGGACCGTGCGTAGCCCACCAGGCTCCTCCGTCCATGGGATTCTCCAGGCAAGAATACTGAAGTGGGTTGCTGCGCCCTCCTTCAGGGGCTCTTCCTGACCCAGGGATTGAACCCACATCTCTTACATCTCCAGCATTGGCAAGTGGGTTCTTTACCACTGATGCCAGGGAAACCCAGGTATCAAACCGGGGCCCCCTGCTTTGGGAGTGCAGAGTCTTAGCCACTGGACTGCCAGGGAAGTCCCGTAAAAAATTCTTTAAAATAATTGTTCCTTAGTTTATTTAAACAATAAAATGAGGCTGGATGTTTTTCTAGGGCAGCTAGCTTATTAAACTCTCAGTGGATTTTAATTTTCTTAAGTTTATGCTTACTGTGGTTGTTGATTTTAATTTAAGGTTTAATTTAAGGTTGAATGTCCTATGGAAGTAAATGCAGTGACATCAGATTCCAAAATGATAAGGTAACAAAATGACCCATCAGAAACAGCAACTTACACCATTTTTAAAAATGGTTCTGCACATGAGGAAAACCCATATCAAATCATTAACCGAATCGTTCTGAATAAATAGTAAATTTATTTTTAATTACTAAATACTTCAGATATGGAAAAGACGTTTTTCTAAAGTGTGGCACTCATGGACCTACCACGTAGATTTAAGATGTTAATGTTTTGCTGTGCTTGTACCAGATTTCTTTCTTTCTTTCTTTTTCTTTTTTTAAAGAAATAAGTGGTTCCAGATACATCTTCTCCCTTTCTACTTTCTCAGAGGTCTCCGTAACCTGAATTTGTTGCGTCTCATTCTTTTAATGGTTTTACATTTTGGGAGAATCCATGAGGATTGTCAGAGTCTCAGTTCTCCTTCTGGAAAATAAAAACCAACCAAACAAACAAAAAAAGAATCTGTCCGCAATTTATAGTACTGTTTTTTGTATTAAATATTTATATAAATGGCACCTCTTTTGTAACTGGCTATTTTTTCCCAACATGATGTTTATAAATTTATCCAACTTCATTCCCATTTATACTGATGTACATTATTTCAGTATATGAATAAATCAGAGTGTGTCTATAGCCACTTTCCTAATGGTGGTCAGGCAGGCTGATTCTGAGAAGGTCTGTATACTCGTGGGAGGGTTTCTCTAGGAAAGATACTTTGAAGTGACATTCCTGGGGCAGAGGAAAAAGAATATCTTTAAGTTTACCATCTATTTTTAAGTAACTTTATCTATTTTTAAGTAACTTTGTCAAATAACTATACTTACAGGAGTGATTTTTTAAAGCCATATTTTAACATTTGTCATAGAAAATGTTCATAGTGATGTTAGATTCTATGTGTATGTTGAATAGTATTTGTTTAGAGTTTGTATGCATTTTAATTTTGCTTGAAAGCAAATAAGTGCAGTTATCCTCATTTTATGCATGAAGAACTAAGACTAAAACAGGGATAAATGACTCTAGCATGATTATACCAGTAAAAAGTGAAAAGGCTCGAACTTGAATCCGTATTGGTCTGCTTTCCTGAGCCTTTGCCTCTAAGCATTAGGCAGAACGACCACAATCCCTGGAAGGGTAGTGACACAGAAATTCAAATACAGATACTGGAAGCCTGATGGCTCAGATGGTAAAGAATCACCTGCAATGTGGGAGACCTGGGCTCAATCCCTAGGTTGGGAAGATCCCCTGGAGGAGGGCAAGGCAACCCATAGCAGTATTCTTGCCTGGAGAATCCCCATGGACAGAGGAACCTGAGTTGGACACGAGTGAGCGACTAAGCATGCACACACACAACCTCTGGACAAGTAGAATGATGGGAGCTCTATTTCTCTTCCACTGGCTTTTTGGTATTTTCATAGCTTTTCTAAAACAAACATGTTTTGCAATTAAATCTAGCTAAGTGATGAGCAGCCTTAGTCCTGGAAAGATGATAAATCACATTAGTGCTGTAACTTTCTCATTTACTCTTTGTTTTGCCCCAGGTCTGGGGAAGCGTCAGTGGTCACGACTCAGGACCACAGTGATGGAAACCAGTAGCAGCGCTGGACTGCAGGTCCCAAGCTGCACACCGAGAGAGAGCATGGATCTAGAATCCCCTGGCTTGCTTCTCAGGCAGGCACAAGTTGAAGCAGGATGGGTTCTAACTTGAGATCTTGGTAGAAAATGTAAGGAGTGGCTGCCTTATTCCAGAGCCCCCTTCATTGTCCTAAGTGTTCTCTCTGTACCTGGCGCTGTGCTGGGCCCTGTGACCAGTCACACATGGGCACTGCCTTGGAGGAGCTCGGGTCAATAGATAGAAATGGCAGTGCTCTTGGGAGCCCTGGCTTCATGTGGGCCTTTCTGAAAGGAAATGACCGAGAGTCTACCCTGAGATGCTCTAGGCGGGAAGAAGTGTCCACTGCTGAGATTTTCTAGCTCGCCTTCCTTCATATTCACACTCTCCTGCCCGGGTGTTTCCTGATAGATGTTTGTAGGGAGAGGACAAGTGGTACCCATTTTTGAGCTTTTGGTTCACCTCTGATTAGCCCTTTTTTTTTTTTTTTTTAAGATTTACTGACATCTGTATGGCTGTGCCAGCCCTTTGTTGCTGCATGCAGGCTTTCTCTATTTGCAGTGAGCAGGGCCTACTCTAGTTGAGGTGCTCAAGTATCTCAGTGCAGTAGTCTCTCTTGTTGCAGAGCACAGGCTCCAGGCATGCGGGTTGCAGTAGTTGTGGCGCTTGGGCTCTGTAGATAAGGCTCGTGGGCTCTAGAACACAGGCTCGGTAGTTGTGGCACATGGGCCTAGTTTCCTTCCGTCCTGTCGGATGTTCCTGGACCAGAGATCAAACCTCTGTCCCCTGCACTGGCAGGAGGATTCTTTCCCACTGAGCCACGAGAGAAGGCCCTGGTTAGCCCTTTGATGATGTATTTTGTGTATGTGTGTGTATATGCATTTTTATATCCTCATGCAAAGGAAATACTAAACCCTGGCTATCACAGATAGGTCCTTTGATTTGATTCAGATGTAAGAAGGATGCTACAGAAAAGGGAGGAACAGGGATGTTCATTGTCATAGCAACCAGCAGGTTTTTATAGTGGAACACTGCCTTCATAACCCAAACCAGGCACCTTTTTTTCTAACTACAGAAAACAGACTGACGCAAACTCAAGAAATTATAGTACCATCTCTCAGTGAGGTTTTGTTTGCTTTTTGGAAATAGTTTTGCAGTGATTTTGGTTCCTTTGTAGAATTTCTGAGATGAAAGGCACCCTTTAAGTGCCTTAGAATTTTATGAAGTCAGTACTTAATGATTTTCCCATTATTATGATGTGTCACCCCCATTTCCAACCCTACTCCCACCCCAGTCTAATCCACATGACCAGGACTTTTACAAAGGATTAGCTGAGGTTGAATTTGGAGTTTGGGAGACGTTATGCATTCCTCCACAGTCTTCTCCCTGGTGAAGAGTATTCCCTCTCCCTTCTCTTGAATGCATTTGTGTTTGACCTTGAGCCGTCTTCTTGTGCTTGGGTCTTCACCATCCATCGCTCTTTAGATTCAACAGACTGAGATGCCTAGAATATCTCACTCCTGCCAGTCACTCTGTAGGCAAGTTCAGAGTCCACCTTTGCTGTGAGAATTCCTGGAGGACGGAACCCTTATGGTTTTCTTTTAGGAGCTCTGGTGAGTTTCCTGGACCTGGCCCTTGGGAGAAAAGATGGAGGTTAACTTGGGAGAATAAGGACCTCCTTGAGTGGCCCGGCAGAGTTTTCCATTGATTAGCACTTTGGGAGAAGGCAGAAAAGTAGGCTAGCCTTTACTTTCCGAGCTTCGTGGTCTGAGGTGTCCCCTTCACCCAGGACCACACCTTGAGATTGACAGCTTTGATGGACAGTAGCCCTGATGTGCAGCGCATCCAGCTGGGTGGTACCTGCCTCTCAACACATGCTGGGGAAGAGGAGTTACTCGGGCATCTTGGCGTGGCACTGGTTGAAGAAAGAGCTCCCTGTAGACCCTGAGGGGCTTCTCCCAACCCCCTCCCACCCAGTGTCTCCTCCCCGTCCCTTTCCACCAGCTCAGCAGCATCTTATGTGGGAGATGTCAGGCCAACATCATGCAGAAGCAGCACAGTTAAGGGTCATGCTTGTCACGATTCTGCTTTCAGCCTAATTCATCACATGTGTATGGAGCACCTGCTCTGCGCCAGGCTTCCGGGAAGATTCGGAAGTCTGGGCTCACTGAAATCATTCCTTTGATAAGCACCTTAATCATCTAGGGCCAGTATCCTGTTTTTCATCCCCTCAGGGTGCGCAGTTGAAGGTGGCTGCAGGGACTGATGGCTCGATGGCCGCTCCATCCTTTGTTTACCGATATGGCAGGTGACATTCTTCGTCCACACATGTTGAAGGGAAGTTATTAGGGTGGGCCTTAATCCACTGTGACTGGTGTTCTTATAAAATGGGCGGCTGGGAGACAGACATGCACAGAGGAAAGATGATGTGAAGACAGGATTACTGGATGAAATTATAAGTCAAGGAATGCCTGAGGCGGCCAGAAACTGGGAGAGAGGCCCTTCCCCAACACCTTTAGAAGGAGCATGGCTTTGCCAGCACCCAGATTTCAGGCCTCCAGTGCTGCGAGACAATACATTTCTGTTGTTTTAAGCCACTCATTTTGTGGTCCCTTGTTATGGCAGCCCCAGCACACCAAGACAGTTAGCTGACACGTTTCCTGTCCACCCATGACAGCTAAAGAAGTACAGATACCTGGCCTCACGTGAGCAGAAGTGGAAAAAGCCTTAAAACCCCAGAGTTTCCAGTTAACTTGTTTAGCAGGTGGTTGTCTTTATGACCCTCCAAATTTTAATATTTTTCACTGTCTAAATAAACACATTCTTTTAAATTGTTTGTAGCAAAATCATGGAACCCCAGAATATGCCTGTGGACCCCGTTTGAAAAACTCAGGTGTAGAAATAAGAAAAGCAGCTCAGAGTTTGGTTTCAAGTTCAAATCTCATCTCTGCCAGTGTGCGGCCATGCACCCCTCATGACCTTGCACAGTCTTCCTGAGTCTGTTATGCACCTGTAGGGTGGAGCATACCTCTAGACTGTGGATTGAGAACTAGAGGTGATGAAAACCGCCTGGCATCAAACCTCGTGCATGGCAGGTGTTCAGGAACTTAAGGTATACGGCTGGGCTGAAGGGAAGAGCCGAAGGAGGGAACTTAGAGTCAGCGAGAATGGTATAGATCCTGGCCTGGCTGACAGATAGGGTCTGATGCCCCTGTTTGAACACTCGCCGAGAGGTTCATCCACGTGGCTTTTCCCCTCTAAATCAAAAGTTCATGGGGCAGCAGAAGAGAATGTCAGGCTCAGGCTTGAGCCTTGTTTCCTTAAAAACACAGAGACCCCAGAGACAAAGTCACGTGTCCCAGGTCAGGTGGTCTTGTCAGTTGGGTTATTTTCATTTAATAGGACAACAAAAAACCAAAAAAGAGCTGTGTTGATTTTTCCTTTAAAAAAAACAGCTTTATTGAGATATAATTCCCACACTATTCACCCATTTTGTAAGTGTACAGTTTAATGATTTTTGTATACGCACAAAGTTGTGAAACCACACAACAATCAATTCCAGAATGAAAAGAAGCTCTGTATCCATTAGCAGGCATTCTCCATTTCCTCCTTTCTGGAACTCGAGACCAAGGCAACCACTAATTTACTTATTTGTCTCTGGATTTGCCCTATTTTGGACGTTTTCTGTAAATGGGTGGGTTTTCTGTCATGTGGTCTTTATCTTGACTTCTTTCAATCAGAATAATGTTGTCAGGGTTCTTCCATGGTGTAACGTGCGTTAGTACCTAATTTCTTCTGCCAAAGAGTAGTTCATTGCATGGATGTACAATGTTTTATCATCCATTCATCAGGTGATGGACATTGAGGACTTTCCATTTGGGGGCTGTTATAATTAAAGCTGCTATACACACTTGTGTACAAGTTTTTGTACAGGCATAAGGTTTTGTTCTTCTTGGATATATACCTGAGAGCAGAATTGCTGAGTTATATGCTAATTCTTTTTAAAAATATTTATTTATTTGGCTGCTCCAGGGCTTAGTTGTGGCATGTGGGATCTAATTCCCTGATCAGGGATCGAAACTCGGCCCTGTGCTTTGGGAGCACCGAGTCCTAGCCACTGGGCCGCTGGAGAAGCCCCTGGTAGTTCTATATTTAACCTTTTGAGGAACTGCTAGAGTGTTTTCTACAGCAGTTGCACCATTTTTTTGCTCCCACCAGCAGGTTATGCAGGTTCTGATTCTCCCTGTCTCTACTAACACTTGTTATTTTATGCCTTTTGATTGTGATCGTCCGATCGTCCTAATAGGTGCGAAGTGCTATCTCATTGTGGTTTTGTTTGGGCTTTTGAAATTTCTTTTAATGAAAGCGGTTGTATTTTGTTATACAAGGAAACAGGCAAAGTATCTTCAGCCAAAGGCTGATATGAGTAATAGTATAACTTTGAAATTAACTTCTATGCTTTACCACATTCCTCCTTACTAGTCATTTCTCGAAGCTGGATATCCACAACCAGGGTTGAGTAGAATAATTGTCGTTCAGTTTTCCTGACTTGGCTTTTACTTCGCCACTGAAATTGCACAAAAACAGGTACCGAGAGCTTCCTGGTCCTCTCCATTCTGCAGGGCCCGTGGTTGGAAGGCCTTGTCAGCAGGCAGCCTTTTGAGGGATGTAGTGGGGTGTCTGGCCCCCTGTCAACTCAGGTAAGAGGCCAGGGCATCTACTCACGGTTCTCCCAAGAGTTAGCTGCTGCTGTTTAGATGTGGTGGTTATGATAAGCAGGGACAGCCAGAAGTGGCCCCTTGTGCCGGTAAAGATAGATGCCATGCCTTCTTTACAGACAGGCTTTAGAAGCTGCAGACCCTATTGTCTTTATTGTAAGGAATAAGAAACATAACAAAATGCAAAAGCACCTGTGAGGCCAGAAATACATGTTGGCTGAACAAATGAATAGCTTTGGCTTTGGGCGCCAGACACCATTCTAGCATGGCAGCTTGGAGCTAGCTGTTTTAAGCTCTCTGAGTCTTGGTCTCTTAGCTGCAAAACAGAGATAGGGAAATGCGTCTGTTGCTGGGTTCTCGCAATGACCTCAAAGTGCACAGTTCATGGTAGGCACTCAAGACATGTTCATGCTCTTTGCTTAAGCAGCTCTGTAAGTGGCTCTGCTGTCAGTCTCAGGGATTTTTTTCAGCAGCTTTGGTCCAGCTCCACATATGAGAGAACACTGGGTGGATAGTACTGCTTAGCTTATCTTTTCTTTACAGAGAGATCATGAGCTCTTGGCAAAAATTAAGTATTGGTGGAAATGAATATTGCAATTTGGTAGCTGCTGATTGACACATGTTTGCTAAACAGCTACTCAGATTTCAGAAAGACTGCCTGGAAGGGAAAAAAAAAAAGGAAGAAATGCTAAGAACATTTTTATCCTCTTTGCCAGGTACTTATTTATAAAACCATCTTTTGGGAATGTCTCAGCTGACAAATTTTTATAAAACATTGGCTAGCTCTGGCTCAAGCGTTCAAATTAACCAGCACGAGAGCTTAAACTTCAGTGGATATAAAAGGGTTAGGTCCTTTTTGGAGTCTTTTTGCCTTATAAATTATTATTATTATTTTCTTTTTTTAAAGAAAGGGCTGTTCTTTTTGGTCACTTGGTCTTTTTTTAGACCTGCAGGGAAGTCATAGTAACAGGCTCCAAGTCTGATTGGGTTCCATGGCAACAACGGGTTGTGACTTTATTAAAGGAGAGTCGAGCATGCCAAGAAAGATAAAAATCAAAGTATGGAAAATGTCTGACCAGATGAATGTGTTTTTTTGGATCGTGTGCCCTGGAACAGAAAGGTTTCCCGAATTGGCATCAGTCTCTGTTACAAATTTGAATCCCTTTGGGTTATCATTAAATCAGAGGGTTTGGTGCTCCTTTCCAAAAGATCTGTCTGCATCTTTGCCTTTTATTCACTCATTCATCCTTTTCTGTATCTTGGTATTAAAAAAAAAGAAAAAGAAAAACAACTATAATGTTGTAAGAACCTTACTGGAAATGATTCTGATTTCCAAGGTAGAAAAGAAATTTAACACATTCTTTGTGGAACTGATTACAGCTGTAAATTGTGAGGCCGTGTGGGAGGGCCAATTAGAGGCAATTATAACTCCATGGAGCCCTCCCCAAATTAAAGCTTGCTGTGTGCTTTCCAAGCTGAGCACATCGGTTTGTCTCCCATCGGTTTTTCTCGTCGATGGGTTAAGAGATACTGGTTTCAGGTCAAGGTTGTGGAATCTCGGTGGGAGCTGTCTTCTGTCTCCCAACAGCAAGGTGCGGGCTGTTGCTGTAATGAAAGTGTGTGGTTATCAGACTTCTTTGGGTAACGGTTCTAACATTTGAGCAAGAAATAGTGAGATCAGAGGACTTTGAATCTTCCCCACCTAGTTATAATTGTGTGGAAGTGTATGTCTTTTTCCATCACATGTTCCATTTTATGTGCCTCCTCATCCTGATGGAATTCCCAGGTGGCGCTAGTGGTAAAGAGCCTGCTTGCCAGTGCAGGATATGCAAGAGATGTAGCTTCAATCCCTGGGTCAGGAAGATCCCCTGGAGAAGGAAATGGCAACCCACTCCAGTATCCTTGCCTGGAAAATCCCACGGACAGAGGAGCCTGGTGGGCTATAGTCCATGTGATCGCAAAGAGTTGGACATGACTGAGTGTATACGCACACGCTCATCCTGATACTGAAAGTGAAAGAACTTTAGGTGTAGGTAGCTAGATGTTGGACAGCCTTACAGCGATATTATTCTTTAAACCAGTGGCATGTCATGACACGCCCTCTGCCTTCAGACTTCATTAGTCACTTACTTGGGGCCTCATCGTGATGAATCAGAAACTTCACAGATACTCATGGTAAACAGAATAATAAGTAATAAAGGTGTAAGAGGCGAGAATTAGCTCACCAGGTTTCGAGTGTCCCAGCTGTCAGTGATCAGCTGGTCTTTGGAAAACCTATGTAACAACTTAGACCTTGACTTCCTTATCGTAAAACGAGTGTGACCTGAATTGGTGTTTACCAGACTTCCCTGTTTATTAGAGTAACCTGGGTCACTGGTTTAACACCCAGAAACTCTTTTAGAGATTCTGATTCACTAGGTCTGGGGTGGGACAAGGACAGGAGGGGCCCCAGGTCCCATGGACAGAGGAGCCTGGGGGGATACAGTCCGTAAGTTCACAGACAGACACAGCTGGGTGCTCAGCGCAGCACACACAGGTGACCTTATAGTCAGATGTTCAGGAAACACCAGATGAGCTCAGTAGTTGTCAGACTATATTCGGACAGAAGACTAGGCTGGGAGTGGGTAGGAGAAAGGAGGCTGTGCGGTCAGGTGATTGTAGCCACAGTCTGAGAAAATAAATGAGCCAGAGGTTCTGCTTGAAGCCAGCGTCAGCTCCAAACTCTGTATCAGTGTTTCAAAAAAAATAATGATTTTAAAATCTTGGAGTGGTGCAGTAGTGAACACCTTTGTTTATAGAATTTTATACTCTGTGGTGTGTGCTTTCATTCAGATGAGACATAGAGTTTGCTAAACATGGTTATTTCTGCTGTGCATGAGGTAGGACCAGCCATGTAGAAATTACCTGGAGAGCTGGTTAAAAGATATAGGAATTGGACTACCAGACCCAAAGGTTCAGCGAGTCCTATACTGAGCTTGAGCATCAGTCTTTT
Source organism: Cervus elaphus (assembly GCF_910594005.1). Classification (NCBI taxonomy): domain Eukaryota; kingdom Metazoa; phylum Chordata; class Mammalia; order Artiodactyla; family Cervidae; genus Cervus; species Cervus elaphus. The sequence goes on along the minus strand of NC_057817.1, from coordinate 24,357,424 downwards.
TTTTTTTTTAAGTTGAAGGGTTTTTTTCCTTTTTCGAGGTTTTGACAAAAGTTATGAGCTCCTCCCAATCTCCCCTCAATTTCCAGAATAAAACTAAGTTTAAGTGTCAGAACATATTTATTAGCACAGGGAGGTGGTTAAATTGAGCCACTAGATTGTGGAAGAGTCTGTAGCACATTCAGCAGGTACTTTAGAGAAAAGAAGCCTGATCTTCTCAGACTCTGAGACAAGGGTTTCTAATGTGTAATGATGAGATCATTACCTGCTGGAACAAACACATTTTAATATGTAGACTTTCTATTTGTTCCTCGTTCTATTTCCTGTTTACAAAGATTGAATAACATTGTTAAATGAAGTGTCTTTTAGATCATCCACGTAAGTGAAAATTATGAAGGTGCACTTTGCTTTCCTATTTACAGTCCACAGTTAAATGCGAGTTCATAGGAAAAAAATCCGTAGCACTAAAGGGCAGATGCTGTAAAATGGAGTCTCTTTCCAACGTCTCATATTTATCCCCAGAGATATGGGCTATTACGTCTCCTATGTATCTTTACAGAAAAGTTCTCTGCACACAACCTCCATATCTGTCATTTATTTAACTAGTCTCCTATTGATAATACAATTTAAGTTCCTTCTAGAGTGCTTTTTTCCATGTTTCTTGTTAATACTGTACTGAGTATTTTTGTACATCTCTTTTTCTGTAACCATATATGGATAAATTTTTAAAGGCAAAATTGTAGGAAAAAAAAAAAAAAGCAAAATTGTTGGGTCAAAGGCCATATGTCTTTTAAATAAGGATCAATAGGAACCAAATGTCCTTCTAGAGGGTTGTGGCTGTTTACCAGGAAAATCTTTTCTTTTCAAAAGGCTTTCCTGCCCAAGTTGGTTCTGATGCAGCAAGTAAACAGCTAACTTTCCTTGTTTACTCCAAACCTGAGTCTCCAGAGTCTCTGCTTGAAGGAATTAAATGAGATCTTTCATGAGAAAGAAAAGAATTAAAAAGGTATCTTAGGTTTTCAGAGGGAGACGAGTATATAGAATAGCTTAGCAAAGTAAGTAGCTAATCCTGAACTTGCAAGGAGAAAGCTTTGGGTCACACAAGGTCCCAGAACCAGGTAAAAGTCAGGGTTCAGAAGAAAGTCAGGCAGCCCTGGAGCAGAATGTGATGATGAGAAAAATCATGCTCCGGATCATGGTAAAGTGTTTCCTGGATCTGACCTGCTCCGTTAGTAGATGCCGTAGGGCAGTTTGGGTGAAGTGTCGTGGTGATGCGATGCTCTTCAAGCACCTCTAACGTGAATCACCATGTAGTAGTTAGATGTGTGTCTGTTTCAAAGTATTTTTTGAAATTATTTATTTCATTTATGCTTATATTTTGGCTGTGCTAAGTCTTCATTGCTGTGCAAGCTTTATTTAAGCTGTGGTGAGCAGGGGCTACTCTAGTGCGGTGCCTAGGCTTTTCATTGCGGTGACCTGCCTTGTGGAGCACAGACTTTAGGGCCCACGGGCTTCAGCCTTGGGCTCAGGGGTTGTGGCTCCCGGGCTGTAGAGCTCAACAGTTGGGGCACATGGGCTTAGTTGCTCTGCAGCATGTGGGTCCTCCCAGATGAGAGATCAAACCCGTGTCTCTTCCATTGGCAAGCAGATTCTTTACCACTGAGCCACCAGGGAAGCCCCAAAGTAACGTTTAAATGGAAAGAATTACATCACATAGGCTTTTCCCCTGGAGAAGGAAATGGCAGCCCATTCCAGTATTCTTGCCTGGAGAAGCCCATGGAGAGAGGAGCCTAACGGGCTACAGTCCATGCGATCATAAAGAGTCAGACACGACTGAGCATACAGTCTCTGTCAGATGTGCATGTATCTCCTTAACACAGGAGCTGGGCGGCATGGGGGCGTGCTGGTTTAGTGGCAGATCCCATCCCAGCTGACGCTATCTGCCTTTGTGTCTCTGCCTTCATTGTGTCTCCTGGTGGCAGCAAGATAGGAGAGGGTCTTATAGACACATAGAAAATTAGTTGAGTTTATTCAAGTCTGGGAAATTCAAGTCCATTCAAGGCAGGGAAGAACTAGGGGGTATCTTTGAGGGGATCTGTATGTCAATGAGGAGTCAGAATCTTAGATATTGGCTAATGTGGGTTGGCCAGGTGTGTTGTGTGAGCTTAAAGGGAGCCATCCAGACAGTCTCAGAGATCCTCGGGTTAGGGTTAGGCATACTGGGGAGAGGATATGTGTTCTCCTTCAGCACCAAGGGACTAGAGTGCTCTCTGACTGGTCACGCTTGAGCTGGACCACCTGTGGCCAAGTTGAAGGTAGCTGGGAATGAATTAAGCCCCAAAGACCATAGCTCTAAATTAGATCGTTCTCTGTCTTTAATCAGACTAATTAAATAAGCCAAACAACAAGAGAGCTTTGAGGCGGTTGTAAAACAAATTTTTATTAGAAACTTTTTGGCAATATTTTGACTGAGAGAACATGAAGTAGGTATGTTAAGCTAGGTTGTGGATGAAAGAATGGGGATGTATGAAGCTAGGGAGGGATCAGGAAACATGGTCAAGTAAGACTGTAGCAAGTAAGTTGGAAATGCAATAAAATATCCAGGGACCAAGATGTTTTCAGGCTAGGAAGACAGCTAATAAAAAATGGGTAAAATAAGTTAGTGCCCAGATTTGAAGGCAAAACCAGGAGGAAAATGAACAGGCTTGGCTATGTAAAATTGAATTCTATATGCCTTAGCAGACAAGTGTTCAATTTTACTGTAGTTTTTAAATGTCCATTTTAAGAGTTATAAATAGAAAAAGCAAAATGAACCTTACAAAGACACCATGTATTTCTTACATACAGAGTATACTATTGACTTAACATTAGGTTTAAGACAAGACCCATTTGCTAGAGTTCATTATTTAACATTTAAGACATTTATTTGAACTGAACCAGAGGATAGAGGCTATGTAAATACTAACTTCAGGAGACACTCTTCCTCTTAAATGTTACAGTATAGTTTTCCGAAAAAAAATGTAAGTCCTGTTATTTTCACGAGGCTTTATTAGACCGAGACAGTTTTCTGTCTTTTGCATATACCCATTGCCCTTTTCTGCCCCCCCCCCCCCGTCCCATCACGCCCCCAAGACAGAATTAAATCAGTACCACATAAACCACATAACAATCTTGAGATCTTTGCATTAGTTATTTAATGTCAAGGGCAGGAAACCCCTGGTCTCTTAGACTGATTCTGGCCTGAGCTAGCAGTTCAGATATTTGAGAATCTCTTGGGACTTCCCTGGTAGCTCAGACAGTAAAGCGTCTGCCTACAATGTGGGGGACCTGGGTTCAATCCCTGGGTCAGGAAGATCCCCTGGAGAAGGAAATGGCAACCCACTCCAGTATTCTTGCCTGGAAAATCCCATGGACTAAGGATCCTGGTAGGCTACAGTCCATGGGGTCGCAAAGAGTCAGACCCGACTGAGCGACTTCACTTTCACTTTCATACTAGGAAGGTCAAAAGGATTTGAAGACAAGTGACTAACAGCAGGGCAACTTGTAATCTGTGGCAGAGGTTAGTACTCAACTTACTATTGTAAAAAGCCATTTATGATTAAAGAAGGGCAAGAGAGAAATATTTAATATTTGTGTCTGACCTGACATCAGGTTCTTTGCTGCTCTCATTACATTCTAGGAGGAATTTCCTCAGATGAGACTACAGCCTCAAAAGAATTAATTTACTTGCTCGGGGTCAGCTACTAAGTGGCAGAATGGGGTTTTGACCGGGTCTGCCTGACCCTACGGAGAAGGCCATGGCACCCCACTCCAGTATTCTTGCCTGAAAAATCCCATGGACGGAGGAGCCTGGTGGGCTGCAGTCCATGGGGTCACTAAGAGTCGGGCACGACTGAGTGACTTCACTTTCACTCTTCACTTTCCACTTTCATGCATTGGAGAAGGAAATGGCAACCCACTCCAGTGTTCTTGCCTGGAGAATCCCAGGGACGGGGGAGCCTGGTGGGCTGCCGTCTATGGGGTCGCACAGAGTCGGACACGACTGAAGCTGCCCCAAGGCAGTGTCACCCACGGGCTCCAGTTCTCTGTCTTCAGCCCCTGTCTCTTTGAACATCCCTCTGTATACCTGTGCTGGAATGTTCCACAGGCACCTGGAGTTCATCTTGTCTGTTGCTGAATTCCCTGCAGATCCCTTCCTCCTCTTGCCTGTCCTCAGTTGCCTGTCTCATGAATGATCTGTTGCCCACCAGAAAGAATGAAACAAGTGGGGTTTTCCTTGATTCCCCTGTTCACCCCCTACATCTGATGGGTATCATGTCCTTTAGACACTGCCTCCTGTGTATTCCTCAGACACTGTTCTCTTCTCCCCAGCACCACCCCTTCATCCCGCCGCTACCAGCCCTTGCCTTGGATCACTACTGCGGGCTTCAGTCCCTGCCACTGCGATGCATTTTCTCTCCTGCCTTTTCAGAACGACTTGTCTGAAACAGGGAGCTGATTACTCTCATCCCTTTAACTGCTGCCACCTGTCCTCTCAGATGAAATCCAAACACCTTAGCATGGTTTAACTGGAATCCTCAACGTCTGATCCCTATCTGATGACCCAGTTCTTCTTCTGCCACCTTTGCCGCGCACGGTACCCTTCACATCTTCACGGGCTGTCTGGCTGGCTGATCCAGAACGCACCATCCGAAGCACCTTTTGACTGACAAATCTCTTTCTTCCTGCCTTATGCCCGGCCTTGTCGCCTCTCCTGCCCTCCTCTGCCTTTCTCCCCCAGGGGCTGCCCCTCCCACATGCTACCTGATAGCACCATGTACAACCCCCACAGCACTCACCGGCAACTGTCGTCGTTTGCCTTGCCTGTAGCCCAGGGGTGGGTGCCCCCTCTGCAACTCCAGCACGCCTCGCTGCGCCTGACACGCGCAGGCACCGGCAGGCAGCTGTCTCATGAATGAGGCAACAGAAGCAAGGCTCTCCCGACTCCACTCACGGCCCTGCCCTCCGCGCTCTGACCACTTGCTGCTCGCCCTGCCTCCGTCCTTGTCGGGGTTTCCTGTGCTCAGATCGCTGGTTGGCTCTGCCCGACTGAAGTTGGTTGAATTGAGCCCGTTTCCTCGTCTGTAAACCAGGGGTGCCAGTCCGAACGTCCCCCCTAAATTCCTCTCGCACCCCCAGAGTGGTGTGATAACAGGACTCTGTTCTAGCCTGCCTCTCTCTGAAAATACAGAATTGTATCTTTTCTTCTGTCAGCACAAAGAGCCCGTTTGTCAGCAGTGGGTTGAATACAGCGTATTACGGCTGGCAGTAGTATTGGTTACGGTGCGGGGCGTGGAGTTTCTCTGAGGCAAACCCGGGAATACCCGGAGATATGTGAGCAGTATCTCCAAAGTCCAGGGTGAGTCACACGGTAGGAGTTGTTGCAGTATCCAGCCCGTCTGCCTTCCAGGCTCAGATGCCTCTCAGGCAGGAGGGTGAGCTGGTTGCCGATCCAGGTCTCTGCTGCCTGACGTGTGGTGTGGTGTTCGGTGAGTCCCTTCCCTGCGCTCCTGTTTCAGCCGGGCTGTGTCAGTGTGTGTGGTAGAGCTGTGTGGTAATTCGTATCCTGTGAGGTGCTTGAAAGAGAGATCCAAGTTGTTTGGGGGCTTTCAGTAGTTGTTGTTTTGCTTGCCCTGCACCTTCCGTAATTTCTCAGTGGATTTCTAGACCCTTAAACTGCCGCAACTCCTCCAAATGAACCACCGAACTCTTTACCGCTTGGTCCTTTAAAAATGTAAATCCAGTGTGTGTGATTTAAGAGGTGAACAAACATCTGGGTATGAGTGTGCCGGCTTGCTGGAAAAGAGCCAGTCCTACTCCTTCCCTGTCATTTTGAAAGTGATCCTGGTTCTGAGCTGACTGCGTTGGTATCTGACTTTGTCTGTTAACATCCGGTCTGTTGACAAGTGGACATCGCTCCCTGAAACTTCAGACCGCGGGAAACTGACTGCGTGACCGTGTGTGGTGTGGTGTCTGCGGCTGGAGAGGACGCAGCAGGGGGAAGCGCTGTAAGCTGAGGCGGCAGGGCTGTTCTGGCCTCCTCGGCCGCCCCAGGTGCGGGGTGGGGGGTAGGGAAGATTCCATTTCACCTGAGCTCTGCCTCCGAGAGCTGCTGGATCTCATGGGAAGTCTGTGTTCAGTTTGTGGCCGTGCTTTTGCATCTATGTCCTGGAAGACTGTGGGGTTATTGCTGCAAATAAATACAAACTTTCTTTCATTTCTTGGACATTAACTTATGTTGAACACATGTATTAATTCAGATCATTTTCCTTCCGTTCTGAATCAGTCATTTGCCTGGACTGTCACAAAAGTAGCCTTTTATTTATTTTACTTGGCTGTGCTGGGTCTTAGTTGCAGCGTACAGGATCTTTTAGTTGCGGTTTGTAAACTCTTGAGTCACAACCTGTGGCATCTAGTTCCGTGAACAGAGACGGAACCTGGGCCCTCTGCATTGGGAGCACAGAGTCTTAGCCCTTGGACCACAGGGAAGTTCCCAACTATGGTCTTACTGTTGGTAATGACCCCCAACCTTTAGAAGCTAAAACAGCCTTGGTTGGGGGGTGAGGGGTATGGAGAGTTGGAGAAGTCTGCGGTCATTGTTTGATCGTTTGAATCTTGAAAATTAAATTTCTGTTACTAAAAAAAAAAAAAAAAGCTGGAGGGCTAGCTATTCTAACAACAGAGCATCTTAATAGCCTCGTAGCATTGTGAGTGGAGAAGGCAATGGCACCCCACTCCAGTACTCTTGCCTGGAAAATCCCATGGACGGAGGAGCCTGGTGGGCTGCAGACCATGGGGTCGCTAAGAGTCGGACACGACTGAGCGACTTCACTTTCACTTTCCACTTTCATGCATTGGAGAAGGAAATGGCAACTCACTCCAGTGTTCTTGCCTGGAGAATCCCAGGGACGGGGGAGCCTGGTGGGCTGCCGTCTATGGGGTCGCAGAGTCGGACATGACTGAAGCGACTTAGCAGCAGCAGCATTGTGAGCGTGGTGGTTGACAGAGATTGACACGCAGGGTTTCCGTCGGAATGAAAGGGGGAAATTGTCACCCAAACTGCTAGAGCGCAGCTTGTGAAACAAGTGTAGCTGCTCTCTGCGTGAGGCTGTTCCCAAGGGGTGTGGGAGTGGGTCTCTTCTTGCCTGCCGCTGCTGGTGGATGGGCTCCTCCAGTGAAGTCCTTGCAAGCCTGGCTGGCCCACTACCCCTCAGGCTCTTCCTCCTCTCTGTTCCCTTCCTCCAGCCACTGAGGAGTCCGGTTGGATTGCCTAAAGTACACAGTTGAGTTGTTTGCAGCCACCTGTAGCCTGGGGGAAATTTGGGGCTTTATCCTGACTAAGTTATTCAAATTCCTGGATGTAAGCCACCTAGGATAATGCCCCAGGGAGATTAACTCAGGCCCAGTTGAGGGGTGTCACCTGAGGGCCTTTAAATCCAGGTCACAATTTAAGTAGGGCCTCAAATTTAGATTTTAAGATAATACCCAAATAGTTGAGTGTAGACTCAGAGATAAAACGATAGGATTAAAAGAGGTTGTTTTTTTTTTTTCATTTATTTTTATTTAAAAGAGGTTGTTAGTCATCACATAACATAAACATATTCAAAGTACCTATTCAAGGGTGAGTGCCTGCTAAGTCGCTTCAGTCGTGTCCGACTCTATGCGACCCCATAGACTGTAGCCCACCAGGCTCCTCTGTCCATGGGATTCTCCAGGCAAGAATACTAGAGTGAATGGCCATGCCCTCCTCCAGGGGATCTTTCCGACCCAGGGATGAAACCTGTGTCTCTTAGGTCTTCTGCATTGGCAGGCGGATTCTTTACCACTAGCCTCACCTGGGAAGCCTTAAACATACACACGTGGGTTTTTTTTGTTTTGTTTTGTTTTGTTTTATTGTGTAATTTGTTCTATGGAGGAGGAAATGGCAACCCACTCCAGTATTCTTGTCTGGAGAGTCCCATGGACAGAGGAGTCTGGTGGGCTACAACCCATGGGGTCACAAAGAGCCGGACACGACTGAGTGACTAACACTACTTGTTCTGTAGTTCTTATTTTTAACTGTTTGTAAAATTGTAAAATACTGCACACCGAAGATATGCCATTTTAAAAAGTAACATGAGACACCCCTGCAGCTAAAACCCAGGGCAAAAATTCAAACTTAACCCTCTGACCTTCTCCCTGATTTCCCATCACTGTATCACAAATCTCCTCACCTAGGAGCTGATGCTATCCCAAGGTTTGTGTTAACTGCCCCCTTGCTTTTTCTCTGCCATTTCCCCAGAAGTAATTACCATCCACAATTCCTAAGGCATCCTTCTAGAAATTTCTCAACCAATAAAATACACTTGTATCACATTTGTATGAATCCCACCACCGCCCCTCTTTCAAAGCTCAAGTGGATGTGCACTGTAGATGTAGCTCTGAATCTTTCCCCCTTAACAGTTTAGCTTGGACGGCTTCCCATAGTAGCCCATTCAGATCCACCTCTTATTTTAGCAACTGCCTTGTTTTTCATTGTACTGGTTTTTAAGTGGTTCTCCATTAGTGGATGTCTAAACTGATTCCAGAGTTAGAAACAGATAATGGTGGGGGCGGTGGTAATGGTGGTGATAAAAGGCAGACTGTCCTTTTAGAAGAAGCGAAGAATAAGAGGAGGCAGAGACTTGGAAATACTTTCATCTCCATTTCTGTTCTTTAAATCTCTCAAAAGTGTTTTTTTAATGTTTTAGTGTGTTTGGGGAAATGTATGGAAGCTCAAAAGGACTGATTTTTTTTTTTTTTCCTGCTTGTCTTTCATTCCTTGTGATGGTCATGATGGTGAAAGAGATTGTGATATTTAAGGATCTGAGGAAAATGAGTGTATTTACAACCTATTGGCTAAAGAACTGGGAGATTCCAGTTCTCATCTCTCCTAGTGTGTAAACAACACCCTATTGTAATAAGGTTGCTTGTTATAACCTGATAAGCAGAACTTTCTTAAGATAATTCATCTATTTGAACTGTGAAGGGGTTTCATTATACAGAGCTTATCATTGCATTGATATTTCTCTAATAGTTGGTTGTCTATCCAAATACTGCTCTCCTTGCCTTTCTCCCTGGCTGGCGGAGTCAGCACTGCTAAATCACTTCAGTCGTGTCCGACTCTGTGCGACCCCATCCCAGGGATTCTCCAGGCAAGAACACTGGAGTGAGTTGCCATTTCCTTCTCCAATGCACAAAAGTGAAAAGTGAAAGTGAAGTCGCTTAGTCATGTCTGACTCTTTGCGACCCCATGGACTGCAGCCCACCAGGCTCCTCTGTCCATGGGATTTTCCAGGCAAGAGTACTGGAGTGGGGTCAGCACAGTAGAGGCTAAGAATGTTAGGTGCTGCTTCCACAGCCTTCTTTGCAGCTAGCTCAGGGACACAGGACTCAGTCCTATCCAAAGTCCTGTCCAAAGGGAAATCTACTAAGGAGTTTCTAGAAAATAGTTTCGTTCCTAACAAAATGTGAAAGAAGAGCAGTGTACTTGTCTTTAGCCAGAAATTATCTATATGTGATTCCTAAAACTACAGTAGCTCATTTGCCTCCATGAGGGAACTTGCAAATGCCCTGAAGATTGTATAATGAAAAAATGGAAAGAGCTTGGATCTTTGATAACATTTTTAAGCCATCAGATTAGCCCTGTCTGCTGATCTTAGTTCTTGACATCATATTGAATCTTTTATTCGGTTACTGAAATTATCCTGCCGGTATGGAATTTTACCCATAGGACATGCTGTCAAAGTAGAGAACAACTCAGTTATAAGACAGCTGAGTGCCTTCTGTGTTCAAGAGGCAACATGAGGCTGGGGGACTATGAACAAGGGGGAAAAATAAGGCAATTAAGAATAAGAGGCAGTAAAGAATTTACTGCAACCAGAGAGACTCAGACAGTAAGAGCAGCAGAGGTTCTGAGTAAGCTCTGTTTATTAGATAGGAGGTGATGAGAAACACCTTTGGGTAGAAGAGGTTAAATTGAATCAGACTCTGAAGGAAGCCCAAGGTTTTGGTAAGGAGTGAGTTGGGGATGGTATTCCAGGAAGCCTGAGGTTTTAGAAAGAACATAGGCTATGGATTCAGACCTGAGCTTGAGCTCATCTGTCACCAGTTTGTGAATTTGTCAAAGTCTTTGATTTCTTTGATACTCATCATGATAGATGAAACATAACTTGTAGGACTGAGGTGAGGATTAGAAACATGTCAAACATCTGTCATGCTGATGGGCATGTGGCAGGCACCAAGGAGATGGTGGAGGTGGAAGGGGTGGTTGGACTGCATGTTGGGGGCTGCTCTTGAGCAAAGGTGAGGTGAGTTAATAGTGATCTGGGCATGTTGATCTTGATCTAGTCAGAGATCATTGGATCAAGTCATTTGGTCTAGGTAAGAGGGTGTGTGTACAAAATCTAGATAGAGACATCTGTCAAGATGGGTCAAGACATGGAGGACCTTGACTTTTCTTTTCTTTTTTTTTTTTACTTTTCTAACTAATAGAATTTAGATCTCATCCTATAGACCAGAGGTCCCCAGGGACCCGTTTCACAGAAGACGGAAAGTTTTTCCATGGACTGGTTATAGGGGATGGTTTGGGGATCATTCAAGCCTATGCCATTTATTGTGTACTTCATTTCTATTATTATTACATCAGCTCCACTCAGATCATCAGGTGTTAGATCCTGGAGGTTGGGGACCCCTGCTGTAGACAACCTATGGTGATCATTGATGGGGCAGCCTAGAGCAGTGAGATGAGTTCCGAGATGGCTGTAGGTGCAGTATAGAAGACCTGGACAAGCAAGAATCAGATGTTGGAGAGAAAGGAAGGGTTAGGTGTTAGAAAATAAAAAAAGAAACTTAGCGATGTGTGAGGCAAGGGGGAGAAAAGACTTAGCAATGAGCCCCCCAAACCTGAATGGCTATCATTTGTTCAGTGTGAAATTCAGAAGTGATTTGGAACACTTTCTGATAATTATATCCTAGATTGGGTCAAGAACGTTTGGCAAGATTTATTGAAACTTTTGATGAAAGATGCTCTATTAGTGGTAAATAAATGATGACACCCAAGTCTGTCATTTAATCCTTGCCCAGTTATGTTTGTCACTTTCCCACTATTAATATATAAAGTTTAGCTTCTTTGAAGGATATGCCCCTTAATAAAATAAATACACTCTTCCCTCTGTTTAGGTAGGAGCACTTTGAGTCAGTCCTGTAGTATGAAGAATATGTTCAGTAATTGTTGACTGTATGTTCAGTTCAGTCGCTCAGCCGTGTCCGACTCTTTGCGACCCCATGAATTGCAGCACGCCAGGCCTCCCTGTCCATCACCAACTCCCGGAGTTTACTCAAACTCATGTCCATCAAGTCGGTGATGCCATCCAGCCATCTCATCCTCTGTTGTCCCCTTCTCCTCCTGCCCTCAATCCCTCCCCGCATCAGGGTCTTTTCCAATGAGTCAACTCTTCGCATGAGGTGGCCAATGTATTGGAGTTTCAGCTTCAGCATCAGTCCTTCCAATGAACACCCAGGACTGATCTCCTTTAGGATGGACTGGTTGGATTTCCTTGCAGTCCAAGGGACTCTCAAGAGTCTTCTCCAACACCACAGTTCAAAAGCATCAATTCTTTGGCGCTCAGCTTTCTTTATAGTCCAACTCTCACATCCATACATGACCACTGGAAAAACTATAGCCTTGACTAGACGGACCCTTGTTGGCAAAGTAATGTCTCTGCTTTTTAATATGCTGTCTAGGTTGGTCATAACTTTCCTTCCAAGGAGTAAGTGTCTTCTAATTTCATGGCTGCAATCACCATCTGTAGTGATCTAGGACAAAAAGTGGTTGAGCAAAATTTTCTCTGTCACAGGGATTGTGGTCCTTATGGATATATTTACAGTGGCCTCAGTAATAAAACATGAGTCAAATGAACATCTGAAGTAATGAATGACATCACAGGCATCATCAAGTATAGAAATCAAAGAAGTTTCAGTTCATCAAATTCAGGATCACATCTTGGGCTGAATGAGTTTTCATAATTTTCTCAGCTGGTGAAATCTTGAACAGATGGTCCTCTAACATTTTGGAATGCTGAATAAGGTAGATGGACTGAGTCTAAGTAATAAAGTGTACTACTTTGGAATATTCGTGTGTAGTTAGCAGCCCTTAGAGTCTTAATAAGTTCATGGGCTTTCCTAGTATTAGGCAAAAGATTACCCCACCATTCATATATCTTAGGGAAGTAGGCTTGAATAAAGCCTTTTAAGAAAGGCATTCTTCCATTTGGGTATAAAGTTAATGTGTTTTCCAATGGTAATTCTGCACAAAGCAGTTCTCTGATAAGCTCAGAGCAGGTGTCCTGTCTGAGAGTTTTTACAGTCTTGTTGGAAAGTTAGGGCTCTGAGCCAGGTACTGGCCTATGATTTGATTTCAGTTCCCAGTAAAGAGAAATAAAGGCATCTGTCATTGAAATTTTCCCAATCTACCTTCTATCCTTCACAGCCTTTTTCCCCCCTCTTTTACTAATCTAATTTGGATTTTTTATATTTTTTTCTTACAGAATTTGAGTCATAATAGATATATAGTGTAGAACAGGGTTACTGTGGTGCTTTCCTGCAGGCAGAAGAATCTGAGATGTTTCTGTAACCGTGGCTTACAGTGAAGAGAATATAATTTGTAACACACATACATTGAAAGATTTCTTTTTTCAATCTGTAAATAAAAGACAAAAGGAATTGTACCTTTCAGGGAAGTCATTTTTAATTCTGGCCTTTTCTTTCATCCTAGGTAAAAATTTTGTCCTTTGCAATCTGTCAAAAAACCCTCTGATAAAAAAGCACCAGCCGCTGTGATAATTAGTTTAGCATTTCAGATCCCTTGCAAAGCGATGAGTAAAGATGGAATAAATCACCAATCATGTTTCTGAGGCAGAATGCCTGATTTCCCATCATGTGATGGGCACTAGTGTTTTAGGGGAGAATTCAGCTGTCCTTAACTTCAGATGATTTTTTTTTTTTTAATAGATCTGGTTACCTGATCCTTGCATCCCAGTACTGTTGCTATGCAGTGCAGTGTGAGTGTAACAGGCACAGTATTGATGGAGTCTTACAAATTCATGAATAAATCTTATGTGACTGTGAACTGTACATGAACCAAGTCTGAAATCCTCATGTACAGTAAGTATAGTCATAGTTCTGTGTTTCAGAAAAATTACTGAGAGTCTAAGCAGTGTCTATTTTTAAGGTGGGGCTATGGATGATTTTTTCCCCCTACTCTTTTTGACATTTCAGCTCTCTATTTCTCAGTATCTTATTTTTATGATTAAAAAAATTTCCCGGGACTTCCCTGGTGGTCCAGTGGTTAAAACTCCACGCTTCCAAAGCAGAGGACATAGGTTTGATGCCTGGTCAGGGAACTAAGATCCCACATGCTGTGCATCCAAATAAATAAATAAATGTTTAAAAAAAAATTTCCCAATCACTTAAAAAATCCCAGCTTCACCTTGTCTGCATGATGACGTATCAAGTCTAACATGGTTTACATAGAGCCTGGCACAGACTGTCTGTATTCTTCAGCATTTCATGTCTCCTTCCTTTAGAAATTCTTACCTTGCACTTCTTTTTGGCCCCAGCCTGACTTAGAATGACCCATTTAGTTGTTATAAATTCTTGACATCCAAAGAAACTTTGTTTCCTAAGTATTCTGCAGTTTGCCTCTGTGGACCCATTGTGGTCTCTCTTGGCTGATTTTTGAGCCTCCACTTCCAAGTCCAGGTCAGATAGCATCTTGGAAGATGTCTCACTGCCCTCTGTATCCAGTATTTCCACTTTTTTGTTTTCTAGAGTACCTACTACATTTTTCTACAGTTGTGTAGCTCTGTATGTCTTCAGCCCAAACAGTGAACTCCTAGGGTAGAGTTTATCATTTCATCTTTCTGACACCAGTGTTCTTAGCATACTGCCTGGCTCACAAAAATGCCCAGGAAAACATTTTTTGAGTGTGAGTTCTGTATCTTAGGGAGCCTGGCTTGGAACCTAAATTAATCAATTCTGTTAACTGTCATAATTTGGTCTTATAAATGAGTAAGCCCTAGTTGTACTTGGTGTACAAAGAGGTTTCTTAGCCTCTTTGAGAAACACTGGCTTTCTAAATAACTATCATGTAACAAACCAGGTCATTTTCAATCTGCATCAACATGGTATTTAGGATTTTACTGCACTTGGCAGAATGTAAGATAAAATATTTTTGCATCTAAATCTGATGTATTTAGTTACATCATAGATATTAGTGCCTTGCTAGTGTATCATGCAGATTTCTACTCTTTTTCTGTGCTTGGTACCTTTGCTCTTCTGTATCCCAGTATTAAAAACAAACATTTGTAAGAGAGTATCATGAAAATTTCAGAAACATTAAAAATGTTAAAGGGCTGACCAAAAGTGTGAATGGACACACCCACTGAAATGAAAATTCCTTTCCTGCTAGAATCGAACAATTTCATATGTTAACCAACATGCATTTATCGAATACTTGCCATGTTTTAGGTCCTGTAAAGATAAAATAGTAATTTTGACAGTAATCTTCATTTTCTATGATTTTTTTGTATTTATTTTTTTAACTCTTTTGAAGAATAACTTGTGGTAACGTGCTTACATCTGAATGTACAGTTGAATGGTTTTTGCCTGTGTTACACCATGTAACTATCCCTTGCATTGGCCTGGTCAGCATCTAGCACTCCGCTGTGCCACCTTCTGGCGGGTCCTCTCTGCTTCCCCAGACGCATAACCAGTTTGACATCCCAGTCACTGGAATCACAGAGCATGTCCTTCTTGGTTTGTAGTTTCTTTCATTAAGAACGACGATATTGAGATCCACTTATGTGGTATGTTAACAACTGTTCTTTTTCTTTCTTTCTTTCTTTTTTACTTGCTACATATTATTTTTAACTGCTTTTTGCTTGATTTTCATTTTGGTGAGTAAAATTCATTATGCAGAAGTATAAATATTCAACGAATGTTAATTGGTATGTGCTGAGAGCAGCCAGCTTTGCAGACTTAGTAGTAATAGAATTGTGGAGAAGAAGAGCTGCAAAGGCATGTGGGTTGCAGAGTTCAGCCACTTCATTTTCTCAAATGAGGGACCTAAGACTGGAGGGTTGACTCGACCCCGGGTCCCACATGGATCTAGACCAGGTTTCTTCCTGAGGTCCAGATGCTGTGTCACAAGTTCAGACTTGGTCATAAAGATGATGTCAGGAAAGCAGTCGTGGGAAGTTAGTAATTTAGAAATCCACAATCGGCAAGACTTAATATATTGGCCCATAAATGGTAAGAATTCTAGCTACCTGGAAACTTCTTTCACTCATCTATAATACTTCCCTCTTTGGGTCAATTAAATTGAGGTGTTACTGACTGACTGTGAAACTTACTCTTTTACGAGACCCAGTGCTTAAAGGAAAAGGAAGGGGACTGTCTTAACCAATGTGCATGTTTATTAGAATGTTTCCATTTCAGTGTATCGTTTTGAACTTTCGCCATTCCCAGATGTTATTCTCTTAAAGCCTTGATGAAAACCACAAAGATTATTCTTAGGATGGGAAGTCTTAAGGTAAATTCTGCTTCTGTGATCTCTGCAAGATAAAAAAAAAAATTAGTCCTTAATCTTATACCTTCCTGGGCTTCCCTGCTGGCTCAAGAGGTTAAAGCATCTGCCTGCAATGTGGGAGACCTGGGTTCCATCCCTGGGTCTGGAAGATCCCCTGGAGAAGGAAATGGCAACCCACTCCAGTATTCTTGCCTGGAGCATCCCATGGATGGAGGAGCCTGGTGGGCTAGTCCACGGGGTCGCAAAGAGTCGGACATGACTGAGCGACTTCACTTTATACCTTCCTGCTAAGTGGTTGTGATTCACAGAAAGTTCCATAGAAAGGATTTTAGAGGAGAGATTAGTGGCTCATAGCAGTGGAAGATTAAATCCCTTATTGACCTCCTGGCCAGGAAGTAACTACAGAACATTCTTCAGTATGTTGTTGTTCAGTCGCTAAGTCATGTCTGACTTGAGACCCCATAGACTGGCAGGTGGATTGCTTGCCGCTGAGCCAGCCACCAGGGGAGGCCCCCTTCAGTCTGTTAGCGGCTCCTTAAATATAATTAATAAACATAGAAACAAGTGGTTTATATCTTTTTCTTAATTATAAAGCACATTTTTTCAAACAAGGTAGAAACCCATTAATTGGTTATGAAATAGATTTAATGGCTAGCAGCTATCATTTTATATTTTTAGATGGAAAACTAGAAGGAAGAATATAGCAAACACCCATCCATGTTATCAGATTCAGCAGTTAAGATTTTTCACAATTCCTTTGTGTCTCTGTGTGTGTGTGCAATCTTTTTCAAAGTAAGTTATATGTAGACATCAGGGCATATTGTTTCTGATATGTATTTAAAAACAAGGACTTTTTCTACATAATAAAATTAACATACCTAACAGAATTAATTATAATTTACTAATATGCAGTTGTCATGTTAAATGTTTAAAAAAAGTGTTAGCCATGTTTTTTAAAAATATAGTTGCATGTATAAAGATAAGTACTTGTTTCATAAAAGTTATGTTTCGGTTATGTATGTGTATGTAGATGCACACATATGTACGTATGTAGTGGTACCTGTGTATTTCTTACTGTGGTCTCATTCAGAATTGGGAATATACTGCTTTATAGCATAGGGACGTTGGTTATAAGTATTTGCAACCCAGTGATATTGCCAGTTCTGTGCTGAGTATTGTGTGACGTCTAAAAAGTGAATACTCCTAGTAACCTAAAAACCAGCAAGGAAGATAAAGCAAGTAGGAACCAACTGGACCATATAAATAAGAGCCAAAATGAATTGGAAAGGATGGGACATGGACCTCGTGGAAGAGATCTTGAAAGAGTAGTAGAATTGGGGTAAGACAGAGACTTTGGAAATGGTGTATCCACTGGGAATGATGTTTAAGTATTAAGGTTTTAAAAAAAAAAAAGTACAAAAGTGTGTTCAATGTACTATGGTATCGGGATCTGTCTGGTGGGTGGTTGGTAGAAAGGAGGAAGACATTGAAGAGTTGAAATGGGAAAAAACACTCAGATTAAGTACCAAGAGGAGGAAGAACCTAATTTCTTTATTAAAGGCAGAACCATTGTATATCTTGAGTATCTTGTTATAACGTGATGAAAGTGGAAGTTTAGAAAATTAGCGTGATGCTCTCTATGGACTGGATTGAAAAAGTAAAATGTTAAAAGCAGTAAAACCAATTAGACCATTGCCCTTTGTGTAGGGTAAGGTAAGGAATGGGCTTTGATTCAAAAAGACAGACCCAGAAATAGCAAGAGTCAGCCTAGAGAGAAATTGCTGCACAAAGAAATAACAGAATTTGGTGGCAATTTGAATAACAGATGAAGGAGCAAGAACCTTGGCAAAATTAGAGAATGTTGTCATTGATAGATAAGGTCATAGAATTAACTGCAGCCTGGCTGGAAAAAAAAAAAAATTCCACACTTTATCTATAAAGACAAGCTTCCATGACATAATAATCTCAAGAAGTAATTTGGGAGGCTCTTTAGAAAAAGTAGCAAGTTATCACCATTAGATAAGCTCATCTAATACAATTTCCTCTTGTTTGGCTTAAAGACTGAGACATGGGACATATTAGATATCTGTCTTTAGGTCTTAATTTAGACTTCTGGTTTTACCAAAAATAGCAACATAGAAAAGTAATGAATTTATTTAAAAATTAAGGACCAGATATTGAGCTTTAAAATTTTAATCATTTAAGATACCGTACCTTTTTAAAAGTTAGATTAAATCACTCATATACTAGGCCATCTGGTTTTGATGGGCATTTTTTAAAAATGTGTTTATTTTTAATTGGAGGATAATTGCTTTACAATATTGTATTGGTTTCTGCCATATATCAAGATGGATTAGCCATAGGTATACATATTCCCCTCCCTCTTGAACCTCCGTCTCACCTCCCACCCCATCGCACCCCTCTGGGTTATCACAGAGCAACAGGTTTGAGCTCCCTGCGTCATTAAGTTTCCGTTGGCTGTCTGATTTTACGTATGGTAATGTGTGTAATTCAGGCTCCTCTCTCTCTCTGTCCCCCTTCTCCCACCGTGTCCACAAGTCTGTTCTGTGTGTCTGCGTCCGCACTGCTGCCCTGCACATAGGTTCATCAGTACCGTCTTCCCAGATTCCTATACATGCGTTAATATGCGGTTTTTGTCTTTCTCTTTCTGACTTATTTCACTGTGTAATGGGCTCTAGGTTCATCCACCTTATTAGAACTGCATCAAATGCTTTCCTTTTTATGGCTGAGTAATATTCTATTGTGTATAGGCAGCACAACTTCTTTATCCATTCATTTGTTGATGGACTTGATGGACATCTAGGCTGCTTGATGTCCCAATTATTGTAAATAGTGCTGCAGTGAGCATTGGGGTACATGTGTCTTTTTCAGTTACGGTTTCCCCAGGGTATGTGTCTAATAGTGGGATTGTTGGGTCATATGGTAGTTTTATTCCTAGTTTTTTAAGGACTCTTCAGACTGTTCTCCATCCCACCAGTAGTGCAAGAGGTGTCCCTTTTCTCCACACCCTCTCCAGCATTTATTGTTTGTAGATTTTTTTAAATGATGGCCATTCTGACTGGTGTAAGGTGATACCTCATTGTAGTTTTGACTTGTGTTTCTCTAATAATGAGCGATGTTGGCATTTTTAAAGAAGTCTTAGCGTCACTATTCAGGCTCATTGGCACTTGATCCTTCCTGGTGTGAGTTTGATACCCTGCTTGTCGTTTCTCTTCTCCGCGTGCAGCTAGATGCAGACACAAGCAGATTCCATGAGGTGGGGGCAATGATCAGCTTCTGCTGGAAGAGCTTAATCATGGCAACAGCAGCACCTTTGTTCTTGGTTCTGGACTTTTCCGAAGTTCCCACCTGTTGGGTGTGCGTATGTGCTCAGTCATGTCCAGCTCTTTGTAACCCCACGGACTGTAGCCTGCCAGGCTCCTCTGTCCTTGGGATTTCCCAGCAGGTATCCTGGAATGGATTGCCATTTCCTCCTCCAGGGGATCTTCCTGACCTAGCTAGGGGAGTACCTGTTGGGGGTACGTTGTGTTTAGTAAACGATAGCTTACACTTAGACAGCAGTTATTCTGTATGAGGCCCTGTTTCAAGCAGTTCATAAACATTAATTCATTTAATCCTCACAGCCAGCCTGTGAAGTCGATACCTGTTCCCACTTTACAGATGAGGAGACTTGAGGCATAGAGTAATTAACTACTTGCCCAAGGTGATACAGTTAATATGGCAGAGCTGGGATATGAACCTACATAGTCCAGCTCTGAATCTCTGCTTCTAAACCACTAACTTACACCACCACTGTGACACAGTTAGATCTCTGTTTAGGACACACGGCTTTGGAATCAGGGCTTTCCCCTGAGTCTGAGTTGGCTAGTTGCTGCAAGTGTTATAAGTGGCCCTGGAAGGCTGTTGCCTCTGTTTAGAAATACAAACCAAATATAGACTTGGATTCTAAGTAGAGTCATGGTATAGTATTTATCTTAAAAATCACAATCTACAATTCATTTCTTTGCAGTTTCCTTCCTCTGAGATTACAAAACAGTAAGTTCCTAGAGGACAATTGTCTGTGAACCGTGACTCTGGTGCTTGTGAACTGCTGCGTCTGTGGGAAAAGGAGGCCCCCTCTTAACTGCATCTTGGTAGCGCAGCCTCTAGTGACTCCAGTATCCACTGGAGTTTTAGCCAGGAGAGGGAGTTGATGCACAAGCTGGCATGTGTCCCTGGCACTGAGAATCATTTTTAATGGTTGAAACAGGAGCAGGCTACATTTTTTATTACCCATGGTATCTTGGGATTTAAACATAGTGTTTTGTCTTACTTATTAAATGTCGGATTCGGAACATCTCAAGTAATTGCCTTGTGGCACCAAGAACTGTCTAAATCCCTCTGTTAGTATTCACCCTTCTGGTTTCTCTACCATACATACTTTTTACTTTGTAACATTTAACAGTAGCATAGTGATTTAAGCAAACAAAATCTTAGGGGTTGTAGGGATTATGGGAAACACACTCATGTCTAGGAAAGAGTCTGGTATATGCAGTAGGTCTCAGTAGAAGGTGGGAATATTATTAGAGCCCAGTCCTTGAAGCCAACTGGAATGATAGCTCTTCTACATGCTAGCTTTATGACTTCAGAAAAGTCAGTTCCTTTTCCCATCTGTAAAATGGAAATAGTTGTTCTAATCTCGGATTCTTGAAAGGAAAAATACAATAATCTATGTGAGGCATTTAGAAAATTATATGATGCTTCCTAAGTCCTTAATAGCTAGTAACTTCCCTTTTAAAAATAAATTTGGACAATTTTGCCAAGGTTCTGTTCTTTCTTGGACTCTGCTTTTGGCCTTTATAAACAAGTCATTTCCTTCTTAGGCTTTGGAGGAAAGAAGGACTCTTTTATTTTTTTGTTCCAGTTCTATTGAATTGTGATTTCCTAAGGGACAAGGAACTACAGTCGACATTGGTGTCCCTGGGACATTGGTTCCAGGACACCCCCACCTTGGATACTGAAACCTTTGGGTGCTCAAGCTCCATACCCCCCTCTCATTTCTGCCCCTCTTTGCCCTGCGTCTGCAGATTTAATCAGTCAAAGATTATGCAGTACTATACTATCAATTGAAAAAAATCTGTGTGCAAGTGGACCTGCCTGGTTCAAATCCACATTATTCAAGGATCAGCTGTACTCTTGATAATCTTGCTGGCACATTGAATAAATTATTTTTTGAAGATTTTCATTTAATGCAGCATAAGACTGTTTCCTTACATGCCACCACAAGCGATGGATTGAGTTGAGACATGGATGTGTTAGGAGCAGACACCTAGTTCTCTGCGACAGTTAGGATGGTAACCTCAGGGGAGATGTCACTTAGAGAGTACATCTGTTGCACATTGTGGGCCTTAGTATCTATCAACTGATAATCGGTCACATGTATTCCACTTGGAGCGTCAGAGAGCCATGAGACGCATTAGTCTCTTGAATATATGACCTCTTGCATGAATCAAAAGCCATTAACAGTCTACAGTCCAGTCTGTCTTGAAGACAATCCAGCACCACTTCAACTGCAGGTTCTTCTTGATCTCGGTTGCAAGCAGCTGAGAGGATGTAAACATGTGGGATGACTGGCTGCCTCAGTTAGCTGTTTGTCAACCATTGATTCACCAAGATAACAAGGTCCTGTTGAAGAAGGAATGTGGGCCAGGACACAGGTGGCTTAGGAGACATTCCCTCCTCCTCCAGGCTTTAAGACAGCAGGGGAACAAATGTTACACACGTGCTTGCCAGACCTGGAGAGTATGCACCTAAAGTGCATACTTGTGGGGAGTGTAAAGGAACCTGGGCTTTAGCATGAGGGAGGCTGTGTGAAAGAGACAGTATTTGGATTAGACCTCAGAAGATACCTTGGGATGGAGGTATGAGAGGTTGTGCTAGGGTAAGGAACCAGCAGGTATTTAACACGCAAGTGCGTGAAGCATTCAGGAGCTTATTGGACGAGTGCAGTGAACGTTAAAGGCTTTAGACCTTGGTACACATGTTGGTTCTGTGTTTTATTAGCTGTAATCACAAATTATTTGATGGCTCCTCACTTCTAAATCTATAAAGCATAGGTAGTGGCTCCTACTTCATGGAGCTGCGGGGATTCAAATGAGAGTGTATATCCAGCTTCATCCTAACTTTAGTGTTGGTGTGTAAATTGCTCACGGTAACATTGTGGATGAGTCTACTAGGAGTGTAGGCTGAGAAGACTCTGATCAAGAATTTTAAAGTCTTTGCTAAGGATTTCACACTTTAGGGATTTCGAAAGGGTTTTGAAATTTTATTTATTTGTTTATTTACTTCTAACTGCACTGGGTCTTGCTCGTTATGCACGGGCTTTCTCGAGTTAGGCAAGCGGGGGCCACTCTGCAGTCTCAGGGTGTGGTGCCTTCTCTGGCTGTGGAGCACGGGTTCTGGGGCACTCGGGCTCAGTAGCTGCGGTGAACAGGCTTAGTTGCTCCACAGCATGTGGGATCTTCCCGAACCAGGGATCGAACCTGTGTCCCCTGCCTTGGCAGGCAGATTCTTAACCACTGGGCCACCAAGGAAGTCCCTCGAAAGGGTTTTGAAAAGGACTTCATCTGCTTTATCTTTTAAAAAGGTAATTGTATTCAGCCCAAGAAGGTCAGAGTTTTTATTTTCATTGTCTCATTTGAAGGTCCAACGTGACTTCAAAGTCAGATGGTTTTTCCATACTGCATAAAGAACAAAATGTTGATTGAGTGCACTTTTCATGGACATTAAAGTTTTTTTTTTTTAGTAATGTTATTTATACTTTTCGTGACACTAAAAGCAGCTTTTTATTTCCAATCGCTATTTGGTGATAATGCTGCTGGCTTACGTTAGAAAAAATAAAATTGCTCAAAGGAAATAATTTCTGTATTGCCAGAGGGAAAGAAATGAATATAGATCAGTTCTCCTTTGCTTCCTCAAAACTTAAGTATGTTATTTCTAAGCCACGTCTGATATCTAGTAATGTTCAGATTCCTTTAAAACAGAGTTCTATACTACACAGATCATCCAGGACATGTTCCCCTCCTCCAGTATTTGTTATAGGACCAAAACCAAATTAAACCCCTGGCCTGAGGGAATAATTCAGTTAAAAGGCTTAGGTTTGCTTGGGGACGGTGCTTTAGGGCCTGAGTGTGTTTTCTGGCTCAGTCTTAATACAGCATCTTTTCAGAGGACTTGGACGAAGCTGTGACACTCCTGTGGCTTTCTCTGGGTGCCCTGGGGAAGGGGGGGAGGCGGCAGTGCCAGTGTGTGAGTTCAGTGTTCAACCGCATTCCCGCAGTCACATATGGGAGTGAGACTCTAGTGTTCATCTCTCGGCAAGATGACACCCCCAGCATCATTAAAGTTCACCTACTTCTTTCCACTAAGAGTCAGAAGAATATGATAGGTAGAGTAGCAATAATATCCAAATGTTCAAAAAAAAAAAAAAAGAAAGGAAAAGCAAACAGACTCATTGACAAGTCTAACAGTTACTCTGAAGTTGATTCTAAACTTCCTCATATCCTGGTAGCAAAAAGGGAAACATGATGGTTGGTGTCTGATAGACATCCCTGTCATATTCACCATTATATCCACCTTATGTATTGATCCAAGAAGCTGTACTTCTAAAAAATTTATTTTGTATTGGAATATAGTGGATTAACAATCCTGTGTTAGTTTCAGGTGTCCGGCAGAGTAATTCAGTTATACACATACATGTATCTATTCTTCAAATTCTTTTCCCATTTAGGTTATTACAGAGTATTGAACAAGTTCCCTGTGGTATACAGTAAGTCCTTGTTGGTTATCTATTTTTAAGTACTTTGTTTGAAAGTTTTTAAAATTGAGTTCATAAGATTATAGAGCAAGATGGGTCCATTGCACATGTGGTCCAGATATCAGTATACAACTAAAGAACCTGAGTGGAAGCTTCCGCAGGGCTCACACAGCAGCTGAAGCACAAAGCTGTTATTGTCACACAGCCTTCTGATCCCTCGTCAAGTGGTTATCTGTTTTAAGTATAGCAGCTATATATGTCAATCCAAGACAAATTACTTTCCCTTTGGTGTAGGCCACCTAGAATGAAGAGAGCATAGATTGCAATGAAAAGTAAGTTGGGTACACAGTCAGGCTGCTGCCTTTAAAAACAGGC
Organism: Cervus elaphus; assembly: GCF_910594005.1. Taxonomy (NCBI): domain Eukaryota; kingdom Metazoa; phylum Chordata; class Mammalia; order Artiodactyla; family Cervidae; genus Cervus; species Cervus elaphus. The sequence goes on along the minus strand of NC_057817.1, from coordinate 24,333,590 downwards.
ATTTGGCTAGATGAGATTTCCAAGGATTCTTCCGTCTTGAGAGTAACTTCTGCTGCAGGTCACTGCCCCGGGTATGAAGTTATCCATCATTGTGTGTCTGAGAGGGAGATGCGTTTCCCTCTCTCACCTTGTTCAGATTGGAGGTGCTGAAAGATACCAGGACATGGCTGGCTTTGTAGTTAGCATTCAGAAGCTCCGCTTAAGCACGTGGCCCTCCCAAGAACACCCACCGTCTGTGTTTTGAGGTAGCGGAGGCAGAGAATGCTCCAGGAAGAGGAGAAGGCTGGCCCCAGCCTAGCGGGACGCAGGCGGTCTGCCCCCAGGCCACCACTCTGGCCGCCGCTCTGCTCTGCCCCCTGGCTCAGGACCTTGGGACCTGCCTTCTTTTGAGCTGCCTCTGCTCCCTCAGTTCCCAGGGGTGGGTGGGTCTCCTGGAGCAGAACATGGTCCTCGATCCTCTCCCTTCACTCTCAAGGTAGGTGCTCAGGTCCCTTTCCTGGATCTGTTTGGCTGACAGATGCTGCCAGGAACAGACCGGGAATAACCATGGTTGGGACAGATCCCAGGATCCCTCCGAAGTTGTTAGGTTGGCACCCGGGGCCTCTCACTCACCTCTTCCCTCCGTTTGTTCTGAGTATAGGAACTAAAAGCCTCAGTGATGTTTATTCTGTGTTTAGTATTAAAACTGGGGCTTCCTGTTTCCCCTTCTTCAAAGCTCCCCATCCCACGTCTCCCCGCAAGAAGGAACTGTGATCGCTTCTGCTGCACGGCGTCGTGAATCAGCCACATGTGTGTGCACCGCGCCCCCCTCGGCCTCCCCGCTCGTCTGCGCAGAGCGCCGGGCTGAGCTCTCTCTGCGCCCAGCAGCTTCCCACTCGCTGTCCGTTTTGCACATGGTAGCATATATATATGTCAGCGCTACTCTGAAAAAAAAGATAATTTAAAACAGAAGAAACCTCAGTAGGAGAAGTCTTAACCTCAGTGAAATAAAGTTTAAAAATCCTCTTAAAAAAAAAAAAAAGGAACTGTGACCTCTTCCTAAGAGAAAGCTGAGTTCTTGGTGGAGGTGAGGAGCTCACTTCCCTTTCCTGAACTTGCCTGTTTTCGAGGCACACGGGGTCCCCAGAGACTCCCTTCTCTTGTCAGCAGCACCCTTGTCTCATGTTGCCTCACACACGCCTACGCTCCCTCGGGGACTGTCCTTGAGCCGCAGGTGGTTCTCTGGGTAGATTGGTTTTCGTGATCATAGCCTTCCCCTTCTGCTCTTCAAGGCACAGTCTTTTAAACTCTGGCCTCCCCCTCTTTAATTTAATTCTTAGATAAATTATAAAGTATACAGTAAATCTTTACCAGATCAGACTAATTTGGCAAGGGATTAGTTTGCATTAATTGAAGGCTCTTTTGAAGAAATAAGTATTTTTCTAGTGTATGTAACTCAAAGTAGGTTACCTACCACTGTTGCCTGGTAGAGGCTTAACAAGAAGATAATTATTTCTAATGACAGTATTAAGTGTTTGTAAGTGCTTGAAGATATTTGAAGAATTTATTTTTGAGATCTCTGAACACTTTGCCTAATCTCCCTTACACTATTAATTAGCAGGATCTGTGAATAAAAGATTGAGCTCTCAAAAGGACATATATTTCAGCCCCAGTTCCAAATGATCCTTGATTCCAGGTTTACTTTACCTGCCAATCAAGAAATAGAACTTTTGACGCTACAGGTTTTCTTTTGTCAGTGATACTGAGAGGAAGAGGTGGGGAGAAATTAAACTTTTATGATAAAACTAGTGACTCAATTCCCGTTCTGTACACCGTGAACAGAATGTGCCATTGTTAGATTTGAACGGAGAAAGGAAGTGTTCTTTGTCTGAACAAATTAGAACAAACATTGTACTAAGACAGTTTACTAATAACATATCCTTTTGGATACCACGTGAGCATCTTTCAGATTTTTCATTTCTAGCATATAGTTATGGGAGGGGAAGTGGCCTCCTTCTTGGATATAGGTCTTAAATGTTCTGTATAGGTGTCCCCATGGATGTAGTAATTACTCTTGGTATGGATGCTTATTGACCTTCAAAATTATTTTTCCAGTACAGATTGGCTTAGTTGGCAAGAAAACCAAGTTTGAGTCCAGGGTCCAGTGATTGGGTTGGTTAGTTGTTCAGTCGCTCAGTTCTGCCCAACTCTTTGCGACCCCATGGACTGCAGCACACCAGGCTTCCCTGTCCTTTGGTATCTCCCAGAGTTTGCTCAAACTCATGTCCACTGAGTCGGTGATGCCATCCAGCCATCTCATCTTCTGTTGCCACCTTCTCCTGTCCTCAATCTCTCCCAGCATCAGGATCTTTTCCAGTGAGTCTGCTCTTCACAACAGGTGGCCAAAGTACTGGAGCTTCAGCATCAGTCCTTTCAAAGAATATTCAGGGTTGATTTCCTTTAGAATTGACTGGTTTGATCTCCTTGCAGTCCACGGGACTCTCAAGAGTCTTCTCCAGCACCACAATTTATAAATTTGTATATTATTCCATTCATATATTTGTGAAGAATATATAAGCAAATTTAGCATAATGCCTGACTCAGAATAAAAGCACTCAGTCATGATTATCAGGGAAACAGGCTCTGGAGACAGACGGCCTGGATTTCAGTCCTGGTTCTCCTGTTTACTAGGCAATTTACTTCTCAGCATCTAGGTTTCTCATTTGTAAAATGGTAATAACTGTGGAACCGGTCTCCGAGTTTTTAGCCAATAAGATCTGGCATGTGTCACTAACATGGTATTTTTCCTCCTGGGCATGTGGCAGGATTGAAGTTAGGTAGGACCAGTGCATCGAATTCAGGGAGCCCAGGAGACTTCTGGAGAAGGCGTTAGGAGCCAGTGGATGATTCACTGAGTACCCTGCCCCGCCGTGGCCACCAGCAGCATCCCTGATGCAGGGGCTCCACCACAGCCCGGGTCCCTCAGCCTACTCGAAGCAGGCTTGTTAGCATGAAAGAGAGATAAGCCTTTCCCTTTTTCTTAAGCCCCTGGGATTTTGATGTTAGTTGTTACCCCAGCAAAGCCTAGCACATTCTGACCAGCACACCAGAGGGACAGCCCTGATGCTACACCGAGTGTTAGAGTTCGGCTGAAATGAGTAATAATACAAAATGTCGGCTGTGTTGGCTTGGACTCCTCGGCCACGGAGACCCTGAAAATCCCTTGTGGGTATGTCTGTAAAACCACCCTTGTGTGTGCTCTGAAATACGAAGGGCCTGGGCAGTGCCCACCAGTTTGCAGGACCTGACCCTTTCTTTGTATGACAGAGCTCAAGCAGCTTTTCTGTAAGCAGAGGTCCATCGTATTCGGCCTCGCGCCTAAGGTGGTGGTGGTTGTCTGTTGCCTTGGTTCTGTCTCTCTGCCCCTGCAGCTCCTGGCCGCTCTGTGGCCCCAGAGCCTCAGGCTGTCTTGCCTCAAGTCCACGCCGGTCTGCATCCACAGGAGCCCACACTCTGCCCTCCAGTCCTCCTGGTTTGGATAGTGTGCCTCTGCTTGATTATGCTGCTCTTCTTGTTCATGTCTCTCTGAGCTTTAGGGGGTACACATGAGATGTCCTGGGGGATAGCCCTCTTTTGAAGCCTGAACAATGTGTTTAAGCAACACGGGTAATGTCTGAGATGTGCCTGGCATCCCAGTGAGGAAGGTGAGCTCCCAGGGGTAATTGTGCTGGAGGCTTGGGCTGGAGCAGAGATGATTCAGTGTCAGGTTTTGACGTCTGTCCAGGGCTTAAAGCTTTTCGTTAGCCTTTGTTCCAGAACACTGAGGAGACAGTGGAAATGTTACTGCTGCCGGAAGGAAAACATTATGAGGAATGGCTTTTCACTCGAATGCTGGTGGTCTGCTCTTCATGTAAGGTAATAATAGACAAATCATTCCAAGAGAACTGAAGCTGAGCAGTCATTTTTAAAACCAGCGTCTTTTCTACCACAATGGTAATTGGGGTTCCTTATTTTTTAAAAATTGGAAAATACAAAAGCATCGTAAAAAGAATGGCTCCTCATAACCCCACAGGACAAAGATAACCACTGTTAGCCTTTTGGACCTTGTTTTTCTTTTAGTTTTTACATAGGTACATTTGTAAGTAACATAGGGATGATAAACAACAGAACATCTTATTGAAACCAAAATGGTTATTTTCTGTGCCAGGAAGTCTTTTAAGTGCTTCATGCGAATTAGTTCATTTATTCCTCACAGCTCTTCAAAGAATCACTATCTCCATTTTACAGAAGAGGAAGCACAGAGAGGCTAAGTCATTTTTCCAGGGCCACACAGCTCCCAAGAACGGTGCCAAGATGGAAACCAAAGCAGTCTGTCTTTCACGTCCAGGGTTTTGATGATCCCGTGATGCCCTCTCACAGTCAAGATAGCTTGGCGTACACTTCAGGGAATTTTTCAGTGTTAGCTCTGACCTGTCTGGTTCTGTCTCCTCATTCTGTAGATTAGGAAATCAGAGACCACACAGGTGATCAGATATAGCTGAGAACGCACAGCTGGTGAATGCCAGTGCCAGCACCGGAGCGCGTGTGCCCTGACCCACCTGGTCCCCAAGCTCATTGGCTCCGGGCGAGCTGTGGACCTTTATCCTCCTCCCTGGGCCCCAGCCCCGAAACAGCTGCATTTGTACCATGACCTCAGTGCCAAGTCTGATAATGGTGGCTGGAGGACTCACTCAGCTTTCTTCCAGCGGGTACCTGCAGCCCCAACTTGAGGTCAGGGATTGCATGGGTGTGCTGACTGTTAATTATCTTGTAGAGTCTGGGCTATAAAAGGCTGAAGCCTGCAGCCCAGCACAAGTTTCAGCTCTCCACCCTCATCAGAAGTTTAACTAAGATTTGCGAGCCAGCAGAAAGAGTCATTGATTGAGATTTAGACACGGTTGCTATCCTCCACCTGGACTCTCGAGGACGTGCCAGGCATTGTTGTAACTTTAAAGTGAGCCAGAAGTCAGCCAGCCATCTGAGTGCAAACATTCTTGTGTACACGGCTGGCCGGGGCCAGCATTTGTGAGGGACCTGGGCCAGCGCCCCGAGACACCAGGGCTGGATAGGCAGCTGCTGTGGGGCTGAGAATTAAAGGAAGAGAACAGGTGATGACTTCTTGCTGTGTTGGTAAGGTAAGGGTTAAGAGCCCCTGTAACCTCCAAGGTGTGGTGAACTTCTTAACAGGGAATGTCTAGCAGGGTTTTGTTTTCTTTAAAAAAAAAAAAAAAACAACTTAATCTGATTTTATCTGAGTGACAGGAGCCTTTCTCCTTATGACTCCCACGATGTGGAGCAAAAAAGACAAGAGGACTACATGATATATTAGCCAAAATGAATGTGTGCTGTTAGAAGCTAGGCTTGTGGTTACCTCTGGAGGTGGGGGTGATGTTGTTGTGACTGACAGAGGCGCAGGGGAGCTTGTGTTCTTTTCTTTTTTTAACTGAGTCCTGGTTACACTAGTTTTAGAGTTTGTGAAAATTCGAGTTTTATTCTTTTCAAATACGCTCTTTTCTGCATGTATATTAAGCTTAAGGTTTAGAAGTCCTTGTTTTTATTTGTGCTTCATGTTGCATGTTGATACTCAGAAAAATCTGATCAGTTGAATCAGGTTGAAATGATGTAGAAATTACTACCTAGGTATTAAGAAAATGTCTTTACCTGAAATTGTCGGTCTGTCTGGACAGAACTTCTAAGGCCATTTTTTTATTCTCTTCAAATGTAGCTTATAGTTTTATTTACTTATTTATTGGCTGCACTGGGTGTTTGTTGTGGTACACAGGCTCAGTGGTTGTGGCACAGGGGCTTGGTTACCCCATGATATGTGGGGTTTTAGTTCCCTGACCAGGAATTGAGCCTGTGTCCTTTGCATTGCAAAGTGGGTTCTTAGCCACTGGACCACCAGGGAAATCCCTTCAAATATATCTTAAATCAGGGATCCACATCCTTTTGGCACCAGGGATTGGTTTTGTGGAAGAGGACATTTTCCAGGCCTAGGGTGGGGCGGGGATGGTTTGGGGATGATTCAAACCCATCACAATTATTTTGCACTTTAATTGTATTATTATTGTTATTATATCAGTTCTACCTCAGATCATCAGGCATTAGATCCTGGAGGTTGGGGACCCCTGTCTTAAATGACTTCAGTGTAGATTCTTCCGGAATAAAGGATGAGGTCACTTCAGTTCAGCAAGCATGTAATTGACAGCCTCTTGTGAAGCAGGGACAGAGCTCGCTCTAGAGCTGGGGCAGTTGCGACACCACCTTTCCCCTGGAGGAGTGGGTGAGCGCTCAAAGGCAGAGTAAAGTGAAGCAAGAGCGCTATGGAGCTTCACAGGAAGGACAGGCAGCTTTCTGACAGGACTAGGAAAAGCTTCAGAGAAAAAAAGTAGCATTTGAAATGGATCATAAAGAATATACTGAACTTTGATAATCAGAAGTGGATATGTAGCTGCCATTGAGAATACCATGCATATGAGGAAATCCATAGAAAATGCATACACATTCTGGGAACTTTGGGTTGTGTGGTTCTCTTAAGATGTTTGACATTCATCAGGTGCATGGTGGAGGCCTGACAGATAAGCTGGGCCCTTAACAGTGGCCAGGTTGTATTAAATAAATTGAGAGGCATTAGAGAGCCAAAGAGATTTTCTCAGAAGTAGAGCAGCATGGTCAGATGGGCTATCTTAAGTGAAACTGAATTTCTAACCTAGCAGTTATACTGTTATTAACTCTGTCTGCCCAAAGTAAACATTTCCTCAGCTTAGTGCATCCTTTGTTTCTGTAATTTGAGCCTATTCCTGTTTGGATCCATGGGGTGAGCCATAGGTGCTTGGCTTCCTTGAGCTTCCTGTGGTCATCTCTTCAGGACTTGAAGGTGATCATTATATACCTTCTTTAGTTCCTACACCCATCCTTCCCCCTTGACCAGGTGAAGTCACAATTCCTTTATCGTTTTTTACAGTCTTATAGTGATCTGGCATTTAATTCCTTCCAGCCTTTCCTATGTGATGCTCATCTGCCAAAGAAAGCAACCAGGATGTCTTACAGCCATGTCGTGTGTGAAAAGAGGGGGCCAAGAAGTAAGTTAAGAAACTTTTTTTAAGTTGTGAAGGAGGCCCACTGACCCGCTGACCTGGGATTGTGTCCCCCCGGGCTACTGGGCTCCCTCCATGGAAAAAGCACTGGGTAGGGTTTTGCATATGGCAAAGGGTTAATGCTAATTATTGGAAATGGTCCACATTTGAGCCTGGGTCACTTGATCAGTATGAGGTCTGTTATTGTCATTACAGTTTTTGGCTGTGTCAGCCTATTCTCCCATTAAAAAAAAAAAAAAGCTTACTTGAGCTGAACATTGTCTTTCATCCCATCTCCCAAGACTATGTCAAGTCATCTTCTAAACAAAAGATTGTCAACTTTACAAGTAAGATGCTTCAGTTTAGAGCCTCAGAATTTTTGTTCAGAGATTGTGTTCAGATGCTGTAAAGACCTGTTTTTAGTCCTCTAGGGACAAGAGTGTCCTGACGTGTAAAGAGGACAGAGGTAGAGTGTGTTGGATTCAAATCCTGGCTCTTTAAGTCCCTGTTTCTACGTGTTATAAGGATATAACATGTTCTCTGCCTGGTGTGATGGTGAGGCCCAGAAAAGACCAACCCTGTGATCATCCAGTGCCTGCCATGCGGATCCCATTTGCCTTTCCCTTTTCGAGCAGAATCTAGTCACTTGCCCTGGCCAGGGTGCTCAGTGATGCAGTTCTTTTCTCCTGGTGGCCCTTGAGTGAGAAAGCTGTTTCACATGGTCTTAGTATTGTCACTGTGGTTGTTTATAATCACTTTGGTTGTGGTTTGGGTTATTTGTTTCCACATCTAAATATTGCTGTTGTATTACTCAGTTAATCTTGTACCGTATTATTCTATCACATCTGTTTAAATGGTTCCATTAAGAAAATGATCCTTGTGTTGACAAATGTACCTACTGGAACTTTGCTTTCTTTTTTTATTTTTCTGTCCTCCTGTTAAATGATTGAGTTCTGAATTGAGTGCATTTCCCACAGTGGTGAAGTTCGCTGTGAATGGGGCATGGCAGGCATTCCACTTACCTGGGCACTTTGGGAAACCATGAGGACTGATAACATCATCCCGTGATGGGTTTTCTACCCTGGCAGCAGATACTTACCATTTAATCAGACAGAACATTGGATATCCTGGCAGAGCTGAATCTCATTGGCCCTGTACATGAGTGCAGGAAGGAGTTGGGTTGTCCTTCATTCAACTTGAGAGGATAATAGGGAGTTTTTATCTGGCGAATACTTGCAGCTTGAAAATCTGGGGCGTAAAGTGTGTCTGTTGTGTGTGTACAGGGTCGGTCACAGTGACTCTCTCTTGGACTTCCAGTCTAAAAATGCTTCCTCCTCCCCCCCACCTACTGTCTCCTCCAGGTAGAACGTCATGACATGAATACCCTAAGCCTGCCCCTGAACATCCGCAGAGGCGGGTCGGACACCAACCTCAACTTCGATGTACCGGATGGCATCCTGGACTTCCACAAGGTCAAACTCAGTGCGGACAGCCTGAGACAGAAAATCCTCAAGGTCACAGAGCAGATAAAAATCGAGCAAACGTCCCGTGATGGGAACGTGGCAGAGTATCTGAAGCTGGTCGACAGCGCGGACAAGCAGCAGGCTGGCCGCATCAAGCAGGTGTTCGAGAAGAAGAACCAGAAGTCGGCTCACTCCATCGCCCAGCTGCAGAAGAAGTTGGAGCAGTACCACCGGAAGCTCCGGGAGCTCGAGCAGAACGGGGCCCTCCGGAGCACCAAGGACACTGCCAAGGATAACCTGAAGGACATCCCACCCTCTCTGAAGGATGCCCAGGCCAAGTCCCGCACTGCCCCCCACAGCCTGGAGAGCAGCAAGTCGGGCATGCCGGGGGTGTCCCTCACCCCTCCCGTGTTTGTCTTCAACAAGTCCAGAGAGTTTGCCAACTTGATCCGGAATAAGTTCGGCAGCGCTGACAACATTGCCCACCTGAAGAACTCCTTGGAGGAGTTCCGGCCCGAGGCCAGCGCCAGGGTCTACGGGGGCAGCGCCACCATCGTGAACAAGCCCAAATACGGCAGCGACGACGAGTGCTCGAGCGGCACGTCGGGCTCCGGCGACAGCAATGGGAACCAGTCGTTCGCGGCCGGGGGCTCGGGCGCGCTGGACAGCCAGGGCAAGCTCACGGCCATCCTGGAGGAGCTCCGGGAGATCAAGGACACCCAGGCACAGCTGGCTGAGGACATCGAGGCCCTCAAAGTGCAGTTCAAGAGGGAGTACGGCTTCATCTCGCAGACGCTGCAGGAGGAGAGATACAGGTATTCAGGCGCTGCTCTTAGGAGCTTGAGTTTCTAAGATTGGAGAGATTGTTTGAAAGGGATATGCTGATGGTTGTATTTTTTAAAAAATGTGAATGTGGGTCGAAAGGCATTTAGGAACCGAGAGTTCCTTCCGTACTTTGCAATTCTAAATATTGTAATTTGCAACTTGAAGCTCGACAGCTTAGAGAAAGACATCATGCATGTGGGTCTGTTAAAATATCACCATATAGTCAATGACTCACTGCATATTAAGCTCCTGATTCAGTAGACAGTTGTTACGAGATCTCAGTATACTAATTTCAAGATTTGTATTTGGTTTCCCCCCGTAGTAACTGTCAAGTAGAATTTGTCAACAAACAAATTCACTGTCCAGCAAGGTAGCTTTTATTTGGTACATAAATCTCAAAGTCTTTATATAATGTATTTTTTTGTGAGATTACATTTTGCTTATTAATAAACCTTTCACCCTAAATGAAAATCTTTCAAAAGGAAACTTAAAAATTCAAATCTTGTGGATTATATTAGCTAATTTTTAAATTCAGATGTTATATATGGTTGGCTTTTTGGTGCCTCTTGCTTAAGAAGTGTACATGCCCAAATATGAGGTGATTTCCCACCATTTTCCCAGTAAAAATATCCCCCCCTCAGGTTTTTTTGTCAAGTGAATGTTAACTTCTAAAAATACTGATGAAACAGTGAATGCCTATTACATATTATAAGATTTAAATTTTAAATTTAGTTTACATGTTGTTTTATATCTGATATATGATTTTATGTGAGTGTTAATTTAGATATGTGGCTTTTTCAGCTCTTATATTTTATGAAACAATTTTTCTAAAACTTTCTGTGTACATCTTTGACTTTGGATTCTTTGTCACATAAGAACTATTTTTGAGTCACAGTTTTTCTAAATAATATTGACTTTAATTCCATTCAGGAAGTTTGGGATACAGCTCTGTTTGGGTCCAAGTTTTATTTCAAGTCACAAATATCCGTTCAAACAGTTTTGGTTCTCATTTTGTTATATAGTTATGTTTGTGATCCTCCTGATTTAGTCTCTCACTATATTGCTTACGTTAGGAGATCTTTGTTTTTAATCTTTATTTTATATTGGAGTATAGCTGATTTATGATGTTGTGTCAGTTTCAGGTGTACACAAAGTGATTGTTATACAGATACATATATCTATTCTTTTTCAGCTTCTTTCCCCATGTAGGCTTTTACAGAGTATTGAGTAGAGTTCCCTGTGCCATACAGTAGGTCCTTATTATCTCTTTTATATATAGTAGTGTGTCCATGTTAGTATCAAACTTCTAATTTATCCCTCCCCTACCTTTTCCCTTTGACAGTCATCAGTTTGTTTTCCAAGTCTGTGAGCCTGTTTCTGTTTTTTAAATAAGTTCATTTGTATCTTTTTTTTAAAGATTCCACATATAAGCGATATCACGTGATGTTTGTCTCTGACTTATTTCACTGAGTGTGGTAATCTCTAGGTCCATCCGTGTTGCTGCAAATGGCAGTATTTCATTCTCTTTTATGGCTGAGTAATATTCCATTGTCAGTGTGTACCACCTCTTCTTTATTCATTCATCTATTAAGAGATCTTTAAAAGGCTTGCTTACAAACACCAACATTGAGCAGCTACAAGCTGCTCCAACATTGAGCATGCTCCAACATTGAGCATCTCCTACCTAAGAATGATCATTAAATCTGTATTAAAGTGTTTTTTTAAATGATTTTTTTTCAAGTGACCTATATGAAGTGTCTAAAACTGGCATTACTCAAAAGTCATCCAGGCTAATGCATCTTCCTCAAATAGTGCTTCCTGTTTCAAAATAAACATTATATAAGTTTTCAGATAAAAGAAAAAATTCCCCTATTCTGAGGGGACTGGGCATTGGGAATAGGAATCTTTGTGCTTCTCTTACTTTAGATTTGAACTTTTGGAACTGCCACCTGTTAAGCCATATTTGTAATAAGCTGAATTTTTTTTTATTGGCACTTAAGAACTAAGACATGTATTCACTATTACTGTGCACACTGGGAAATCAGTGGAAGTGGCTCCAGCCTAGAAACTGGTCCTTTCCTTATAGATCTCTGGTGCATGAGAGCTATGGCGGTGAACTACCAGGCTCTGAGCAGTCAAAAGAAGGAGAAGCACCAGGATGCCAGTGGGTCCTCGCCTTGAGCAGGGTTCTTAACAGCCCTGTCTCCTGACCAACCCAAATGAGCAGCCGATGAGGTCTGTCCTGTTGTCCCCACAGCCGCCAAGGTGCTGGTGTGATGTGGGTGGAAAAGCCCAATTTGGTTTGCATGAACCCTCAGTAGTGAGGACAGAGTTAAGACTGCGGAGACCAGTCCTTTCTGGAGCTAGAGTTCAGCATTATCCAAAAGCATGTCCCCTACAGCTAGACTTACTCTTGGAAGCTCGGTCTGCCTGGAGGAGAACAAGCCACAGGGCAGTGGTGACAGTAGGCACAAAGGATGTCATTTTCCAAGGGCTGTCCGTACACTTTTGAAATGTTGCGCTCAGAATCGATTCATCTCTTTAGGTACGAGCGACTGGAGGACCAGCTCCATGACCTCACCGACCTGCATCAGCACGAGACGGCCAACCTGAAGCAGCAGCTAGCCAGCATCGAGGAGAAGGTGGCCTACCAGGCCTACGAGCGCTCGCGGGACATCCAGGTGCCTTTCCTTCCCCCACCAGAGCCCCCGCGGGCCCTTCCCAGCCGTTCATTCATTTAACAAACCAATATATTACCCCCAAGCCTGGAAGGATTTCTGGCACTGAGGGGCAGACATTTAATCTTTACCCTGTTGACCCCAGTAGCTTATGTTATAGACTTTAAGCTATAGTCTGTCTGCTTTCTGCCTAAGTTAGTTAACAATTATTTTTTATCTACCCCAAACCTGTCACCTGTACTCTACTCTCCCCTACCATCACCACATTTTTACAAAATTTAAAACCTGAGACAAACCTTGCCTTCAACATGCTTGCTTAGGTGAGAAATCAAAAGGAACACAGCTGCCAGTGGGCTCAAGACAACATGAACAAGGGCCAAGTTACATGAGTGTAGGCTCTGAAAGCCTCAGAAATTCAGGCGTGCAGTGCCCAGCAAGCTATGGACTTGTAGGGCGGGGGCCACAAAGTGATCAGACCCTGGATTTCAATCCCAGCTGTTTACCAGCTACCTGGTCCTGAGCAAGCTCTAAGTTTCTTTGCTTATCTGTAAAATAATAGCTTTCATATTTGTGGGAATTTCAAGCACTTGAGTACATACTCTGTGCCAGGCACTGTCAAAGCACTTTAGATGTCTGTATGCCCATTTGTTTCTGTTTGTGATAGCTCCTATTCCTCTCCGCATTTCTCAGATGTAGAGACCAAGGCGCAGAGACCTTGTTCAAGGTCTTACAAATAGTCCTTGAGTAATGAATCTGAATAGAAGTCCTGGAGAAGGTGGGTTTTGAAGGGGTGGGTGGGATCCCAGTGGATGGAGGAAAATGGATCAGTATAAACAAAGGCATGTTCTAGTGATAATGTGATACTGATGCTCTCATGGTGCTTCCCTGGTGGCTCAGATGGTAAAGAATCCACCTGCAATGCAGGAGACCTCGGTTTTATCCCTGGGTCAGGAAGATCCCCTGGAGGAGGAATGGCAACCCACTCCAATATTCTTGCCTGGGAAATGCCATGGACAGAGGAGCCTGATGGGTTACAGTCCACAGGATCGCAAAAGAGCCGGACGCGACTGAGCAACTGAACAACAATGCTGTAGTGAAGCAGCCCTAGGCTTCTTGAGCTCCTTTTTGGGGGTTCCAGAAGGTCTTCTTTTCCCCCCAGTTTTTATTCAGACACAATTTTCATACAACTGTATTAAAGTATACAATATAATGATTTCATATGTGTACCTATTGCAAAAATATCACCACAATAAATTGAGTTAACATTCGTCACCTCACATAGTTACAAATTTGTTCTCTTGTGATGAGAACTTTGAAGGTCTGCTCTCAGCAAATATTTCAAATACGCAATACACCCTTGTTAACTATAGTGAGCAAGCTGTACATTACATCCGCAGGGCTCATTTATCTTATAACTGAAAGTTTGTGCTTTTGAAACTCCTCACCCATTTCACCTCCTTTCCCCTTTTAGATTCTGCGGTATTTGTTGTCTGTCTGACTCATTTCACTTAGCGTTAATACCCTTTAGGTCCATCCATGTTGCAAATGGCATCGTCTCCTTGTTTCTTATGGCTGCATAGTATGCCTGTGTGTGTGTGTACCACATCTTCTTTATTGATCCATCAGTGGCCACTTGGGTTGTTTCCATGTCTGGGCTATTGTCAGTAATGCTGTAATAAATGTGAAGGTGTGAATTTCTCTTCTAGATGCTAGTGTCATGTCCTTCCGGTATGTACCCAGAAGTGGGATTTGTGGATCACATGGTAGTTCTATTTGTAATTTTTTGAGGAGCCTCTATACTGTTTTCCATAGTGGCTGCAGTGATTTACATTCGCATAGATTGCCTTTTTTAAAAAAAGGAAACAAAAAAAGAGTGCTATCCAAGTCATGCTCAGCTTCAGTTTTACAAATGTTCTTTGTAGGCGTGGTTATCTTCTCCAACCCAACTTTACAAGGGGCTGAGACACAGAGATTTCTCCCACAGTGTGTGAGCCGGAGTTTCAGCTGCCCATGTTTTGTTCCTTCCTGTCAAGAGCTGAGCCTGTGCTAATTCCAGTTGTCTGCTTGGACGATGCTGAGAGCCAAAGAAAGCATCAGGCTTGTTTGCCTCTGAGGACCTTGGTGCAGAAGACACCAAGCGGATTTCTGCTCTGGGCTAGGAGACTGAACTTCACTGCTGACTGGTGTGAAAGATGTGAACCTGCTTAAATGTGACATGTTGCCAAGCAAATAGCACATTCGTTTTATTAAAGCATGCTGTTTAGCTACATCTGGGATTCCACTGGCTTATATCTAAACATTATATATGGTTAGCTTATTTAGGGGATTGTTTGGGTTTATATCGTTATTCCTTTTTTAAAGAAATATACTTTAGAGATGGAAGGGGTAAGATAAGGGGGGGGGGGGGGTGGCGAACTTCAGAGAGAGCTTAAAAATTCAGAAGATTTCATTTTACCATTTTCTAGTTTTACCTGTAGCTCAGAAGTGCAAAGGGGATGTCCGTGTGAGTGACCGGAGGGCCTTTCTTTTTAGAATCTTTCCTCTGTCTCTTACTGTGACCCTGCTCAAGTCAGCGCTATGCCTCAGCTTCCTCATCTGTAAAATGGAAATATTAACGAGCTCTACCTCAAGTCTGTCAGAAGGATTAAATGGGATAAGAGACATGAAACACTTAAATCTTTACCTGACACATCAGACAGAAAAATAGATGCTGGTCAGTTTCATATTTAGTATGTATGAGTAGCTGTATTTCTTGGGGCTTTGGTGACTGGGCCTGCTCACCTTCCTCTTTCTTGTTTTTTTGTGCTTATAGGCAGGGCTATACAAGGTGATGGAGTAGTGTAGATGAGGGGAACTGTTGCCTATAAGGATACAAAGGTTTTATTGTTGTTTTAAAGAGCAAGTGAGTTTTTTTTAACCCTGAATTCGAAAAAGAAAGTTTAAAGGTAATCCTGTCCTTTGTCCTTATCTCCAATAAATTTAGTACTTACTTTGGCCCAGTACTTAATTTCTTAGTGGCTGCTATGACCAAAATTCCTTAACAGTTGACGGCTTAATTTTCTTGAATTTTTCTTTTGGTTAAAAATTTGACAGAAGTTCTAAGGCAATTCTACAATCAGCCTACTCTGCATATGTAAATCATCTCCCCAATCACAGATGAATGCATTTACCTAAAATGGTCATCTTTTGTCCCGTTCCATTACCACTTCCATGCCATGCCTAAAACAGAGGATGCTCTCTGTGGACCTAAGCGTTTTAAAAGAATACATGATTCGGAGGGACCTTGCCTGTTGCTGTAGAAAGTCAGCGCTATTTAGAATGTGAAGATCTGAAGAAGTTTTACCTTCTTTGTCGGTAGCCTGTGTGATGAAAGTTACTATAGTAACAGAGAACCCTTGGCCCATAGAGTATGTTCAGAAGAAGGAAAGTAAATCAATGTTGGCGCCATTATGCTTGTTTAAAATCTGAAAACATGACTGGATTTTAATTGAGCAAACATATATCGGGAAATGAGTTAGAATATAGGCTGGTGAACTAAACTAGGTCATTGTACTGCCTCCACTTAGGTCTTTTTCTCCTGGGAGGTGTATGTTTCTTCTCTTTTTCAAGCCTCGTATCCCCTTACTGGCCTTCAGTCTCTGGAGCATGCGGCCAGCTTGTGCCTCCTGCTGGAGGTAACAGTGCAGTGTAGGTATGGTCCCCCAGTTGGGGAGGAGGCCTGGAGAGGGGCTTGACAGTCTGGTGGGTCCAGGAATGCTTCCCTCAGGACGTGACCATCAACATAGGACCCGAAAGGTGGAGCGGGTGGTGTGTGGGGAGGCAAACCTTTTAGGCACAGCACACGTGCAAAGGCCCTGAACACGGTCCTTTGCAGCACTTTATAAAGCCAGTACGGCCGGAACACAGTGATGAGGGGAGGAAGGGGGCTTATCTGGTAAGCTTGGCAGGAGAGAGTGGCTGGGCCTGGGCCATGTTAAAGGTTTAAAAGGTTCTACAAGAAAGAGCCATACCAGATCCACATCTTTCAGAGATGACCTGGGCTGCTGTGTGGATAGTGGATTCATGAGGTTGAGGATGGAGAGGGTGTGCAGAGAAATGAGTATAAAGTTATCGCAGGCAGAGATCCTGGTGGTTTTGGTGGGGGGTTACTGTGGGCGGGGAGATAAATAGACCAGTTAGGATAAATACCAGACATTGCGTGGGTGGGGCTGGATCATGAGAAGGGTGTCAGGAAATGCCCCTCATCCTTCTCATACGAGAATTTGGTTCACCAAGTGCTGTTTTCTGAGAAAAGGAACTGGAAGGGCAACAGGGTTGATGGCAGGAGTGAGGATGGTGAGGACATGTATACAGAACTGGCCACATTGCATCTGAGGTGCTTCTGAGAAACTCTGATGGAGATGTCAGGCCTCCCTGGTGGCTCAGAGGTGAAGAATCTGCCTGCCATTGCAGGAGATGCAAGAGACGTGGGTTCAGTCCCTGGGTCGGGAAGATCCCCTGGAGAAGGAAATGGCACCCCACTCCAGTATTCTTGCCTGGAGAATCCCATGGACAGAGGAGCCTGGTGGGCTACAGTCTGTGGGGTCACAAAAGAGTCAGACATGACTTAGCGACTAAACAGCAGCAAAGATGGAAATGTCAGGGACTCATGTAGACACACAGCTCAGTCTCAGAAGAGACAAGGGCTGGGCTGGAGATGTACTTGGAGTACAAGTAATCAAAGCTGGCGAGGCAGAGACCTCGGGAGAAGGCGTGGCCTCAGGTCGGGCCCTGGGGACGCAGCGCTCAGAGAGCAGCCGCGAGAGCCCGCGGAGCACGGTCCTGTCTCTCCCGCTGTCCTCCTCTGCTCTGCGGCGAGTGCGCAGACTCGGAGCAGTGGCGGGAGGACCAGGGGTTGGAGATGCCACTTCCTCCATCGCTGGAGGTAGACCCTGTCACAGAACGGGACCCCACCCCTTCCTCTGGTTTGCCCGTGAGGGTTCCACCAGATGCCAGTATTTTATGCACTTTATTCTAAATATGGGCAGAGTCAAAATACCTAACCGTGGGACTTCCCTGGTGATCCAATGGTTAAGACCCTGCGCCACCACTGCAGGGGGCATGGGTTCGATCCCTGGTCGGGGAACTAAGATCCCACATGCCGTGCAATGCGGCCAAAAACCAAAATACCTGCCCATAAATTCCTTATTCATGGTATTTCACGGTTGTAGATACATGCTCGTTCTATCCATGAATAGCAGGATAAGGTGAGCCCTGGGATTCTTGTCTGACACCTGTCTGTCATCACCACCATTATCATCAGCGTCAGTGTGAAGCTGCCCCAGTAGCAGCGTCCTGAGTGGGGCGGGCCTCATGCACGTCCCGGCTCACGCTCCCATGTTGCCCCAACAGCGTTTGATCCTCGCTCTCCCTCTCGCCCGCAGGAAGCCCTGGAGTCCTGCCAGACTCGCATCTCTAAGCTGGAGCTCCACCAGCAGGAGCAGCAAGCCCTGCAGACGGACACGGTGAACGCCAAAGTCCTGCTGGGCAAGTGCATCAACGTCGTCCTGGCCTTCATGACCGTCATCCTGGTGTGCGTGTCCACCATCGCCAAGTTCATCTCGCCCATGATGAAGAGCCGCTTCCACATCCTGGGCACCTTCTTCGCTGTGACTCTCTTTGCGATATTTTGTAAAAACTGGGACCACATTCTGTGTGCCATTGAAAGGATAATAATACCAAGATGAAGTCTCCAGTTCCTGTCCTCACATCCTCTCAAGTTTTTATTTTAAAGAAAACTCTGTGCATACTACCAAATTTTAAAATGAACATTTTTGCCGACGGACGAATACAAGGACCGGGGCTGTGCGTTGCAGATAACTACAGTTAGCGTCGCTCGGTGGCGCTCGCCAGCTGGGTCCCTGTGCGTGGTTACCGTGAATCTGTTTCCAGGCTCTCCCCACCTTGCTCACTGCCTTAATCAGCCCTGGTTTCCTGCCACCTGCCCGGCTCAGCACGGTCAGCCTCTGGTTGTCAAGCACTCGGAGTAGTCAGTGACCCAGAAGAAGAGAGATTTTCTGTCTCTCTTAAGTCTCTGTCAATCGTGAGCTTCACCGTTGCTAGGGCTACATTCCCCCTCGAGTCCTGCAAGCCGTGGTAGGACTTGGGGAGGGGAAGGAGCTCAGACTGTGACCCTGGAGCCTGTGAGGCCTGTGAAAGCGCAGTAGGTCCCGTGTGATCTGTCCCACTGTCCACTGCTGACCGTTGGTCCACTGTGCGCCCCGTGTCCACCCTGGCCAACTGTGTATGACCCTCTGTCATGGGGGGATCTTACAGTTCACCTGTTAGTCCATCAAAAGTCTAACTTAGTGTTCCATTGCTCTTTAAATGGTAAGACGTGAGGATTTATGAATGGGTCTTGCCTTCTTACACCCAGGGAGCCATAGTCCTGATTCCACCCTCACTGACTGTCGAACGCACCACCTTCCAGGCATATAGAGAGGCTCCCCAATCCCTCTTCAAACTGTGTCTTTAATTGAGGTCCGGAAAGCACTGTATTTGTGTTCCAGCAAATTTTCACTGTGATCAGCCCCTCTCAGGATGTGTTTCGTTTTCTGTGATTCGTTTTATTCAGTCTGTGAGGGCTGGCAACGTGTACTCAGTAAATAAAAAAGGCTGCTCACGTTTCAATTTTTTTTTTTTTCTCTCTTCAAGAAAGGACAACAGGATCATAGTTTCTAAAGCTAAAGTGCCCTGAAGTGGGAACACTGGAAAAAGGGAAGAAAATAGGATATGTGGTTTAAGGGGGTGGCATCTAGACCAGTGGGTGCAGGTGACCTGGGTGAAGATTGAGAGGGTCCTTGTCAGACCCTGAAAGACCTGCAAGAATAAAATAAATTAGATTCGGTGTCTGAGCCAAGGTTGCCCTCTGTTGCTTAGGATAAGTTCTAAGGGAGTAGATGGAGTGGTCACACTTCTGCCGAGGTGAGAGCATGCAGAAGTCAACATCTTTAACCAATTTGGGGGATGTCGTTTACTCTCTTGAGCCCAGATGATACTCTTTTAAATCTGTTTCTTTGTCACAAAAAAGAAGCTCTAGAAGATGTTAATGGAAACTGGTTCATCCCCTCCTCCCACCAGCTGTTTTGCTATCTAAAGACAAAAGGAAGAGTACTAGTGTACATTATCTTCCAGAAAGCATCAAATGACCTGGATTTAAATTTTAAGTGCATTATTTTTGCAAATAGGGCTTCCCTGGTGGCTCAGCGGAAAAGAATCTGCCTGCAGTGCAGGAGTCGCAGAAGATGCAGGTTTGATCCCTGGGTGGGTCAGGAAGGACCCCTGGAGGAGGGCATGGCAACCCACCCCAATGTTCTTTCCTGGAGAATCCCATGGACAGAGAAGCCTGGTGGACTACGGTCCATAGGGTTGCAAAGAATCGGACGCAACTGAAGCGACTTTGCATGCACACGTGCTCTTAGGAAAATCTCCTTTAAAAAAGCGACATAGGCCATGGTGTGAGAGAATGGAACTGTCAAACATCTGGTACAAGTCCAGTGGGTGAGACTTAATACAACTCAAGTTTGCTTGCTTTTATTTTTTTTAAGTTTACAGTTTAGTGGTTTTAGTCCAGTCACATGTAAGCAACTGTGGCTATCATCTAATTCCAGACTTGAGTTATTTAAAACAATAAACATTGTTTCATGAAATCTTTGGCTTCAAGTATCTTGCATTCAGGGAAGAGGGAGTTACAGTCCTACCTCTTCTCATGGCTCTGTCCCCTTTCACTGCCAAGCCTCTCCCCTGGTCTCTATCCATCCAGTCAAGGAGATGGAGGCAGCTTCTGGATCCAGAGAAGGAATCTGGTTCTGTTTTCATGGCCAGCGTTCCCTGTTGTCTGTGGGCCTCAGTCTCCATGTGGGTAAGGGCTGGATGTAACTTATGCCCTTGAATCAAGCTGCCTCCTGGATGTGTCCTCTTGATTTCTGTGAACCTTTCTGAGGCCACTTTGGACATGCCAGGGGGCGGGGTGGGTGTGGATGCTACTGGTAGTTTAGAGAGGAGATTGATCCCTGGCCCTTGAGATAAGAGCTCTGGGAGGACCCAAGAAGGCTCGAGCCTGCTCCTCATGCCCCCATACTCCGCTCCGATGCTCAGCCTGGCACCTTTGCTTTGGTGCTCCCAGAATGTGATCAGTGTCTCTCCTCCCCAGTGAGAGAGATGGAGAAGTAATCAGATAGCAACACGATTCGCCCCCCTGCAACCTGGAGCTGTTAACAGAAGCTGCTCGAAGCTGACTCTCTTCTGAAACGTGGTAGGGTCTAAAGTCACTCCACCTGACGGTGAATTTTTATTTTTAAGAATTCTTCTTTCCAGTGATTCTCATTAGACTTCAAAAACCTTGTTTTCACTTGGGTGTGCTCACCCTACACAGTGTATTTATTTTCAGGTCTCGTTGAAAGTTCATGAAGCTTTTTAATAAGATGGTATCCTCCAAGGAGACTTTTACTCTCTGCAGTTTATTATTCTCCTCTCAAAGAATAAACTCTCCCGCCGCTGCTGCTTTTTGCTGCCAAAGGAGATTAAATAAAATGTTATAAATATGCAATAAAAATTGTGATCTTGCTATGACATATTCTGGAATTGGGTATTCAGTTTACGCTTAAGTTAACGAATCCTTTTCCCCACCTTTCCCTAGCAGTCAGTGCCGTGTGCACACCTAGAGATGAAAGCCATCTGTAGGATGGTAAGTGCCTGCTCCCTCCGTGAACTTAAGTGATTGAAGATACTTGGCACTGGGTTCTAGTGCTGGATTTTTTGGTGACATATTATTTTCATGATCACCAGGATAATGATAGTCTGCTGAGGACAAAAGAAAAACCTAAGAATACTCTCTTGTGGGTTTTGAGTTGGTTATTGCAGCTTATATTTTGAGTATGATTGAGTCAAAACAAAACATCCTCCCATTCAGTTCCACCCTCCCCACCAAAAAAAAAAAAAAAAAATGAAACCAACAATGAAGCAGGAAATAAAAATATTCCACTGCTGATTTTGGGCAGTGAATGTAGAGTCCCAAGTTTCTAGCACGTACAGTTAGTTGTTTAGCTTATATGGTTGCTGTGATCTATTGCTAAATTAAAGTCTCCTGAAATTCCTCCCTTTTCCATCACAGCCCATAATGCTGTTATTATCCCTCCTTATCTATCAGTGAGCATCTGCGTGGTTTTAGCCTTTCTCCTGCTGTCACTCTTGTTTTCATCTATGTATTTCCCCACTATGTATGTTTCTCACCTTGTCTTCTACTGTATCAGGTTTAATTGTGGGTTCAGTAATAGGGAGAGGAACTAGTTCTCTTAGGCAACTACTTATTCACGTCCTTTTTCTTTGTTTTTTAAGTACCAAGTTATTTTGCGTCAGATGGAACAATTTTGCATTGAATCCAAATACAGTTGAGTTGGTTCAGGAAAACACTTAAATATACTTGCTAATAATATGAACATGTATGATTAAACAGTTGATTTTGCATTTTTTAAAATAATTTTGAGGAACTGGCGGGGGTAGGATGAATGGCATTATTTAAAATTTAGGACTTTATATGGAGAGAGGTGTTATAAGAAGTTTAGCACATATGCTAAGGAAAGAGTTGATCTAAAAAGGTAAATCACTAAAAAGAATGAAATTGGCCTATTTATATTAAAAGTAGTTAAGAAACTTTTCTGAAAAGAAAGGTACATTTAATCAGAGTGGTAACCCAGAAGGTATAAAGCAGATCTATAATTTTCTAAAGTCAATGCAATTCTCTGTTTATCAGAAGCTGGAAAGTAACATATCTTGATTGTTTTAGGAGTGATTTATGTATTGCAACTTTGGTTTATTTAAAGCATGTGTGCTGTGTTTGTCCTTAGAGAAATGTTTCAACAAAGCTCTCTGTTTAATGTGTTTAGGCAGTAGTTAGTGGCTCTGAGCATAGAAACTGGAAGTGTTTATTGTGAGGTCTGCTGCAGAATTTCTGTTTTATGGGGCATCATATAGTTTCCTGTTAGCCTAAAATTGTAAATCCTATATAGATCTTCACCCCATTCAAAATAGGGGCCGTTATCTTTTTAAATAAACACTTGATGTTGGCTTTGATGTTAAATAGCTGGATTTCTTATATATGCACATTTGTCAGAGCCCATCCCAATAGCAGATCTCTTTGTGTGTATATAATCATTTTAAAAAATAGACTATTTTAGAGCAGTTTTAGGTTCACAAAAAGTTTGATTGGAAGGTATAAAAATGTCCATCCACCCCTCTGTTCCCACACATGCACAGCCTCCCCTCCTGTCAACATTCCCCACTGGGGAGTACATTTGTGACACTTGACAAACCTACATTGATGTATCATTACCACCCAAAGTCCCTAGTTTACATTAGGGTTCAGTCTTGTATATTCTATGGCTTTGGACAGGTGTGTAATGACATGTACCCACCGTTAATTACATTAATAGTACCATACAGAATAGTTTCACTGCCCTAAAAATCCTCTCTTTATCCCTCCCTGTCTCCTCTACCTCCCCCCCAACCCAAATCAATTTTTCAACTAATCTCAGCTCTGCGGAAAGTTGTCTGTGTGCCCATTCCTTGAGCCTGGGGGGAGGGAGAAGGGTGATTTGTCACAGCACCTGGAAATCTAGGAGCTGTTCCCCGGTGTTGTGGGCGGAGGTGTGGTGGGATGCTGAGGACCGGGCAGAGCCATCCTGGGCTGGAGTGAGCAGGACAAGAAGGGCGTCGCCAGGGTGGATGTGGGCACCGGAGTAAGCGGACCTCTGGCAGGAGCCGCCAATTTAGCGGCGTCTATCTTTTGTGTGGAGCTTCGGTGCTGACGAAGCACTTTGTTTTGCTAGTGCTGTAACTCACCTGAGCCAGTCCTGTGCCGTGGGCATCGTTATCCCAGGTACATGGGTGGAACTGAAGCCCAGATACATGCAAGCTTCCCAAGGTCACAGCTAGTGAAGCAGGGAGCTGGGACGCTCTTGGCCTTTGCCTTCTCCCGCCTTTTTATCTACTTTCTACGCAGCTCGACATGATGAGCAACTTCTGCTCTGGTCCTTCCAGCACCCACCCTGCACTGACATGATAACTAGAACATTGAGAGGATGGAGACTTTGGTAAATGCAGAGCTCCTCCCCTGCCCTGGTTTATTTGCGTATCTGAATCCTTGGAAATCTTAGGGCACCCCACTGTTATTTTGTACACCCATTGTTATTTGATGTCTGAAGATGTATATACAGAAAATAAAAATAATTATATTAAGCCTGGGACTGATCTGGCATATTCCCAAGTGTTGCTTTAGGGAAAACACCAAGTCTATATTTCCTTAAAATGAGAGATGGGGGAACAATGTGTTTAGTTGGATTATAGCTCATAATGAAAGCTATTGCTACACAATAAAGCAGTGCTTTCTGATTTTGAATTGTACTTGGACTCCTAATAGAAGAAATTATCATGGACACTTGAGAATATCTATAGTCACAACTTGACCAAGTAGCTTAAGACCATAATAGCAATTGGTAATAATAGCTTTTGTTAATTTCCAACCATAAGATCGCATCTGCTGCCATACATACAGAGTTACTTTCTGATACGTATGACCTTTAGATGGAGGAATTTATGGGACACAGCAGGACTGTGACAATATCGAACAGCACCTTCTGGACTTTCATAGCTGTGAAGTGACGGCTGACGTTCTTTGAGCATTTACTGTGTACCATGCTATGTGATGGGACTTCCTTGGTGGCTCAGCAATTAGGAATCCTCCTGCAGTACTGGAGATACAGGAGACCCGGGTTTGATCCCTGGATTGGGAAGATCCCTTAGAGAAGGGAATGGCTACCCACTAAAGTATTCTTGCCTGGAGAAGTCTATGGACAGAGGAACCTGGTGGGCCTCAGTCCATGGGGTCGCAAGAGTCAAATATGACTTAGTAACTAAACCATCACTACCACATGCTATATGTCAAATGGTTTATTTTCACTACCAAACATAATCGTACCAACACTCAAGAAGATAGGCACCTTTATCCTTGCTTAACAGATGAGGAAACAGGTTCCCAGTGGCTAAAGTTTATCGTGGGGTATGGTGGGTCTGTTAGTCGGCCCCGTGCGTGTGTGACTCTGAGTCTATACTGCTAACCAGCCCCTGTGCTGTAATAGAAGGACTGAGTGACTGGCGTCCAGTTACTTGGAAACTGCCAGCGTCTGCGAGGCGAATGACCCTCCTGGAGCCCAGCTGCAAACTGTGCATTTTTACCTTCGCTCTCTGGACATACTATGGTGAGGATGGTTACCTGAAGCTGATAAACTTGCTCCTTGAAAAGACATAGGCTGACAAATTTGTGGCTGAAAAGAATGGAAAGCTGTTAGCTAAAGAAACTTCCACACCCTCCCTGGCTTCCGGAGCTTCATGGGCTGTATAATTGGCAGTTGGCTGGGCCGCATATTTATCAGCTTTTTTGCTCAACTTTGAGACGGTGAGGTCCCTTTTGGCTTCTGCCCTGTGCCCTGTTAGCACCTGCTACCCACCATCTGTGATGGCTACTCTCAGATTCCTCTCCTTGCTAAGCCAGCCAGAATTTCTCCCCTGCCAGGCCTTCAACTGGACTAAAGCAGCTGACAGGAACAAGTGTCAGCCGTGTAAACAGCTGTGTTGGTGGTGGTTACATTGCTCTGGCCCAGGTACTGGGAATTGGGCTTGTTTTTTTTTAATGTTCTGCTTGAATATAACTACTAAGTAGTAGAAAAGAAGCAAAGTCATGCCTTGGTTTCCACTAACAGTTAAGGGACTCCATTTGCCAAAGAATCCCTTTTTGGAAAGGCCTAGATTCTTCTCTGATTCTCAACCACCCACATTATAAGTTTGCTTTCCAAACTTCCACTGGTCGCTCCCCAAAGTGATTTTTTTTAAATATAATATTTTAAAGATCATTTCCTATTAGTACATAAATACTTTATTTATTTATCTATTTATTTAGCTGGGCTGGGTCTTAGTTGTGGCACACTGGCTCTTCGATCTTCGCTGCGGTATGCGAGATCTTTCCTTGCGGCATGTGGGATCTAGTTCCCCAACCAGGGATCGACCCCCGGTCCCCTGCATTGGGAGTGTGGTATCTCAGCCACTGGACCGCCAGGGAAGTCCCTCTGAAGTCGTTTTGGTTGTTCTTCCGTCTCATACTCCCCTGTGGTTTGAAGCCCATGCCCTTTTAGCTGCAGGGAACAGAGAATTATAAGAGAGATCCCCAAAATTCAAACCATAGGCAGGACATAAACTCCCTCAGTGGCTCACACTGGCAGGAACCCAAATGGAGGCCTGGATTCACAGAGACGGGCTTCCCTAGACACTGGGGTCAGAGTTGTTAAACAGTATGACTTCCTGGTGCATGTAGGGTTTCCCCTTATGAACGAGAAGCAGTCACTGAAGAGTCGATGAAAACCATAGATGGAACTGGAAGGGGGAAGGTCCACTCATTATTCAACAAGCATTTCTCCCCAAATGAGAACCTGGGAGGACCCAAGGAGGCTGGAGGCTGGCTCTCCTGGCAAGTGGGAAGAGCAGGGAGCCGTGTGTCACTGGTCCTCCTGGAGGCAGGATCCTGACCAGTCAGCCCAGTGGGGCTCCTGGTGTCCAGTCCCCAGAGCTGGCTCCTGGCCAAGCTGGAGGACGTTCCTCTGCCTTCCTTAGTCACAAGAGGTGTCCTACTGGGGCTGGACTGAGCCATCCAGCTGCTCAGAGCATTTCAGCTCCTTGGTAGTTTATGTTTGAATGTAAATTAGCACATTTGCTTTTTCTTGTCAGGGATGTTCTTATCAGAATTGGGTTAGCATGAATCAGTTTCATAGGAGTGGTTGCCCAATAAACTCATCAAGCAGCTTCTGAATGACTGCATGACGTGTGGGCAGGCCAGCCTGAAACTCAGGACTTTTTTTGTACCTGCAATCTGGATAACCTGGGGAAAACATTTGGCCTCTCTGAATCTCCCAGTCCTCAACTGGAACATGCCCAGGGTGGTGAGGTGTAGTTCAAGTGCCTGGAAAAGGGCCTTCAGTCGTTGAATGTGTTTATTGAGCACCTACTATGTGTCAGGCACTGTTCTAGGAACAGGGATAGGAAACAACGCCCCTCTCCTGATGGAGGTGATGTCGTAGTGGGAGGAGACAATGATACAACTAGAATGTTTGGCAGCAGTAAGGGCCATGCTCTGAGCATTTAACTTAAAATGAAGACTTACCTTGGTGTTCTTGGAGAGGAAATGAAGTTTCCAAATTTCACAGACAGCTGTGTGGGCATGACTGAGGGGAGCCCTCCAAGGTGGAAAGATTTCTAGGTCAGAGAGACTGAGCACAACCGCAGGAGTACTGGGAAGATCTAGGGTGGCTCTTTTGGAAGGGGGAATAAGATGCGCTTAGTATTCCTGCTCTTTTTTCTTTTTTTTTCCTTTTTTTGGCTTGAAATGAATAACATGCAAATGAGCACCTGGGTCTGAGTCAGCAGTGAGTAACCCCTCTGCGGGATGCTGGGCTCAGAGCGTGCACAGAGCTCCCCACTGGCTCCCTCACATCCCTGAGGGTCTTCTCACTGGCAGCCTCTGTGCTCTCACCCCGGGCTCTTGCCCATGTTACCCTGCTTGGGCACAACCCCGGGTCAGGCCAGCTGCTCCCCACACCTGCATCCAGGGGTGCAGCTGATGAGACTGCTTCCCTGGAACCCTGGGGCAGGGATGCCAGGAGCATCCTCACCATCTGGGGCCACGGTGTGCCCGACTGCAGCCAGTGCCAAGGAAGACACTCCCTTCCCCAGTAGATCTCCCTCCCCAGAGCCCCCGGACCCCTACTCATCAGGCCTAGACTTGCTCGGTGGTTCTCTCTTCTTCCCTGCTTTGCTCTGCCCTCCATCCATAATGACCTGCCCACCTGTGCCCACTTCTCCCCGCCCTGCCTCTCCTGAGACTTTGCTCCTCTATCATCAAGTCTGGTGCCATCCATGCCTGCTTTTCCATGGATTCACTTCAGCCTACACCACCATCCACACCGCCAATATCCTGAACCCACTTTTTTTGCATCCTGCCTTTGTTCCACTCACTACTCCTTCTCATCCCTTCACCATGTGTCTTAAAGGAATAATCTCCACTCTGCTCTCCACTGACTTCTTAATCCACCAAAAACTAGTATCAGCCCCCAAACTAATGGACAACTTCTCTCAGTGGGTTCACCAGTGACCCCTTTGCTTATCTTGTGCCTACTTTGCAGCTTGTGTCTTCACTTAATTTCTGCATCATTTGCCACTGTGATGCTCCCTCTTGGCTGAAGCATCTTGCCCTCATTGGTTGTTTCCTTTCTTCTTTATCTACCATTCTTAGACAATTGGTGTTCAAAACATATTGTTGGGGCTTCCCAGGTGACTCAGTTATAAAGGGTCTGCCTGCCAATGCAGGAGATGTGGGTTTGATCCCTGGGTCGGGAAGGTCCCTTGGAGAAGGGAATGGCAACCCACTCCAGTATTCTTACCTGGAAAATCCCATGGACAGAGGAGCCTGGTGGGCTGTAGTCCATGGGGTTACAAAGAGTCAAGATACGTCTTAGCGACTAAACAACAACATATTACTGAGTATGGAAAATACGGTCTGCATAAACTTCCTCCCAGAAATCCCCCACTTTGCCAAGGAAGATGAGGGTCTTTAACTGGGACAGTGTGGCTTCTGAAAAGCTTCCCTTCACCTTGACTTTCCCTGATCTGTCACCTCACCCAGTAACCTCACTCTCTCTGGTGCCAGAAGGAAGCCTGGAGCCATAAAGCAGGGCTCATAAAACCTCCCTGGGGTCCCAAGTTCACGTGGCTAAAAATAGAGCACACATCCGAGCCCAGCCCAACTGGCTTTTGGTACTTCTAGCTTTTATTGAAGTGGTGACCACATTTCTGGAGTCCAGGAAAGGAAACATGAATGTTTAGCTGATAAAGGAAAAGAGTTCCTGTTCACTGAGCTTGTCATGTCCCCGGTGCAGGGCGTGGGGCCTGTGGATTATGTTACCTCAGCCCCACCACAGCCCTCTTCTTGTCTTTTTAAGAATTTTTTCATGTGGACCATCTTTAAAGTCTTTTATTGAATTTGTTACAACATTGCTTCTATTTTACATTTTGACCTCTTGGCTGCAAGACGTGGGATCTTAGTTACCCATCCAGGGATCAAACTTGCACCCGTCCCTCCCTGTATTGGAAGACAAAGTCCCAAACACTGGGCCACCAGGGAAGCCCCCCCACCTTCTTATCTTACGCGTGGAGTGACAGAGGCACAGACTCAGGGAAGCTTGAGCATAGAACCTCCTCTGTTTGACTCCGAACCCTCAGGTCATGATGGGTGCCACCATCAGGGGTATGAGGCTGTCTGGGACATGCCCTGGGGATCCTCAAATAGAAGAGTGCTTGGGATTTCAATGATTTCTGAGGTCAGCAGTTGTGAATTTCTGATTTCTGAATCTTCTAGGATGTTTGGAAGCTGTTCTCTCAGAATTGACAGAGGGTGGGAGGGTGGGGAGGAGAGCTAGATATTCTAGGGAGGGGCCCAGCCTCCAGCTGCAGTCAGGAAGCCGTCAGAGGCTGGCCCATCTCTCCAGAACCTCTCTGGGTCTCCAGGGGCTGCAACCCCCGACTCAGCATAGGGAGGTCTCTGTCTGCTCTTAGGTCCCCGTGCTGTGTGTTTATACATGTGTCTGCTTATGCTCTGTTAGTGCACAAATAAAGTAGACATGCAGTATACAACATACCTATTCTGTCTTTTGTCGTCACTGTTGTTCAGTCACTAAGTCATGTCCGATTCTTTCGTGACTCCGTCGACTGTAGCCCACCAGGCTCCTTTGTCTATAGGATCCTCCAGGCAAGAAACTGGAGTGGGTTGCCATTTCCTCCTCCAGGGGATCTTCCTGATCCAAGGATCAAACCCATGTCTCCTGCATTGCAGGCGGATTCTTTACTGCTGAGCCACCAGGGAAGCCCTATTCTGTATTTAGGGATGTTGCCGAAAAATTGATGCTTTTGAACTGTGGTGTTGGAGAAGACTCTTGAGAGTCCCTTGGACTGCAAGGAGATCCAACCAGTCCATCCTAAAGGAGATCAGTCCTGGGTGTTCATTGGAAGGACTGATGCTGAAGCTGAAACTCCAATACTTTGGCCACCTCATGCGAAGAGTTGATTCATTGGAAAAGACCCTGATGCTGGGAGGGATTGGGGGCAGGAGGAGAAGGGGACAACAGAGGATGAGATGGCTGGATGGCATCACCGACTCAATGGGCATGAGTTTGAGTAAACTTCGGGAGTTTGTGATGGACAGGGAGGCCTGGCGTGCTGCAATTCATGGGGTCGCAAAGAGTTGGACACGACTGAGCGACTGAACTGAACTGAACTCATATATGTAAATTGAATTTATTGGTTTAAAAAAAAATTGAAATGATCACTAATTTGGAGAAAAGTTGGAGGTTTAGTACAAAGAATTTTATTTTTCCTGAACTATTTGGGAGTGCAATCCAGTCACCTACTCAGACTTTACTATGTGATTCCTGAAAATAAGGACATTCTCCTCCATCACCACCTACAACCATCAAAATCAGGAAATTAAATAGAAGTGTTACTGGCATCCAATCCTCAGACCCCATTCACATTTCGCCAGTTGTCCTGGTATTGTCCTTTGCAACCAGAGGATCCAGTTCAGAAGTATGAGCTGCATTTAGTTCTCTTTTTTTTGTCTCCTTCTGTCTGAAACAGTTCCTTAATCTTTCCCTGACTTTCCTGATCTTGGCGCATTTGAAGATTACCGTTGTTTGTATTATGTCCCCCAAGCTGGTGTTTCCTCGTGATTAGATTTAGTATATCCATCTTTGGCAGGAATATCGCAGAAGTGACGCTGTGTTCTCACTGCATCCTATCAGATGGGCTGCGGTTTTGTTGTGTCTCATTACGGATGCTTTTGCTTTGAACACTCGATTAAGGTGGTGTCTGCCAGGCTCCACCACTATAAAAATATTTTTTCCTCTTGGCAATTAACAAGTATTTTAGGGGAAGTTACTTTGCGCCTCCTGTTTTCTCTGAAAACTTTCAATGTATTCTTTGATTTGCTTCTGTCAGTAGGGGTTAATGGCTTTTTCTTTTATTCAAAGGTTACAATTCATGATGACAATTATTCATCTTAAGGATGTGTTGTCCCCTGCTTGACCATTTGGAACTCATTCGAGCAGTCTTTTGTGTCCCTTTGACGTATCCTCACAATTCTTTGAGCACTCTTTGCGTTTGGGCTCAAGATGTTCCAGGTTCATCTTGTGCCTTCCTCATCCCAGACCTGGAACTGGCTGTTTTGGCAAGGAATCCAGGTCCCTTTCAATGGAAAAGAGTATTTAAAAGCCAAGATCTAGGTGCTAGCTTTGCTCTCTGATATTGGGGTGTCTTCACTCCCCGGCCCTCTGAGTGGACAGAGGTCGGGAATAGATGCAGTGTTTGTGTATGGGCATGTGCTCATAATATGGAATGAGATATATACACCTGTGTATATACCTGCCATGGACCGAATGTTGTGTGTCCCCCAAATTCATATGTTGAAGCCGTAACCCGATGTGATGGTATTTGGAGATGGGGCCTTTGGGAGGTGATTAGGGTTAGATGAGGTCATTAGAGTGGTTTCCTCACGATGGGATTAGAGGCTTTATAAGCAGAGGAGCAGTGTGCACTGAGGAAAGGCCAGGTGAAAACACAGTGAGGAGGTGGCCATCCTAGTACAAGTCAGGAAGAGGGACCTCACTGGGAGTGAAATCTGCACCCTTGATCTTGGACTTGCTGGTTTCTGGAACTATGGAAAAGAAAAAAACTTATTGTTTAAGCTACTCAGTTTGTGATATTTTATTATAGCAGACTGAGCTTAGACAGCATATATATTTGCTTACACATATATTCATATAGATATATATTTAGATCTCTGCTTATTTTGCATCTCTCTGTATGTTGAAAAGGCTTCCCAGGTGGCTCAGTGGTAAAGAATCTGCCTGCCAATGCAGGAGACACAGGAGATGTGTGTTAGATCCCTGAGATGGGAAGATTCCCTGGAGTAGAAAATAGCAACCCACTCCAGTATTCTTGCCTGGAAAATTCCATGGATAGAGGAGCCTGGTGGGCTACAGTCCATGGGGTCGCAAAGAGGTAGAAGCGACTGAGCACACACATACACACACACGGATGCTATAAGTTGAAAATCATGAGTGCACACCAATACTTCTGACTCCTGTCTAACCCCACAAATTCATTCAAATTGTCTTCCTTTCGGTATCTGCACCCCCTCTCCAACAGGGAAACACTGCCTTCCATTGTCTCTAATGTTCTTCCTCATTTGCCCGACTTCCATGTGCAGCCAACTCCCTCTCTAGCTGCCTGCCTCTCCCCGGCATGGGTGGGTTTCGGGTGCTGACACTCAGCACCAGGCTGCCTCCCTGCCGAGTGGCCCTCCTCACCCTACTGCAATCTCCGTCACCCTGGCGGGATCGTCTCAGTGCATGGACGCCCTCCCCCACTGCCCCAACTCTGACACCCAGGAAACCCTCCTCACCCCCTCCCCCAGGCTCCCCCCACCGAGTCCCATCCCCCTGCTTGATCTCTGCCACCCTGCTCGAGGCCATCCACTCCCCGCCATAGAGCCCAACCATCTGTGCCCACTTATTACTTGTGGTTTTAAAACCATTCAGGGAGGGAAAGGCAGCCAACAGAGAAAGAGGGCATTTTTCTGTGGGTGTGTGGCTTTTTTTTGCCTGATTATTTTCTTTCTGTTTTAAATATTTATTTGTGTCTGCTAGATCTTAGTTGCGGCATATGGGATCTTGTTCCTACACCAGGGATTGATCCCAGGCCCCGTGCATTGGGAACATGGAGAGCATGGAGTCTTAGCCACTGGATGGCAAGAGAAGACCCCTTTCCTGTTTATTTTAGTAACACGTGATAATTTGGAAATACAGGAGAAACAAAGAAAAAGATTTTTAAAATCTCTATTAAATCTTCCATTCAGAGAAAACTATTATTATCCTTTACCCTCTAAAGTATCAAACTTAAAAAAGGAAAAACAACACTATCAGTTTTTTAGTTGAAAATGCAATATATGCATCTGATTGATATCTTCAGAAATCATACTGCCCCCTCCTCTGTCATCCTCAGGACCCTCCCCAGAGGCAGATGCTGACACCTCTGTGTCTTGTGTATTCACCCAGCTGTTTTCTATGCATTTATAATGTGCATCTGATATTTTTCAACCAAACTGGACTTTGATCTTTCTGACATATTTCCTGTTAGTCTTTTTCCTCTATGAAGTGAAGTGAAGTTGCTCAGTCGTGTCCAACTCTTTGCGACCCTGTGGACTGTAGCCTACCAGGCTTCTCCGTCCATGGGATTCTCCAGGCAAGAATACTGGAGTGGGTTGCCATTTCCTTCTCTAGGAGATCTTCCCAACCCAGGGATTGAACGCAGGTCTCCCGCATTGTAGACAGATGCTTTCCTGTCTAAGCCACCAGGGAAGTCAGTCTTCTTCTATAACTTAACAAAATATGAACATTTTTCTATGTTCCTATATTTCGATTCCTCCCAAGTACCATTTTAAAAGGCTGTATAATTTTCCATCATAATGCATGTTTCATTTGTTGAGTCTCCTGTGGTTGGATGTTTCTGATTTTTCACTATTATAAATCACCGACTTGGACTTTATTGTGCCAGGAGAGCCCTGAGCCAGCTGAAGTGGTTGAGCTACTTTGCATGCCTGGTGACAGACTACTGAACTGAAACAATAGGGGTTTATTTTTCTCAGTAAAAGCGTTTCAGGGTTGGGTGGCTAAACCAAAGTTTTGAGGAAACCACCAGAATATAAAAGATGAAATTCTAAAGCCAGGTCGTTCATGTAGAACTTCCAAAGGAGGTCATCAGGAGCCTCTCACTGATTCGAGAACAGAAAAGGATTGAGACAGAAGGAAGAAAGAAAAGTGAAAGTGTTAGTTGCTCTGCTGTATCTGACTCTTGCGACCTTATGGACTGTAGCCCGCCAGGTTCCTCTGTCTATGGGGTTTCCCAGGCAAAAATACTGGAGTGGGTAGCCATTCCCTTCTCCAGGGGACCTTCCTGACCCAGGGATCGAACCAGGGTCTCCCTCACTGCGGGCAGATTCTTTACTGTCTGAGCCACCAGAGAAGTCCGAGAAGGAGAATATTTGTGAATTATTTCTTTCTTCAGATTTCAGGCACTCAGAAGGCCTGGGGCAAGGGTTCTACTGCCCTCACCTGAGAGCAGGTCCCCAAGAGAGTTTCGATCGACAGGTGAGACAGTGAGTGGCCTGTGGCCACCCGGGAGACATGGGCTGTGTCAGCTTCAGCCACAGGGATGCCCGGTTTCCCATGGGCCACGAAGGAGAGACATCTGCATGGTATGAGTTTGGTTGGGCCAGTGGGTGGGCCAGGGGGGCAGCACAGCAGAGGAAGCTGGAGGTGGGCACAACCTTCCTCCGGCTGAGGAAGGAGCCCCCAGGACAGGTTCAGTCCAGTCACTCAGTCAGGTCCGACTCTTTGTGACCCCATGGACTGCAGCATGCCAGGCTTCCCTGTCCATCACCAACTCCCGGAGCTTGCTCAAACTCATGTCCTTCGAGTCAGTGATGCCATCCAACCACCTCATCCTCTGTCGTCCACTTCTTCTCCTACCTTCAATCTTTCCCAGTATCAGGGTCTTTTCCAATGAGTCAGTTCTTCAAATCAGGTGGCCAAAGTATTGGAGCTTCAGCTTCAGCATCAGTCCTTCCAATGAATATATAGGATTGATTTCCATTAGGAATGACTGGTTGGATCTCCTTGTAGTCCAAGGGACTCTTGAGAGTCTTCTCCAACACCACAGTTCAAAAGCATCAGTTCTTTGACACTCAGCCTTCTTTATGGTCCAGTTCTCTATCCATACATGACTACTGGAAAAACGATAGCTTTGACTATACAAACCTTTGTCTGCAAAATAACGTGGAGTGAAGTGAAAGTCGCTCAGTCATTTCCGACTCTTTGCAACCCCATGGACTGTACAGTCCATGAAATTCTCCAGGCCAGAATACTGGAGTGGGTGGCCTTTCCCTTCTCCAGGGGATCTTCCCAACCCAGGGATCAAACCCAGGTCTCCCACATTGCAGGCAGATTATTTACCAGCTGAGCCGTAATGTCTCTCCTTTTTAATGTGCCATCTAGGTTGGTCATAGCTCTTCTTCCAAGGAGCAAGCTCTTTTAATTTCAAGGCTGCAGTTACCACCTGCAGTGATTTTGGAGCCCAAGAAAATTGTTTCCATTGTTTCCCCATCTATTTGCTATGAAGTGGTGGGACTGGATGCCATGATCTTAGTTTTTTGAAGATTGAGTTTTAAGCCAGCTTTTTCACTCTCCTCTTTCACTTTCATCAAAAGGCTCTTTAGTTCCTCTTTGCTTTCTGCCATATGGGTGGTATCTGCATATCTGAGGTTATTGATATTTCTCCTGGCAATCTTGATTCCAGCTTGTGCTTCATCCAGCCCGGCATTTCGCATGATATACTCTACATATAAGTTAAAT
Organism: Cervus elaphus; assembly: GCF_910594005.1. Taxonomy (NCBI): domain Eukaryota; kingdom Metazoa; phylum Chordata; class Mammalia; order Artiodactyla; family Cervidae; genus Cervus; species Cervus elaphus. The sequence goes on along the minus strand of NC_057817.1, from coordinate 24,298,929 downwards.
AAGCAGGGTGACACTATACAACCTTGATGTACTCCCTTCCCAATTTGGAACCAGTCTGTTGTTCCATGTCTGGTTCTAACTGTTGCTTCTTGACCTGCATACAGATTTCTCAGGAGGCAGGTCAGGTGGTCTGGTATTCTCACCTCTTTCAGAATTTTCCACAGTTTGTTGTGAGCCACACAGTCAAAGGCTTTAGCATAGTCAGTGAAGCAAAAGTAGATGTTTTTCTGGAATTCTCTTGCTTTTTCTGTGATCCAATGAGTGTTGTCAATTTGATCTCTGGTTCCTCTGCCTTTTCTAAATCCAGCTTGAACATCTGGAAGTTCACGGTTCACGTACTGTTGAAGCCTGGTTTGGAGAATTTTGAGCATTACTTTGCTAGCGTGTGAGATGAGTGCAATTCTGCAGTAGTTTGTACATTCTTTGGCATCACCTTTTGCATCCCCTCAAGTCACGGGAGCTGCAAGGAATGATGATTCCCAAGGATGGGAATCTTCTAAGAGCCCACAGCAGCACCCTTGAGAAAGTCAGCTTCACCTCTGCTAAGACTGTAGAGCTACAGCCAGCTTCTAACAGGACTTGTTCAAGGAAGATCCCCCCGCATGACTTGTGTATTCATGACCCTGTACCCTGACCCTGACCTAAAGGGTCAAATGCACCCTAGCAGACAGGTGAGAGGTAAGCTCCAGGGGAAGGAGGAGGAGCATGAAGTGGACAAAAAATCCAGCCTTGTGGCTCTTTTCACCTTGGGCTTTGAGCCTAACCCAGGCCTGATGAGGTTAGATTTGATCCAAAATTAGGTTCAGGGTGTTTATTAGTCTTGGACCATTTTAATTACAAAATTGCAACCATGTGTGCTGTTGGAGGAGAATTTATAATTTTACCTAAGTGTGAGGACAAAAGTAATGGGTCTGCCATAGCCTTATTCTAGGGGTAGGGAGATATTATCCCCAATGCATAGTTTCTTGTGTCGGGGGCGGGGTGGGGGGGGTGGGGGGCGGCGCTTAGCTGCTCAGTCTTGATGGACTGTAGCCTACCAGGGATTCTCCAGGCAAGAATACTGGAGTGAATTGCCATTTCCTCCTCCAGGGTATTATTCTGACCCAGGGGTCAAACCCAGGTCTTCTAGTTTCCAAAGATGGTGGGAAGCAATAATAGAGTTCATTTTTTATTATATCTCATGAACAGTGTGTTCAACATACCAGTTATAAGCAGAATAAAAGTGGCTTAAGCAACAAGGATTTGTGGATCACAAAAAACTGTAGAAAATTCTGAAAGAGATGGGAATACCAGACCACCTGACCTGCCTCTTGAGAAACCTATATGCAGGTCGGGAAGCAACAGTTAGAACTGGACATGGAGCAACAGACTGGTTCCAAATAGGAAAAGGAGCACGTCAAGGCTGTATATTGTCACCCTGCTTATTTAACTTACATGCAGAGTACATCATGAGAAACGCTGGGCTGGAAGAAGCACAAGGTGGAATCAAGATAGCTGGGAGAAATATCAATAACCTCAGATATGCAGATGACACCACCCTTATGGCAGAGAGTGAAGAGGAACTAAAAAGCCTCTTGATGAAAGTGAAAGAAAAGAGTGAAAATGCTGGCTTAAAGCTCAACGTTCAGAAAACTAAGATCATGGCATCTGGTCCCATCACTTTATGGGAAATAGATGGGTAAACAGTGGAAACAGTGTCAGATTTTAATTTTTTGGGCTCCAAAATCACTGCAGATGGTGATTGCAGCCATGAAATTAAAAGATGCTTACTCCTTGGAAGGAAAGTTATGACCAACCTAGATAGCATATTAAAAAGCAGAGACATTACTTTGTCAACAAAGGTCCATCTAGTCAAGGCTATGGTTTTTCCAGTGGTCATGTATGGATGTGAGAGTTGGACTGTGAAGAAAGCTGAGAGCCGAAGAATTGATGCTTTTGAACTGTGGTGTTAGAGAAGACTCTTAAGAGTCCCTTGGACTGCAAGGAGATCCAACCAGTCCATCCTAAAGGATAGCAGTCCTGGGTGTTCACTGGAAGGACTGATGTTGAAGCTGAAACTCCAATACTTTGGCCACCTCATGCGAAGAGTTGACTCATTGGAAAATATCCTGATGCTGGGAGGGATGGGGGGCAGGAGGAGAAGGGGACGACAGAGGATGAGATGGCATCACCAACTTGATGGGTATGAGTTTGAGTAAACTCCGGGAGTTGGTGATGGACAGGGAGGCCTGGCATGCTGCGATTCAAGGGGTCGCAGAGTCGGACACGACTGAGTGAACTGAACTGAACTGAAAGAAGTTGAGAGGTAGGTGGCTGCAGGGATAGTTTATCAGCTCAGTGAAGGCCAAAGGCCAAGCTCATCCCATCCTACTGCTGTGCTAAGCCTCAGTGTATTAATGATGTCTCCCCTCCTGGACACAAGATCTCTACTCCAGATCCAGCCATCACATATTCACACAGAAAAACATAGCAGGAATTGCAGGCTGTCCTCACTGTTACCTTTTACAGAGAGGAAAATCTCGTCTCCAGGCCCCCAATAAGACCAATCTTCTCACTCCTGGGTCAGAATGAGTCATATGGCCACACCTCACAACATGTTTCCTGAGGGAATTTTCTCCACTTCCTAATTTCCTAAGGCTCTTCAAACCAGATAAAGTACAATCAGGGCCTCCCTCCCATAATCTGCTTTCAGTGAGGTCATCAATTATCTCATTGCCAGAAACAGTGGATATATTTCATATCCCTGGTGCTTCTTGATTTCTAGATCACTGGACAGTGCAGATCTCTGCCTGCTCTTTGATGCTCTGTGCTCCCTTAGACGTTCTCCTTAACACCATGCTTTTGGGTGTCCTGTAGTTCTCCACCATTCTTCAGAGTTCAGTGGCTCCATCATCTCCCCTCCACCTCCTTTCTACACACTCTCCGTGGTTTCAGCATCACCTGTGTGACATACCTTAATTACATACTTAATGTTACATCTTTTCTGAGCCATGGATGCAATTTTAAGTTTCCTATAAAATATCTATATAACCTTGATGACCCTAGAGTACCTCAAACTAAAAAAAAAAAAAAAAAAAAAAACCAAGGTCATTATTTTTCTCTTATACCACATCTGTTTTTTCTGTACCCTTTGCTTCCATTGAAGTCACCACCACCATCACCTACCTAGTCACCCAAACTAGAAACCTCTGTCCATCTTCCTCATCATTGCCACCATGGTCGTGTCAATTTTACCTTCTAAACATGTCTCAAATTTGTTGCCTTTCGTCTCAGCTACCACTAGGTTGGTTATTGTTCAGTTCTTAATTCAGTTGTAACAACCTCTTAACTACTGCCCTTTTCACTTTATTCCTGCTGTGCATGAGGATATGATGTGTGGAACTATGGCAGCCATCTTGTGACCATGAGGTGATGAGCGTGAGGACTGGTAGCCAGCATGCTGAGGATGGTAGAAGAAACATGGACAGAGGCTGGGTCCTGGTCACCTTGGTTGAGTACCTCAGTCAATACCAGAAATCTCTACTTGCAGACTTCTTGTGATGTAAGGTCACAAATGTCTCTCCTGCTTAAGCTCTGTTAGTTGCTTCTAATTACACCATAAGACATTCCTAACTGACACTGGCAGTGGGAAAATGGAGGAAGCAGTGTGAGAAAACTTGTGTCATCTTGACATGGCAATCTTAAAGCAGCTATGTTAGTGTGACGTGTATTTTTAGGTAGCTGGAACAGACATTATTAAATGTTTAGGTTTTTTTATGTTGTCACTGAGTAATGGGCTTAACAGATACCACGTGCTTCTCTCTATGAACCCACACCCTCCCCGTTTTTGGTTTCCTGTCACTTGCATGTATGCATGCACATGCTCAGTCATGTCCAACTGTTTGCCACCTCTGGGACTATAGCCACCAGGCTCCTCTGTTCATATAATTCTTTAGGCAAGAACACTGGAGTGGGTGGCCACTTCCTCCTCTAGGGGGTCGTCCTGACCCAGGGATCAAACACCTCTCTTGCATCTCCCGCACTGGCAGACTGATTCTTTATCACTGCGCCCACTGGGAAGCCCTTTCATTCACTTAGGACTGCAGTATTTTTTAGGCATACAATAAAAGTAGAAAATTATTTTAAAAAATTTATATGGAAATAATTTTTCTAAGTGAATTTGGATAGTGGGTAATCATTTTTTTAATTTTGAAGTTTATTTTTTTTAAATAAATCTTCCTATTTAAATTTTTTTAAAAAAGGACTGCAATTTTTAAGATAGTATTTTATATGGGTTGCTTCCCTGATGGCTCAGCAGTAAAGTATCTGCCTGCTAATGCAGGTGACATGGGTTCGATCCCTGTGTCAGGAAGATACCCTGGAGGAGGAAATGGCAACCCACTCCAGTATTCTTGCCTGGAGAATCCCATGGAAGAGAAGCCTGGCGGGGTACAGTCCATGGGGTCTCTAAGAGTCGGACATGACTTCATGACTAAACAGCAAAAAAGTGTTTTGAGTCATTTTGTGGAGGGTATTTTAAAATGGTCACATCAGACCCCTCCTGGGTCAAAATGATCATATAAAATAGGCTTTCATCACCTGTGCATCTTGGGTACAGATATGTGGGGATGGGAATGTGTGGAGGGTGAGGCTGCAGCAAGTGCTCCAGCTGGGCTGAGTGTTCGGGGAATTCCCGGAGAATGGGTGGGCTAGGGTGGGGTCTGACTGAACTCAGAGAATGGGAGGTTTGGGAACAGGGTAGGAGCAAAATATGTACAAAATGCAGTGTTTAAAAAAGCTGGGAACACTTTTTTCCCCAAATCGACAGGAGGAGCACCTTTACCTGGGGGCATTCTTGGCCTCCTTCTCAACTAGCCTCTGTTCCCAGTACACCTACCTCTGAGACCTCTCAGGTCACCGATAATGTGAAACCCGTAACGTGGCTCCTTGTGTTGTTCAGGGATCACAGCCATCTCCATCTTGAGGTGTAGGAGTGGTAATCTGGATGGAGGCAAGGGCTGAGGTCCTTCTCTTGAAACTATAGGTACTTCTACTGGCTGCTCTTGGTTGCTTAGAGGAAGCACCAAGGAGAATCCGATTGTGCCAGGGGTGGAGGAAACAGATGCAATCCAGAGCAGGAAGAGAGGGGGGACCCAGAGGCTAATGGGGCTATGTAGGACCCTGGCCCCTTTGGAAGCATCCCCACTGGTATACAGAAATGCACGGTGAATGAGTCGAGGGGATCATTATCATGATCACCTCATCAGTTGTTGGCATCTGACATATTTACTACTAGTCAAGATTGGGAATGAAGAGTTACCCCTCCATTGCTAAGTACAAAATCCCTGGAGCCAGTAGCCCAGACATCACCCAGTTCTTAACAACTAGACTGCTGACCACAGTGGTCCCATCCACTTGCCCTAAGCCTCCCCAACTGCCTCTTCAGTGGGACTCTTCTGACCACAGTGTTTTCCGGGCTTTAGGAGGTACCGCTAATTGCAGCTGGTTAATTATCCCTTCTCCAGGGGATCTTCCCCATCGAGGAATCAAGCCCGTGTCTCCTGCATTGCAGGCAGATCCTTTACCATCTGAGCCACCAGGGAAGCCCACTTATTTCTGAAGAAATTGTTTCAAGCCTCAGGATTGAAGATCTGCCCCTGAGCAAATGTAGAGAAATAGACTTAAGAAACATCTAGTCACTGTTGGCCATCAGAGAGCCACCAGAGAAGTGTCCTCTGCTGTTCACATCATTTCTTCTGAGATTCTTTTTTCTCTCAGAGAAGGGTGTTAGGGGAGTGGGCATCTCCCCCTTCAGACCTCATCAACATGAGACCTGCGGGCACGTGGAGACTGCTGGTGGTCATGTCCTGTGATCACCAAGGCTCAGTCATTTCTCATCTGGGGAACCAAGTTCCCTGGGTACAGTTCTCCTCATTGCTGAGGTTGTAGCAGCCTCTAGGGGTTGCCACGGGTTACTGAGCGCGTGGGCTGTTTAAAGTGAGAGTGCTCAGTATTTCCTCCAGATGTCCCCGGGGGCCAAAGATGAGCTGATGGCTGCATCTCAAGACCACCTCCCCTCGCTGACCAGGGGCTGGAACTGGTTGGCATACACATGTAGAAGAAGTGGAGGGGAGCAAAATGTATCCCCCCACAAAGTGTCTCTTTCACACATGGGTTATTTTGAGCTGGAAACAATCATGACCCAAAAGACTCAGGTAGAAACTTTGACCTTCCCCCTGACCACCCAAAGAATGTAGACAGAGGGCCTGTCCCGGGAGGGGAGCCATCACCATAGACGACTGCAGGGTGAGCCAGTGGTGGAGAGGGAGGGATCTAGCAGTCTGTTAAAATCCCTCTCTATGGCTCACCATCTCTGCCCACCCAGCAAACATTTGTCTATCAAATATTTGCCTTTCTGTCTCCATGTCAGTTGCCTGACTCCCCTTTGAGCTCCCAGACCACTACCCCCAACATCCTCTTATATCTTTAGCTGAAGATGGTAATTAAGGTGAGGGTTTTAGTTATGAACCTATTTTGGTGGGTTATGCAGTTTTCCTGAGTCTCTCCCATGTATGTGTTATTATATTAAACTCTGTTTGACTTTCTCCTGTTCATCTGTCTCGTGTCAATTTAATTCTTAGAGACAAAGCTGGATGAGCAGAGGGAACTGTCTTCTTCCCACAGAGGGGGATGAGTTGAACCTGTGGGCGGTCAGCTTGCCTGGATCCACCTGAAAATTACTGCGCCTACTGGTGTGCACACATATGTGTACGCGCACACACACACACACACACACACGGCAATTTCTCTGAATGGGGCACACCCCCAAGTCCATCACCCCTCTCGCTGAAGCCCCCTGAGCTCCCCCCAGTGCTTCCTCAGGTCCCAGTCTTCCCATCCTTCCCATACGTACGCGAGGCCCTGGAGAACTGTCTCTGGGAGACTGAGCTTTGTCCTGGGTTGTCAGCCAGAGCATTCCAGGCTCTAGTTTTTAGGATTTATCTCAAAATCCGCTCTGGTCTTGTCACCATCTGCTTAAGAGCCTGCAGCACTTTCTCATCCCCACTGCGATGAGGGTGAACCTTCAGAAAATTTCCTGATCCACCTACCCTCAGCCTGTCTCTCCCGACAGAGCATCTCCACCTTTTCATCAGATAATGTCCTTTTAGTGCTCCCAACTTGGTGCTCCCTCACTCTTGGGCAGTTGAGAGGCAGTCCCTCAGCTCACAGCTCCACATACCATACTTGGTAATAATCAGTTGCTGGTGTGAGTGATTGTGTGAGTGTGTGTGTAAGTTTGTGTGTGTAAATGGTTTGTGTGTGTGAATGTGTGAGTTTGTGTGAGAGAGTGTGTATGTGAGTGAGTGTGTGTGTGGGGGTGAATGTGTGTGAATGTGTTTGTGTGAGTGTATATGTGAGTGAGTGTGTGTGGGTTTGTGTGTGTGAGTGGTGTTTGTGTGAGTGAGTGTGTGTGGGGGGGTGAATGTGTGTGTGTGAATGTGTGTTTGTGTGAGTGTGTATGTGAGTGAGTGTGTGTGGGTTTGTGTGTGTGAGTGGTGTGTGTATGTGTGAATGTGTGAGTTTGTGTGAGTGAGTGTGTGTGTGGGGGTGAGTTTGTGTGTGTGAGTGGTGTGTGAGTATGTGTGTGTATCATCAGATATTTTTCAGGGCACCTGTGAGCTGTCCACTGCAGATGACCTGCAGGACACTGAAGGACATTAAAACACAGTTCCTACTTTTATAGCTTTCTACTTTCTAGTTGAGTGAATAATACATACACACACGAAATAACTAGAAAAAATTAAGCATTAAACAAGACCTTGCAAACTGGTAGCCTGTGGCCTGAATGGAGCCCTTATGTGTATCTTGTTTGGCAATTACAATTTTCGCAAGCACAGGTTTTGTTGTTGTTGTTTTCCCAATTTTTTTAGTGTGGCAAAATGTACCTAGCATAGAATTTCCTGTCTTAATCATTTTTGGTGTGCAGTTCAGTGGCATTAAGTACATTCATATTGCTGTCCAACTGTCACCACCATCCATTTCCAGAACATGTTTCCTTGCACAAAATTGAAACCTTGTACCCATTAAACAGGCTTCCCAGGTGGTACAATGCTAAAGATTCCACCTGCCAATGCAGGTTTGATCCCTGTGTTGGGAAGATCCCCTGGAGAAGGAAATGGCAACCCACTCCAGCCTCTTGTCTGGAGAATCCCATGGACAGAGGAGCCTGGCGGGCTGCAGTCCATGGGATTGCAGAGTTGGATACAACTGAGCGTGCACACACACACACACACACACACACACACACACACACACACACTACACTCATTAAACAGTAGTTCCCCATCCCCACTTCCCATCTTCAGCTCCTGGCAACCACCATCCTCTGTTCTGTCTGTCTGGTTTAATTATTCTGCACACCTCATGGAAATTAAATCATGCAGTATTTGTCTTTTGTCCCATCAATACTGCACAGGGTTCCAATTTTTCCACATCCTCATCAACACTTATTTTCTGATTTTTTTTTATAATAGTCATCCTAAAGGGTGTCAAGCGGCTAGCACAATTTACATTTTTGTAACACTTTATTTACTTATTTGGCTGTGCCAGGTCTTAGCTGCGGAAGGTGGGATCTTCAGTTTTCGTTGCAGCATGCAGGATCTTTAGTTGTGGCATGTGAACTCTTAGTTGCGGCACAAGGGATCTAGTTTCCTGACCAGGGATCAAACCTGGGCCCTCTGCATTGGGAGCTCTGAGTCTTAGCTACTGTCCCACCAGGGAAGTCTCCCCCAAATTTTCAAATTAGTTGCCAATGCTTAAAAATCAGCTTTATTGTTTTGTTTTAAACCTAGATTTCTAGTTTCTTTTGACAATTTGGAAAACTCTAGCAGCCCTGGGGCCTCAACTTGGCCCTGGTGACAGCTGGCTGGAGCTGAGCTGCCCCTTTGCACAGGGCAGGGCTGCCCCCCGCTCCCCGCAGCCCCGTTCCTTGTGGGCTCCTGGACCCCATGCAGAACAAGGCCAGCCTTGTGACTCTCTCCTCTCGCACAGCCGCCTCAACCCCTGGCACTGCCAGGAAGAGAAGAGGATGTTTCCCATCCTCCATAAAGGTGAGGAAAGGAGAAGCAGATGGGGTGACTGAGAGGCGACCTGTTTTTATGGTGGTCGATGTCACTTACATAGATTTGCAGGCGCTGTGTTCCTTAGCCAGTTCCCGCCTGTCAGTTCTCTTCCTGGCCCTGTAGGCATTTGGATTTCTGACCCTTGCATTAATTGAAGTGACTCTTAGACACTTGGTTGTTTTCTTTTTAAAGTTTATATATTAATATACTATAATATATTAGCCAGTGTAGCAATAATTAGCACTTCTATCACATTACCTAATTTTTCTTTCTTTTTAGTGGCTGGAATCATTAAGTCTTAGGAAGTTTGATGATCACAATACAATTTTGTTGTCACATTCACCACACTGAACATGAGATGTGTAGGGCTTATTTAGTACTGATCGTAAGTTTGTACCCTTAAACATCATCTGTCCTTTCCCCAACTCCCCATCACTTGGTAACCACCATTTTACTGCTTTTATCAGTTTGGCTTTTTTAGAGTCTACATGTCAATGAACTTACGCAGTACTTGTCTTTCTCTGACTTATCTCACTTAGCATCATGCACTTGAGGTCCATTCACATGGTTGCGGATGGCAGGATGTCCTTCTTTCTCGGCCTCTAGGTTTTCTGAGACCACAACTTCACTGATGCCAGGCTAATCAAAGATAGTTTGGGAAAGGAGGTAGAATTTCACTCTGCCTTGAAGGATGGTGTATTCATTTGCTAGAGCTGCCATAACAAAATAGCACAGAATGGGTGACTTAAACAACAGAAATTCAATTTCTCCCAATTCTGGAGGCTGGAAGTCAGAGGTCAAGGTGTCTGTGAGATTCATTTCTTCTGAAGCCTCTCTCCTTGGCTTGACCCTGTGTCTTTACATCATCTTCCCTTTGTGTCTGTGGCCCTCATCTCCTTTTCTCATAGGGCCCACTCAAAGCACCTCACCTTACCTTAATTACCTCTTTAAGACCCTGTCTCCACATATTATGAGGCATGGTGGGTTAGCAGTTCAACATAGGCATATGGGGAGAACACAGCTGGGTCTATAACAGATGCGTAGGTCCAGGAAGGAAGCGAGGAAAGGTACAGTGGGCTTGTGTTTTGTTATTCTCTCAGCACCTGTTAGTTACTCAGTCTTGTCCAACTCTTTGCGACCCCATGGACTGTAGCCTGTGAGGTTCCTCTGTCAGGAGCTCAGGTCTCCTGTATTGCAGGCAGATTCTTTACCATCTGAGCCGCCAGGGAAGTCCAATACACCGCACCCATATTAGTTTCCTGTTGCTGCTGTAACAAATTGCCACAAATTTATTAGCTTAAACAACACACATTCATCTCCATGCAGTTCTGGAAGTCCTAACACCAAGCCTTGGCAAAGCTACCATCTTTCCACAGGCCACATGGGAGAACCTGTTCACTGGCGTTTCCAGTTTATGGAGGTTGCCAGCATGCCGTGGCTCATGGCCCCCATTTCTCTGCTTCTATCACCACATCTCTTTCTCTGTCTTTTGAGTTTCCTGCCTCCTTCTTTAAAAGGGCTTTGTGTTTACATTGGGCCCACCCAGATAATCCAGGATAATCTCCCCATCTCAAGGTCCTTAATATAATCACAGTTTCAAAGTCTATTTGCCACATAAAATAACAGTCTCAGTTCCAAGAACTAGGACATGGATGTCTTTGGGAGAGGGAGTGATATGGTTCTGTCTACACAGCACCTCTCTCTTCTTGCATATTCCAGCCTTGAAGATCTAGTGGGGAGCTGTCCATCATGGTGCTCCACTAGAGTGGGCACATGACCCCAGCTCGCCCAGCCTGAGTTTTTTGAGGGTTCCCCTTAAGGGCGTCCCTGGTAGTTCAGCTGGTAAAGAATCCACCTGCAATGCAGGAGACCCTGGTTCGATTCCTGGGTCAGTAAGATCAGTTGGAGAAGGGAACCGCTACCCACTCCAGTATTCTAACCTGGGGAATTCCATGGACTGTATAGTCCATGGGGTCGCAAAGAGTCGGACATGACTGAATGACTTTCACTTTCACTTAAGTGGCGAAGCAAGGTGATGTGAATGTGTGGTTGGTCGAGAGCAAACCTCCGTGAGGTCAAAGATTCAGTCTGCCCTTGTAGAGCTGGAAACTGAGGTGTAGAGAGAAGGACGGGTCGAGAGAGTCCTGTCAGTGTTTCCATCACTGGTCCCAGTTGTTCTTGAGACCAGCAGTTGGGAAATTGACGTATCCTCCATTCAGTTTGCTTCAGGGGGGGTTTCTGTCCCTGGAAGTCCAGATCACGTGGACATATATAGAGGCTATTTTGAATGAAGGCTAGGCAGTGGGGGAGGGGTGGGGAGACAGAAGGGTGAATCTCTCTTGAGGCTAATGAAGCGTAAGCCACTCATTCATGAGTCCCTCCACCACCCTGGTTGGGAGGCATTTTCATATGCTTTTGCAGAATTTTTAGGCAATGCAGTAGCTGCAATTACTGAACCACTTCAGTCTCTTCCTATTTCAATGTCCCCTCGATCAAATCCTCCCTCCCCCCAGTTTTGACATGACTGCGGATGTTTTTGAAAACCAACTAGGGGGAAATTGAGCTGAGGATATACTTACTGTGTGTCAAATGGGATATTTTTATGTGACCTCCAGTTGTTCTGTTAAGTTTATTCATTGGCTGGGTGTAGGAATGGGTTTTAGGAATACTCCGAGTGCCTGACTCGCTCTGCCTGCTGTCAAGAAGGTGCGGGGCTAGTGGTCATGTAGTGGTAAGACTGTGCCCGCAGCGCTCACCTCCAGAAGTCTGTGGGGAGTGTAGAACAAGTTTTTAATGTACTGAGCCAAAGATGGTCTGTTGAAAAATCCTTCCAGTCATCAGATGTGTAAAGTTAAAAAACAGAGGACAGAATCCTTGACTTCTGGTCAAAATTAGAACTCTCCATGTAGGAATATAACAGGTAAAGCTGTTATAAAGTAAGCATACTACAGTTTTTTTCTTTTTTTGATGCAAACTGTGCAAAAATGGAATTTATTAGAATTCCTGTGGATTTAATCCTGTAGGATTTATGTAACAGTGAGTATGTCTGTGTACATGCCTCCTAATGTATTGAACTATGTCTTACCATGACATTCCCAATAATAGGTTGTGAAGCTAAAATCAGCTTTTCTAAATGATCACCCATGCTAGACAAAAACCTGAAGTCTCTTTCTGTTCCCCTGACAGACAAAGGCATTTCTAGCTTACTGTCATATAAAGAGACAATCAAAGAGTATGCAGACAAACAGGAAGAAAAAATAGTGTTTTAAAGTGTGCCAGACAACTAATTAACACTAACAAATAGGTTATTTGTCTGTATTTTGTGTTTTGTGGTATTTTCCCACTTTTCAAAGTTTGTAACTTGTTATGATTTATTTACTCCTTCTGTTCATTTTCTATTTAATTTTGTACTTGTCATTTTGCATTCACGTTCTTTAAATATTTATTTATTTGGCAGTGTTGCATCTTAGTTGCCGCATGCAGGCTCAATAGCTGCATTGCAAGGGCTTACTTGCCCCATGACCCACATCACTTGCATTGCAAGGCAGATTCTTTAACCACTGGACCACCAGGGAAGTCCCTGCATTCATGTTCTTTAAAAGAGTGAACATGATTCAGGCCCCAGTAAACCTGGATCAGCCCCCACGGTCGGGCTGCAGTGAAGAGGTGGGAAGGGGCCTCCTGCCTGGAACCAAGGCTGAGAACTGGGGCGCCAGGGCTGGAAGTGGAGCGGGAGGGAGGTGGGGGTGCTGATGATGGAAGACGGGAAGATGGGTGAGGGGAGGACAGGTCTATGGAGGTTGACAGTGACAGTGGGTTCCAGCCAAGCAGAGTGACATGAGAGAGGGGCTCCTCTTCTCTGGGAGCAAATGCTTTCCAGGTGCTTCCACCTCCTACCTGTAATGAGTGGATTAAAGACTAAGACATGTGGTAGGTTTTGGAATCCTGAAAAAGAGTCAAGAATTATCACTCTCTGAAACAGACTTACAAGAGCTGACATCAGACAGATGAGGGTTCTCCAGTTTGAGTGCTTTCCAAGTCTCTCCGAATTCCTTAAGATATAGGCTCACCTCCCAGTTCATCAAGAGGTGAGGGTGGCTCCTAAAGGCCTCATTAGGGAAGCACTATTTCAAACGAAATTGGAAAAGATACAGTTTCCGAGAATACTACTAAACATACAATGGCACAAGATAAAATGCAAATTAAAAGGTGGCAGTCACACACACGTGTACATGGATGCAGAAGTTAGACTAAAAATCTAAAAGGCAGGAAACATACAAAATGGTTTGTATCCAAAGACAAATGACATACAGGGGAAATATTTGCAACTCATATCACAGTCAGATTAACTTTCCTAATATATCAGAGTTCCTATACATCATTTTTTTTTTTTAAAGACCAACAATCTAATAGAAAAGGAGGCAGTTCATGAACTAAATACAAGTACCTCTTAGACATACGGGTACATGGGTGCTAAGTCACTTCAGTCATGTCCAACTCTTTGAGACCCTGTGGTCTGTGGCCTGCCAGGCTCCTCTGTCCATGGGATTCTCCAGGCAAGATAACTGGAGTGGGTTGCCATGCTCTCTTCCAGGGGATCTTCCTGACCCAGGGATCAAACCCATGGCTCTTATGTTTCCTGCATTGGTAGTCGGGTTCTTTAGCACTAGCGCCACCTGGGAAGCCCTCTTAGACATATGGAGAAGTGGAGAGAGATTAAAGCTTATTTGCAATAAGGAAATGCAAAGTAAGATAGCATTGCGTATCACTTTCCAATCATCAGATTGGTAGAGGGAAAAGAGTCTGTAGTTATGTGGGGAAACAACCTTTCTCATAACTTGTTGGGGGGAATGTAGATATGGTTTCTGTGGGGAGCACATTGGCAATATCTCCCCAAATTACAAGCACATATATCCTCCTTGGACCAGGAATCTGACTTCTAACAATTTGTCAGTAGATATGGTTATGTATGCATGATATAACATAAAGACCAGATTATTTGCAGCACTATTTGCAAAAACAAAAGATGAGAAACAACCATCATGTCTATCTACAAGCGACCAAAGAAGTAAACTACTGTATATCCATACCTTGGAATATTACTAAACTGTAGAAAAAAAAAGTTATTTTGTGAACTGACATGAAATGATCTTCAAGATATATACAGTAAAAAAAAAGCAAGGTATAGAAGAAATATAAAATACTTTATTGTTAGTGTTTTAAAAAGGATGGGTGGGAGAAAGGTAACTATATGTGTGTGGTTAGAATAAGTGTTACCTCTTAGTAAAGACACACCAGAAGCTCATACGTGAATTGCTTCCAGAGAAAGGCTGTGGGTGCTTGGGGCAGGGGGGAGGATGGGAGTAAAGAGTGTTGTGCCTTCCTGAAAAGAGTGGAATCAGTCATTGGGTTCAGCAAATGTTAATTGAGGGCTGGTCTTATGGCAGGCATGTGGCAGGTGCCAGGGACCCAGAAGTTAGTATTAATAAAACACAAATGTCCTGCCCTCATGAACCTAGTAAAGAAAACAGGCAATGATCAAATAAAATGCATTGGTGGACAGACAGATGGAAAGAGAGAAAGGGAGAGAGAGAGAAGGTCAGGTACTTTGTAGAAAATTAAACATGGTGGTAGAGAGTACATATAGGTGGGAGATCTGTTATCTTAGACAGGGTGATGGTCATAGGAGGTGTCCAGTCACCCGGAATTCAGATGGAGAATCCAGGGGTCACATGCAAAGGCCTGAAGCGGGTAGTTCTGAGTAGACAGCACGGAGGCCAGTTGGCTCGAGCAGAGAGGGGGGGCGGTGACAGGGAGCTGAGCTGTGTCCCCGCATTTTGCAGCCCCTCTCCAGGTGCAGCCTGCCTGGGCACTGGGCGTGACACCAACCCTCAGGGGTTCCTGGGAAAGGCCAGCCCCCTTTTCTGACTGCAGCACAGGACGGCAGCTCCAGCTTTATAACTGTGGAAGGTCATTATTGCATTGGTACATTATACGTTGTGGAGTGATGTCTTTTTAGCTGATGCCTGTGATGCCTTTTGTCTGAAATAACCTTCCAGGATAATTCCCTTTGATAATTCCAGCACCACATCCCAAATGTGGCATTTGCCCCTGCAGCACAAAAATAGTCCTTCCTTCTCCTAGAGAGCCTATGTGTCTTGGAAGCAAGCAGATGCAAACACTTTTTCCATTTTTGGCTATTCCTGAGCTGCTGCGTTCCAGAAGGAGTCACAGATGAAACAGCCTTCTGCGCTTCTCTTCTGGAAGATGGCTGGGCCCCCATGGGACCACAGCATCCCCAGTGGGTGCATCTTCTCTGTACAACATGTGCTATGTAAACTCTTTGATCACACTGGGTCCTCACTCTTTAAGACAACAAATCCCCAGGGGAAGAGGGTTGCATCTTGTATAATTGGACAGTTGGTTGTATCCAGAGAGAAGTGTTTGCAGAGCATATCGAAAGCCAGCCCAGGGACCCACGTGTTTGCTCAGCATCTACATGGCAAACACCAAGAGCCTCCCTTGAATGCAGGGGTCAGAAAGGGATTTTCTCAAATCTAAGCCAGCCTCTGGGGTGATGGCTCATTCAAAGGGCTGTGGAGGAAAGGCTATTCTGGAATATCAGTGCCAGGGCTCAGCTCATCTGAGATGGACATAGAGTGTTTTCTGCATCATTTTGCTTTTTAGCAGTAGCACTAACCCTGGAATACTGAGGGGCTCCTGGGCCTGATTCAGGATCCAGGTGTCTGGAACCAGAGCCCAAAGGCCAGCTGTCAGGAGCGGAGGGAGCGGGGGAGAAGGAGGGAGGCCCACTGGCTGTGCTGAGAACAGGACCCATGGCTTTATGCACATGATTAGTGATGAGGAGCCCGTTGCCTGGCAACAGCAGCCCCTTCCCCCTTCTATCCAGACCCCTTAGGCTGCTTGTAATGTTTGGTGACATTTTTCATAGCAGAGACACAGAGTTGCCCCCTTAATTAGCTGAAGATGGTGCCTACGGCTCCCCTGCTTCCTGGCTTATTGATCAGACTCCTGATTAGAAATCATTCCCCCCACAGCATTGAATTATTAATTGCACATTAATAATTGCTGTGCTAAGATAACCCCACAGATAGCTCATCCTGTAAGTGAAGGGCTTAGACCAAGACCTGATGCACAGGAAGTGCTGTATAAAAAGAAGAATTATTACTTCAAAGAATTATCTCTTCTAGGAGATTTGAGGACTAAGACCCGTACTGAGCAGACTTGACTCTCTTTGAAGAGCTTCTCTATTTTCTTTCAGAGTCTCATAATGCTCCTGGCAAAAGAATCCTTAGACAGCAACCCCACCCCCACCCCCCGCAAACTGCCCCCTTTTACAGATGCGGAAACTGAGGTTCAGCAAAGTGAAATGACCTTGCCAAAGTTACACAGCTCATGACGCCAGAAGCAGACTGAATCCAGACCTCCTGGTCCCCAGCCTCTTCTCACCACTTCCAGTTTCTAAATTTAGTGTTGCACAAAGATCTCACCAAGGAATCTGTGAAAAATGCAGATTTATAATACTGACCACCGCCCCCCCACACACACCCACAATGCTCTATTAGTGTCCTAAGTCTGATGTAACTAATAACCACAAACTCAGTGACTTAAGACAACATAAGTTTACAATCTACAGTGCTGGAGGTCAGAAGTCCTGAAGACGGTCTTACAGGCCCAAGGGCAGGGTGTTAGCAGAGCTTGCTTCCTTCTGAGGCTCTTGGGGAGGATGTGTTTCTTGTCCCTTCCGGCTTCTCTTCCGGCTGCCAACTTTCCTTAGTTGGTGGCTGTGGATCCCTGCTTCTGTCATCACAGCTTCTCTGCCTCTCTGCCTCCTGCTTCCCTCCAAGGACTCCTGTGATTACCTGGGCCCCTCTGATAGTACAGGATAATCTCCCATCTCAAGATCCTAAATCACCTGGAAAGTCCCTTTTGCCATGTAAGGTCACATCATCACAGGGTATTGGAATATGGGCATCTTTGGGGGTTCTGATTCTGCACCCAAGCTTCTGATTCCATCTTCTCCGATGGAGTCTGAGACGCACCACGAACAGCCCCCGGTGACTATGCAGCAGGGACTCCTAGGGCACGTTTAGGAGAGCCCCTCTGCCCCTCTCTCACTTGCTCTTCACAAGAGAATGATGCCATTGGTAGCACGAAGTCCTTGTTTCCATTTAATAAAATGAAAAGCTCAGTGTTGAAAAAGTGAATTTCTGAAAGCCCAAGGTCCCACAGCTTGCGGCATGCGCCCTGTCCCCACACCCAGGATCCTGTTCACGACAGCACAGGCGTCCCTAGCTCTCCTCTGCAACAGATGCGTGGGTGTGGAGCCCGCTCCGCTCCTCTTACACGCGGGGAAACCGAGGTCCCGGACGGGTCATGTGAGCTGGCCAAGGGGCCACTTCCTGGGTCTGAGTTAACCCTGCTCCCCTGGCGGGAGGGGTTCCGGGAGACCTCAGACACCCCTCTGCCCTCCCGCACCGTGAGTGATTCTTACTGTTCCATGGAGGGACACTTTCTGCCAGAGAATGAGATTGGTGGGCTACGTTAATTTCAAATACATGAGACAGAAATAACATCTGAGCCTTCTGGTGGGTTGTCTACACAGAGTGGGCTAATGGGAGGCAGGGGTGTGGGGGTGACAAGCCTGTTCTGTTCGTCTCCGGAGGGAAAAATTAACAAAGGAGATGCTTGATTGCCGGTGTGCACATGTGCAAATGAACACTAGGGGGCAGAGTATGTCCAGGAATGGGAGCAGCTGTGCCATTTTCCTCTGCTTTTAAGGATGATTTTAAAAGGGCGAGCTGGTAGCAGGAAGGAGGGTCATTGCCTTTAGTAGGGCCTTAGTCAATAGGTTTCTAATTGGGCTGTTAATCTGGAAATAAGTATAAAATAAGAAACCCAGAGGGTAAGTTGAGAGTGGATGCAATGTGAATAATGAACATAGCACTGAATGACTTTTTTAAAGGGTCAGTTGTCTCATAATCTTTGTGCTTCTTTAATGTGAATTGACTTCTGACCACTACTTGGCAATTTGTCATAAAGGAGTAGGTCTCAGTATTGAGAAACACCAAATAATATTTTAAGAGTTTTCTAGTACATTGTGTGGTTGTCTCTGAAGCTGGAAAACATTAAAGAAATATATATGCAAATTAATTTGACGGTACACATATACTGATCCAGAGATGCTCCTCCTCACACTCACCTCCACTCTGTCTCACCACCTGAATGCAGCACACACTGCAGAGATGGAAGGACCACAGCTGCAGGCTGCTTTCTTGCTTGGGAGTTAACCCCAGTAACAGGACTCAGCCATCATCAAGGCAGTGACATTTGAACATATTTCAATTTACAGTGGCCCGAGGCAATTCACTTGGTTAGACCACCACTTACGACCATATAACTATAGCTAATAATACTGTGTTGCATATTTGTAAATTGCTAAGAGAGAAAATCTTCAAAGTCCTCACCACAAGGGAAAACAACTTTTGCAACTGTGTGTAGTGATGGATATTAACTAGACTTATTGTGGTGACCACTCTGCAATATGTACAAATATCCAATCATTATGTAATGCACCTGAAACTAACATATTAGTGTGTATCAATTATCCTTCAGTTTAAAATCCCAAACAAAACAATAACTACCATAAATCAGAACTCATTAGGTACCAGGCACTGGGATTTTCTTGCATGATCTCATTTAAGCAATATAACCCTATAAGATAGACACTATTATTATTACCTTTATTTTCCAGGTGAGGAAACCGAAAGTAAGAGGGGTTAAGTAAGTTGTTCAAGATTACCCAGCTAGGAAGTGTTTCTTCCTAGGCTGGGAGCTAACACCAAAGCCAGGTTCTTAGTTCCTGTCATGTTGGAAGCCCAGGAAATTCTCTCCTGATGGAAAAAACCTGGGTCATATGTGCTGACACTTTATGTTCTAATCTGAGCATGGTGATGATTTGGTCCTTTATCTTAGGAAAGTGACTATACCTTGGTTGAACACTAAGATCTTATAATGAGAAAATACTTAATAACTCAAGTCATCAAAATAAAAATAATATAACCTTTATGGTAGAGATTTGGGGCACCAAGAGCCCAGCTTAATGTAGAGTCCAGGGCTGTGGTCAGCCTTGAGATCTCTAAGAACCTGCTGCTGAGGTCAGAAGAAGGAAGTTTTTATAGGGTGGAAATGTAACAGCTTGGGCTTCCCAGGTGGTGCTAGTGGTAAATAATCCATCTGCCAGTGCAGGAGATGCAAGAGATGTGGGTTCGATCCCTGGGTTGGGAAGATCCCCTGGAGGAGGGCATGGCAACCCGCTCCAGTATTCTTGCCTGGAGAATCCCATGGGCAGAGGGACCTGGTGGGCTACAGTTCATGGGGTTGCAAAGAGTCAGACACGACTGAAGTGACGGAGCACATATGCTGGTTAATCACAGGCTGGTGTAACCTGAGAGGATTGTCCTGTGAAGCTCTTGATTTAAGAATACAGATGGGTCCCTCTCCTGAACACTGGCCCTGGAGTTTGGGGGCGGTAGATTTGCCGGAAGATGGCTACATGTTGGGCAGAGAGACCTGTGCATTGGAGAAATGCTGCACAAGGCATCACATGGGGCTTGACTGGAAAAGGAAGCCACAGGGTCCTTAAAGGACCACCAGCAGCTGCCTGGCACCATACCACAGCAGACTTCAGGACCACTTGGTCAGCCACGGGGACCAGCAGTCCTGCCACCAGCAATCACAAAGAGGCATGTTCACCTTTGGCTTTTCTTCTTCTTCCTCCACAGCCAGAAGGGTTATCATAGGGAGGGAGAGGAGAGGGAGAGAGACGACCAAGTCTACCCTCCCCTCCCCCACCCCCAGATCGTCTAAAGCTTAGGGCCTTGTTTGCATTAGAGGCAAGGAGGAAAGCTTCGGATCAAATATAATATTGAAATTTTAAATTGAACAGAGCTTAATCTTAATAACTGAAGAGAAGCTGTTTTGATAACTCAAATGATGAAATGTTTTAGAATCAGACTGATAATACACATAGCTAATGGAGCCAGCTACCCAGTGGGAGAGGAAGTTCCACAGAGCATAACTGATAGACTTGGGGGGAGGATCATTTTATGTTGATCCCCCCAGAAGCTTGACAATCTACACTAAACCTGTTATTCAAAGGAAAATCGGTAAATATCACAGATTCTGCTGCAGGTGAAAGGCTGGAGCCCAACATTCCAAACTGCGCAATTACTTCCTGCGCATGCGTCGGTCACACGGCTCTGCCTGACTCTGGTCTTGCAGGAGTACCCTGAAGCAGGGTACTTCAGATACGATGGAAAAGCCAAGGGTTTCACTTCTTATCAAGACTGTATTTATATGTCTTTCTTCTGCTTTTACAACAAATGCTAGCTTAGGACATTCGTCTTCATAAGTGCCCTTCCTCTGCTCAAAGACTTCTACCCTCTGAGAGGTCTGGATTGATCACCCCATTTCACTCTGGAAGTTTCAGAGCTCTTCTTGAACCCTCGTCTTCAGAAGGGCTGAGACAGTGTGTACTTAATGTGCCGAGATGCTCATGATAATCTCATCCCAACTCTGAGTTCCTTCCACCTCTTGACCGTATAGAGTTGAGCAGTACAAGAACCCATAGACCTGCGTGTGAGTGGCAGAGGGCAAGAGCCCCAAAAAATGGACCCGAGAACTCTATCCTGATCTACTCTGTGATTAAAAAAGGATGTCATTAATTCATGGGAAGAGGAAACGAATATTCTGTAAATAGTGCTTGGGTAATTGGTCAACTACATGTGCAAAAACAACCATTTAAATTCTCACCTTATACCCAACAATTTCCAACGGGTTTAACAGAAGTCATAAATAAAAGAATAAAAATGTAGAAGAAAATGTAAGTGAATATTTACCAGACCTTGAGACTGGGAAAGAACTTTACAAGCACAACAGCAATAAAGAAATGAGATTTTAAAATGATAACTTTGAATATATAAAATTTAAAATGTCTGCACTTTTATATTTAGCTAATATAAACACAGTTAAAAAAAAAAGTATGGTGGTAACATGGCCCATTAATCCCTATTGCATCAGCTGACAGTAAGCCAACAGCCAGTGTGTGAGTGAGACCATCCTAGACCATCTGCTCCCTGGCCATGCCACCAGCTGACAGCAGATGCCTGAGTGAGCCCAGCCGAGATCAGCCACGCCTGGTCCAGGTCATCAGATACAGCCTGCTGACCAGTAGGTTCATAAGCAATAGTAAATGTTACTTGGTTTAGAACAGTAGGTTTTAAGGTAATTTGTTATGCAGAGTTACATAAATGATGCAAAATGAAAATGAAAAATTGGAACAAATCTGTGCAAGAAATTTGAAAGATAAAGATTAAAATCTTTACTATGAAATGAGGTCTTACAAATCAACAAGAAAAGCAACATCTGCTGTAGAGAAATGGATATAGGACATGAGATAAGTTCTTAAGGAGATAAAGAAATGGCTTAATAAACTAGTGAAAAAAGATTAAACTTCCCCAAAATAAAAGAGCTGCAGTCTGAATATTAAATCATGTACATACTTTTACTTAATAAGTTAACAATAGTATAAAATATTTGATAATGATGAGTGTAGTGTGATGGACACTCTCATATCTATGGATTAAAGTATAATTATTATAACAAACCGTGTTTTGAAGGTAAGTTAGTAAGTTTCCCCTTCATGGATCATAGCCTTGTTGTGATGAAGGGGCTTGCATAATTCAATGAAGCTACAAGCCATATTGTGCAGGACCACCCAAGAAGAACAGGTCACAGTGAAGAGTTCTGACAACATGTGGTCCACTGGAGAAGGAAATGGCAATCACACTTGGACAGAGGAGCCTGGCGAGCTGCAGTCCATGGGGTCACAAAGAGCTGGACTAAACAATAACAACTAGCAAGATTTAGAAAAAGCCTTTGGCAATTTCTAACAAAATTAATTCTCTTACCATGTGATCCAGCACTTGTGTTCCTTGTTGTGTACCCAAAGAGTTAAAACTTATGTCCATAGAAAAACCTACACATGGATGTTTATAGCAGCTTTATTCATAATTGCCCAAATTTAGAAGCAATCTGAATGCTCTTTAGTGAGTGAAGGAATAAATCCTGGTATATCCAGACAAGGAAATATTATTCAGCATGAACCAGAGATGAGTCATCCTACCATGAAAAGACATGGAAGAAATTTAAATGCATATTGATAAGTGAAAAGAGTCAGTCTGAGAAGGCCATATACTGTATGGTTCCAACAATATGCCATTCTGAAAAAGGCAAAGGGATGTATACAGAAAAAAAATCAGTAGGGCAAAGGGGAAATGAAGGAAGAGTAAGGGGAGCGCAGAGGATTTTTAGGGATGTGATGCTATTAATGGTGGATACATGTCATTATGCATTTGACCAAACCCAAAGAAGATCCAACATCTAGGGTGAACCCTAATGTAAACTGTGAATTAGGATGTATCAATGTAGGTTCATCAGTTGTAAAAAAATGCATCCCTCTAGTGGGGGTTGTTGATAAGGGGGAGGCTTTCCATGTGTGAGTGTAAGGGGCATATAGGAAATCTTTGTTCCCTTATTTCAATTTTTCTGTGACCCTAAACCTGCAAAAAGAAAAAATAAATAAAATCTTTAAAAAAAAGAAAAAGGCTTTGGAGTGAATGCAGGTGGTTGGTATGGAACATTGCATTATTGTTCCCAGTTCCTCATCTTGCTCTTTGCGTGATTTTGTAGTTCCTTCTCCTAGAAGCAAAGTGTACTTTCTTGCATATCAATGTTGTGTTTGGCTTTATGGCTATTTTGGGCCAATGGCATATTAACAAATGTGTCCTGCACGCAGAGATTTAAGCATACTGTGGTTTCAGATTTGTTCTCTTGCCTTTCTCCTTTCACCATAAGAGCTTCCCCTGTGCGCTCCTGCCCCTTCAGTCTGAGACCCAGAGTGAACACATGGGAGTGGGAAGGTGGAAATGATAGTGGCAGAATAGTGGTTAGAACTCATCTAATCTCTAAAAAAACAAAACAAAACAAAACAAAAAACAAAACAGAGAGCAATTGAGTAACAAAACCGAAAACCCACCAATTTTCCAACAAAACCAGGTGAGAAAGTATCCCTCTGGACTCCGAAATACAAGCAGATGAGGAGAAATCATTGATAGTCACAAGGCCTGTATGGCGTCAGCGTCTGTGCAGGAAAAAGCAGTGGGGCATCTAACAAACCGGAGAACAAGAAACCCCTGAAATATCCAACAGGTATTCACCGGAAAGCGCAGCAAGCTGATTTTAGAACAACAGCTGAGATGGTTGTGCGCACTCCAATTAGCAGGTGAGTGCAGGCCTGCAGTAAAGCCTGAATGGCGTGCAGCAGTCCACCCCCTGTGAACTCTCAAACCTCATCAGCAAGGGCTTCCTTTAGGACCGGGCGATTCCCTGAGGATGCTGCTGGGAGTGGAATTAAAACTGAGCAGAACAGACCCTATAGAGATGAAGGAAAGGAAGTCCAGATAAAAGTGGCACCTATCTAGGAAGTCTTACAAAGCAAGCTGTTATATTTTTTGCAACTCTATTGAAACACAACAGAATGGGTAGCTTTGTGAAGTTAAAGTTACCCTTGGTAAAAATCTTATGAAAGCTCAATAAACTAAATTCATACAGAAATGACCAACAAAAAAGTTTTAAAGTCAAATCTTGTACAAAGTTATTCTAAGAAAAATTAGAATAATGAACAGAATAATATCCCTACAGTTAATGAAAGCAGGCCAGAAATATTTGCTTAAAAATAAGAAAGAAGAAGCAAAATATAATGTACTATTTCACAATGAGCTGAAAGACATTAAGACATTAAGCTAAAATACATAGAAGAAATGAAAGACTAAATTAATAAGAAATACAAAACTTTAGAAGTGAAGTGATAGAAATTAGGGAAAACATGAAATAAAATAAATGAAGGTTAACCCATAGGGAAGCCAGTGAATAAATACACAGATAATGCCTTGAGAGAAATAGAAGATGAAAATAAGGAAATTGTTTAAAATAAAAAATAAATTGAGAAAGAGATAAATATTTGAGAGACAGTACTACTATTGAATAAGTATAAGCAAAGAAGATCCAACATAGGGTGAACAGTATTTCCTAAAGAAGAAAAGCAGTTGAACAAATGCTAAATATTATAATTCAAGAACATTTTTTCTGAAATAAAATAAATTTGAAAGTACATGTTAAAGAACACACTATGCATATGAGAATATGGAACTGAATGACCAACACCAAGACATAGTCTAGTGAAATTTCTGGATTTTAAAGAAAAATAGAAAAAAACATCTTTAGGCATCTAGGTTAAAGGAACATGTAGCTTATAAGGGAAGGAAGGTTATTATTAGACTTTTAAATATATATATATATATTTATTTTTAACTGGAGGATAACTGCTTTACAATGCTGGTTCTGCCATACAACAACCCGAATCAGTCATAACTGTCCATATATCCCCTCCCTCTTCAGCCTCCCTTCCACCTCACCCCCATCCCACCCCTCCAGGTCATCGCAGAGCACCAGGCTGGGCTCCCTGTGTTATGCAGCAGCTTCCCACTCGCTAGCTCTTTTAAGCATGGTAGTGTAAATATGTCAATGCTGCTTTCTTAATTCATCTCACCCTTTCTTTCTCTTGCTGTGTCCATGAGTCCATTCTCTGTGTTTGCATCTCTATTCTTATTAATAGACTTTCTGATTGTAGCACTTTATGTCAGAAGAAAGCATATTGGAACAGTATATTGTGATATCCAAGTAAAGAAAATGTGACTTATTTTCAAAGACCGAGAAGCTGTTATGAATGTGAAGGAACTTAGGGAATATTCTTCCTATAGGTATTTCCTCAGGAATCTGTTACAGAACAAGTTTTACATAACCACAACAACTCAGTTCAGTTCAGTCGCTCAGTCTTGTCTGACTCTTTGCGACCCCATGAGCCGCAGCATGCCAGGCCTCCCTGTCCATCACCAGCTCCCAGAGTCCACCCAAACCCATGTCCATTGTGTCAGTGATGCCATCCAGCCATCTCATCCTCTGTCATCCCCTTCTCCTCCTGCCCTCAATCTTACTCATCATCAGAGTCTTTTCAGATGAGTCAGCTCTTCACATCAGGTGGCCAAAGTATTGGAGTTTCAGCTTCAACATCAGTCCTTCCACTGAACACCCAGGATTGATCTCCTTTAGGATGGACTGGTTGGATCTCCTTGCAGTCCAAGGGACTCTCAAGAGTCTTCTCCAATACCACAGTTCAAAAGCATCAATTCTTTGACACTCAGCTTTCTTTATAGTCCAACTCTCACATCCATACATGACTACTGGAAAAACCATAGCCTTGACCAGATGGACCTTTGTTGGCAAAGTAATGTCTCTGCTTTTTGCTCTGCTGTCTAGGTTGGTCATAACTTTCCTTCCAAAGAGTAAGTGTCTTTTAATTTCATGGCTGCAACCACCATCTGCAGTGATTTTGGAGCCCAGAAAAATAAAGTCAGCCACTGTTTCCACTGTTTCCCCATCTATTTTCCATGAAGTGATGGTACCGGATGCCATGATCTTAGTTTTCTGAATGTCAAGCTTAAAGCCATCTGTTTCACTCTCCTCTTTCACTTTTATCAAGAGGCTCTTTAGTTCTTCTTCACTTTCTACCATAAGGATGATGTCATCTGCATATCTGAGGTTATTGATATTTCTCCCTGCAATCTTGATGCCAGCTTGTGCTTCATCCAGTCCAGCGTTTCTGATGATGTACTCTGCATATAAGTTAAATAAGCAGAGTGACAATATACAGCCTTGATGTACTCCTTTTCCTATTTGGAACCTGTCTGTCGTTCCATGTCCAGTTCTAGCTGTTGCTTCCTGACCTGCATACAGGTTTCTCAAGAGGCAGGTCAGGTGGTTTGGTATTCCCATCTCTTTCAGAATTTTCCACAGTTTGTTGTGATCCACACAGTCAAAGGCTTTGGCATAGTCAATAAAGCAGAAATAGATGTTTTTTGGGGAACTCTCTTGCTTTATTCAATGATCCAGCAGATGTTGGCAATTTGATCTCTGTTTCCTCTGCCTTTTCTAAACCTAGGTTGAACATCTGGAAGTTCATGGTTCATGTATTGCTGAAGCCTGGCTTGGAGAATTTTGAGCATTACTTTACTAGCGTGTGAGATGAGTGCCATTGTGCGGTAGTTTGAGTATTCTTTGGCATTGCCTTTCTTTGGGATTGGAACGAAAACTGACCTTTTCCAGTCCTGTGGCCACTGCTGAGTTTTCCAAATTTGGTGACATATTGAGTGCAGCACTTTCACAGCATCATCTTTTAGGATTTGAAATAGTTTAACTGAAATTCCATCACCTCCACTAGCTTTGTTTGTAGTGATGCTTCATAAGGCCCACCTGACTTCACATTCTAGGATGTCCGGCTCTAGGTGAGTGATCACACCTTCGTGATTATCTGGGTCGTGAAGATCTTTTTTGTACAGTTCTTCTGTGTATTCTTGCCACCTCTTCTTAATATCTTCCGCTTCTGTTAGGTCCATACCATTTCTGTTCTTTATTGAGCCCATCTTTGCATGAAATGTTCCCTCGGTATCTCTAATTTTCTGGAAGAGATCTCTAGTCTTTCTCATTCTATTGTTTTCCTCTATTTCTTTGCATTGATCGCTGAGGAAGGCTTTCTTCTCTCTCCTTGCTATTCTTTGGAACTCTGCATTCAAATGGGTATATCTTTCCTTTTCTCCTTTGCTTTTCACCTCTCTTCTTTGCACAGCTGTTTGTCAGGCCTCCTCAGACACTAGAGAGACTTTAATATAAGGAATTATGCTGAGCATTACATATATAGTTACTTATAGTTGAAGACCAACTGAAAGAGAGAATATAGTATGTTATGACTGTATGTTTTGACAACATGGATGTTGTACAATTAAAAGAAAAATGAAGTGAGAATGGGGGTAGGGTATGCAAAATTTTTAAAAATTGTTTTTAGTAATATAAATGGTGGTGGTTATTCTGAATATCGGGGCTTCCCCGGTGGCTCAGTGGTAAAGCATCTGCCAATGCAGGAGATACGGGTTTGATCCTTGGGTCAGGAAGATCCCATGGAGAAGGAAATGGCAACCCACTTCAGTATTCTTTTTTTTTTTATTGAAGGATAATTGCTTTACAGAATTCTGTTGTTTCCTGTCAAACCTAAACATGACTCAGCCATAGGTACACCTATATCCCCTCCCTTTTGAACCTCCCCCCATCTCCCTCCCCATCCCACTGATCTAGGTTGATACAGAGCCCCTGTTTGAGTTTCCTGAGCCAGACAGCAAATCCCTGTTGGCTATCTACTTTACATATGGTAATGTAAGTTTCCATGTTCCTCTTTCCATACATCTCACCCTCTCCTCCCCTCTCCCCATGTCCATAGGTCTGTTCTCTATGTCTGTTTCTCCATTGCTGCCCTGTAAATAAGTTCTTCAGTACCATTTTTCTAGATTCCGTATATATGCCTTAGGATACAGTATTTATCTTTGTCTTTGTCACTCACTTCACTCTGTATAATAGGTTCTAGGTTCATCCACCTCATTAGAACTGACTCAAAAGCATTCCTTTTTATGCTGAGTAATATATCATTGTGTATATGTACAACTTCTTTATCCATTCATCTGTCGCTGGACATTTAGGTTGCTTCCATGTTCTAGCTATTGTAAATAGTGCTGCAATGAACAATGGGATACATGTGTCTTTTTCAATTTTGGTTTCCTCAGGGTATATGCCTAGGAGTGGGATTGCTGGGTCATATGGTGCTTTTATTCCTAGTTTTTTAAGTAATCTCCATACTATCTTCCAAAGTGGCTGTATCAATTTACATTTCCACCAACAGTGCAAGAGTGTTCCCTTTTCTCCACACCCTCTCCAGCATTCATTATTTGTAGATTTTTGGTGATGGCCATTCTGACTGGTGTGAGGTGACATTGTAGTTTTGATTTGCATTTCTCTAATAATGAATGATGTTGAGCATCTTTTCATGTGTTTGTTAGCCATCTGTATGTCTTCTTTGGAGAAATGTCTGTTTTGGTCTTTTCCCCACTTTTTGATTGGGTTGTTTGTTTTTCTGGTATTGAGTTGTATGAGCTTCTTGTATATTTTGGAAATTAATCCTTTGTCAGTTGTTTCATTTGCTATTATTTTCTCCCAATCTGAGGGTTGTTTTTTCACCTTACTTATAGTTTCCTTTGCTGTGCAAAAGCTTTTAAGTTTCCACCCCAGTATTCTTCATTAGGAAATCCCATGGACACAGGAGCCTGGCGGGCCACAGTCCATGGCGTTACGAAAGAATCAGGCATGACTTAACGATGAAACAACAGCAGCATCCTGAGTATTACTGTTTTGAATCTCTTCTGTATAGAATGTAGGGTAAAGTAAACGAGCAATCATGGGATATTCTGTCATTAATTATGTGTTTGAGAACCATACAAGAATTCTTGGTATGGACAGAGGAGATTCAGGAGTAATATAAAAGAGATTAAAGAGTAGCCCCCATAGTCCTGAATTTGAATCGGAAATATCACTGTGAACTCATGAAATGTTTCATCTTAAAAAATATATTTCCTAGTTCTGACCACTACCAAAGACCAGAAATATTGACCAACGCATCCAATAGCATAAGAGATTGTGATTATGAAATGCTGTTTTCCACTAAAAGAAAACCAGGACTTCTTGAAGAAATGACAAATTCCAAATCTGTGGCAAAAATTATCCTGGAACATTTTGTCATACCAGATAGCAAGAAATCGATCAAAGACAATTAGAGTTATGTCAAAATGACACAGAAGTCAACTTGAAGAGGTTCCCAGTGTTCAAAGATAAGACAATTTAAGCCGCAATAAGGATAAGAATTGTCATGCATCAGAACACATTGAATATATTTAAATTCATGAATTCGTAAAACTAAAAACCAAATTGGTCTCCTTTGGAGGATAATAGGAAATTAATTCATTCTTTTGAAAACTAGATAAATAAAGGAAAAGAAACAAGCATTATTCTGCCTTTCCCATAGAAGCTGTACCACTGGGTAACCATTAATAGATGAGAGGGTGTTTTCTCTCTTAAAAATTTAATCTATTTAATAAGTAAGGTGAAATGATAGACATATTGTTATCTTTTTACAACTCAAATGAGTTAACGGATCTCAGCATTGAGCATTAAAGTCTGGTAACATTAAAAAAAAAATGTAGTGAAAACCAGGTATCACCTATAGCCTTGCCGGAAAGTAAAAACAGGTTAAACCTGATTTTATTCAGCCTCTAGATCCAGCTCCCTATTTTCAGAAAATATGAGGACAAAGGAATATGTTGCATTGTACCATGAATATAGCATCAGTAAAATCCAGGCCGTGGGATATTCTATAGGTCAGCAGGCCCAGATTCTTTTATTTTTGAAATTTAATTTTTTTAGCATGTATTTTTCACTGCACTGGGTCTTCATTGCTGCGTGGGCTTTCTCTTGTTGCAGTGAGAGGGGCTTCTTGCTAGTTATGGTGCACAGGCTCCTCACTGTGGTGACTTCTCTTGCTGTGGAGCTTGGGCTCTAGGCCATGTGTGCTCATTTGCTGTGACACATGAGCCTAGTTGCCCCGTGGCGTGTGGAATCTTCCAGGACCAGGGATTGAACCCATGTACCCTGCATTGGCAGGCAGATTCTTAACCACTGGACTACCAGGAAAGTCCAGGCCCAAGTTCTTAAACATATGGTTCTGAAAACCATAGGGTCTGTGGATGTGAACATGAATGATTAATCTATAAATCAGTACAAGGAAGTGATTACCGTAAGAGTCAGAATGGTGGTTATTTGTGGGGAAGGGGAGGGCTATATTTGGGATGGGATATATTGGAAGAGTTCTGGGTTCTGGCAAGGTTCTATTTCTTAACCTGGGTGGTGGTTACAAAAGTGTTTGTTTTATAATAATTCACTAAGATAGATATATACATATATATATATATACATACATATGTATATTTGTTTTTCATTCTTTTCTCTATATGTTTTTATAAGAAAAAGTAAAAACAAAAATAAATGAACAAAAATGACCACACATAAAGCAAACCTGAGTCAAACCATAGGCAAGTCTAGCCAAATCCAGTCTAGCTCAGACATTCAGTTGATCCAAGGTGTGATCAAGAAAAAAAAATATTTATTGTTTTTTACCTCTAAATTCCATGGCAATTTGTTACCCAGCACTAGTGTACCTTCTGCTGTCTTAACACAGTTGACTATGCAAAAGCTATATCAAACCTCATATTTCATTATTGAATTTATAAAGGGAAAGGCATTGTTTTCCTAATCCCCCCTAACATTTAATGATGGCCATGTGACATGCTGCTGCCGCTGCTAAGTCACTTCAGTCGTGTCTGACTCTGTGCGACCCCATAGACGGCAGCCCACCAGGCTCCCCCGTCCCTGGGAGTCTCCAGGCAAGAACACTGGAGTGGTTGCCATTTCCTTCTCCAATGCATGAAAGTGAAAAGTGAAAGTGAAGTCACTCAGTCGTGTCCAACTCTTAGTGACCCCATGGACTGCAGGCTCCTCCGTCCATGTGACGTAGTACTGAGAATTTTCTCACTGGCTTATTCCTAGTGGGAGTTGAGAGTTAGGGAGAGGAGAGAAATAGGTGAGGGAGATTAAGAGGTACAAACTTCCAGTTGCAAAATAAATGATTCAAGGATATGAAATGTACAGTGTTGGGAATATAATCAATAATTATGTAACATCTAAAAACAAATATTAAAAAACAGTGGTGTCAGAGAAAATAGCAGACTTCCAAAAATCCTCAGTCCCATTTAAGCAATGAGAAAACTGGCAAAGTTGTCAGAATGTTGATTCAAAAAAAGTGACTGGATTTTAGTAAAAGCAGTGAGCATCATGGCATTTTAATTAGCTATATTCCACCCACCTCTTCCCAGTTCTGCTATGCTGTGCTTAGTTGCTCAGTCGTGTCCGACTCTTTACGACTGTTGCCCGCCAGGCTCCTCTGTTCATGGGGATTCTCTGGGCAAGAATACTGGAGTGGGTTGCCATGCCCTCTTCACACGATCATGTTGAAAACCTGGCAGCCACCAGGGGGAGCAGAATGGGACTGGAGCTCCTCAAAGCCCATGTCGTTATTTGACCTATCTAGTGGTTGGTTCCCTGGAAGATCCCTCTTACAGGGCTGGCTTTATTTGACTTCATCCAGAGGTTGACCATTGGGAAGACCTTTCCCCAGGGGTATTTGTCAAGAATAGTCAGAGGCAAAAATCACTGGCGGCCTTAGGTGGTGGATGACTGGGTGAACAGTAGGCTCAAAGAAAGTCTAGGGGATGAGAAGCCTACAGGGGCTTTGAAAAGCTCCAAGATATTGCTGGGCATCTAGAAGACAGCGTGCACGCATATGGTTGTGCCTCTGATCAGGGATGTATGTAGGCTCAGGGAGGTGTGAGTCGGGCCTGCGCTCTCTGCTGTGGCTCAGCTTCAGGCTCCATGCCAACAGTGAGTAAAGGCCAAGGGGAGTTTTGAACTGCCTTTCCACTGTCTGAATGTTGAAAGCGTGCTCCCAATGTGTACACAGAGCCCTTCAACAAAGACTGGTGAGCTTCTTGGCTCTAGGTATTTAAAGAAATTGACCACGATGCTAAGCAGATACTTTATTGGCCTCATTCAAGAAAGAATAGACTTTACAGATGAGTTCAGAGAGATGCTAGACAAACAGCAACCATCAGGGGCAAGAACCTCAGCAAAGCCTGGGGTTTCCAGAGTTATTACATTATATTATTTAAAATATTCAATTTTAAATAATAATTTAAAAATAATTTTTTAATAAATAAAAATAAAATAAAATAATAAAAAATAATTTTTCAATTAAAAAAAGATGTGCAAAAAAAAACCCCCCAAGAAAATATGAAACTCTTAGGTATATGTGCAAGAGAAATGAAAATACATGTTCATATAAACCCTTGTACATGAATGTTCATAGCAGTATTATTCATTTTAGCCAGAAAAGTAGAAACACCCCAAATTTCTGTCAACTGATAAATGAATAAATGAAATGTAGTCTGTCCTTACGATGGAATACTATCTAGACATGAACGGGAATGCAGTACTGAGGCAAGCTCCAAAACAGATATACCTGGAAACGTGCTGAGTGGAAGAAGCCAGACACAAAAGGTCACATGGTTGATAGAATATGTGCAGAGGGGGCTGATACTTACAGACAGAATGTAGATTAGTGGTTTCTGGGGATTTGAGAGGAGTGGGTTTAGAAAGTGATTGCTAATAGGTGTGAAATTTCTTTAGATAGTTGAAAATGTTCTGGAATTAGATAGGGGTGGCAGTGGTTGCAAAACTTTGTGACTATATTAAAAACCAATGAACTGTATTCTTTAGAGGCGTGAATTTTATGGTATATGAATTATATCTCAATGAAAACAAACTGTGAATAGTATGATTCCAGTTTTGTTTAAAATGTCATATTTGATACAAATCTCATGCAACTTCTCAAAAGCTCCTGACCGCCTTCGTCTTTCTCTTTGTTGACTGGTGCACCCGCATCAAGTCACCTCTTCACCTCCAGACTCCATTGAAATGTCACCATGACACATTGGATCTGGTTTCATATGAAGCCACCAAGGGGCTGTGTGATATAAGCTGGAAGCTGAGGCAAGTTAGTTCCATGTGGGTGAAGTTTGATAGAAATTAGGAGACGGGATGGAATCAGAAGGAATTAGGTGATACTTTCCCCATGTCTCCGATCCTTGGATTCTCTCTCTGTGGTTTGTCTTTGGAAGCCTCCCAAAGTCCGTTCTGCTGAGTGAACGCTCGGCAGCCTGACTTGCTCTGTATCATTGTGGTTTGTTGCTGCCTTTCTCTGCATCTTCCCTTGCCTCATGCTCTCTCCTCTCTTCACTCTTCAGCACTTCAACCCTTGTTTCTGCTTTTTAGAGCACCCAGGCTAAGAAAAACGCATATACATTTAAAAATTTGGATGAACCTTCCTAATACCCATATAGGTAACTGTGGAAGCATGTAGCTTTTATAGCTTCTTCTTTACTTTTTGGTGTAATCCAAATTTTTATAATGAACATGTTTTTCACACTTAAAAAACACAAAAAACACAAAGCAATTTGGGTTGCATACCTCCTCTAAGAAAATCTGTTTTACTTATCCAGATATTAGTCACTCATCTAAATAGCCTCTTGGTTTAGTATCTTTTGGCACTTGGTGAGGTGAAGTTCACTTGTTCAACAAATATTTTTAGAGTGTCTACTATATTTTAGACACTGTGGTAGGAAACTGGGATCTGTCAGTGAACCAGACAACATCCTTGTTCTCAGGTTATATTCCAATGGGGAGAGTCAGACAATAACTGAAGAAATGAAGAAAAAAGCCAGGTATTAGTCTTGATAAGTGCTCTAGAGAATAAAGCTGGGCAGAGAGATTGTAAAGAGTGGAAGTGATATGTGTGATAGTGTAGAGACTGCTGCTCCAAAGGAGACATTTGAGTAGAGAACTAGGTGAAATAAAACGGATAACCACATGGACTTCAGGGGGGAAGTATTCCAGAAAGAAAGAACAGCATATGCAAAGGTCCTGAGGCAGAACAGGGCTTGGCATGTTTGAATGAGAGTGTTGTTTTTCAGTTGCTCAGTTGTGTCCAACTCTTTGGGACCCCATGGACTGCAGAGTGGGAGTGCCTACAGCTTATTTCAAGAATAACAAGGAGGTGTGTGTGACTGGAGCAGAGTGATGGCATAGACAGCAGTAGCAGAGGAGGTTGGAGAGGGGGCAGGGGCCCAAGGATGTAGGACCTTATAGCCCTTGGTAAAGGCATTGGATTTGACCTTGAGTGAGACGGGAAGGTTTTGGAGGGTTAAAAACTTCGGAAGGGATAAATTTTACCATTTTAAGTGTACAGTTCAGTGGCATTAAGTACATTAATATCATTGTGCAATTATTATCACTGTTCATCCTCAGAACATTTTCATCATTCCAAACTAAAGCTTTGTACCCATTGAATAATAACTTCCCATTCCCCTCTCCTTGCAGCCCCTGGTGAACACAGTTCTACTTTCTGTCTCTGTGAGTTTGACTATTTTAGTTACCATTTTTTAAGTGAAATTGGATAATACTCATCCTTTCATGTCTATCTTATTTCACTGTGCATAACTCCTTCAAGTTCATCTGTATTGTAGCATGAGTCAGAATTTCACTGGAGGGTTTCAAGCTGATATGACTTTACTTACACTGCAGAATGGTGACTCTGGAGGCTTTGTGGAAAGAGATGGTAGGCAACACAGGCAGAAATGCAAAGACCAATCACAAGGCCATTTTAAATCCAGATGAGAAATGATGGTGGACTGGACTAAGATGGCAGTCGTAGAAATGATGAGATGTTTCAGAATCAAGATGGATTCCAAAGGCTGAGCTGACCAAATCTGCTGATGGATTGGATGTCAGGTGTGAGAAAGAGTACAGGTAAGGATGAGCAAAGGAGTTGTGTTTGATGACTTGTAGAGTGAAGCAGTAATTTACAGAAATGGTCAAGAATTCAAGTGAGGTAAGATTCGGCACTGTGTGTGTGTGTTAATGTTTAATTCTGAACATATCAAGTTTGAAATGATTATTAGACCTCCAAGTGTAGATTTAGGATAGACTGTGAATATACAAATCTAGAGTTCAAGGAAAAGGAGAGAAGTTAGGGCTTGAGATGCAAAATTAGGTCATTAGCTCATAAAAACCCTAGGTTTAAAGCCTAGATCTGAACGAAATCCCCCATGACCTAAGCACAAATCTAGACAAGAAGAGGTCAATGGAGGAAGGCTAGGGGGTACTCTGATGCTTGGAGGCCAAGAAGATGAAGATGGCTCAGTAGATGAGATTGAGAGGGAAGGGCCAGTCCTTTAGGAGCATAACCCAGAAAGAGAGGGTTAATGAAGAGAATATTTCAGGATGAGGGAATCATCAAGTAAGCATGATGGGAAATCACCATGAGAATGACAATGGGGAGGTCTTCTGGAACCTTATTAAGAGTGGTTCCTCATCACTATTCCACATAAACTGGGGAGCCAATTCTGGGAAGTTTCCTTCATTCATTGGGAGTTGAAACGAAGGAGAATGTGTCCTAAATCCAATGAGTGCTACTTCCAAGGACATTTTATCCTCTACTCCCTGGGTCATCTGAGACCTTGCTGCTAAAGTCCCAGCACTGATTCCTTCAGCTAGGTCACTTAGTTTTTCCTTGGCTTTCCCACCTCTCATCAGCCTTTCGATCACGGATTGTCCAGGGTTTTCAGAACTTTTCTCCATGGCCCCCATCCTGTGTTTAAGGTTTGTCTCCTTGCCTTGGCAAGTTTGAGTTTGTATAAGAACTTTCCATTGATAACACTCCCAGCTTTGTTTTCTTGACTAGACTATTCGTATCCATTAAGCTTTTTCCCCTCTGAGCATGTCTCTTCTCATCATTTATTTTCATATTTATTTATTTACTTGACTGTGCCACGTCTTAGTTGTGGCATGCAGGGACTTTGTTGTGGCATGTGAACTATTAGTTGCGACATGTGGGATCTGGTTCCCTGACCAGGGATCGAACCAGGATCCCCTGCTTTGGGAGCTCAGGGTTTTAGCTGCTGGTCCACCAGGAAGTCCGTCTTCTCATCATTTAAATTGCAGCTCTACATTCAGCGCCATTTCCACTGCCAAACTGGGAAATGTCTATTAATCATTCTAAGAAAATGTTTGAGTGTTGACTGTGCAGAGCTCTGTCATAAATGCCACACAGTATACCAATAACTCGACACAGTCTTTGTCTTTAACTTCCCTCCAGGGTAATGCGGGAGAAAAAACGAATATGTAAAATGAGATAACTAGATAATAAATCATGTTTTCCAAAAATTGCCATCAATTCATACTGATACCAAATGGTAGTCAGGGAAGATGGCATTTGAGCTGGGACATTGAGAGATGAGGAAGGTTTGAATAATAGAAAAGAAAGGGGTGGGCAGTCCAGGAGGAGGAAGATAATTAAAGCCTTGATGACAGGAAGGTGCAAGGAAAGGTAAATTGGATACAGGCTGTGGAGTATGAATATGAAGCATTAGGTGCAATGAATTTAATGGTGGCTGCTCAAGAGTTTTTGAATAATGTGAAAGCAGAGCTGAGAAAAACGGTGTGGAAGCTCTGGTTAATATAAAGAATTAGGAGTCAGGGGGACCAGTGAAAAGATTGGTGCAGTAGTCCAGCTCTGACACAATAACAGCCCGGGCTACCAACTGGTGTAGGGGAGTTTTTTCCTAAGACTTTCACCAGCTGATTTCTCTTGGCTCAGGTTGAATCATGAGCACACCCCTAAGCAAATCTCCATGGCAACGGATAGTGTGATCTGATTGGCTGGATTCTGGACCTGGGGGTGGGACCAATTCTACCCAACCATTGACAGAGGGAGAGGAGTGGTCCCAAAGGAAAATCAAGACCTTGTTACCAGAAGGGAGGCTAGAGGCTGAGAATGTAGAAGTAGTCTTCCTCGCCACTTCCTTATTCTTCCACCTACCATAGACTAACCCACCTCTCCACGGAACTGTTCTCACCAAGATTTAACACATCAAAGATCTTTTGGGGCCTTCTCATCATCTGCTGCATTTGACACTGTTCCGCCCTCTATTAGCATTTTCCAAGGTTCAGTTTTTGGCTCAGTCTCTTCTTCCTCTCCCCATTTTTTCTCTTTCTTTGACTCCTTCAGAAGGGTCCAGAGACTCCCTCCTCCCACGTATCTTGGACACACCTCTCTTGTGGCACATCTTACACTCTATTGTGATGATTTCTGTGCATCAGAGACTGTTACCTCTCTTTGTAGCTCCACCCTCTGGCACTCAATAAGAGTAGACTTAATGACTCTGAGAAATGGAGGGTGCTGGAGAAATGAGTTTGGCGCGGGAGGGGTGGGGGGGTGGGGAGAGCGACTTTGACTTTGGATGTGCCGTGTCAGGGCTGGTGGGGCCCCCAAACAGAAACGTGCAGCAGAGACAGTTGACAAGATTGTACTAGGAGGAGCCCACTGGATGAAGTCTCCCAAGAGTAGAGACCTGGCCGGTCTTGTTCTAGCTTCTAGAATATGGTGCAAGGTAGGTGCCTAATAAATATTTGTTGAATTACTGAAATAAGTGCAGAGAAGTAACGGGTGGAGTCATGTGTGATTGAGATTTCTAAGGATGGACACATCCCCTGACCCCAAGGGAAGAAGGGTTCTACATTTAAGAGAAAGGATGAAGCCCAGACATCACATGTGGCTAGAGATGTGTCAACAAACAAGGAGGGAGGACTTGCTCTCCCTGTGCCCCGTTTTTATTAGAAATAAATCTTTTTTAGAACCCTTTTATTCTATTTCCCCATGTTTCTTTGCCTGAATTAGGTCTCATGCCCATGCAGGGCTGCTCAAGAGGCCGAGGAAGCAAATATATGGCTGTTAAATTGATTACTCTATAAATTGATTACGATGACTTGGAAGGGAAGAGAAGGTACAGGACTGGCTAAGGGATTGTATCTACCACACAGAGAGAAGCAAAATTTTAAATGAGGAAGAAGAGGAAGTACAGATTTTTAAAAATCCAGACTTACTTTGGGGACATTCTTTCAGGTTCAAAGGGTTCTTGCAAGTTAATTCCTCTAGTACATTACACGATGTGCAAAGACCCAGGGAAACTGCATCTCTTCCCCCATCACTCCTGCTTACCTCCTTCTCATCAGTGGCACCAGAGTCTTGGTTTGAACACTTAAAGCAACACTGGGGTGTTTGTTCCCCTCCTGGTCTGGGGGGAGTTGAATTTCAGTGACTCCAGTTTGGAACGGAGTCCAAACGGAGTACCCTGGGAACGTGGACTTTGAGATTTGCCAGATGGGTCAGGCCTATTTGCAGCCTCAAAAAGGCCTGAAATCATAGCCCTGACATGAAGCTGCAGGGAGCAGAAAGTGCTCCTCCTGCAAACAGCGTCAAAGAAAACATTAACCACAAATGAATTCACTTTTCTGATCCTTATCCTGGTCTGCAGTTGGGCTTAGACTCCTGTTCCTGAGGGGTATGGCCAGGCTGTGTGAGATGGGAAAAGGAGAGGAGCCAATGAGTTTTTAATGCTGGATTTTTGAAATGGTGAAGAACATGGTGATCGCTAGAAAAAGGACAAAGTGCCAGTGGCAGGAATTGATTGGGAAACGCACTGGCCAGGCTGAGGCGGTGGAGAAGCTGCCCTGTACTGACAGCAGGACAGGAAAAGATCTTGATCAGAGGCAGAGAGTCAGCAATCGGCAGGTCAAAGGAGGCCTTCACGCTCTTCTGTGTGGATCCAAAAATATCTCAGAGCAACAGAGAGAGCTGGTTACCAGGTACTGGGGGAAATGGGGCGATCTTGGGGAAAGGGTACAGACTTCCAGTTAGAAGATGAGCATGTTCTGGGATATAATGTGCAGCACGGTGATTATAACTACTGATTCT
Organism: Cervus elaphus; assembly: GCF_910594005.1. Taxonomy (NCBI): domain Eukaryota; kingdom Metazoa; phylum Chordata; class Mammalia; order Artiodactyla; family Cervidae; genus Cervus; species Cervus elaphus. Next base: position 24,260,271 of record NC_057817.1, on the reverse strand, counting down.
CTATTATAAACTTGAAAGTTTTTGAGAGAGTAGATCTTAAGTGCTCTCACCACAAAAAGGAAATGGTAATTATGTGATGGGACGGAGGTGTCTGCGAAGGCTGTGGAGGTATCATTTTGCAATATGTCGGTGTGTCAGATCAACACCATACACATTACACATATGCAAGGTTGTATGTCAAGTGTATTGCAATAAAGCCGGGCGGTGGAGGAGGACGGCTTTCTCAACGTTAGAACCACAGGGGAAATGTTTGCCACAAGCAGCAGACTTCTTATAATAGCACTGACTGTGCCAGCTGCTGCTCTAAGTTTCTACCAGTATGCGCTCACTTGGCAGGTAGTCTCACTTTTCTTCCGTGACAGATAAAGAAGCTGATGCACAGAGGGGTTCAGAAGGACTCCGGGAGCTCCATTCGGTGCGCTGTGAGGACCTAGATGGATGGGTGGGGTGGGGGTGGGGTGGGAAGGAGGTCCAAGAGGGAGGGGACATATGTGTACATACAGCTGATTCACTTGGTAATACAGCAGAAATGAACATGATGACTCTTTGTGATCCCATGGACTGTATGTAGCCTGCCAGGTTCCTCTGTCCATGGGATTTTCCAGGCAAGAATACTGGAGCGGGTTGCCATTTCCTCCTCCAGGGGATCTTCCTGACCCAGGGATCAAACTCCAGTCTCTGTCATTGGCAGGCGGATTCTTTACCTCTGAGCCACTTGGGAAGCCAACACAATGCTATAAAGCAATTATACTCCAATTAACAAGTTAAAAAAAAAAAAAGAAGTCACTTGCTCCAGCTCCCTGAGTGACCGAAGCGGGCAGGCAGGGTGTAAGGGAAGGCTGGCTGACTCCGTTTAGCACTAGGCAGCTGCTCTGCTAAATCACTTCCAGCTGATGATTCCGTCTTCCTTATCACTTGGCAGAGACGGCTTTGGTCACTGGGGGCAGCTGAATTTCTGCAGAGACAGGAGGATCTCATGGCTGCTTTGCCTTCTGCACTTAGGACTGTGGAAGGGCAGGCAGGAAGCCAGTGCCTACTGCCACGCCAGGCTTCTGCAGGGATCTCCCTTCAGCCTCGCTGGTATGTTGAGGGACTGGAACGTGGTGGTCAGGACAGGCGCTTTGGAGCCAGGCTGCTCAGATTCTAATTCCGGCCTCAGCACGTAGGAATGTGGCACCCTGAGCAAGTTCGTTAACCACATCATTTACACAGATACTTTTAATATATTAAATATACTAATAAATTATATATTAAACATAAAATTATATCTGTATAAACTTATGTAAGTATGTATTGGTAGAATATAAAATATATATTTGTAGTGTATAAATATATACATATATCATATACATGTACATACATGTCAAATCTTAGATATATTTATTATTTTATACATATACTTTCTATATACTATGTTAAAGATTATATATGTATATGTATATATATGTGTGTGTGTATCTATATCTATGTCTATATCTATATCTGGAGAAGGAAATGGCAACCCACTCCAGTATTCTTGCCTGGAAATCACCATGGACAGAGAAACCTGTCAGGCTACAGTACAGAGTAAGTGAAAGTCTCTCAGTTGTGTCCGACTCTTTGCAACACCATAGATTGTAGCCCACCAGGCTCCTCTGCCCATGGAATTGGCAGGCAGACTCTCTACCACCTGAGCCTAGGGGTCAAAAAAGAGTCGGACACAACTGAGCTACTGAACAGCAGTATACATATATATAGGCTTCCCAGGTGGCACAGTGGTAAAGAATCTGCCTGCCCATGCAGTAGATGCAGGAAATGGGGTTCAATTCCTAGGCCAGGAAGATCCCTTGGAAGAGGAAATGGTAACCCCCTCTAGTATTCTTGCTTGTAAAATTCCATGGACAGAGGAGCCTGGTGGGTTGCAGTCCGTGGGGTCACAAAGAGTCAGACATGACTGAGTGCGTGGGGCATACATACACACACACACATAAAATGCCCAACAGGTTCTAATGCATAGTAAGTACTGTGTGAGTATTACCTTTTTTAAATTAATGGATCGTTCCTTCTTACTCTGAGGGACAGACAGTGTGGGAGAAGTCTAGAATTCTCTGGAAGACCCAAGGACTTTTTTTCTAAGCCCTTGAACCATTTCTTAAGCAGAGGCTATGTGACTGTCATGTGATGACAGGTGGGGCTGAGTGGCTCTCAGATTCTAGTTGGTTTGTGTCACCATAGGATGTACTCATGGCAGAAGGGCAGATATCTGATCTCCTTTGATACTTTCTCCTATAAATTCAGGTTTGGAAATTAGTTCTTCAAGATGGTGACTGCCCAAATATTACTTCCATTCAAGGCCCAGTGTAAATATGAACATTTCCATGAAGCCTTCCTGATTCTCACTTGGAAATAAAATTTCCATATTTTGTGCTTCATCCATATTACATCTCTTGTGGCACCTACTGTTTTCACTTTAAAGTAAGCTTTGAGCATTTTTATATATCTGTTAGATTTTTTGAGGAAGACTTGGTGTATAGTAAAACTTACCCAGATTTTTAAAGTGTATAGTTCTGAGTTTTGACTAACACATTGAGTTGTATAACCACCAGCACCATAATTAAGTTATATAACATGTCCAACCAGTGCCCCTTTGCGGTTAACCCCTTCCACAAAAGCTAGGCAGTCTGATCTGTCACATAAATTAAATCACACCATGTCTCACCTTTTGAGTCTGACCTCTTTGACTTGCATAAAATTCATGCAGGTCAGGCATGGATCAACAGTTCTCTCCTTTTCAGTGCTGAGTAGAATAATAGTATCCCATTATTGGCTGTATCACAGTTCATTCATCCATTCACCTGTTGAAGAACATTTAGATTCTTACAAGTCTCTTTTAAGATAATGAGTAAAGCTGCTTGTTTGTATCCAAGTTTTTGTGTGACGATAATTTTTCTTTTCTCTTGGGTGATTCTTTGGAGTGGGATTGCCAGGTTACTCAGTGTGTGTGTGTTTAACTTTGTAATTAACTGTCAAACTGTTCTCCAAAGTGGCTGAACTGTTTGGTATTCCCCCCCAGGATAGAATTCTGGGTTCTCTTATCCTTGCCAGCACTTTGTGGGGTCAGTGTCCTTCTTCTCTCTCTTTTCCCTCCTTCCTTCTTCCTCTCTCCTTTCATTTTTTTTTTCTTTCACTGGCATTATAATAGATGTGTAGGGGAGTAAAATTTTTGTTGAGGTATAATATACTTACAGAAAAGTGTGCAAATCCTCTGTCAAACTTCATGAACTTTTACAAAATGAATGCATCCTTATAACTACCACCCTGATCAGAAACCAGAGCATTACCAATGCCCCAGAAACAGCCCTGTGCCCCCTCCCAGTGTTGTGGACTGAATGTTGTGTCTCCCCCTCCCCTAATTCATATGTTGAAACCTTGACCTCCAAAGTGGTGGTATTGGGAGGTGGGGCCTTGAGAAAGTGATTAAGTCCTGAGGGTGGAGCTCTTCTGAATGGGGTTGCTCAGTGCTTCGTCATTGGATGGTGCTTCTCTGAATATTCTTGTCATTAAGGAGATACCCAAGACCACTGTCCGGTTCAGTAATTCCCTAGAAGGACTCACGGAACTCAGAAATAAAGCTGTTATACTCAGTTATGCTTTATTATAGTGGAAGAATACAAACTAAAATCATCAGTGGGAAAAGATTCATAAGGCGGAGTCCAGGAGGGTTCCAGGTGTGAGCTTCTGTTGTCTTCTCCCAGTGACAGATAGCATGTACTTCTAGCAGTGATATGTGGCAGTATGTGCAGATTATTGCCAACCAGGGAAGCTCACCCCAGCCTTAGTGTTCAGGGACTTTACTGGGGGTAGGTCATGTAGATATGGTGACTGCCCATGTGCTTGTCTTTAGTCTCCAGCTCCTCCAGAGGTCAAGCTAATAGATGCCATGTGGCTCAAGGCCCTGACCATAAATCACACTGTGATCTGGGACACCCCAAAGCCCCCAGATAAGCAAAGAAACTCTTATTAGTCATGACTTCATGAGCTTAAAGGTTACCTCCTAGGAGCTGTTCAAGAATCAAACCTTTGTTTGGACAAAGATAAGCCATTATGCATACTTACTTGTATATATCTTTTGATGAATATATGTAGCATTTCTATTGGACATATATGGAGGAATAGAGTTGCTGTGTCATAACTTATGCATATGTTCAGCTTTAATGGTTATTATCAACAGTTTTCTGAAGCAGCTGTATCAGTTTACATTCTCACCGGTAGTGGAAGAGCTCCATTTGTACCATGTCTTCTCCAATACTTGCTGCTTCCAGATACTTCATTTTATTTGTTTCAGCCATTCTGGTGAGTGGGTAGTAAAATATCACTGTATTTTCAATATGCATATCCCTGATGAATAATGGTGATGAGCACATTTTTGTGTGCCTATTAGTCACACAGTTTATTTCCTCGGCATTTTTTATTATCAACCTCCTGTATTGTAATTCAATTCAGTCCACTTCAATTTAGTAAAACAGTCATATAAAGCTCCTACCATGTGCCAGACCCTGTGCAGAGGCAGTGAGGAATATAACAGTGAACAAACTGTAGTTCTTGGCCTTACCCCCACACACATACACACAGAGGAAGATGCTCCTTTGTGTATTGATGTGGAAAGATCCCCAATATATTCTAAGGTTAAAAAAAAGCGCAGAAAAAAATGCGTTTAGTATGCTACCATTTGTGTGGAATATTTGCAGGAGAAATGAATCCACACATGCATGCATACACATATATATTTAGTCTTGAATCATGCATAAACATTTTTCAGGAGGATAAATAGAAACTATAATAGCTACTTGTAAGCGAAGAAAACTAAGTGAATGGGGACTGATGGAGGAAGGGAAAGACACTTTTCACTGTACAGTTAATCTTCCATACCATCTGAGAATTCAATTAATCATGAATTGAAAATATTTTTAAAAATCCATAAAGTTCTAAAAAGCAAAACTTGAATTCGCTGCACACTGGCAACCATGTACATGACATGGACATGGTATTTGGGTATTATCAGTAATCTAGAGATTATGTAAAGTATACCAGTAGATGTGTGGAGGCTATATGCAAATAGAATGCCATGTTTTGTAAAGAGCTTGAGCATCCTCAGATTTTGGTAACTGCAGGGCAGGGTGGTGGTGGAGGTGGGGTGTCCTGGAATCACTGTCTAGCTGACAGTGAGGGGATGCCATTTTATACCCTGATGTGTGAGCAGTGTAAATCTTTTTGCCTAAACCTAGGTCTTTTTATCTTTTAAAATCATTGTATAGAAATATTTAAGAAAAAAACAAATATTGCTTCTGTCTCTATTTTGTTTATAGTGCAATTGGGAGGGATTGTGGGGGAATTATGGACACTAGAATGGACAGTAGTGAAGGGGAGACTGCAGGGTCCTTTGATAAAACATACAAGGGCTACCTCATCCAGGATATTTTTGGGGAAGTGGACTCCATGCACAGTTTCCCAGAGGAGCTAATGTCTAAGTTGAGACTAGAGGGCCAGTGTGACTTAGTCTGGGAAAGTCTGGGGATTGGGAAGGATGTTGTTGATGTTATTGTTCCAATCCCCACAGCCTGGGTTGGAAGGTGGGGTGCTGTGTCCTGGGCTTCCAGCTGTGAGCAGTTCCATATCAGGGGATGGAGGAGCCCTGCAGGTGGGGAGGAGTGGCAGCAGTTAACTCTAGCCAGATCTTGAATGCTCAGCAAACTCTGGATGCCTAAGGCTTGGGAGCCACTTTAGAGTGTTTAAGCAGGAGAGCGACAAGAACAGACTTGCAGTTTAGAAAGATCACTTTGGCTGCAGGAGGCTATCAAAAGTATGGCATCGTGGATAAGAACTTTGGAGTCAAACCCAGTAAACCTACTTTTATAAATGAAGGAAAATAGCACCTCCCTCATAGAATTGTTGGAGAAGTAGAATGAGAAAATGCTTATAGGGTCATTATCACACTACGTAATAATACAAAGTAAACCTTCAATAAACATTAGATATTATTACAGCATTCCCCTGAGTTTGGCCACTTCTCACCATCTCTGCCTCTACATCTCTAACCCTGGCCACCACCTTCTCTTACCTGGAGCTTTAGGGGAGCCTCCTAACAGGTCCACCAGCGGCCCTGCCTGACCCCGTCAGTCTGTTCTTTACAGCAGCCAGATTTTTTTTCAAAATGTGACTCCATTACAAACAAAGCCTAATTTTCCTAGTATGTGAAGGACTATAAAAAGATTGACAATCTAGTAGAAAAATGGGCAAAGAAGATAAATAGGCAATTCACAGGGAAAAAAAAAAACACTAATGGCTCTGAAGTATGTGAATAATTGCTCAGCCTCATTCATAAGAAACATGCAAATTAAAACCATTTTTCCACCTATCTGATTGGCAAAGACCAATGAGTTTGATAACACTCTGTTTGATAATTGCAAGGAACATATTGCTGGTAGCATGGTAACTTGTTCCAAACCTTAACAGAAGGCAATCTAGCAATACTCGTCAAAAATATAAAACACAAACCTTTTGACATAGTCATTTAATTATGTGAACTTACCCTGTAGCTGTAATGTCAATTATGCAAAACATCTGTAAAAATTTATTGACTTCAGCATTGTTTGCAATAACAAGATATGACTGACCCCCAGCCACCTCTGATTTCTTATTTCTCTTTTCCTTTGAACACTAAATTCAAGGGCCAAGGCTATTATTCTAACATGCCAAGCATGCTCCTGCCTCAAAGCTATATTCACATGCTATTCCCTCTGCCTGGAATGTTGTTCTCTCTGCCTGAAATGTTCCCCCAGATAGCCAAATGGTTCAGTTCCTCTCTCCATTCAGTTCTCTGTTCAAATGTCATCTCTTCGTAGAGGCCTTCTCTACCTCCATTTAAGTAGCAGCTTCCCATAATTCTGTTCCATTATAATGTTCTATTATTAATGGTTAGCTTTTGCTGTGTAACAAACCATACCCAAACCTAGTGTCTTAAAACAACAAACATGATTAGTTTTTTTGACATTCTGTGGTTTGGTTGGGCAGTTCTTCTGGCTAGGACTGGTTTGGCTGTGTCCAGATGGTCTCAGTGACCTCATTCACATGTATAAGATCTTAGCTGGAACATTTGAAGTGGCTGGGTTAATATTTGTTCACGTGGTGGCAGAAGAATTCTCAGAAGGAAGAAAAAGCAAGTCCACTAAACATGCACTTTTCAGTGTCCTGCTTGCACTTCATTTGGTAATGTCATGTTGGCTAACACTTGTCATAGAGTTGAGCCAGAGTCACTGTGGGAGGAGAATACCCAAGGGTGTGGATATGGGGGCCGTGGGGGGGGGGGGTGGGTATTACTAAGGCCCATTACTGCAACACTGAACCATGGGTTCTTTTTAAAATTTTTGTTTTAATTTTATTTTTATTTATTTTGGTCTGTGCTGGGTCTTTGTTGCTGTGCAGGCTTCTCTCTTAGTTGTAGCAAGCAGGGGTTACTCTCAGCAGTTGCAGTGCGCGGGTTTCTCGTTGCTGTGGCTTCTCTTGTTGCAGAGCACAGGCTGTAGGGCGCGCGGGTTTCAGTAGTTACCGCATGTGGGCTCAGTAGTTGCGGCTCCCGGTCTCAACAGCACCAGCTCAGTAGCTGAGGCACACAGGCTAAGTTGCTGTGTGGTGTGTGGGATCTTCCCAGACCCAGGATCAAATCCATGTCTCCTGCATTGGCAGGCAGATTCTTTACCACTGAGCCAGCAGGAAAGCCCTGAACCATGGATTCTTCATAGCACTGTTCACCACTAGATATTATGTTATACATTTGTCTATCAATTAACCATAGTGCCTACACAAGGAGAATAGAGTCCTCATGAAGACAGGGGTTTTGTTTTGTTTGCTGCTTACTCCTTCAGCACCTAAAAAAGTGCTTGGTATATACTGGACACTCAATACATATTTATTGAGTAAGTGAATTTAATGAATAAGGAGATCATTGGGAAGCTGTCACAATAAAAAGTGGGAGAAGGAGAGCAAGAGGGATGGTGACCTTAACTAAGGCAACGGCAGTGAAGATGGAGAGAAGTGGCTGGAGTTACTGGATTGGAGAGCTATTATGTAGGAGTACAAGCATAACTTAGTGACTGCGTATATGTGGGAAAAAAGAGAAAGAAGTCAAAGATATTTCATGTTTCTGACTTGGCCAATTATTTATTAATTAATATCTTTAAGTGCAAGCAACATAATTCCATCTCAAGAAGCCTAAGCAAATTGGGGAAACTTACTGGAAAGATAATGGGATAGATCAAATAACTAAAGGGTTGTATAACCAAAGGGAAAAGGGAAGAGAATACAGTTTGGTCTCAGGAAAACTGGACCCAGTCTCAAACATGACCATGACTCTTAAAATTCTCTTTCCTATTTGTCTTTTTGAGAACTGGCTGTATTTTTTCTCACTGTCAGTTTGTTTTCCTAACATTACTGCCACTGGCAGCTCCCAAATTTCAAACTGTAGGGACAACTGTTTTTTATAACTTCTACAGTAGAACTCTCGCTGACTCATTCCTACACCAGTCAACTGTGGTGAGTGGGGTAGTATAGGGTGACAGGCCCAACTTAGATCAAGTGCCTACTCCAGATTAATGACTAAGGGCAGGGGGATGGATTAAGAACTTGGTAATATACCTGGAGGGCTTTCCTGGTGGCTCAGTGATAAAGAGTCCAATTTAGGTTCAGTCCCTGGGTGGAGAAGATTCCCTGGAGAAGGAAATGGCAACCTACTCCAGTATTCTTGCCTGGGAAATCCCATGGACAGAGGAGCCTGGCGGGCTACAGTCCATGGGGTTGCAAACAGTCGGACACGACTTACTGACTAAACAACAACAATATAGCTGGAACCACATGATTGATGTAAGAGGGAGGGACGGTCACTAAAGAAGGGACAGGGACAGACACAGAGAACTCAGGAGAGGATTTTGGATGAATATGTGTGCCCTTGTTAAAAAAAAAAAAAGCCCTCTTATTGGACTCTACTTTACAAACATTTTACTAAAAAGGAAATCTTAAGGTCACAGTACTTGTTTCTTAATGTATAATTTTAACATTCTTTTATAGGATTTTAATAACAATAGTGTCCTAAGCTATGGATATACCAGAATTTATTTAACTAATTTTCTGTTGCTAGACATTTCGATGGCTTCTGAGGGTTTGTTTGTTTGTTTTGCTTATAGCTGATAATATATATGTGTAAAGTTTGAGACTCCTCAAGGCCATTCTTACTTCTGATACCAAGTACAAGTTTGGGGATCTCCAAGACCACTCTCAGGTTCTGTACTTTGTTGGAAGGAGAGACAGAAGTCATTGAATGGTGTTGCATTCATGCCTATAGTTTATTAGAGTGGAAGGCTAATGACAGATTAAAATCATCCATGGTCTTACAAACTGTGTGTATATGAGCACATCTACAAGAGTTTCTCTTGACTACACGCCCAGGAGTGGAACTGCTGGGTCATCAGGTATGCACATTTTCAGCCTCAGCACAAAGGGCAGAGCCCAAGAGAGTTCCAAGCAGGAAGCTCCTGGTTGTTTCCTCCCAGTGGAGTCATGGGCAGCCCTACCTCTGCTCAGAGACAATGCACATGATAAGACTCATGGAGCGTTGACCACCAGCGAAGCCTGCTTGAGCCTTGCTGTCCAGAGTTTTTTTGGGCTTGGACACAGAGATATGGTCAACTGCTCACATGGCCAACTTTTCCTGAAAGCAGCTCCTGCAGAGGTTACACTGATACCATGTGGCTCAAGGCCCCAACCATCAATTCATTGTCAGCATAGACAGTCTGGTGTGGCCAAGGTCCCCAGGTAAACAAAGGCACTCTTACCAGGTAGGGCATTCCAAGAGCATAGAGGTTACCTCACAGAAGCCAAGAGCAAAGGCCAGATCTCTCTTTAGATGAGGTTGTTTCTTTACTACTTAGTATGTAATATATACAATAATGTAAGGAACATCCTAATATTGAATCTTTTTTAAAAAAATAGTTTTTTGTCTTTATAAAGATAAATTCATGTCTTTTATAAAACAAAACAAAGAACATAGTAAAGTAAAACAATGAGAGCAAAATTAGCCCAAACTCAATCACTAAGTGATAATAGTGATTAATACATTAGAGTATGTCCTTTCAGGATCTTTTATGCAGTTTACATATCTAATAAGTATAGAGTTTTATATCAACAAAAGCATTGTATTTATGTTGACTAATAATTAAAGTTAAAAATGTTTTTTAACCATTCACTAGATAAAAAATATTTATGAAGTAAAAACTATGACAAACCTAGACAGCGTATTAAAAAGCAGAGGCATCACTTTGCTGACAAAGGTCCATACAATCAAAGCTATCATTTTTCCAGTAGTCATACACAGATGTGAGAGTTGGACCATGAAGAAGGCTGAACACCAAAGAATTGATGCTTTTGAACTGTGGTGCTGGAGAAGACTCATGAGAGCCCCTTGGACTGCAAGGAGATCCAACCAGTTCATCCTAAAGGAAATCAACCCTGAATATTCATTGGAAGGACTGATGCTGAAGCTCCAATACTTTGGCCACCTGATACAAAGAGCCAGCTCTATGAAAAGACCCTGATGCTGGGAACGATTGAGGACAAGAGGAGAAGGGGGCAACAGAGAATGAGATGGTTGGATGGCATCACTGACTTCGTGGACATGAGTTTGAGCAAACTCCAGGAGATAGTGAAGGACAGGGAAGCCTGTGTGCTGCATTCCATGGGGTCACAAAGAGTTGAACATGGCTTAGTGATGGAACAACAACAATAGATGAAGTAAAAAAAGCACATTTGTCACCAAACACCTTAAATCACTACCAAGCTTTAGGGAAAATACTCAGTGTTTTTACTGCCCTTGGAGTCTTCTGTGTGCCTCTTTCCAGCTTGTCCTCTTACCTCTTCCTCCAAAGCAACCACTACCCTGAATTTATATCTGTTATTACTTTGTTTTTAGTTTTACAATATTTGTTTCTCTAAACAATGAATTACTTTTGCATATTTTTGAACTTTATATAAATGGACTCAAACTGTAAACATTATTCTGCAACTTTGTTTCCTCAAAACATCCATTGGATGTTCTGGAGAGCATCCATTTTCGCTGCTGTGTTTATTTATCTATTGCACTGTTGGTTGACAATTGGGATTGTTTCTGTTTTCTTGGTCTTACAGTGTGTATATGAACACATGTGCAAGAGTTTCTTCTGACTACATGCTGAGGAGTGAAACTGCTGGGTTATTAGATATGCACCTCTCCAGCCTCATCAGATAAAGTAAAATTATGTTCCAAAGTGGTTGTGCCAGGTTACATTCCCATTAGCAGTGTAAATGTGTTCCAGTGATTTTACATTCCCACTGGTAGTTGATATTTATTTTTGTATCTTTGTGTACTACCATGCTGATCAAAGTAAAATTAGAAGCTTGTGATAGGTATTACCAAACTGCTCCTCAAAAAGGTCTTATCAGTATATACACCCACTAGCATTCTGTGAAAATCTGTTTCCTTATACCTTAGCCAGTATTGAAAACTATGATTTTTTTTTTTTTAACATTGGCCAACTTTAATTTTAATATTTGCCAAATGGCTAGGTGAAAAAGTTATCATTTTCAGTTTCTATTCTTTGTTTACTAGAATTTTAATGTTTTTTATGTTTGTATTTTTTCTTATATAAGATGTCTTTTCATATAAAATTGTGTTCTTTGTAGATCCAAAGTCAGGGGTACGAGAGTGGAGCATTGAGTAATGAAAACTTATAAGACAGAGGAAAGAGGCATGGTTCTGTGCAGAAGAGGAAGAGACAGAATTAACTCTGGAGATTCTATTATTTCAGTTCTAGTGTGGCTCTTTCACCCTAATTGAAAGGAAGCTGGAGATATTAGATTTTGACAAACTATCAAATTAAATTTTGTTTCCACTGTATGAAACTTATAAATCATATCATACAGAATTAGAAAGATACTTTAAAATAGTATTTACATAATTGGATTAGATATGAGTATATCTACAAATAACATAGACTTGTCCATTTCCTTCAATGATCTCAAAATAAATATCTGTATTGGTCTTAATGCTGAATAATTAAAAAACTGCAGGAAGATAAGTGATCTTTGCACAGTCACAGCAAATCAATATTAAGGTCAAGAGAAGAATTCATTTGCAGTTTAAAATTATGGCCCAAACTCTTCAAACTGCCTGCAGGTTTCTTACGTGTTAGGAATTTAAGTGTTTTGAAGATGAAATACTTCAGCTAGAGAATTGTTAGTTAAAATACAAAACAAAAACATTAGCACTGAGAGTTTCTAAAGTGTTGAAAGCTGAATGTTTTAATGCTAAAATCCTTGACATTTAAAAGGCTCAGGAGCCAAGCTTACATTGAAAGCCAACTAACATGCAGATAGATTATAACAATTTATTTCTCTCAGGCCTTGGCATGCTTCTTTTTGATGCCAGAAGTAGAATGAAATATTTGAGATTTAAATTCTTTGGAAACTTGTATAAATTAGAATGATATTCTGTGTGAAAGAACATCCTTGCATGATTTTTTCCTGTTCCTTTCCCTAGGAATTGGCTGGACTTTACAAGCAATTTTAAGTCAGTGCAGAGGGATCAGCTATGAGGAACATCCATGACATGGTTGAGTACACCCTAACATAAAATATGGCGTCTTAGCATGTTGAATGTTGTAAGCTGAAGGAATTTGAGAAATGACCTGTGCAGGAAGAACTTTGCGACCTTCCTCTGAAGCAGATCATAAACCCCTCATATGAGACATATCCTCCCTAAACTTGGAGGGAAAGAACATCCTTATATTTGAAGATAAAGGACACAGAGAAGAATCTGAATGAACAGATCTTACTAAGTCACTGTTAGTTTACTATGCTTGGCACACACACTTTGTCCTATCACATTTTTTCATGACTTTCCACATTTCATCAACCCTATCATAAAAATATTCAGTTTTAACCACTAGGTCTGGTCTTATACTTCCTTATGAAGCCTCCCATGCTATGCAAAACTTATATTAACTAAATTTGTTTGCTTTTTTCTTGGTAACTTGTCTTTTGTTACAGGGCCCCCAGCCTAGAATTTGGACAGGTAGAGGAAAAAGATATTTTTTCTTCTCTACGTCCAGGGTAGGGAAGAAAGGACAGCCCTCAGGCTGTCCTTTGCCTCCTAATGCTTCAGGTGTTGCTTTCCTGGGCCTGCCTTCTTCACAGGTTGTTTAAATGTAATTTTGGTGCCAGTAATTAATGAATGAAAATGAGAGGCAACAATCTGGTACAATTGTCAATTCTATCCTCAACATTAACATTCTTTGCTTATAAACAAGTCCCTAAACACTTTGAGAATTTGGTCGGGAAGGATGTGATGGGGATTATGTATTCTTGTTTCAGGAAATTTAACCCTCATTTCTGAGGGAGTAAAAACTGCCAAAGTGTCCTCTATCTTTATTCCTCCCCCACAAAGCTAAGAGAATTTATAGGATAAGGTATATTTGCAGTTGTTTGGGAGGTCTTCCTATTCTGTTCTGTGACAGCCCATCTCCTTCACTTTCATCTCAACTTAGGGTCTTGTGGGATTCAGGCGTTAGTCTTGAGTTAAAGCAAAATAATGTAACTGGAAATCATCTTGAAAAGCTAAAAGTAGGAAGGGAAATACTCAATGAAATATTAGCAAACTGAATTCAACAATTTGTTGAAAGGATTATACGTCATGATCAAGTGGGATGCAAAGATTGTTCAACATCTGCAGATCAATCAACATGATAACCTTCACTGACAAAACAAAGAATAAAAATCATCAAGAGAGATGCAGAAAAACCCTTTGACAAAATTCAAACAACCATTTATGATAAAAATTTCTCACCAAAGTGGGTATAGAGGGAATGTACCTCAACATAAAGAAAGCCACAAATGATATACCCACAGCTAACATCATACTCAACATTGAAAAGCTGAAAGCTTTTCCTGTAAGATCAGGAACAACACAAGGATGCCCACTATGATCACTTTTATTCCAGTAGCATTGGAAGTCCTATCTACAGCACTTAGGCAACAAAAAGAAGTAAAAGGAATTCAAATTGGAAAGGAAAAAGTAAAACAGTCAATATTTGTTGATAACATGATAATATATATAAAGACTCCATCAAAAACCAGTTAGAACTAATAAATTAATTCAGCAAAGTTGTAAGGATACAAAATTAATATGCAGAAATCAGTTGTGTTTATACGCACTAATAGTGAGCTATTAGAAAGAGAAACTGAGGAAACAATCCACATGCATGTATACATCACATCTTCCTTATTCATTCATCTATTGATGGGACACTTAGGTTGCTTCTGTGTCTTAGCTATTGTAAATAGTGCTGCAATGAACATAGTGGTGCATGTGTCTATTCAACTTAATGCTTTAATTTTCTTCAGATAAATAAAAGTGAAATTGCTAGATCATATATATATGGTAATGCTATTTTTTAATTTTTTGAGGAATCTCCAAAATATTTTCAATAGTGGCCATACCAATTTATATTCCCATCAAAAGTACATGAGGGTTGCTCTTTCTCCACATATCTCAGTTTAAAAAAGGAAATAAAAATAGAGAGGTAGTAAAAAGCAGTTTTGGAGTAAAATAGTCCTAACACGGAAACCTGGCACTGAATGGTTTCTTTTTTCTTTTTCCTTCCTTCTCTGTCAGTCAGTGTGTATTTAGCATGTCCTATATGCTCCTAAGTTTTGAGACTGCAGACATGAAAAAGACAGTTGGGATCCCTGACCCCATGGAGCTTACGTAAATGAGAGGAGGGAAGATAGTAAAGATTTCTGATACTGGGAAGTGCTATTAAAAATGATGTGATTGAAAACTCTGACAGGAAACCACTTTTAGATAAGGTAATCTCTAAGAAGTTATTTGAGGTAAGATATGAAGGATGAAAAAGAGCCGGCTAGGAAGATGAGCTGAGGGAAGTTTCAGACAGGTCATACTGTTTATACTGCAAAATCCCAGAGGCAGAAAAGAGCTTGATATGTTTGGGAAGGAAAGGAGAATATTGTGACTAAAGAAGAATGATAGAGGGGAACTACTATAGGAGACTGGGGCAGGAAGGAGGACCTAGACCATGCAGGATCTTCTAGGTGATAGTCAGGAGCTCAAGCCATATTCCAAGAGCAATGGGAAGCCACTGAAGGCTTTAAAACTGGCAAGAGTGATGGTGATGGAGATGAAAAGAGGTGAATTTATAGGAACTTTCCTGACGGTCCAGCGGTTGGGAGTCTGTGCTTCCAAAGCAGGGGGCATAGGTTAGATCCCTGGTCAGGGAATCAAGATCCCACATACTGAAGAGCTAACACCTATCTTACTCAAACTCTTCCAGAAAATTGCAGAAGCAGGTAAACTTCCAAACTCATTCTATGAGGCCACCATCACCCTAATTCCAAAACCAGACAAAGATGCCACAAAAAAAGAAAACTACAGGCCAATATTACTGATGAACATAGATGCAAAAATCATTAACAAAATTCTAGCAAACAGAATCCAACAACATATTAAAAAAATCATACACCACGACCAAGTGGGCTTTATCCCAGGAATGCAAGGATTCTTCAATATCCGCAAATCAATCAATGTAATACACCACATTAACAAATTGAAAGATAAAAATCATATGATTATCTCAATAGATGCAGAGAAAGCCTTTGACAAAATTCAACACTCATTTATGATTAAAACTCTCCAAAAAGCAGGAATAGAAGGAACATACCTCAACATAATAAAAGCTATATATGACAAACCCACAGCAAGCATCACCCTCAATGGTGAAAAATTGAAAGCATTTCCCCTGAAATCAGGAACAAGACAAGGGTGCCCACTCTCACCACTACTGTTCAACATAGTGTTGGAAGTTTTGGCCACAGCAATCAGAGCAGAAAAAGAAGTAAAAGGAATCCAGATAGGAAAAGAAGAAGTGAAACTCTCACTGTTTGCAGATGACATGATCCTCTATATAGAAAACCCTAAAGACTCTACCAGAAAATTACTAGAACTAATCAATGAATATAGTAAAGTTGCAGGATATAAAATTAACACACAGAAATCCCTTGCATTCCTATATACTAACAATGAAAAAACAGAAAGAGAAATCAAGGAAACAATACCATTCACCATTGCAACAAAAAGAATAAAATACTTAGGAGTATATCTACCTAAAGAAACAAAAGACCTATACATAGAAAACTATAAAACACTGATGAAAGAAATCAAAGAGGACACAAACAGATGGAGAAACATACCGTGTTCATGGATTGGAAGAATCAATATTGTCAAAATGGCTATTCTACCCAAAGCAATCTATAGATTCAATGCAATCCCTATCAAGCTACCAACGGTATTTTTCACAGAACTAGACCAAAGAATTTCACAATTTGTATGGAAATACAAAAAACCTCGAATAGCCAAAGTAATCTTGAAAAAGAAGAATGGAACTGGAGGAATCAACCTGCCTGACTTCAGACTCTACTACAAAGCCACAGTCATCAAGACAGTGTGGTACTGGCACAAAGACAGAAATATAGACCAATGGAACAGAATAGAAAGCCCAGAGATAAATCCACGAACCTATGGACACCTTATCTTTGACAAAGGAGGCAAGGATATACAATGGAAAAAAGACAACCTCTTTAACAAGTGGTGCTGGGAAAACTGGTCAACCACTTGCAAAAGAATGAAACTAGAACACTTTCTAACACCATACACAAAAATAAACTCAAAATGGATTAAAGATCTAAATGTAAGACCAGAAACTATAAAACTCCTAGAGGAGAACATAGGCAAAACACTCTCCGACATAAATCACAGCAAGATCCTCTATGACCCACCTCCCAGAATATTGGAAATAAAAGCAAAACTAAACAAATGGGATCTAATGAAACTTAAAAGCTTTTGCACAACAAAAGAAACTATAAGTAAGGTGAAAAGACAGCCGTCAGATTGGGAGAAAATAATAGCAAATGAAGAAACAGACAAAGGATTAATCTCAAAAATATACAAGCAACTCCTGCAGCTCAATTCCAGAAAAATAAATGACCCAATCAAAAAGTGGGCCAAAGAACTAAACAGACATTTCTCCAAAGAAGACATACAGATGGCTAACAAACACATGAAAAGGTGCTCAACATCACTCATTATTAGAGAAATGCAAATCAAAACCACAACGAGGTACCATTACACACCAGTCAGGATGGCTGCTATCCAAAAGTCTACAAGCAATAAATGCTGGAGAGGCTGTGGAGAAAAGGGAACCCTCTTACACTGTTGGTGGGAATGCAAACTAGTACAGCCACTATGGAAAACAGTGTGGAGATTCCTTAAAAAACTGGAAATAGAACTGCCATATGACCCAGCAATACCACTTCTGGGCATACACACTGAGGAAACCAGATCTGAAAGAGACACGTGCACCCCAATGTTCATCGCAGCACTGTTTATAATAGCCAGGACATGGAAGCAACCTAGATGCCCATCAGCAGATGAATGGATAAGGAAGCTGTGGTACATATACACCATGGAATTTTACTCAGCCGTCAAAAAGAATTCATTTGAACCAGTCCTAATGAGATGGATGAAACTGGAGCCCCTTATACAGAGTGAAGTAAGCCAGAAAGATAAAGAACATTACAGCATACTAACACATATATATGGAATTTAGAAAGATGGTAACGATAACCCTATATGCAAAACAGAAAAAGAGACACAGAAATACAGAACAGACTTTTGAACTCTGTGGGAGAAGGTGAGGGTGGGATGTTTCAAAAGAACAGCATGTATACTATCTATGGTGAAACAGATCACCAGCCCAGGTGGGATGCATGAGACAAGTGCTCGGGCCTGGTACACTGGGAAGACCCAGAGGAATCGGGTGGAGAGGGAGGTGGGAGGGGGGATCGGGATGGGGAATAAGTGTAAATCTATGGCTGATTCATATCAATGTATGAAAAACCCACTGAAATGTTGTGAAGTAATTAGCCTCCAACTAATAAAAAAATTAAAAAAAAAAAAAAAAAAAGATCATACACCATGACCAAGTGGGCTTTATCCCAGGAATGCAAGGATTCTTTAATATCCGCAAATCAATGTAATACACCACATTAACAAATTGAAAGATAAAAACCATATGATTATCTCAATAGATGCAGAAAAAGCCTTTGACAAAATTCAACATCCATTTATGATTAAAACTCTTCAGAAAGCAGGAATAGAAGGAACATACCTCAACATAATAAAAGCTATATATGACAAACCCACAGCAAGCATTACCCTCAATGGTGAAAAATTGAAAGCATTTCCCCTAAAATCAGGAACAAGACAAGGGTGCCCACCCTCACCACTACTGTTCAACATAGTGTTGGAAGTTTTGGCCACAGCAATCAGAGCAGAAAAAGAAGTAAAAGGAATCCAGATAGGAAAAGAAGAAGTGAAACTCTCTCTGTTTGCAGATGACATGATCCTTTACATAGAAAACCCTAAAGACTCTACCAGAAAATTACTAGAGCTAATCAATGAATATAGTAAAGTTGCAGGATATAAAATTAACACACAGAAATCCCTTGCATTCCTATACACTAACAATGAAAAAACAGAAAGAAATTAAGGAAACAATACCACTCACCATTGCAACAAAAAGAATAAAATACTTAGGAGTATATCTTCCTAAAGAAACAAAAGACCTGTACATAGAAAACTATAAAACACTGATGAAAGAAATCAAGAGGACAGAAACAGATGGAGAAATATACCTTGTTCATGGATTGGAAGAATCAATATTGTCAAAATGGCTATACTACCCAAAGCAATCTATAGATTCAATGCAATCCCTATCAAGCTACCAATGGTATTTTTCACAGAACTAGAACAAATAATTTCACAATTTGTATGGAAATACAAAAAACCTCGAATAGCCAAAGTAATCTTGAGAAGAAGAATGGAACTGGAGGAATCAACCTGCCTGACTTCAGACTCTACTACAAAGCCACAGTCATCAAGACAGTATGGTACTGGCACAAAGACAGAAATATAGATCAGTGGAACAGAATAGAAAGCCCAGAGATGAATCCATGAACCTATGGACACCTTATCTTCGACAAAGGAGGCAAGAATATACAATGGAAAAAAGACAACCTCTTTAACAAGTGGTGCTGGGAAAACTGGTCAACCAATTGTAAAAGAATGAAACTAGAACACTGTCTAACACCATACACAAAAATAAACTCAAAATGGATTAAAGATCTAAATGTAAGACCAGAAACTATAAAACTCCTAGAGGAGAACATAGGCAAAACACTCTCCGACATAAATCACAGCAGGATCCTCTGTGACCCACATCCCAGAATATTAGAAACAAAAGCAAAAATAAACAAATGGGACCTAATGAAACTTAAAAGCTTTTGCACAACAAAAGAAACTATAAGCAAGGTGAAAAGACAGCCCTCAGATTGGGAGAAAATAATAGCAAACTAAGCAACAGACAAAGGATTAATCTCAAAAATATACAAGCAACTCCTGCAGCTCAACTCCAGAAAAATAAATGACCCAATCAAAAAATGGGCCAAAGAACTAAACAGACATTTCTCCAAAGAAGACATACAGATGGCTAACAAACACATGAAAAGATGCTCCACATCACTCATTATCAGAGAAATGCAAATCAAAACCACAATGAGTACCCTTACACACCAGTCAGGATGGCTGCTATCCAAAAGTCTACAAGCAATAAATGCTGGAGAGGCTGTGGAGAAAAGGGAACCCTCTTACACTGTTGGTGGGAATGCAAACTAGTACAGCTGCTATGGAAAACAGTGTGGAGATTTCTTAAAAAACTGGAAATAGAACTGCCATATGACCCAGCAATCCCACTTCTGGGCATACACACCAAGGAAACCAGACCTGAAAGAGACACGTGCACCCCAATGTTCATCACAGCACTGTTTATAATAGCCAGGACATGGAAGCAACCTAGATGCCCATCAGTAGACGAATGGATAAGGAAGCTGTGGTACATATACACCATGGAATATTACTCAGCCATTAAAAAGAATTCATTTGAATCAGTTCTAATGAGATGGATGAAACCGGAGCCCATTATACAGAGTGAAGTAAGCCAGAAAGATAAAGACCATTACAGTATACTAACACATATATATGGAATTTAGAAAGATGGTAATGATAACCCTATATGCAAGACAGAAAAAGAGACACAAGTGTACAGAACAGACTTTTAGACTTTGTGGGAGAAGGCGAGGGTGGGATGTTTCAAGAGAACAGCATCAAAACATGTATATTATCTAGGGTGAAACAGATCACCAGCCCAGGTTGGATGCATGAGACAAGTGCTAGGGCCTGGTGCACTGGGAAGACCCAGAGGGAGGGGGTAGAGAGGGAGGTGGGAGGGGGGATCGGGATGGGGAATACATGTAAATCCATGGCTAATTCAAGTCAATGTATGACAAAAACCACTACAATATTGTAAAGTAATTAGCCTCCAACTAATTAAAAAAATAAAAGATCCCACATACTCTATGGACAAAAAATTTTTTTAAAAGAGGTGGGTTTAAGATAGATTTTGGGTATATACCTAAAAAGACTTGTTTATACATTAGTAGTGGAATGTGAAGGAAAGGAGAAATCAAGGATGACTCCAAGATTTTGGTGAGGGAAAGTATTCTGACCTGGAGAATTCCATGGACTGTAGTCCATGGGGTCACAAAGAGTCAGACACAACTGAGCGACTTTCACTTTCATCTGGGTTAGACAATGCTGTCATTTATGGAGACAGGGAAGAGTAAAGGACAGGAACTTTTTAAGATTGATTATCTTTGAAATACCTATTAGAGGTCTGTGTCAAACAAGCAGTGCATATATGAGTCATACATGTTGGTATCTGGGGTGGGAGATACACACTTAGGAATTATCAACACATATAAGGCACTTAGAGAAGGCAATGGCAACCCACTCCAGTACTCTTGCCTGGAAAATCCCATGGATGGAGGAGCCTGGTAGGCTGCAGTCCATGGGGTCACACGACTGAAGAGTTGGACATGACTGAAGCTTCTTAGCAGCAGCAGCAGCATAAGGCACTTAAAGCCACAGGACTGGAAGAGATCATCTGGGTAGAGAAGAGTGCTCAGATCTAAGTCCCAGGCAAGCAACAATTTAAAGATCAGGCAGAAAGGAGCCCGCAAAATATCTGGTCAGTAAAGCAGGAGGAAATCCAGAAAACTTGAGAGTGCCTTAAGAAGTGGCCAGCTTTGTCAAAGGTGAAAAGGCTGAGCACTTACTGTGTGAGTTTGGGGAAACTGCTTCATGTATCCAACTGAATTTCCTCATAAAGTAAAATGTGGACAAAAATAGTACCACACATAGTATTGTTAGAAGTATTTAAAAAAAAGCAGTATATGTAATGTTCTATGTGTCTGGCATATAATAAGTGATAAATGCTAGCTATTATTAGTCTATTGCTGTTGAGTTCTGAAATCTATAAGGGGATATATGCCTTTGGGGGAAGAACATATATTTAGTGGAAAAGTTCTGAATAACAGATATCCAGTTTCATTACATCCTGCAATCATTCTTTACTGTTCCTTTTAGTCTTTGTGTCTTTTAGCTCTGCTGGAATCAGGGCTTAAGATATGAGAATTCCTTCTGCTGTGGATAGTCAAAAGTTGCTATGACAACTGCCTGGAAATAAAAGTCCTGGGCTTTATTTATTTATCTGAGGGTGATGTGCTGAAGAAAGAGGGAAGCAAGATTGCCACAAATGTTGCCTCAGAACATTTAGAAGAAGGACATGTGAGGGCCATCTTCTCTCCCATACTGTTAATATCCTTTACAATTTATATAAGATTTACCATCTCTCTCTTTTTCCATAAAGCATTTGAGGTTGTTGACAATATTAAGATACACATAAGTTAAAGGTAAATCAGTAAGATTAAATACAATTTGAAGGAGAAGTAATCTGTAACAAACATAGAGTAGTGCTATTAACACTGCAACAAATTTAACTCCAGGTACTTTGGAAGTCAAAGAAAAACAGAAAACATGATGGTTTAAGGCATGCTCAAATGTCTGCTAAAAGGCAACAGAAAGGTTCATTAGTTCAATTCAGTTTTGTTGCTCAGTCCTGTCTGTTTGTGACCCCATGGACTGCAGCACGCCAGGCCTCCCTGTCCATCACCAACTCCCAGAGCTTACTCAAACTCATGTCCGTTGAGTCGGTGATGCCATCCAACCATCTCATCCTCTGTCATCCCCTTCTCCTCCAGCCTTCAATCTTTCCCAGCATCAGGGTCTTTTCCAATGAGTCAACTCTTCACATCAGGTGACCAAAGTATTGGAGTTTCAGCTTCAACATCAGTTCTTCCAATGAATATTCAGGACTGATCTCCTTTAGGATGGACTGGTTGGATCTCCTTGCAGTCCAAGGGACTCTCAAGAGTCTTCTCCAACACCACACTTCAAAAGGATCAACTCTTCAGCGCTCAGCTTTCTTTATAGTACAACTCTCACATCCATACATGACTACTGGAAAAACAGTAGCCTTGACTAGATGGACCTTTGTTGGCAAAGTAACGTCTCTGCTTTTTAATATGCTCTTCTAGGTTGGTCATAACTTTTCTTCCAAGGAGCAAGAGTCTTTTAATTTCATGGCTGCAGTCACCATCTGCAGTGAATTTGGAGCCCCCCAAAATAAAGTCAGCCACTGTTTCCCCATCTATTTTCCATGAAGTGATGGGACCAGATGCCATGATCTTCGTTTTCTGAATGTTGAGTTTTAAGCCAACTGTTTCACTCTTCTGTTTCACTTTCAGCAAGAGGCTCTTTAGCTCTTCTTTGCTTTCTGCCATAAGGGTGGTATCATCCGCATATCTGAGGTTACTGATATTTCTCCCAGTAATCTTGATTCCAGATTGTGTTTCATCCAGCCCAGCATTTCTCATGATGTACTCTGCATATAAGTTAAATAAGCAGGGTGACACTATACAGCCTTGACGTACTCCTTTTCCTATTTGGAACCCGTCTGTCGTTCCATGTCCAGTTCTAACTGTTGCTTCCTGACCTGCATACAGATTTCTCAAGAGGCAGGTCAGGTGGTCTGGTATTCCTGTCTCTTTCAGAATTTTCCAGTTTGTTGTGATCCACACAGTCAAAGGCTATGGCATAGTCAATAAAGCAGAAATAGATGTTTCTCTTGAACTTTCTTGCTTTTTCGATGATCCAGTGATGTTAGCAATTTGATCTCTGGTTCCTCTGCCTTTTCTAAAACCAGCTTGAACATCTGGAATTTCATGGTTCATGTATTGTTGGGGCTTGGAGAATTCTGAGCATTACTTTACTAGCATGCAATTGTGCGGTAGTTTGAGCCTTCTTTCGCATTTCCTTTCTTAGGGATTGGAATGAAAACTGACCTTTCCCAGTCCCATTGCTACTGTTGAATTTTCCAAATTTGCTGGCATATTGAGTGCAGCACTTTCACAGCATCATTTTTTAGGATTTGAAATAGCTCAACTGGAATTCCATCACCTCCACTAGCTTTCTTTGTAGTGGTGCTTCCTAAAGCCCACTTGACGTCACATTCCAGGATGTCTGGCTCTAAGTGAGTGATCATACCATCGTGATTATCTGGGTTGTGAAGATCTTTTTTGTATAGTTCTTCTGTGTATTCTTGCCACCTTTTTAAAATAGCTAATGCTTCTGTTAGGTCCATACCATTTCTGTGCTTTATTGAGCCCATCTTTTTATGAAATGTTTCCTTGGTATCTCTAATTTTCTTGAAGAGATCTCTAGTCTTTCCCATTCTATTGTTTTCCTCTATTTCTTGGCACTGATCACTGAGGAAGGCTTTCTTATCTCTCCTTGCTTCTTTGGAACTCTGCATTCAAATGGGAATGAATATCTTTTTCTCCTTTGCTTTTTGCTTCTCTTTTATCCACAGCTATTTGTAAGGCCTCCTCAGACAACCATTTTGGGTTTTTGCATTTCTTTTTCTTGGAGATGGTCTGGCTCCATGTCTCCTGTACAATGTCACGAACCTCTGTCCATAGTTCATCAGGCACTCTATCAGATCTAGTCCCTTAAATCTATTTCTCACTTCCACTGTATAATTGTAAGGGATTTGATTTAGGTCATACCTGAATGGTCTATTGGTTTTCCCTACTTTCTTCAATTTAAGTCTGATTTTAACAATAAGGAGTTCATGATCTGAGCGACAGTCAGCTCCTGGTCTTGTTTTTGCTGACTGTATAGAGCTTCTCCATCTTTGACTGCAAAGAATATAATCAATCTGATTTTGGTGTTGACCATCTGGTGATGTCCTTATGTAGAGTCTTCTCTTGTGTTGTTGGAAGAGGGTGTTTGCTATGACCAGTGTGTTCTCTTGGCAAAACTCTATTAGCCCCTGCCCTGCTTCATGCTGTACTCCAAGGCCAAATTTGCCTGTTACTCCAGGTGTTTTGTGACTTCCTACTTTTGCATTCCAGTCCCTTATAATGAAAAGGACATCTTTTTTGGGTGTTAATTCTAGAAGGTCTTGTAGGTCTTCATAGAACCATTCAAATTCAGCTTCTTCAGCATTGCTGGTTGGGGCATAGACTTGGGTTACTGTGATATTGAATGGTTTGCCTTGGAAACAAAGAGAGATCATTCTGTTGTTTTTGAGATTGTATCCAAGTACTGCATTTCGGACTCTTTTGTTGACTATGATGGCTACTCCATTTCTTCTAAGGGATGCTTTCCCACAGTAGTAGATGTAATGGTCATCTGAGTTAAATTCACCCATTCCAGTCCATTTTAGTTTGCTGAGTCCTAAAATGTCGATGTTCACCCTTGCCATCTCCTGTATGACCGCTTCCAATTTGCCTTAATTTATGGACCTAACATTCCAGGTTCCTATGTAATGTTGATCTTTACAGCATCTGACCTTGCTTCCATCACCAGTCACATCCACAACTGGTTGTTGTTTTTGCTTTGGCTCCGTCTCTTCATTCTTTCTGGAGTTATTTCTCCACTGATCTCCAATAGCATATTGGGCACCTACCAACCTGGGGAGTCCATCTTTCAGTGTCCTATCTTTTTGCCTTTTCATACTGTTCCTGGGGTTCTCAAGGCAAGAATACTGAAGTGGTTTGCCATTTCCTTCTCCAGTGGACCACATTCTGTCAGAAGACAATTTTAAACTGATACATATGTTGATACTGTGTAGTAATGATAGTGGCCAGTATTTGTGTACCACGTTACAGTTCATAAAGCACTTTCATGCTTTACAGAAGGTGGTATTATACCATTGTATTTTTTGGATTTTTTAGTATTTACAACAGGTTAACACAGGTAGAGAACTTGAATCATAAATCTTTTCTTTCCAAAACCCTGCTTTTTCTACTACATTGAGGCAAATAACCTTAATTGCAACTAAAAAAAATGTGAAATATAACATTCACATAAGTACATAAAATTTATATACATATTTTAAGAAATAACTCTAAAACAAATATCCATGTAGCCAAAATCAAGTCAAGAAATAGAATACTCCTGGAACTTGAGAACAGCAGTTCCATTTTTGGTCTCAGGACTTCCTTTTAAAAATTATTGAAAGCTTCAATGAGCTTATGTGTATATGTTCTATATCTGGTAATATTTACATTATCAGAAATTAAAACTGAGAATTTTACTTTAAGATAACCATAATAGGTTACTGCATGCTAAGCTTAAAAAAAGTAATGAAAATTAAATATTTGGCAAAACAAAAAATTATCAAGAAGTGTAACATTATTACACAATTTTTTCCCCAACTGTCTTTCTCATATCTGATTCTGCATTTGGTCTATTGTGAAATGCTGCTTTTGATTTGAGGGAGTTCAGGCAGGCATGTAAATTATTTGGAATTGAAGACAATCATCGCTCAGTAGACTTAGGTAGAACTTTTTATCTCTCCTTGAACTACATAACACAACTTAGATAGGGGTCTTGTACCAAGAAGAGGTGGTGTGATAGTTTAGTCACTAAGTCATGTCCTATCCCTGCCACCTCATGGGCTGTAGCCTGCCAGGCTTCTCTGTCCATGGGATTTCCCAGGCAAGAATACTGATGTGGGTTGCCAGTACCTTCTTCAGCGATTACCAAAAATAACATTTTATATCCTAAAGACATACCTACATTACATGGCAAACATCTTTTTACCAAACATCTGTTCTTCTCCTCTTCCTGTGAATTATCTTTCCTTTTGAGACCTCACACCCCTGTATTCTCCTCCTAAGCTCAGGATAGTGTATAAGCCTTCATTACCTGATTGCTGGAGCATCTCTCATGTCTTTGTGGGCTTCCCTAAGAACAAAATTAAAATTTTCTCCTATTTAGCTGTCTTATGTCAACTTAATATTAGGCCAGAGATCAAATTGCCAATATGCGTTGGCAATGCCAACGCCTTTGACTATGCCAAAGCCTTTGACTGTGTAAATCACCACAAACTGTGGAAAATTCTGTAAGAGATGGGAATACCAGACCACCTGACCTGCCTCTTGAGAAATCTGTATGCAGGTCAGGAAGCAACAGTTAGAACTGGACATGGAACGACAGGCTGGTTCCAAATAGGAAAAGGAGTACATCAAGGCTGTATAGTGTCACCCTGCTTATTTAACTTATATGCAGAGTACATCATGAGAAATGCTGGGCTGGATGAAACACAATCTGGAATCAAGATTACTGGGAGAAATATCAATAACCTCAGATATGCAGATGACACCATCCTTACAGCAGAAAGTGAAGAAGAATTAAAGAGACTCTTAATGAAAGTGAAAGAGAAGAGTGAAACAGTTGGCTTAAAACTCAACATTCAGAAAACGAAGATCATGGCATCTGGTCCCATCACTTCATGGAAAATAGATGGGGAAACAGTGGAAACAGTGGCTGACTTTATTTTGGGGGGCTCCAAATTCACTGCAGATGGTGACTGCAGCCATGAAATTAAAAGACTCTTGCTCCTTGGAAGAAAAGTTATGACCAACCTAGAAGAGCATATTAAAAAGCAGAGACATTACTTTGCCAACAAAGGTCCATCTAGTCAAGGCTACTGTTTTTCCAGTAGTCATGTATGGATGTGAGAGTTGTACTATAAAGAAAGCTGAGCGCTGAAGAGTTGATCCTTTTGAAGTGTGGTGTTGGAGAAGACTCTTGAGAGTCCCCTGGACTGCAAGGAGATCCAACCAGTCCATCCTAAAGGAGATCAGTCCTGAATATTCATTGGAAGAACTGATGTTGAAGCTGAAACTCCAATACTTTGGTCACCTGATGTGAAGAGCTGACTCATTGGAAAAGACCCTGATGCTGGGAAAGATTGAAGGCTGGAGGAGAAGGGGATGACAGAGGATGAGATGGCTGGATGGCATCACCGACTCAACGGACATGAGTTTGAGTAAGCTCTGGGAGTTGGTGATGGACAGGGAGGCCTGGCGTGCTGCAGTCCATGGGGTTGCAAAGAGTCAGACATGACTGAGCAACTGAACTGAACTGAACTGAACTGAATATTAGGCCAGCCAAAGAACCTAGAATAGATAAAGGGGAAAGTTTTCTGCCCCAGAGCATTAAATTATTTAAAGAAAATCTGGCTCCACAAAGACATGAAGTTGGAAAAGGGGCCTGGGTATTTTAGTGGCCTTTTCAAATAGTTGTGGATAGTCTTTGTACTATACCAGCACTCCGCAGGTAGTTTTTTAAAGGTTAGTTGTAATACAGAATCTAAAACTACACCATATTCTGTGACATTAAAAGCAGCTGGTCTAAGTTGTTCCTTCAGTGGCTCTGTCTCCCATATATGATTTGGTAACATTATTCACTGTTCATTTGGAAAATATAGCTTCACTGAGTTATGCAGATTTTCAAAATTTTAACACATCTTATTGTATCATGGAAGAAAAATACATTCACCAATATCTCTACCAAGCTGACCACATACATCTTTAAGCATTGCTATGTAATCAAGCACATGATGGTAAATGCAAGTTTTCCAAATTTCTAGTTTTCACTTACTAGCTCAAATTTTGTCATTGGCAGCAAATATTATCACTAATTTTCCTTAGAGTGACTGGCACACTTTTTGAGAAAATGTTTCCCAAATACCCAAGTCTGAACAACTTTTGCCAGCATTCTTTCAAATTAAAATGGTGTTCCATAAAAAGTGTCAGGTTCAGCAACTCAATTGCACAAGTGCTTTTCCTTGTCACAGCTACTGTCCTTAGGGTATGCAGCTGAGTGCTTTATGTTCTCAAAGTGTGGTCTCCAAACCAGCACCCTCAGTATCACCTGGGAACTTGTTCAAAATACAAATTATTGGGCCCCACTCAAAACCTACAGTGTTTTACCACCCTCCAGGTGATTCCGATTTCCCTCTGAATTTTGAGAACCACTGCCACTGCTTCAGTTTTTGAGCAGTGGTTCTCAGACTTGCTCACACATTAGAATCACCTGTGTAACGTAAAATCTCCACTGCCCAGTTACTTTTTTTTACAATTATTATTTATCTTTTTGGCTGCACTGCACGTGCAGTCTCTGGTTGCAGCAAGTGGGGGCTACTCTTCATTGAGGTGGGAAGGCTTCTCACTGCCGTGGCTTCTTTTGTTCACCTACAGCACAGGCTGTAGGGTGCACAGGCTTTAGGGCGTGCAGGCTTCAATAATTTTGGCACGAGGGCTCAGTAGTTGTGGCACATGGGGTTAGTAGCTCTGAAGCATGCGGGATCTTCCTGAACCCAGGGATCTTCCAGGGATCGAACTGGTGTCCTCTGCATTGGCAGGCAGATGCTTTACCACTGGACCACCAGGGAGGTCCCATAGTTACTCTTGACCAATTAAATCCAAAGGGTGGGACCCAGATATCAGTATTTTCTTTTTAAGTTCCCCTGATAATTCCAACATGCAGCCACTGCCTTTGAGTGTCGTTCCCACACAGTTCTCAGCTGTTTCTTGTCTGGTGCTGGGTAGTTGGCTGTTGAAAATAGAGCTCTCTGACAAGTTCCTGAAGCATTAATAGCTAGCCTGCTGCTCTTTGGAGAAAAATCAATTTGTCTTCAGAACCATTTTCCCATCTTGAATAGTTAGGAAATCCCAAATAATGAACAAGAAAATATCCTGGGAGGACTTGAGAATACTTTGAATTGTTAAGCCTCTCTTTTAGGAAAGTGGAAATCCTGGCAGGTCTGGTGAAATATCTGCTTTGGTTACCGTTGAAGTTCCCCATTCAGCTGCCAGGGCTTGCTTTTCTCCATAGCCTCCATTTCTCCATAGACTGTCTTAGATTAGCAGATGTCACCCTTATTGGACTCAATATTCCCGTTTTAGAATAAGTATTTTTAACCATCTTCAAATGAAACACAAATATAATGCAATCAATGCTCTCACTGTATTACAAAGGGTAAATAAATTCAGGTTACTTTATAATAAAACTACATATTGAAATATGTAAATACTTGGGGGAAAATGGCAAATGTAATTTGGCAAATTTAAATGTACATGCAAATTTCAGGTAGTCTGCATATATATTCTATAAAAATTTTTATTATGATAAATTTCAAACATATGCTAAAGTAGAGTGACTAGGATTGTGATATTTTGATTTATAATAAGAAACATATTTTGTCTTTGTCTCATTTCTGGCATTATTGTTGTTCAGTCGCTATGTCATGTCCAAGTCTTCCTGTTCCCATGGACTGCAGTATTCCAGGCTTCCCTGTCATTCACTGCCTCCCAGAGTTTGCCCAAATTCATGTCCATTTCTGTTATACAGCTCTTAAAACTCTTGGAATTTCTTAAGAGAGCATCAAAACTGATTCGAGGAATGAAACTTTTAGTCTTACTCCTCCCCCCACCTCTGGGTAGGACAGAGGGGCTAGAGTTTGAATCTGTTGGCAACAGCCAATGATCAGTCATGCCTATGTAATGCAGCCTCCATAGAAACCCAAAAGGATGAGGTTCAGAGAGATTTTGGGTTGGCGAACACACAGAGATTTGGGGAGAGTGGTATACTCTGAGAGGACATGGAAGCTCTGTGACCTTCCCTCCAAGCTTCCCCCATGCACCTCTTCCATCTAGCTGTTCTTGAATTACATCCTTTTATAATAAACCAGTAATCTAGTAATTAATCTTTATTTTCTTGGGCTCCAAAATCACTGGAGATGGTGACTGCAGCCATGAAATTACAAGATTCTTGCTCCTTGGAAGAAAAGCTATGACAAACCTAGACAGCAGAGACATTACTTTGTTGACAAAGGTCCATCTAGTCAAAGCTATGGTTTTTCCAGTAGCCATGTTTATATGTGAGAGTTGGACTATAAAGAAAGTTGAACACTGAAGAATTGATGCTTTTGAACTGTGGCGTTGGAAAAGACTCTTGAGAGTCCCGTGGACTGCAAGGAGATCTAACCAGTCAATCCTAAAAGAAATCAGTCAGTTCTGAATATTCACTGGAAGGACTGATTCTAAAGCTGAAACTCCAATACGCTGGCCATCTGATGCGAAGAACTGACTCCTTGGAAAAGACCCTGATGCTGGGAAAGATTGAAGGCGGGAGGAGAAGGGAATGACAGAGGATGAGATGGTTGGATGGCATCACTGACTCGATGGACATAAGTTTAAGTTCTGGGAGTTGGTGATGGACAGGGAAGCCTGGTGTGCTGCAGTCCATGGGGTTGCAAAGAGTCTGACATGACTGAGTGACTGAACTGAAATGAATCTAGTAAGTAAAATATTCCTCTGAGTTCTATGATTCTTCCAAGCAAATTAATTGACTCTGATGAAGGGGTCATGAGAACCTCCAATCTATTAATAGAGCTACTTAGTCAGAAGTACAAGTGGTAACCTGGGTTTGTGATTGGCATCTGAAGGAAGCGAGTTTGCTCAGTCTTGAGGAACTCGGCCTTTAACCTGCTGTCTCTAGGTAGACTGTGTCAGAATTGAGTTGAATTGTAGGCCACTCAGCTAGAGTCTGGAGAATTGCTTGGTGTACCCACTGTACACCATTGAAATTGGGTTCAGAATCATATTAAGTATAATGGACCACTTTGTACTTATCAGAACCCAGTTTCAACAGTGATCAATTATAAACAGCCAGTTGTTTTCATCCTTACCAGTGCTATTTAAATGTAGTCCTTGGACCAGCAGCATCAGAGTCACCTAAGAGATTGTTAGAAATGCAAATTCATTGGCCTTACCTCAGACCATTGTACAGGACCATTGTAACACTGCACAGGAGGTGGTGATCAAAACCATCCCCAAGAAAAAGAAATGCAAAAAGGTAAAATGGTTGTCTGAGGAGGCCTTACAAATAGCTGAGAAAAGAAGAGAAGTGAAAGCAAAGGAGAAAAGGAAACATATATCCATCTGAATGCAGAGTTCCAAAGAATAGCAAGGAGAGTTAGAAAGCCTTCCTAAGTGAACAATGCAAAGAAATAGAGGAAAACAATAGAACAGGAAAGACTAGAGATCTCTTCAAGAAAATTAGAGATACCAAGGGAACATTTCATGCAAAGATAGGCATAATAAAGGACACAAATGGCATGGACCTAACAGAAGCAGAAAATATTAAGAAGAGGTGGCAAGAATACAGAGACGAACTACACAAAAAAGATCTTCATGTCCTAGATAACCACAATGGTGTGATCATTCAACTAGAGCCAGACATCTTGGTGTGTGAGGTCAAGTGGGCCTTAGGAAGCACCACTACAAAGAAAGCTAGTGGAGGTGATGGAATTCCAGTTGAGCTATTTCAAATCTTAAAAGGTGATCCTGTGAAAGTGCTGCACTCAATATGCCAGCAAATTTGGAAAACTCAGGAGTGGTCACAGGACTGGAAAAGGTCAGTTTTCATTCCAGTCCCAAAGAAGGGCAATGCCAAAGAATGCTCAAACTACTGCACAACTACACTCATTTCATATGCTGGCAAAGTAATGCTCAAAGTTCTCCAAACTAGGTTTCAACAGTACGTGAACTGAGAACTTTCAGATGTTCAAGCTGAATTTAGAAAAGGCAGAGGAACCAGAGGTCAAATTGCCAACATCTGTTGGATCATAGAAAAAGTAAGAGAACTCCAGAAAATCATCTACTTCTGGTTCATTGACTATGCTAAAGCCTTTGACTGTGTAGATCCCAACAAACTTCAGAAAATTCTTAAAGAGTTGGGAGTTACCGACTACCTTACCTGCCTCCTGAGAAACCTGTATGCAGATCAAGAAGCAACAGTTAAAACCGGACATGGAACAACAGACTGGTTCCAAATTGGGAAAGGAGTACGTCAAGACTGTATACTGTCACCCTACTTATTTAACTTACATGCAGAGTACATTGGAGGCTTCCCTGATTGCTCAGTTGGTAAAGAATCTGCCTGCAATGCAGGAGACCCTGGTTCGATTCCTGGGTCAGGAAGATCCACTGGAGAAGGGATAGGCTAACCATTCCAGTATTCTTGGACTTCCCTCATGGCTCAGCTGGTAAAGAATCCACTTACAATGTAGGATACCTGGGTTCGATCCCTGGGTTGGGAAGATCCCCTGGAGAAGGGAACGGCTACCCATTCCAGTATTCTGGCCTGGAGAATTCCATGGACTGTGTAGTCCATGGATTCACAAAGAGTTGGACACTACTGAGCAGTAATATTGATTGATAGAGTAAATCAAGCAAAATGCTGGGCTGGATGATGCACAAGCTAGAATCAAGATTGCTGGGAGAAATATCAATAACCTCAGATATGCAGATGACACCACCCTCATGGCAGAAAGCAAAGAGAAACTAAAGAGCCTCTTGATGAAAGTGAAAGAGGAGAGTAAAGAAGCTGGCTTAAACGCAACCTTCAAAAAAGTAAAATCATGGCATCTGGTCCCATCACTTCATGGTAAGTAGATGGGGAAACAAGGCAAACAATGACAAACTTTATTTCTTGGGCCCCAAAATCACTGCAGATCATGACTGCAGCCATGAAATTACAAGACACTTGCTCCATGGAAGAAAAGCTATGACAAACCTAGACAGTGTATTAAAAAGCAGAGACATTACTTTGTGGACAAACGTCCATCTAGTCAAAGCTATGGTTTTTCCAGTAGTCATGTATGGATGTGAGAGTTGGACCATAAAGAAGGCTGAGCCCTGAAGAATTGGTGCTTTTGAACTGTGGTGTTGGAGAAGACTCTTGAGAGTCCCTTGGACTGCAAGGTGATCCAATCAGTCCATCCTCAAGGAAATCAACCCTGAATATTCATTGGAAGGACTGATGCTGAAGCTGAAGTTTCAATACTTTGGCCACTTGACGAGGAAAGCTGACTCACTGAAAAAGATCCTAATGCAGTAAAGGCAGGAAGAGAAGGGGATGGTTGGATCATCAACGAGATGGTTGGATGGCATCACTGACTCCACTGACATGTGTCTGAGCAAACTCTGGGAGATGGTAAAGGACAGGGCGGTCTGGCGTACTGCAGTCCATAGGGTTGCAAAGAGTCAGACACAACTGAGCAACTGAACAAGAATTACCTCAGACCACTGAATCAGAATCTGAGGTTGGGCCCAGGAATTTGTGTTTTAATAATCTTTTGAGCTGATTTGTAGGTCCACTGAAGTTTGAGAACCACTGATCTACATAACATTCCCCACCTCTCTGATTACTATTTTCCACCTTCCCAGATTATTTAAGGCAAAGCCAGATAACATTCAGACATATTATTTTAATTAAATTATTAAAATTATTATATTAAAAAACCCATAATCACACACCATTGTCAGCTAACAAAAGTCATAATTCCTAAATATCAGGAAATATTGAGAGTTTTACATTTTCTCAGATGCTCATATGTCTTTTTATACTTGATTTGTGTGAAGCAGTTCAAACACTGCCTTAGGTTGATATGTCTCTCAAATCTCTCTTAATCTATGATGATTTTTCTCCTTTTTCATTTTCTGCCATTCATTTGGTAAAGGAACTGGATCATTTGTGACAAAGTTTCCAACATTCAGGATTTTGCTGATTCTGCCCCATGTTATTATTTTGTTACATTTCTTTTACTTCTATATTTACTGTAATCTAGCTGTTAGCTCTTGGCTTCCCTCGTGACTCAGCAGTAAAGAACTGCCTGCAATGCAGGAGTCTCTGGTTCAATCCCTGGGTTGGAAAGATCCCCTCGAGAAGAAAATGGCAACCCACTCCAGTATTCTTGCCTGAGAAATCCCATGGACAAAGGAGCCTGGCGGGCTACAGTCCATTGGTCACAAGAGTAGGACACAACTTAGCTACTAAACTATCAGCTATTAGATCTAGAGGCTTGGAGCATAGTCATGTTTGATTTTTTTTTTTTTTTTGTCAGGAATATTTCACAGGTGGTGCTATGTCCTTGTTGCATCACAGCAGAAAGCACATCAATATCTGGTTGTTTTCTTTTTCTGATGTAAAGGTTGATTAATGGGTTCAAATGTTGACAGCATGGTCTGTCCTGTATCAGTGTCTCTCAGTAGCCTTTCACCTAATGGTCTTAGCAGACACTAATGATCATGGCCTCTGCTCATTATTTCATTTAGAGATGCAAAATGGAAATATTCTAATTTTTACATTTTTTATTCATTTGTTACTTGAAATTAAAACTCTCTCTTCAAATATTTGGCCAGGAAGGGCAATATAAGTGCTCAATTTAACTCCCTTTTCTTTCTAAACTAGTCCTCAAATAAATTTATACTCTAAGTTCCTACTTTTGAATATCATTATATACACTTACAGATTTTAATATATTTGACATTTTTAACTCACTTCAGTCATAATTTATTATGATGCTTAAATTGTCCTCTTTGGCCAGAAGAACGCAAGAATGGAGGTGTAGGAGGCTAAGGGCTGTCATTGCAATAAAAAGGTATAGTATGTCGCTCAGTTCCTGAATTTGAGCCAGTTTTCAGATCTAGAATCTACTGACTATAAAGAAGTGTCTGGGTCCTTAGGAGAAGGACTCTGCAGCATTGTGCATACTATATTGTAATGATTTCTTCAGTCATTCCCCAAAGGGATCCAGGGTATTTACTTAAGGCATTTACGATGAGGAAAGGGTAGTGACCAGTCATTTCAAGGAGCTTTGGAGCGAGGCTCTAATTGTTTTGATAACCGGAGACCCAAAATGTCATCATCGCTCCTGTTAGAGCAGGGGATTACAGAAGCAGCTAATAGAGTCCTAGCTAAAGTCTGGTTTACAGAGAATTCATTGGGTCTGCAGACTTACCTGCTGGTCATTTCCCTGGTCCCTGGGTATGTAATTCCAATAGACATAATTAGCAGTTGAAGTACTAGGTTGTTAGGCTGTTGGGTAGGAGCTGCCATAGTGAAGAAGAGCAACTAGAGGCCTTTATTTTTTGTTTGTTTTTCCATTTATTTTTATTAGTTGGAGGCTAATTACTTTACAATATTTACAATATTGTAGTGTACAATCAGCCACGGAGGCCTTTAAAATCGTTCTTCAGCCCAGCTAAGATAATGAAAACTTACACTGTGTCCCAGAGGAGATGGTGGTATTTAGTGTTGCTCTGGATCCCACAGAGTGATGTAGACTACCACAGCAAGCTCAGCCAAGTAGTAGTCTCAATTCAAGCTGAGTTGGACATGCTGTCATTGCTAGGGCAGATTAGTAAGGCCTTAGGTACATGTTATGTGACTATTGATTTGGTGAATGCATTTTTTTTATATTCCAATCAAAAATAAGGATAAGAAGCAGTTTACATTGATGTGAAAGAGATAACTTATTTCCAGCTTCATCCAAGGACTATGTTACCTCTTCTAGCCTCTATTTTAATACAGTCTGAAGGGATCTGGACTGTCTGGACACCCTGCAGAATGTCACATTGATATATTACACCTATAATATACTGATGGGTAGGATGAGCAATAGGTGGCTTGTATCCTAGAGGCCTCAGTAAGATACATGCATCCAGAGGGTAGGAGATAAACCTTAAGAAGGTTCAGGGATCTGCCACCGTGGCATGTCTCATATGATCTTATTATCAACTTGTTCTCCTGTTTACAGGCAAAGGTTTCTAAGTAAGGTGTCATTTTTATTTCCTTTCTAGAGAGAGTCAGAGATACAGAGGGAGAGAAACTGCTGTGAATGTTATAGTTAGCTGGCAGTCTTCTAGTGCTATACCTTGGGAACTCACCACAGCATTTATGTTATAGCCTTGTCCTCCCTGAACTGCTTCGCATCAAGACTGAGCACAGCTCTGGTATTAGAGCGAGGCCACGCCCACCCAAATGGGAAACCCTTCAAATGGTCAGTCTTTGTTTGGAGGCTCCTCATTGGTCCAACCAAGACTTCTCAGAGCTGAATGGCAGCTCTTTCTTGTTTCATAGGTAGCAGAACTGCATCAGCCTAAGGGCACTCCTGGCCTCCTGCCTCCTCTTTCCTTTTTTTCTTAATAGCTATTTTCCTCAACAAATCTCTTGATGTCTCCTTTTCCATGGACCTGGACTGATCAAAGTCACATGTATTGCAGGATATTTAGCATCCCTGGCTTTACCCACAAATGCTGGTGGTATTGTCCCCATCTTGAGGTAACTAATGACACCTTCACAGATTACCAAAATGCTTCTATTGAGAACCACTCAAGAACATAGTCATCAAGATCACAAAACTTTAGCTCGAAAAACCGTTCAGGTAAAACAATTAGGAAACAGAAAAGTTTACCCTTTTCTCCCTCTCCTACAGTGCCTTCATCTTCTTTTCATTTTCTAATCTCTCAATTGAAACTGATACAACTTGAATAGTGGGGTTTTAAGGACCAAAGAGGCTGTACAGCCACAGAATTTAGAAAAAAAATTAGGAAATGATCACCTTCTGAAACTGAAGCTAAAGAGAAAAATCAGTTATGATAGATGAAATTAGCTCCTGTATAAGTAATCTGCTCTTGGAATTGGCTGCAAAAGTATTGCTCTTGTGATTATAATGCTTTCCAAGTTTCCATCAAGTCACAAGGATATAGTCTCGGGAAGACATTCTTGGAATGTGGAGGGATTGTGGAGTAGTCAGTAGTAGGTAGCACCATCTGAAAAAGATCCACGAATTTTAGTGTAGTTGACAAGTCTGTAGCAGAGATCAATTTCACATTTAATTCAACAAATATTCATCTAATTATTTATTGCCTACTATGCCCCAAGTTATTATATATTAAGCACAGAACATACAGTAGTAAACAGAACATGATTTTTTTGTTTTTGTTTGTTGGCAAAGTTGCTTCAGTCATGCCCAACTCTTTGCGACCCTGTGGACCATAGCGCGTCAAGCTCCTCTGTCCATGGTATTCTCCAGGCAAGAATACTGGAGTGGGTTGCTATGCTCTTCTCCAGGGGACCTGCCCCACCCAGGGATTGAACCTGGGTCTCTTACATCTCCTGCACTGGCAGGCGGGTTCTTTACCACTAGCACCACCTGGAAAGCCCCATGGTCCTTCCCCCCAAAGAACTTATTATCTGGAGAATGCATTCTCAATGGGCAAAAAACCTTCCATATTACAGTGGTTTGTGGCCCTCCAGTACATAAACAGGTATACAGGATATCTGTGGTTTAAGATCTCATAGGGGATGGGAGTAAAATTAGTGTAAAAATGCCTAAAATGGCTTCTTAGGTCAATCATGAAACTAAAGTTAACCTGATGTAAAGGAGGAAAAAGAGAAAAAAACAAATAAGATGAAAGAAAACAAGACGGAAAAGTAGCGTGATGAAAGAGAAATAGGAAAGAAGAGAAGAGAAATAAGGTATGTGAAATTTTAAGAATACAAAAATAGTTCTGTCTACCACTGAGCCATATGACATACAACTTCTTTTCCTTGACATTCTGAAATACAAGCTTATTCCTCTACGTTATTTCTGGCTTTGGCAACAAAACATTAAATGTGAAAAGCAATACTGGAATGCCTGCTTTTCATCAAAAGAATTCCCATATCCTAAATCACTCATTCTTAATCAAATATTCCACGTCCTCACTTCTCTCATTTAAAATTTAAACTTATAAAACTATTTTCTATTAAGTTCCTAAGGACCCTGTTATTCCACTTATGTACATGTAATGTGAACTTTGTTAGCTCCATGATTATCAAAGCCTTCATTATTATAGCCATTATTTCTTTATCTGCCATAGTAAACAAAGACATTTGTTATCACTTGATAGCTTATCAAGCTTTTCTGTAGTTTGGACGGTAGTTTTACCCCTCTGGACGGTATTCTTTCCTTTGTTCTGAATATGGGTGCATCAAACAACTTTATGATTAGTAGTTATATTTTTTGGATATCTTGATATAAGGAAGAAAGAGACCTTGCTAGCAGACATTGGTATTTCAGTTAATAAATTCATCTTTATTAGCACCTTAAAATGTTTATATCTATTTTATTGTGATATAATTAACACAGACTTCCCAAGTGGCTCAGTTGTAAAGAATCCACCTGCCAAGCAGGAGACACAGGTTTGATCTTTGAATCAGGAAGATCCCCTGGAGAAGGAATGGCAACCCACTCCAATATTCTTGCCTGGAAAATCCCATGGACAGAGGGGCCTGGTGGGCTACAGTCTATGATGTTGCAAAGATTTGGACACAACTGATCACATACATGCATGCAGCATTCCATTGTCTGGATGTACCAGTTTATCAGTTCACCTGTTGAAGGATATCTTGGTTGCTTCCAAATGTTAGCAATTATGAATAGAGCTGCTAAAACATATGTGTGCAGGTTTTAATGGGAACATAAGTTTCCCATTCTTTTGGATAAATACCAGGAAGTGCAATTGCTGGATCATATGGTAAGAGTTTGTTTTCTAAGAAACCACCAAACTGTCCTCCAAAGAGTTTCTAACATTTTGCATTCCCATCAGCAGTGAATGAGAGTTTCTGATGTTCCACATCCTTGTCAATATTTGGTGTTAACAGTATTCTGAATTTTGGCCATTCTAATACATGTGTAGAAGTATCTCATTGTTCTACTTTGCATTTCATGATGATTTATGATGTAGACCATCTTTTCATATACTTATTTGCCATCTGTTTATCTTCTTTGTTGAAGTGTCTGTTAAGGTTTTTGGCTGATTTTAAAATCAGATTATTTTCTTATTATTAAATTTTAAAGGTTCTTTGTATATTTTGGATAATAGTGCTTTATCAGGTGCATCTTTTGTGAATGTTTTCTCCAGTCTGTGGCTTGTTTTCTAATTTTCTCGACATTGTCTTTTGCAGGGCATAGTTTTTAATTTTAATGAAGTCCAATTTATCAATTATCTCTTTCATGGATGATGTCTGGTGTTTTATCTAAAAAGGCATCACCAGTTACAAAATAAATGAATCATGGGGATGGAATGCATAGTATGGGAATAAACTCCAGAATATTGTACTAACTTTTGTGTGGTGACAGATGGTAACTAGATTTATTATGGTGATCATTTTGTAATGTATAGAAATACTGAATCACTATGTTGTGCATCTAGAACTAACACAAGTGTTGTAGGTTAATTATACTTAAAAATAAATATGAAAATAAAATTTTAAAAAGACATCACTATACCCAAAGTTATCTAGGTTTTCTCCTATGTTATCTTTTAGGAGTTTTATAGTTTTGTGTTTTACATTTAGGTCTGTGATTTGAGTTAATTTTTGTTAAGGGTATAAGGTTTGTGTCCAGAATCATATTTTTGCATGTGGATGTCCAGTTGTTCTAGCAGCATTTGTTTAAGTGACTATCTGCTCCATTGTGTTGTTTTTGCTTATTTGTCAAAGGTTGATTAAGTTTATGGGTGTCTGTTTCTGGGCTGCCTATTCTGCTGCATTGATCTATTTGTCTATTAATTTACTAATTACTGTAGCTTTAGTCCTCCAACTTTGTTCTCAGACATTTCATTTTGGTTTGATAACTGTATGTATACTTGTGTAACCACAGCAAAATATAGATCCTTTCCGTTACTCCTGAAAGTTCTCTTATATCCGCCTTGCCATTGTCCTGTGCAGCCAACTTTTGATGCCAGATTAGTATTGTCTTTCTTGGATTTCACATAAATAGAACCATATAGCACACACTCTACTGGGCCTGGCTTCTTCTTTAACTAAGATATCTGTGAGATTTATCCATGTTGTTAGGCATACTGGCTATTTGTTTTGATGGCTGTGTTGTATCCTATTGTATGGGGCTTCCCAGGTGGCGCTAGTGGTAAAGAACCTGCCTGCCAATGCAGGAGATATGAGGCATGGATTCAATCTCTGGGTAAGGTCCCCAGGAGGAGAAAATGGCAACCCACTCCAGTATTCTTGCCTGGAGAGTCCCATGGGAGAGGAGCCTGGTGGGCTAAGTCCGTAGGGTCTCAGAGTCAGACAAAGACATGACTGAAGCGACTTTGCATGCAAGCACATGCATTCTATTGTATAAATATATGATTTGCTTATCTATGCTCCTATTGATGTACATTTGGGTTGTTTCTAGTTTTTAGTTATTATGAATTAGGTTGCTTTAAACTTTGTCTTTTTGTGAACATTTTCATTTCTCTTTGATAACTATCTAAAACTGAAACTGCTGGGTCATGAATAGGTTAGATGAATATTTAACTATAAACAAAGTGCCAAGAAGTTTTTCAAAGTGTTTTTACTATTATAAACTCACACCAGCAATGTATGAATTCTAGCTGGTTCAAATTCTAATATTTGTGTTATTGTTAGACTTTGATTTTAGTGCATGTAATGGAATCTCATCATGGTTTTAATTTGCATTTCCCTAATGATGCTAAGGTCAGTTTTCATTCCAATCCCAAAGAAAGGCAATCTCAAAGAATGCTCAAACTACCGCACAATTGCACTCATCTCACATGCTAGCAAAGTAATGCTCAAAATTCTCTAAGCCAGGCTTCAGCAATACATGAACCGTGAACTTCCAGATGTTCAAGCTGGTTTTAGAAAAGGCAGAGGAACCAGAGATCAAATTGCCAACATCTGCTGGATCATTGAAATAGCAAGAGAGTTCCAGAAAAACATATATTTCTGCTTTATTGACTATGCCAAAGCCTTTGACTGTGTGGATCATAATAAACTGTGGAAAATTCTGAAAGAGATAGGCATACCAGACCATCTGACCTGCCTCTTGAGAAACCTATATGCAGGTCAGGAAGTTAGAACTGAACATGGAACAACAGGCTGGTTCCAAATAGGAAAAGGAGTACGTCAAGGCTGTATAGTGTCACCCTGCTTATTTAACTTATATGCAGAGTACATCATGAGAAATGCTGGACTGGATGAAGCACAAACTGGAATCAAGATTACCGGGAGAAATATCAATAACCTCAGATATGCAGATGACACCACCCTTATGGCAGAAAGTGAAGAGAAACTAAAAAGACTCTTGATGAAAGTGAAAGAGGAGAGTGAAAAGCTGGCTGAAAGCTCAACATTCAGAAAACTAAGATCATGGCATCTGGTCCCATCACTTCATGGGCAATAGACGGGGAGACAGTGGAAACAGTGGCAGACTTTATTTTTTGGGGCTCCAAAATCACTGTGGATGGTGATTGCAGCCATGAAATTAAAAGACGCTTACTCCTTGGAAGGAAAGTTTATGACCAACCTAGATAGCATATTAAAAAGCAGAGACATTACTTTGCCAACAAAAGTCCATCTAGTCAAGGCTATGATTTTTCCAGTGGTCATGTATGGATGTGAGACTTGGACTATAAAGAAAGCTAAGCGCTGAAGAGTTGATCCTTTTGAACTGTGGTGTTGGGGAAGACTCTTGAGAGTCCCTTGGACTGCAAGGAGATCAAACCAGTCCATCCTGAAGGAGATCAGTCCTGGGTGTTCATTGGAAGGACTGATGCTGAAGCTGAAACTCCAATACTTTGGCCACCTCATGCGAAGTGTTGACTCATTGGAAAAGACCCTGATGCTGGGAGGGATTGGGGGCAGGAGGGGAAGGGGACAACAGAGGATGAGATGGCTGGATGGCATCACTGACTCGATGGACGTGTGTTTGAGTAAACTCCGGGAGTTTGTGATGGACAGGGAGGCCTGGCATGCTGCGATTCATGGGGTCTCAGAGAGTCGGACATGACTGAGCGACTGAACTGAACTGAATGATGCTAAACTGTACTTTAGGGGTAAAAAGAAACTTATGTGCTATGGACAGATTTTCATATAAACAGATTTCATCATCATTTTTAGCAGCTCAGGGGTTTCTGTATGTAGGTACCATCGTATATTTAACTAGTGTCCTAGTGATGGTACTAACACTGTTTCTAGAAGCATATATTGTAAAAAGGGAGTGAGGAACATCCTTGTAAATGTTTTATTTTCTTTAGTGTGTATGACTAGAAAATGAGATTGCTGGGGCAAAGGCTAATGCTTATGTTAAATTTTGATAAATATTGGTGTGCCAATTTCAATTTCACACCAATAATGCATGACAGTAATTGCATCCCCATTCCACTGTGTACACTGACAAAAAGGATGTTTGCAACTTGAACATCTTTTCATTTGTTAATTAGATGTTTGTTTTTCTTGGTTTAAGAAAGTCCTATTGATATCCTTTGCCAATTTTATTGTGTTGTTTTAAAATTGATATTCTATGAGCTCTTTATTAGGAATCTTTTTCCTTCTTTTTTCACATGATACACATTGATTTTCCACTGGTTATTATTTGTGTGTAGATTACAATCTTTATTTGGTTAATTTTTATCATTTTTTTCTTTTATGGTTTCTGGTTCTTGTTTCATACTTAGAAAAGGCCTTTCTCAACTCAGGATTATTTAAGTTTCCTTAATTTTCTTGTAGTATTTTTACGGTTTCATTCTTTACATTTAAATTCTTGATTCATCTGGTATTTAACAAATATAATAGTTGAATAGCCTGTCCCCAATGTTTAGTCATTCCTCAGATAATCTTTTTCCCACTGACCAACGATTTGTAACATACAGTTTATTGATACAACTGAGACTTCTGCAGTCAGACTGACTGACTTCATCAGTCACCAGTAAAGGCTCTGGGTAATGTTGTAAAATCAAGATAATAATAATTGCATCTATCTTACAGAGAGTGAAATAAGATAATCTGAAAAGGGACTCCAGTAGTTGATATGTAATTGCTCAGAGGATGTGAACTACTATTATTGATGTGTACACAGCAGTTCACTTATGGATTCTGTATTTTGTTCCCTGATATATCTCCCACAACTGTGTGATCCATTAACATCTATTACCCGTCCCTCAGTCCCATCTAATGACTCCTCTTTCCTCATTTGCACAAAAAAGGTCCTAATCTCAGTTGCTTTTCTAATCATAACTAGAGCTCGAAAATGTTAACCTTGGGGAGGGGAGTGGAGGGGATAAGCGGTGCTACACACGGTCGTGACAGTTAAAACCCAAGCTCGGCGTCATCGGAGGGGGAAGGCTGGCAGCATTTCTCCTACTTCCTGTTCTGAAAGGCTGAAGTCCTACCTTATTTCAGCCCTTGGCCTATAACTGACATTCTCAAAACCTAGAATTTGTCTTCCAACTCTAGTTTACCACCTAGAGACAAACCGTTTACAATGGTACCCCAGTGGGCCCTGAACTTGAGGTGGTGACACGTTTAGAGATCTGGAGCGGGCGGCGAGGGGGACTGGCGCCTGGGCCCGGGTTCTGACCTGGCCGTTTCCTCCGGTCAGGCTGCGCCGGCTCCCCACTCGTGGGCGGAGGCCCCACGGCCGACGTAAGGCAGCGACTTCGAGACTCTAAATCTGCACGGTCGGGCACGAAGGCAGGCGGCGGTGGCGCCAGGACCACCACCCGAGCCCTCAGACAGGAAAAAAGTGTGTGAAGAGCCGGGCCGAGCGCACAAGCGGGAAGCTGGAAGAAAGCCCCGGAGGAGCTGCGTGGGGAGGAGGCGAGGGAGCGCGGCTTCCCGCTCAACTGCGCGCTTCACTCTGGCTCCCTGAAGCAAGTGCCGGCCCCGGACTGTGCGTTCCTTTCGCCTCTGGGAATCTTGGCGACTCACAGAGGCCTCTCGGGGCGCCGCCCGGGCCTGGCGTTCCCGCGGTTGTCGGCCTCAGCTCCCGCCTCGGGCAGCTCGTCTCCTCCCTCTAACGGCCTCCGGCCGCGGCCGGCGTCCGCGGC
Source organism: Cervus elaphus (assembly GCF_910594005.1). Lineage (NCBI taxonomy): Eukaryota > Metazoa > Chordata > Mammalia > Artiodactyla > Cervidae > Cervus > Cervus elaphus. The sequence goes on along the minus strand of NC_057817.1, from coordinate 24,216,081 downwards.
GAGGGTGACGTCGGCGTGGGGGCGGGACTTCCTGCTTCGCGCGCCCTTGGGTCTCGGTACCGAGTCCGCTCTGTGGGGTTTGAGGGGCGGCGGGCCCGTGGTGCCTTCCCGGCCGGACTTCGGCGCCGGCCCCTCACCCCTGAGAAGGCCGGTCCGCTGAGGAGGAGCGGGGCCTTTTTTTCCATCGCCGCCGCCACCCTCTGTGCCTTTGGAGCTCTCCCGGGATTCCCCACATTTCCCTAGGGTCGGGAGCCCGAGGGGCGCGCTCGGCTGACCGGCTCCTGCTCTTCAGCCTGTGCCACGAGCGGCAGCCGAGACCTCGTCAGACGTGACGGGCTGGGCCCAGCAACCCGCGTGCGGGACCGCCTCCCGTAGCCCCAAATGCCCGGGCGGGAAGAGAGCCGTGAGGGTGTCTGCCTGGCGAGTGCGGCCAGAACACCGGTCACTTGTCTGTGCGCACGTTGCAAGGACCGTGTGTGAGTCTGGTAGGTAACGCTGTCTTGTCCGTAGGTTGGAATACTCATGGCTTTTTTCTTCACAACTTGCCCTTGAGTTCTTCTTTTGTTATTTTTCTCGTGGAACAGTTGGAGAGGGTGTTAGAAAAGTAAGCTGGGAGAATGTTCTGTAGCCGATTGACTGCACGTGAAACTCTTTATGGGGTTTTTGATGTACTCCAGCGTGGTGCTTGTGTAGCCCGTTTAAAAACTGACTAAACGTGTGATACATTTAGTTTCGCTTGCGAAAAAAAATTACGCTGCCGTTTTCGTTGACCCTGAAGACAATTCTAACAGTGATGTTGGCTGTCATTACAGAGATAACGTTAGAATATCTGAGTGCATGCTGGGCTTTAATGGACATTTTGATATGCCCTTAATATCCAAATTTTGACCAAAATAAACGGGCACTTGGCTTTTAAAATGCCCCTTCTAAGTATTTTAAAAGCCTTTGGTCACAAAAGTTGTAATGATGAAACTGCCTCAGTAAAATCTTGACGATGTCTAGGATAACCAGAAACTTGTTCATAGTTTCTCACATATAGTATATAGTTCGTACTGTGTTCGGACTATGAGCATAAAATACTTGAGTAGGTTGTTAAAACTGAGTAGGTTGTTAAAGCATTGCTTCTGTTACCAAGCAACATCTCTTGTAAACAAGTCTAATTACTCAACTAGAATATAATTAAATTATGTATCCTACAATTATCTGGATTCAGAATTTTCTAAATTCAGGGGTTCAGTCTGTAGGTGATTGCAGTTCATACTACCTTTTGTATTGAGCTGCGATTTCAAACTCATTTTGTTTAGAATTATTAGATTGCTTTAAATTTCAGAGTTGTGTAGAACTCTCCAGAGAGTTAAAAATGAATTTGAGTTACACCCTTTGGTTTTTTGGGACATAGTAAGTCAGATGTTCCCCTTTGAGTATTTTCTAACCAGGTGAAGTGTGGTTTATTTAGAAATTTTATCAAGTAGTAGAGTAATACCAATTTAGGGTAACAGCATTGGGAGATTGAAACACTAACTGCCCACAGGTGGTTTTTAAACCTTAGTTTAGCCAATAATCTCATTCTTCTCCACTCACTGAACCCTTAAGGATATAATTTCTTTGGCAAGTAAGGTGTACCTGGGAGATACTGTGGATTTGGTTCCAAACCACTGCAGTAAAGTGAGTCACATAAATTTTTTGTTTTTATTTTTCAGTGCATATTAAAGTTGTGTTTACACCATACTGTAGTGTATTAAGGGTGCAGTGTGCATTATTTCTAAAAATATACATATCTTAATTTAAAAAATGCTTAATTGCCAAAAAGTGTTGACCATTGTCTGACAGTGCAGAGTTGCCACAAACCTATAATATGTAAAAAAAATTGCACTGTTTGTGAAGTGCAATACCATGAAGTGCAATAAAATGAATTATGCTGGTAGGTAGTTTTTAGACCACTTTTGGGGTGATATTGAATGCAGTAACCCATCAAGTATGGAAGAAAGGTGAGAACATCTGAGACACTGTGAAAGTGAATGACTTCTTTGAAGTCGGACTATTAGTGATGGGAATTGGAACTTAAAGTTTTGTTATTTACATCATGCCCTGACTATCTAAAAAATCTGTAGACTTTGTTTTAGTCCTTTCCCTTTTTCCTTTCCTGTATACTGATGTTGAAGTAACGAAATTGTCAAGAATTGGGCAAGACAAGCAAAGGAGAAAAATCCAGAATGACTCATACATGTTGTGTGATAAAATCCTTAGTAATCAGAAGTCAGCATTTTGTCATGGGAAGTTATAATTTAAGAAGCCTAGAAGAATGAAATCTTAACAGATTAGTGAATGGCCAGACTTCTTAGTATGTGTGGTGGTTTCTAGGTGCTGTCTGCCTAAAGTAAATGAGTTTTAACTTTGTCATACATAATGTATTAGGCTCAGCAAGTAATTTTCCTAAGTTGTCTAATCTGTGTAAAAATTTTCAGAAGTACTCTTTACTGTTGACTGAAGTTCACGTTCCTTATCTGAACTCTTCAGAATTTCATCACACTCTGCCTTTTCAAGCTTATGTTCTTTATAGAAAAGCTATCCTCTGACCAGACCATCCTCTAAACCTACTGTGTGCTTTCTCCTTTCCTTACCGGTCTTCATGTCTTTCTCCCTACCTGACCTGATTTCTTTCCTTTCCTAAAATCTAAATAGTACGCTCTCTATAAAGTTCAACTCTGTAGGGAGGAAAAATTCTCTACCCCGTTAGGGTCTCTGGCCGGGCCTAGTGATTAAATTGATATAGATTAACAGTAGAACAGCATACAAGTTAAACAAAAATTTTTTTTCATGTACACGGAGAATGAAGACTGGAAAAAGTGACCAGAGCAGGAAGCTTTTACTAATCTTCCTTTTCTGGGCGCCTGATGTCCTCTGCTAGCGATCAGAAGTTGTTTTGTGCAGTTTGCTCAGCGTTCAAATATTCTTTTGATGAATTTGTAGGGGAGAAAGTGGTCTCCCCGTCCTATTCCTCCGCCATCTTAGCTCCTCCTTCTATAAATCTTCCTTGACTTACAGTGGTGTTACCTCCCCTATCATAAGCTGATGGGTTTGATATACCTAACCTACCCAATTACATCATACCTTATTCTACCCTACCTTAAACATGCTCAGAGCACTTATATCAGCCCACAAGGTTGGGCAAAATCATCTAACATGCAGCCTATTTTATAATAAAGTGTTGATTATGTCATGTAACTTATTGAATACTGTACTGAAAGTTAAAGATAGAATGGTTGTATGGGTCCAGAATGGTTGGAAGTGTATCAGTTGTTTACCTTCTTGATTGCTGGGAGCTACAGCTGCCCAGAATCACGAGAGAGAGGGCTGTACTGCATGTCACAGGCTGGCAAAAGATCAAAGTTAAAAATTCGAAGTGCGGTTTCTGCTCAATGTGAATTGTGTGTGAAAGTGAAAGGTGAAAGTGTTAGTGGCTCAGTTGTGTCCAACTGTGACCCCATGGACTGTAACCCTCCAGGCTCCTCTGTCCATGGAATTCTCCAGGCAACAGTACTGAAGTGGGTGGTCATTTTTTTCTCCAGGGGATCTTCCCAACCCAGGGGTTGAACTCAGGTCTGCATTGCTGGTGGACTCTTTACCGCCTGAACCAGTGAATTGCTTTTGCTCTATTGTGAAGTCAAAAAGGTCCTAAGTTAGAGATGATCTGTATCTTTTAGACAAACTAATTTGTGAAAAATTAACAAAACAAAGAGTTTTGGGCTAAGAGGAGCAAATTGGAGAAGTGACTAGGAAGATAACGGTTAGTTTAACAAGTTGGTACAAATTTCTTGGCTTTGATTCATTCACTGTCTCTGGTGATAAGAATGTCTTCCTTCCTCCTGGTGCAGGGAGGGCACCTTTCACATGGGAGTTTTATCTCCTGCCTTCTGGAAGAAAAAGGACGGTCTGAGTGCTCCTCTTGCATCTGCTGTTTCTCAGGTGCCTTTAACTCCGTCAGTATACCAGAGGGGCAGATTTTGTGGTAACATGTACTGCACTCCACCTCTGAAGTCCTGCAGAATGTGTTCATCAGTCCTGCTCACTTGAAACTTTATATTGTATTGTTATAACATTTCTATATATCTCTTACCTTCCTAACTATAGATGATAAGCTTTTTAGAGGCAGAACATCAGATTTCAGTAAACTGTATCCTTAGTCTTTTCCAAATAGGAGTTGCTGAATAAATTAGAGATGAGGAATGTGTATTTGTACTCCTTCTGTAGTGTTGTTCAAGTAAACGAAAATCTTCTGAGAGTAACTGAGGGAGAAAGGGCAACTATCAGCCATAAGAAAGGGGATTAAAAAGAGGGGATTCAACTGGAATTGGAGGTAAAGTTTCTGTTCCTAGAAAGTATGAATAGTTGAGAATTTCCCATGACAGTATTAGCTGTAAGGACTCCCTCAGGAATGCTGGCGCTATTTCCCTAGTGGTCTTGGGAGTTTGGTCAGTTTCCTAGTTCTTCTTTAGTAGAATCTGGGTTTAAAAAAAATAATTCCCCCACTCCCTTTCCTTCCTTTCCTCCTGCCTGCCTTCTTCCATTCCTCTCTTTCTGTTTCCTCATTTTGCCCCTTTCCACTTTACTTTTTACCTAGGAAAGACTTAATTTATGAAATTATGTTAGTATTTTCATTTGGCTCATAAATTAACAGTTCTCTTAAGTTTTATATTTTTCTATCACGACTGTCTCTCTGGGTCCTGGAAAGATCACAGACTCTGTAGTCTAGCACTATTTTTTTTTTTAAGTTTAACTGAGCTATATTCCAGAAAGAAAGCCATGAAATGTCCAGTTATTTGTTTTCTGTATATTGTAACTTCAGATCACTTTTGGGTTAAAATTCATGGAGTTAGGAGGAACCTAAACCTAGTTATTCTCTTTTGGAAAGCATTTATCACTCTTAAGATAGGTCTTCAAATAAATTCTAGGTATTTTAATAGTTTTGCTGTAAATCTTATATCTGATGCTTATGACAAAGTCATTTTAGTAAAGGTATTAAAAAGTTGAGTCTCAGAGTCCTTTTATAAATCTTGGTTTGATTCAGTTGCTTCTTAGTGAGCTGGCTGTCTTAGCTTTTGAGTTGTTGCCCAGTAACACGATTGCGGTTGAGCATGGCAACCACTGGCAGCGTTAGCTTTGGGCTACAGGGATTTTCCCAGTGAAGTTGCACTGCCTATCTCTAGTGTTCACATTCAGTCTGTTTTTCTCAACTGAATCACATTAAGGGAGGCAAACTGAAATTACATACGATATAATTACGTATTTTTTTTTTTAAGTGTTGACAAATCATAGCTTTCATGTTTTCCACATAGAGATGCAAAATAAATATGTATTGAATTGCATGTGAAGAACATGTGAAAAGACTGGTTCAATTAAAGATTAGTCTATTCTAGACAGAAAAAACTGGTAAATAATAAGTAATATCAGAGTTCTTTACAACTGATATAGCCAGCCAGAGCTGGAATGGATGAAGTTGAAATGGTTCTTCTTTAGATAACATTTTAATATTACTTCTAGAGGTTCATTGAGAAGGGTAGGTCAATAAGCATGAATTGATAGGCACCCTGATTTTTGTGGGACGAGAATTATGACTCAGGCGACCACAGCTTGACTAAGTCACTTAACCTTTCTTGGCCTATTTTCTCATTTGAAAAAATAAATTCCCAAAGATTTCTTTAAGAAATTTTATCCTTGCAATTTAAAGCAAATCTTATTTCTTCTGTTCATTGGTTTAGTTAATACTTGAGTACTCATTATGTGTCTTTCACTGTGCTAGACACCAGAGTACCAGATTGTGAATAAGACATAGCCTCAAGCAGCTTTGGTGGGAGAAATGGATAATTATTTGCAATATAAATACAGTAAATAAATAAGGGTGTGTTCAAATGGCAACCCACTCCAGTATCTGCCTGGAAAATTCCATGGATGAAGGAGCCTGTACTGTCCATGGGGTCGCAAAGAGTTGGACATGACTGAGCAACTTCTCTCACTGGGGCCAAGTAGGGAGGACAACTGACCTAGAACTGCAGACATGATACACTATGATTGAGGAATGCCTCATTTGAATAATGTAAGAGTAATCTGAGAGTGTACAAACAAATATTCAGTGTGGCCTGGAGGGAGTTAATCGGACAAGGAAAACAGGAGTTTCTCTGAATTAGAGAGAGAGGGTCAGAAGTTGTCAGCCATGGTAGTAGTTTAGTTAAGATCCTGGGTGTAGACAGGGGCTGGTGAATATCAGCATGTAATGAGAAGGTGGAGTAAGAGAATAGGGAGCTAAACCAAAGAAGGGTTTTCGGAACCTAAGGAGGGAATGCATATCACATTTACTTTATTGTTTAAATGGAAGTTGCTAGTCAAGAAACATAGTGTAGCTCTGTAAATGTAAACTCATCAGTGCAAAGATGATCTCTACAAAGATCTGAAGTTGCAAATGGGGATAAGTCTTTAGTTAGCATCATATCAGAGAGGAAGAAGTATATGTTTTGGGGCCCAAATCCTGAGATTGAAAATTAAAATCTAAAAAAAAAAAGAAAATTAAAATCTTGGCTGTACCACTTATACTACCTGCTTGGCTTTTTGGAAAAGTTATTTTAGGGTCCTCAAAAGGTCCAAGGAGAAGGCAATGGCAACCCACTCCAGTGTTCATGCCTGGAAAATCCCATGGACGGAGGAGCCTGGTAGGCTGCAGTCCATGGGGTCTCGAAGAGTCAGACACAACTGAGCGATTTCACTTTCACTTTCCTGCATTGGAGAAGGAAATGGCAACCCACTCCAGTGTTCTTGCCTGGAGAATCCCAGGGACTGGGGAGCCTGATGGGCTGCCGTCTATGGGGTCGCACAGCGTCGGACACGACTGAAGTGATTTAGCAGCAGCAGCAGCAAAAGGTCCAAAAAGAAGTTATTTTAAGACATTCATTGAGGAATGTCTTCATGTGTAAAACGATAACTTTTTTTTTATCTGCAAAAGTCACATGGATTAAAAGATATATGTTATAATGCCTGACTCAGTTACAGTGGGCACTTGTTAAATGTTAACTTTTATTCATTCCACTGTTACAGATTCTTCTAAATACTTTTCTTTTCTGCCTGTTCTCCCCACTCCTCCACCCTCATCATCATCTTTTATCCTTCAGGATCCACCAGAAGTCCTGCCTTTTCCTTGATACATTTCTTTACAGATGGTAATTCCAAATTTTCTATAATGAAATGAACATATTCTTATATCCCTTAGAACTTTCTTATCCTTTTATTATTAACTTTAGGAGATTTCATTAACTCACATATAAGAAGTTTGCAGACAGGTGATTCTAGGATTGTCAAATCAGTGGCTCAGTGCCATCACTAAGAACCTGGATTCTAAAAAAAAAAAAAAAAAGAACCTGGATTCTTTCTTTTTTGCTTGGCTAATTGAACTTAGGCTTGATTACAGAAGTCCAATCATCACATTTTCTAAAGTTCAAAAGACATAACTTCTCTACCCAATTGTAAGCATACAATTCAATGTTTTTTAGTACGTTTGTAGAGTTGTACAACCATCATCATGTTTTTATTAAATTCCCCCTACCCATTTCTCTCAGGCTTATTTGTAGTCAATCCACCGCCTGACCTTCTCCCACAAACCAATTACCTGCTTTCTCTATACACTGGTCTTTTCTGCACATTTCATGTAAATGGAATAAAAAATACATATATAAATGTCTTTTGTATCTGACTTCTTTCACTTAATATTTTTGAAGTTCATCTGTGTAGCATGTATCAGTATTTTGTTCTTTTTTATTGCTTTCATATAAATGTTCACATTCGTTCATCAGTTGATGGATGTTTTGCATTGTTTTCATTTTTCAACTTTTGGAAATAATGCTTCCATGAAGGTTTGCATAAATGTTTGGGTGAACACATGTTTTCATTTCTCTTGGGTAGAGTCCTTGGAGTGGAATTGCTGAGACATATGGTATGCCTTTAGGGTATATTTGGTCTTTGTCCCTAATTGCTGACACAGAGCTCCTAAAACCTTTGGAATTTCCTGAGTGATATTCTTTTGTTACTCTTTTTTTTTTTTTTTTTAAAATATATATATATTTTATTGAAGTATAGTTGACTTACAGTGTTTCAGGTGAACAGCCAGGTGATTCAGTTACACACACATTATTTTTGAAATTATTTTCCTTTATAGGTTATTATAAGATATTGACTATAGTTCCCTGTGCTGTACAGTAAACCTTTGTTGCTTTGTTGTTGTTCAGTGGCTAAGTCATGTCCAACTCTTTCCAATTCCATGAATTGCAGCATGCTAGGCTTTCTTGTCCTTCACTGTCTGTCTCCCTGCGTTTGCTCAAACTCATGTCATTGAGTCAGTTATGCCATCCAACCGTCTCATCCTCTGTTGCTCCTTTTTCCTCTTGCCTTCAATCTTTGCCAGCATCAGGATCTTTTACAGGGAATTGGCTCTTTGCATTAGATAGCTAAAGTATTGGAGCTTGAACTTCGGCATCAGTCCTTCCAATGAATATTCAGGGTTGATTTCCTTTAGGATAAACTGGTTTGATCTCCTTGCAGTCCAAGGAACTCTCAAGAGTCTTCTCTAACACCACAGTTTGAAAGCATTAGTTCTTTGGCGTTCAGCCTTTTTTATGGTCCACCTCTCACATCCATACATGACTACTGGAAAAACCATAGCTTTGACTATATGGACCTTTGTCAGCAAAGTGAGTCTCTATTTTTTAATACACTGTCTAGGTTTGTCATAGCTTTTCTTCCAGGGAACAAGCATCTTTTAATTTCTTGGCTGCATTCACCATCCACATTGATTTTGGATCCTAAGAAAATAAACTCTGTCACTGTTTCCACTTTTCCCCCATCTGTTTGCCACAAAGTGATGGGACCATGATCTTAGTTTTTTGAATGTGGTGTTTTAAGCCAGCTTTTTCACTCTCTCCTTTTACCTTCATCAAGAGGCTCTTCAGTTCTTCATTTTCTGCCATAAGGATGGTATCATCTTCATATCTGAGGTTGTTGGTATTTCTCCTGGTAGTCTTGATTTCAGCTTAAGCTTCATCCAGCCTGGCATTTTGCATGATGTATTCTGCATAAAAGCTAAATAAGCATGGTGACAGTATACAGCCTTGACGTAGTCCTTTCCCAGTTTTGAACCAGTCCATCGTTCCATGTCCGGTACTATCAGTTGCTTCTTGATGTACATGCAGGTTTCTCAGGATGCAGGTAAAGTAGTCTGGTAATTCCATCTCTTTAAGGATTTTCCATGGTTTGTTGTCATCCACAAAGTTTGTTGCTTGTTGCATATCAATTTTTTTTAAATTAGAAATCTAGCATTGTATTATTCATACTGAATCAAATAAATGGAATCAAAATGTCATAAATTTTTTAGTTAGGCAAAAATTCATAAGTTTTCTAAAATATATGTTATACTTATTATTTATATTTACGTATACAAAAGCTTTTCTATTATACTTAATAAAGGCTTGAGAAAGAACATAAAAAAAAGATGGAGAAATTGGAAAACAAACTAAATGAAATGGAAGCACTGAATATGAAATAGAAAAAGTGAAACAAACTAGATAAAAGTAAAAGATCATCATATAGTCAAGTTGTTTTTAAACATGGTTGCTCATTAGACACATATCTATCTGAAGCTTTGGTGAAAAAGCAATTCCTCAGCATTTGTATTTTTCAAAAAATTCCAAAATAATTCTCATAGGCATCTGGATTTTAGAAAGTGATTACAGGTTTTTCTATTAAATGATAATTTTGGTGATATAGAGTTCTATTATTTTTCTATTGACCAATCATGATACAATGGTATTAAGTTAGTATTAGTTAACACAGTCATAATAGTGAAAGATGTTTATCAATTTTCACAGTCAAGAGCCTGACAAAAAATAAAAGGTAATTAAAATTGCAAGCCATAATAGGAGCATGATTAACCTAACAGTATAAAATAATTACATAGAATTTGGGGTGTCAAGCAGACTGATGTGGTAAGTAGAAGTGCATACATGCACATGTTTTCATCTGCCCAGCCAGTCTGTGTCTTTTGGTTGGTGCATTTAATCCATTTACATTTAAGGTGCGGAGAAGGCAATGGAAACCCACTCCAGTACTCTTGCTTGGAAAATCCCATGGACGGAGGAGCCTGGTAGGCTGCAGTCCATGGGGTTGCTAAGAGTCGGACACGACTGAGTGACTTCACTTTCACTTTTCACGTTCATGCATTGGAGAAGGAAATGGCAACCTACTCCAGTGTTCTTGCCTGGAGAATCCCAGGGACTGGGGAGCCTGATGGGCTGCCGTCTATGGGGTCGGACACGACTGAAGCGACTTAGCAGCAGCAGCAGCATTTAAGGGATTATCAATATGTATGATCCTATTAACCATTTGCTTAATTGTCTTAAGTTTACTTTCTGTAGGTCTTTTCCTTGTCTTCTGTTTTCTGCTTAGAAATATTCCTTTAGCATTTGTTGTAAAGCTGGTTTGGTGGTGCTGAATTCTCTAAGCTTCTGCTTGTGTGGAAAGCTGTTGATTTCTTCATCAAATGTGAATGAGAGTCTTTCTGGGTAAAGTGTTTGTGGTTGTAGGTTCTTTCCTTTCATCACTTTAAATGTATCATGCCATTCCCTTCTGGCTTGTAGAGTTTCTGTTGAGAAATCAGTTTCTGTTGAGAAACTCCCTGATGGGAGTTTCCATTTATGTTGTCGTTTTTCCATTGTTGCTTGTAATATTTTATCTTTGTCTTTAATTTTTGTCAGTTTGATTATTATCTGTCTTGGTGTGTTCTTCCTTGCATTTATCCTGCCTGGGACTCTCTGTGCTTTCTGGACTTAGTTGACTATTTCTTTTCCCATGTTAGGGAATTTTTCAGCTATTCTCTCTTCAAATATTTTCTTAGGTTCTTTCTGTCTCTGTTCTCCTTCTGGGACCCCTATGGTGCATTTAATGTTGTCCTAGAGGTCTCTTAGACTGTCTTAATTTCTTTTCATTCTTTTTTCTATATTCTGTTCTGCAGAAGTGATTTTCACCATTTTGTCCTCCAGGCCATTTATCTGTTCTGCTATTGATTCCTTCTAGAGTATTATTCATCTCTGTTTGTTTGTTCTTTAGTTCTTGCAGGTCTTTGGTAAACAATTCTAGCATCTTCTCCATTGTTTTCTTAAGATACTGGGTCATCCTCACTATCATTATTCTGAATTTTTTTCTGGAAGTTTGCCTATCTCCACTTGATTTAGTTGTTTTTCTGGGATTTTATCTTTCCCTTCATCTGGGACATAACTTTCTGCTTTTTATCCCGATTAACTGTGTGTAATGTGGTTTTATTTTTAGCCTTTGTGGGATTGTAGTTCTTCTTCCTTCTTGTGTCTGCCCTCTGATTGAGGAGGCTAAGAGGCTTGTGTAAGCTTCCTCATGGGAGGGACTGGTGGTTGAAAAACTGGGTCTTGCTCTAGTGGGCAGGGCCTTGCTCAGTAATCTATAATCCAAATTATCTCCTGATGGGTAGAGTTGTGCTCCCTCCTTGGTAGTTGTTGGGCTTGAGGTGACCCAGCCCTGGTATCTATGGGCTCTATAGTAGGGTTAATGGCAACCTCCAAAAGGGTTTATGCCAAGGGGGACCTTCCCAGACTGCTGCTACCAGTGCCATGTCCCTGTGGTGAGCCCCTGCTGACCCACTAGCAGGTAGGTTTGGTTCAGTCCCCTGTGGGGTCATTCCTCTGGGTCTTGGTGTGCACAAGATTTTGTTTGTGCCCTCTAAGACTGGAGTCTCTGTTTCCCTCAGTCCTGGAAGTCCCACTGGCTTTCAAGGTCAGATTTCCTGGGGATTCCCAGTCCTTTTATAAGATTCCCCAGGCTGGGAAGCCTGACATGGAGTTCAGAATCTTCACAACAGTGGGAGAATTTCTGTGGTATTATTGTTCTCCAGTTTTGTGGGTCACCTATCTGGCAGGTATGGGATTTGATTTTATGGTGATTGTGCCTCTCCTCCTGTCTCTCTTTGGCTTCTTTTTTGTCTTTGGACATGGGGTATCTTTTTTGGTGGGTTTGAGCATTGTTCTGTCGATGGTTGTGATTTTGGTGCCCTTGCAGGAAGAGATGCGCACATGTCCTTCTATTGCGCCATCTTGAACTGGAGACCCATTTTTTTGCTATTCTTAATGAGCCCCTTTTGATCACACCTAAGTTTATGCTAATATGGTGGTTTAGAAGGGATCCTTAGATCCTCAGAAGGGACAGGTCACCAGAAAGACCATGCGATGAGACTGTTGAAATTTTCAGCCTTACCCACTAACTTCTGGGAAGAAGGAAGGGAGACTGGACTTCTATAAAAACTTTTAAACAATGCAATTCTGAGAGCATCTCAGTTGATGAATACAGGTGCTGAAAGAGTGGCTTTCCCCGAGGGGAGAAGCTCTGTGCCTCTTTCCCCATACTTAGGAGCAGCCTGTGCAAAGGTTGCATGGTACAGAGTTGTATCCTTTATAATAAAGCAGTAATAGTAAATTGTTTTCTTGAGTTTTGTGAGCCATTTTAGCAAATTATCAAACCTAAGGAGAGTCATGGAGAGGGCAGTGGCACCCCACTGCAGTACTCTTGCCTGGAAAATCCCATGGACGGAGGAGCTTGGTAGGCTGCAGTCCATGGGGTCGCTAAGAGTCGGACATGAGTGAGCGACTTCACTTTCACTTTTCACTTTCACACGTTGGAGAAGGAAATGGCAACCCACTCCAGTGTTCTTGCCTGGAGAATCCCAGGGACGGGGGAGCCTGATGGGCTGCCGTCTATGGGGTCGCACAGAGTCAGACACGACTGAAGCGACTTAGCAGCAGCAGCAAGGAGAGTCATGGAACTCCCGACTTTCAGGTGGTTGGTCAAAAGTATAGGTGGCAACCTGGGACTTACGACTGGTGTCCAAAGTGGGAGCACCGCCTGGACTGAGCCCTTAGACTGTGGAGTCTGCACTGCTTCTGGGTAGTTACTGTCAGGATTGAATTCAATTTTAGAGCTTTGAAGTTGGTGAATTGGTTGATGTGAAGAAAACTACAGAAGTGTTCTAACAACAGTTCAGAATTTTTTTTTTTAATTTTTGTGTAAAATTTATTATTTTTGGCTGCTCTGGGTATTCATTGCTGGGTGAAGGCTTTCTCTAGTTGCAGTGAGTGGGGGCTACTCTCTAATTGTGATATGCTGGCTTCTCATTGTGGTGGCTTCTCTTGTTAGGGAGCAATGGCTTAGCTGACCCTGGGCATGCTCCTGGGAATCTTCCAGGAGCAGGAATCAAACCCGTGTCCCCTGCGTTGGTAGACAGATTCTTAACCACTGGACCACCGGGCAAGTCCCCAGAATTTATTTTTAATCTTTTCGGAAACTGCCAAATTTTGTTTGCGAAAGTGAGCAGTTACATTCCCATCAAAAATATACAAGGGTTCCAGTTTCTCCACATTCTCATCAGCACGTCTTTTTTATTACAGCCCTTCCACTGAGCAACTGCTGCTGCCAGTCAGTAGAGACTCCCTGTTTTAACTCACATTTCCCGAATACAGATGGTGTGGAGTTTTTCATGTGCATATGTGCTAGTCACTCAGTCGTGTCTGACTTTCTGACCCTTTGGATTGTAGCCTGCCAGCCTCCTCTGTCCGTGGGATATTTCAGGCAAGAATACTGGAATGGGTTGCTGTTTCCTTCTCCAGGGGATCTTCCTGACCTAGGGATCGAACCTGCATTTCCTGTGTCTCCTGCACAGCAGGCAGTTTCTTTACCTGCTGAGCCATTGGGAAAGCCCTTTAAATATGCTTATTACCCATTTATAAGCCTTTGGTGAACATTTGTTTGAATCTTCTGCTCATTTTTTAGCTTTTTTTTTTTTTTTTTTACTTGAGGTGTAAACGTTTCTATATTCTGGATGAAGGTCATTTGTTACAGATATACAGAGACTTTCTGTCAGTTTGTGGCTTTTTCTTACTGGTGTCTTTGAAGTGCAGAGTTCTTAATGAAGTATAATATATCATTTGTTGCTTTTATGGCCTGTATCAATATATCAATATTTTGATATTTGAGATGGTTGGATGGCATCATCAGCTTAGTGAACATGAATTTGAGCAAACTCCAGTAGATAGTGAAGGACAGGGAAGTCTGATGTGCTGTAGTCCATGAGGTCTCAAAGAGACAGACACAACTAAGCAACTGAACAACAACAATAATAAATATTTTTGACTTTGTGTTTCAAAACTTTTTGCATAATTCAGGGTCACAAAGATTTCTTCTGGGTTTTCTTTTAGCTCCTTCATTTAGATTTAGGATTCATATTGAATTAAATTTTTTATTTTTATGCCCAGTGGGTGCCAATTTGTCCTAGAACCATTTGTTAAAAAGGCTGTTCTTTCCCCCCCTTGGATTGTATTGGTGCCTTTGTTAAAAAAAAAAAATCAGTTGCCTATAACTTGAATTTATTTCTAGAGTGTTAATTATGTTTGTCTATATCCCTGTACTTCAGTACCATGCTGTTTAGATAACCTATAGTGTTATATAGTAAGTTTCAAGATGGGTAGTGTTAAATCCCCTAACTTTTTCAGAAGTGATTCTAGATCCTTTCTGTTTACATAGAAAATTTGGGATCAGTTGGTCAGTTTCTACAAAATTTTCTGGGACTTGATAGAGTTTTCATTGAATCTATAGATCAACATGGGAAGAATTGCTAACTTAAAATTGGGGCTTCCAATTCATAAACATGTAATGTTTGTCCATTTAGATCTTTACTTTCAACACTTTTAAAATTTTCAATATATGTCTTGTTTTTCTATTAAATTTATTCCTAAGAATTTGATCATTTTTTATTCTGAGAATGGAGTTTCCGTAGTTTGATTTTTAGATTGTACATTGCTGGCACATAAAAATGCAATCAACTTTTATATATTGTTTTTACATAGGTAATCATGTCTGTGAATAAAACATTTCTACTTCTTCATTTCCAGTCTGAATGTTGATGCATTCTTTTATTTATTTTTGCCTTATTGTGTGGGTAAGACTCTTCAGTGAGAGGATGAGTGTTCCTGGTCTTGGGGGGAAAGCTCACAGATTTTTACAGTCAAGTGTGATGTTACCAGTTTCTGGAGCATGTTCCTATCCAGAGTTTTCTTATCCAGTGTTGTTCATGTTCTTATGCAGAATTCAGCAGCTTTTGTGAATAAACAGTTTGTTGAATGCCTTTGATTGAATTCCAGAGCACTGATATGGCTGTTTTTTGACCGTTTTGTGGAAAGGATTTGTTGACCTGTTCATTCTGTCAGGCTGGAAATAGGAGGTCTGTTTTTTGATTTATGTGTGGTATTCTTCTCTCAGGAGGATAAATCTTTTTATATTACTTATAATCCTCTGCACCATATTAGACATTTATTGATCACTCCAAATGTACATGAATTAGAATTAAATTTCATGATTTCCCTCAAGCCTCAAACTATAAGGCACTTGGGTTTGGGGAATTCCAAGCTAGTTTCTTGTGTTTCTTATCCTTTTGACAAGTGAAAGAAACTGCATTTAGCAAGTGTTTATTAACTACCTTCGTGTTCTAGCTATTTTATAGGGTTTTGGGAGTATAAAGATGGCTAAGACATAATGATCCCAAGGAGGTCTTTGCCTAGTGAGGGAGATTGGTGTACAAATAGCTGATTATATTGTGGTAAAGTAAATACATTGATAGCAATAAATGTGTGGCATTCTGGAAGAACTCTTAAGGATACTTAACTCAGAATGGATTGGGGTAAATGGAAAAGGAAGACATCTAAGCAAAACTATCAGAAGGAAGGAATGACTGAATTGAATATAAAAATGAGTGAAGGGTGAGATTAGGAGATTGAGTTCTAGTTAGATCAGCATGGGGTGAGAAAAAGCATGGTATGTTCAATGAACTACAAGCAGTTTAATGTTGTTAGGACAAAAGTACATATGAGGGAGTTGTAAGAGATGAGGATGAAAGGGTAGAGAGGGCCCAGGTTGTGGAGGGTTTTGTATACTATATTAAGCTTGGGTTAACCTTTTTTGACCAGTTCTGCAAAACTGAATGGAAAGTACTTCAGGATTCTGTCAAGGTGTGATTTGAATTTTGTTTAACTACATTTTCAATTACTCCCAAAGCCATAATAAAAGACATATACAGTATATATATTTCAGTTGTGCTGTATAGCTGGATTTTAAAAGTCAAGAGACCAACAGCATATTAACTGATAAAGAATAAAAGGTCTAATGTGTCTTTAAAATAATGTTATGACCTTAAATTTTTTATTATTAATATGTATGGATAAAATTACACAGTCTGTTCTAATATAGGATTCTATGGATTTAATTTGAAAAAGAAGTTTAACTGGTAATTATTAAACTGTTATTGTAGATAAAAGGCAGTTATATTGATAAGGGAATTATAAGTTGAGTCTTAGATTTGGTTAACTTTATAAAGTATGGATCTGACACTGAAAAGAGCCACATTTTTTAAATTATATTTTTGAGTTTATCACATAAACTTGCATAGAAGGGAATGGAATTTGAGATCTTCTGGGTATTTTCCAAAAGTGGGAGCTAGAACTTCAAGTCTTACACTCTTTAATAATTTGGTCACTATTTTCTGGTTTGAAAGGGAGAGACGCCCCTGCCCCACTCTGGTCTTCAAGTAGACTTGGAGGTCCCTCTCTTTGTTCCTCAAAAACATTTTCCCTCTGATTATAAACATAATAACCTGTATTTGTTGTAAAATAAGAAAAGTACAAGAAGTCAAATCCCTTATATTATTATATAGTGGAGGTAACAAATAGATTTAAGGGATTAGATCTGATAGATAGGATCTGAAGAACTATGGACAGAGGTTCATAACATTATATAGAGGTGGTGACCAAAATCATCCCAAGGAAAAGAAATGCAAGAAGGCAAAGTGGTTGTCTGAGAAAGCCTTACAAATAGCTGAGAAAAGAAGAGAAGAGAAGGCAAAGGAAAAAGGGAAAGATATACCCAACTGAATGCAGAGTTCCAGAGCATAGCAAGCAGAGAGATAAGAAAGCCTTCTTAAGTGAACAGTGCAAAGAAATAGAGGAAAACAATAGAGTGGGAAAGACTAGAGATCTCGTCAAGAAACTTAGAGATACCAAGGGAACGTTTCATGCAAAGGTGGGCACCATAAAAGACAGAAATGGTATGGATCTAACAGAAGCAGAAGATATTAAGAAGAGGTGGCAAGAATACACAGAGGAACTATACAAAAAAGACCTTAATGGTCATCCTGATGATGTGGTCACTAACCTAGAGCCAGATATCCTTGAATGCGAAATCAAGTGGGCCTTAGGAAGCAGCACTACAAACAATGCTAGTGGAGGTGATGGAATTCCAGCTGAGCTATTTCAAATCGTACAAGATGATGCTGTTAAAGTGCTGCACTCAATACGTCAGCAAATTTGGAAAATTCAGCAGTGGCCACAGGACTGGAAAAGGTCAGTTTTCATTCCAATCCCAAAGAAAGGCAATGGCAAAGAATGTTCAAATTACCATACTATTGCACTCATTTTACATGCTGGCAAGATTATGCTCAAAATCCTTCAAGCTAGGCTTCAGCAGTATGTGAACTGAGAACTTCCAGATGTTCAAGCTGGATTTAGAAAAGGTGCAGGAACCAGAGATCAAATTGCCACCATCCGCTGGTTCATAGAAAAAGCAAGGGAATTCCTAAAGACTGCCTACTTCTGGTTCATTGTCTATGCTAAAGTCTTTGTGTGGATCACAACAAACCGTGGAAAATTCTTAAAGAGATGGGAGTACCAGACCACCTGACCTGTCTTCTGAGAAACCTGTATGCAGATCAAGAAGATCAAGACCTGTTGCAGATTGAGAAGCAACAGTTAGAACCAGACATGGAACAACAGACTGGTTCCAAATTGGGAAAGGAGTATGTCAAGGCTATATACTGTCACCTGCTTATTTAACTTATATGCAGAGTACATTGTGTGAAATGCCAGGCTGGATGACACACAAGTTGGAGTCAAGATTGCCAGGAGAAATGTCAATAACCTCAGATATGCAGATGACACCACCCTTACGGCAGAAAGTGAAGAGGAACTGAAGAGCCTCTTGATGAAGATGAAAGAGGAAAGTGAAAATGCTGGCTTAAAACTCAGCATTCAAAAAACTAAGATCATGGCATTTGGTCCCATCGCCTCATGGCAAATAGATGGGGAAAAAATGGAAACAGTGACAGACTGTTTTTTCCCTGGGCTCCAGAATCACTGCAGATGGTGACCGCAGCCAAGAAATTAAAAGACGCTTGCTCCATGGAAGAAAAGCTATGACAAACCTAGACTGCATGTTAAAAAGCAGAGACATCACTTTGCCAACTAAGGTCCATATAGTCAAAGCTATGGTTTTTCCAGTAGTCCTGTGAAGTGAGATTTGGACTGTAAAGAAGGCTGAGTGCCGAAGAATTGATGCTTTCGAACTGTGGTATTGGAGAAGACTCCTGAGAGTCCCTTGGACTGCAAAGAGACCAAACCAGTCAATCCTAAAGGAAGTCAACCCTGAATATTCATTGGAAGGACTGATGCTGAAGTTGTATCTCCCAATACTTTGGCCACCTGATGTGAAGAATTGAGTCATTGGAAAAGACCCTGATGCTGGAAAACATTGAGAGCAAGAGGAGAAGGGGATGACAGGATGAGATGGTTGGATGGCATCACTGACTCAGTGGACATGAGTTTGAGCTAACTCCAGGAGATAATGACAGGGAAGCCTGCTGTGCTGCAGTTCATGGGGTCGCAAAGAGTTGGACACGACTTAGTGATGCACAACGACAGGAAATGCACAAATAATAAAATCAGCATATGATCCAGAGATAATCTTACTAGTATTTTAATGTCTATCTTTTTTTTCCCCCTGCATATATAGTAATGTAAACATGCTTTTGCAAAATAAGGGCTGATGCTGGGAGGGATTGGGGGCAGGAGGAGAAGGGGACAACAGAGGATGAGGTGACTGGATGGCATCACCGACTCGATGGACATGGGTTTGAGTAAACTCCGGGAGTTGG
This sequence comes from Cervus elaphus, assembly GCF_910594005.1. NCBI lineage: Eukaryota > Metazoa > Chordata > Mammalia > Artiodactyla > Cervidae > Cervus > Cervus elaphus. Next base: position 24,196,994 of record NC_057817.1, on the reverse strand, counting down.
TGATGGACAGGGAGGCCTGGCGTGCTGCGATTCATGGGGTCACATAGAGTCAGACACGACTGAGCGACTGGACTGAACTGAACTGAGCAATGTTTTTATAATTTGCTTTTTCTTCTTTTATAACATTTACAAAAATTTATTAAAGGCCTTCCCTGGTGGCTTATCAGTAAAGAATCAGCCTATAATGCAAGAGGCTGATTGCATTATAGCCGCTATAATTTTGTGCTCCAGAATCACTGGATGGGTTGGGAAGATCCCCTTGAGGAGGGCGTCGCAACCCTCTCCAGTACTTTTGCCTGGAGAATTCCGTGGACTGAGGAGCCTGGGCCGGCCACATTCCATAGGGTTGCAAAGAATCGGACACAACTAAAGCAACTGAACTTGCATATGTAATGTTATTAAGTATTCTTTCATAATTTTTTTTTTTTAAGAAAAAATTAACTGTGACATCATCTGGGCCTAGAGATTTCTTTTAGGAAAATCTTTTTTCTAAAGTTCATAATGTTTATTTTTAAAAATAGCTTTATTGAATGTAATTAATAATAACAAAGTATACCTTTTTAAAAGTAAACAATTTTAAGTTTTGTTATATGTATACACCTGTAAAACTATTACCACAATCAAGGTATTACATATCTGTCACACCCCAAGTTTCTTTATGTTGTTTTGAGATCCTTCCCTCCTTCTGCCCCCTCCACCAGCCAGTCTTTTCCATTCCGAGGCAACCACCAATTTGCTTTCTGCTACTAAGATTAGTTTGAATTTCAGAGAACTTGATATAAATGGAACCATATAATATATACCCATTTTTGTTTCATTTTTTTCACCTAGCATAATTATTTTGAGATTCACCCACATTAATGTATTCCTTTTGTTACTGAGTAGTTCCTTTGTGTGGATGCATCACAAGCTGTTTACCTATTTACCTCTTGTTGGATCCATATTTGAGTCTCACAAATAAAGCTACTTTCTACATTTGTGTAAAAAGTTTTCTCTTGCATTTTTACCTGTAAATGAAATGACTGGATTATATGGTAAGTGTATGAATAATTTTTAAGTAACTTCCAAAGTGTTTTTCCCAAACGATTTTCCCATTGTACATTCCAATAGCAGTTTATAACAACTGCAGTTTCTCTGCATTCTAGTTCATACTTGGTGTGGTCATCCTTTTAAAGTTTAGCCATTCTAACAGGTGTATAATTAGTGATATTGCATTATGGGTTTTTGTTGCTCTGCAGGCTCTTCTCTAGCTGGGGGCGGGGGGCGGGGGGACTACTGTCTAGTTGCAGAGCACAGGCTCTGTAGTTGTGGTGTATGGGCTTTGTTGCCTGGCAACATGAGATCTTCCTGGACCAGGGGTTGAACCCATGTCCTATGAATTGGCAAGTGGAGTCTTCACCACTGGACCACCAGGGCCGTCCCTGCATTGTGTTTTTAGTTTCCCCTTCACTAATGACTAATGATATTTAACAAATTTTCATGTGTTCAGTTAACCATCCATGTATCTTCCTTGGTGAGGTGCCTGTTCAAATCTTTTGCCAATTTTTATGTGTTGTTAAATTGAGTTTTCTTGTTATTTAATTTTGACAGTTTTTTTTATTCTGGATGCAAGTCCTTTATCAATATATGATTTGTAAATTACTCCTTCAGGCTTGCTTATCTGCTCCTTTACAATGTCTTTTAAAGGAGTTCTTAATTTTAAAGTCCAGTTGGTCAGTTTTTTCCTCTAATGGATTATGCTTTTGGTATTGTATCTAAGAAATCTTTAACTCAAGATCAAGATAGTTTGCTATGTTTGATTTTAAGAGTTGTATTGTACTATGTTTTGTGTTTGCATTTTGAGTCCATTTTGTGTTTGATGTGAGGTAAGACTTGAAGTGTGTTTTTATACATGGATCGGCGGTTGTCCCAGGACCATTTGTGACAAGACTGTCCTTTCTCCATTGAATTGACTATGCATATTTATCAAAAATTAATTGACTATGTATATTTGGGTCTGTTTGTGAACTTGACTCTCTTTGTGTGTCTGCCTTGATATGAATGCGACACTGTTTTGATTTCTGTAGCATTTTAACAAGTTACGAAGTCAGGTAGGGCAAATTTTCTAACTTTTTTTTTCAGAGTTTTTGCAATTCCAACTCCTTTGTGTTTTCACATAAATTTAAAACTGACTTGTTAATTTCTATTTTTTAAAAGTCTGCTGGAATTTTGAATGGCATTGCACTGAATTTGAGAGAAATAAACATCTTAATGTTGAGTAATTTGATCCATGAATATAGTATATCTTGCTACTTCTTATAGCCTATTTATCCATTATAAATTGCACTGTGATGTAAGCATCATGGAGGCAGTGATCTGATTCTGTCTTCCACTCCTACTTGACTCTGCATGCATGCTCTCAATAAACAATTATTAAATGATAAATGAAGAAGGTTCCTGAACATAAATATTTGTGCACATGTCTTGATTATTTTCTTAAGAGTACTTCCTACATGTGAAATTGCTAGGTCAAAGGATATGTTCATTTTTAAAGCGTTTGATTACCAGACACTTGCCTAGAATTCTTTTTGAAAACAGAAATATTTTGATTGATAAATATCAGAAAGCATGTATAACTGATTGGCAAATGATGTTCTTAATGATATTCTCCCTAAGCTTTCTCTTAAATTACACTGTTAGCCTATGTGAAAGTAGGATTCACATCACAGAAATTTTGTGGATCACTTTTCTGTCATTACCTCGGTTTACTGGAATTGGGAGCTGTGGTGATAAAAATGAAGATGATTGTAGTTTTATCTTTGAGGATCTCAGTCTCTTTGGAAAGATAGATTACTTAGTTATAAATTAATGAAAGGGAAAATGCCTATGTGATAGAATTTAGAATGAATACTGTGAGGCAAGCACAAGGAAGGCAGAAATTTATGGAGCAGAAAGATGGGCAGAAGCTATTGTTTACATTCACTTTTAGAGTTAACTATAAGCTCTGACAATAGTTTTATGATTATTCAGATGATAGAATTTTAGGTTTGACTCTGATCATGATTTGTGGATTAGTTGAAAAGATTTAAGAAGGTATTTTAATTTGGCATAAGTATATGAACAATATTGTGAAGGTAAGAATAGGCACCCATGTATGAGAGACAAACATCTTAACTTGCAAAGGGGTCCTGTGGGGCAGCAACGTGAAACTCTTTGCATTTGTAAGGGGAGTTGGCTAATGCAGGGCTTTGAGTTTGGCTGGGAAGTATAGATTTGATCCAGTAAACAATAGGAAGGATTATAGTAGGAGTTACAATAATGGCAACAATATATAAGAAGGATTATCCTGGTAGATATTTGTAAGCTATTGTAAGGATGAGGAAAGGATGAGGAAAGGCCAAAATCCAGGACACTGTTTAGGAGGTTTTTATTAAAATAAGCCAAATATAAGTATTTGAGATTTCTGCACTAAAGGGTGATGGAAAAGAGTGGTTAAAATCAACAGACAGGTAAAGAGTCAGTAGGATTAATTATTACTAATAGGAGAGGGGGAATAGTTTGTGTGCTAACAAATAAGGGGATGGTAGTAGTAATTTTTTTTATTTAAGGAGGAAGGTAGAAAGTTTGAAGTTAGTGAGTTTCATTCTTATTATGCTGAGCTTCCATTGTAGGTGGGACATATAGTAAAGAGTTAGCTCTGAAAGAGGTTAGGAATGTGGTTATAAATTTGAGTATCATTCAGATAGATGTATTGGTTTGGTCAGAAAGTTCCTTCAGAATGTTATGGGAAAACCTGAAAGAACTTTCTGGCCAGTTCAGTAACACGTCAGGCAGTGAGAGAGGCAGCTTACTCTTTCATCAGACTAGAGATTCTCATGGTGAGTAAGCAAAAGAATATACGTATTAGGGAGAACAAGAAAAATCAGAGATAGGAGGTGATCATGGTGTTAAAGACACTAAGAGAGAAGAATATTTCAAAGTAATTATTAAAGGTGCTTGTGTGCAGACTGCGTTGATAAGGTTTATGTTTACTAGTGTTTAGCATAGTTTAGTAAATAAACATAGTAAACTCTTGATGAAAAGATAGTTTATTCTCTTGTTTATTGGATTAATATTGAAATTTTTCATGTTATTATCTGTTCAATTGGTAGTTCAGTTCAATTCAGTTGCTCAGTCATGTCTAACTCTTTGCCACCCCATGGACTGCAGCATGCCAGACCCTCCCTGTCAATCACCAACTCCTGGAGCTTACTCAAACTCATGTCTATTGAGTTGGTGATGCCATCCAACCATTTCATCCTCTGTCGTCCCCTTCTCCTCCCACCTTCAATCTTTTCCAGCATCAGGGTCTTTTCCAGTGTGTCAGTTCTTTGCATCAGGTGGCCAAAGTATTGGAGTTTCAGCTTTAGAATCAGTCCTTCCAATGAATATTTAGGACTGATTTCCTTTAGGATGGACTGGTTGGATCTCCTTGCATTCCACGGGACTCTCAAGAGTCTTCTCCAATGCCACAGTTCAGAAGTATCAATTCTTTTGGCGCTCAGCTTTCTTTATAGTCCAACTCTCACATCCATACATGACTGCTGGAAAAACCATAGCTTTCTTGGCAATGTAATGTCTCTGTTTTTTAATATGCTGTCTAGGTTGGTCATAACTTTTCTTCCAAGGAGCAAGCATCTTTTAATTTCATGGCTTCCATCACCATCTGCAGTGATTTTGGAGCCCAAGAAAATAAAGTCAGCCACTGTTTCCCCATCTATTTGCCATGAAGTGATGGGACCAGGTGCCATGATCTTAGTTTTCTGAATGTTGTTTTAGGCCAACTTTTTCACTCTGCTCTTCACATTCATCAAGAGGCTCTTAAGTTCTTCTTTGCTTTCTGCTATAAGAGTGGTGTCATCTGCATGTCTGAGGTTATTGATATTTCTCCCGGCAGTCTTGATTCCAGCTTGTGCTTCATCCAGCCTGGCATTTCTCATGATGTACTCTGCATATAAGTTAAATGAGCAGGGTGACAATATACAGCCTTAAGGTACTCCTTTCCTGATTTGGAACCAGTCTGTTGTTCCATGTCAGTTCTAACTGTTGCTTCTTGACCTGCATACAGATTTCTCAGGAGGCAGGTCAGGTGGTCTGGTATTCCCATCTCTTGAAGAATTTTCCACAGTTTGTTGTGATCCACACATTCAAAGGCTTTGGTGTAGTCAATAAAGCAGAAGTAGATGTTTTTCTGGAACTCTGTTGCTTTTTCAATGATCCAGTGGATGATGGCAATTTGATCTCTGATTCCTCTGCCTTTCTAAATCTAGCTTGAACATCTGGAAGTTCATGGTTCATGTACTATTGAAGCCTGGCTTGGAGAATTTTGAGCATTACTTGACTAGTGTGTGAGATTAGTGCAATTGTGTGGTAGTTTGAGCATTCTTTGGCATTGCCTTTATTTGGGATTGGAATGTAAAGTGACCTTTTCCAGTCCTGTGGCCATTGCTGAGTTTTCCAAATTTGGTGACATATTGAGTGCAGCACTTTCACAGCATCATCTTTTAGGATTCAACTGATATGAAAGGATTAATGACATATGATTATTTCATAGTTTGTAAGCAGTATGTCAATATTTTCATGTAAAGGTTTTGCCAACATTATCAGTTTTGTCTCAGATTATAAAAGTTGTTTGTTTTTGCATCATTAAAAAAGTCTTATAGTTTTGGCTCAAGTGAAGGTAATAGCATGACTTCGTAATAATACTTTCATAAGAGCTTTTGCCTTCCTAATAGTGTGACATTTTTTAAAGTTTATTTTTTGCTCTTAATTATTTCAACTTAAATAAGGAAAAAACAAATCCCAAAGCAGTTTACCCATGACTCTCCCCTCACCTCCACCCCCAACCTTAATCTGTTCTGTTTCTTTGAGCTTGTGTTTTCATGTGCTTGTGTGTAGACTTTGCATTTAAGAGAGATCATATGGTATTTTTCTTTCTTCGTCTGACTTATTTCACTTAGCGTAATGCCATCAAGGTCCATTAGTGTTGTTGAAAGTGACAAGCTTTTCTTCTTTTCTGTAGCTGAGTCGTGCTGTGTTTGTGTACCACACACAGTGCACCACGTTTTCTGTGTCCAGTCATGCACTGATGGACACTTAAGTGGTTTCCACATTTTGGCTATTATAAAGGATGCTGCAGTAAACATTGGGATACATTTATCTTTTTGAGTTTGGTGTTTGTTTTCCTCAGATAAATACCCAGAAGTGGTGGTGATGGCTTAGTTGCTAAGTTGTGTCCAACTCTTGCGACCTCATGGAGTGCAGCTCGCCCGGCTCCTCTGTCCATGGGATTCTCCAGGCGAGAATACTGGAGTGGGTTGCCATTTCCTTCTCCAGGGGATCTTTCCAACCTAGGAATTGAACCTGGGTCTCCTGCATTGCAGGCAGATGGATCATATGGAGCTCTGTTTGTAATTTTTTGAGGAACCTCCTTGTCCTTAATTTTTCAAATGGATTATTGTACATGTTCATAGTGCCTCCACAGTGTGGTCTTGGTCTTATTTTCTAAACCAGTTTTATCATATCTGCTGTAAAATATTTCCCAAGATAACTTATAATTTAAAAAATCTTGCCACAAGGTGTCATTGTAACCTATAAAAAGAAACTGCATGTAAATGTGCAATGCCAGTTTTTACATTTCCTTGTTTTTAAGTGTGGTTTTTTTTGCTTCATATTTTGCAGTTGTCTTTTTAAGATATATTGTGTATCTCTTGTATTAAAGGGAAAAAAAAAGTAGCTCATGTTCTTGAGTTCTCATATTTTTGCAAAAACATATGCTTTCCACCCACAAATTTCTTAAGAATGTGTTGCTATAGAGATGATTGTTTGAAGGAAAGAATGAGGAGGAGTAACAGCAGGTGGACATTTAAGGAACAAAATACTTATTTTATGTCTTTGTTCCCGACAGAGCCAGCTTTAGCGTTTACCCCTCTGCTGATGAAATCCCTGTGGAAGAAAGGTAGATATTTAGAGATATTGTGATGGTATTTGCATTTACTCCGATGCTTTGCAAAGGTTCCTGTGCTTTATTCTTTGTTCATGCGAAGGATTAGTACTTGAAGTAATTGTCATCTTTGAGACAGTCTTTTGCTTTAGCTGGGATTCCATTTTATTTATAAGGGAAAAAAAAAAAAAGTCCTGATTTCCTTCTTGGCCTTTTAGTGTCTTTGAAAGAGGTGGATTGTTTTTTCTTTGTTTTTGAGAGGTGTCTCAATATCTGACTACTAACACCTGTTACTTCTGCCTCCAGATTCATTTTCAAGACTACTCCCTATTGATACCTGCTGCCAGTCTTGTAGTTGAGGCCTTCATCTTTGCTTTCCTGGACTTTTGATATCTCTCTTTTTTTTTTTTTCCACTCCCTACCCCACCTCAAATCTGTTCTACACCTTGGATAATGTAGTTGTTTTTCTGAACTACAAATCTGAACCCACCCTGTACTGTCCCTTATCTACCACAAGCTTAAAGCCTTTTGTTGACTCTCCTAGATCTCAGGATGAACTCCAGTCTTCTACACATTGCCTTCAGGACTCTGCCGTATCTCTCCAGGCTGGTAACGCTCCCCCATACCTGTCAGCCCCTACCTCCAAAAGTCACCTCTCCATCTCCATGCCATTGTACTTGATATTCCCTGCATCCCTTTCTTTGTCTTAGCTCAGGATTTCTGTCTTTATGAAGTCTTCCCTGACAGCTTCTCCAGCAGAATTTGGCCTCTCTCCCAAGTGCACCCATACTACCTATAAATATATTACTGTGCTTTATAGTTCTAAAACTTTTTGAATTCACTTTTTAATTTATTTTTGGTTGTGGTGGGTCTTTGTTGCTGCGCTTAGGCTTGCGGGAGCTCAGGCTTCTTATTGCGGTGGCTTCTTTTGTTGTGGAGCACGGGCTTTAGGGCTCCCGGGTTCTGGAGCACGGGCTCAGTAGTTGTGGAACACAGGCCTGTGGAATCTTTCCTGACCTGGGAAACAGTGTCCCCTGCATTATAAGGAGGATTCTTTACCACTGGACCACCAGGGAAGCCCTGAATTCACTTATTTTAAATAGATAATATATCCACACAGCAAAAAATATTTAAGTACAATAAGGAATAAATTGTAAATTTTCTCATTTTTGTTTAGTTAGCTCTTGTTAATCAACATGTTTCACTGACCACTATGAATTCCTTGAAGGCACAAATTTTCTTTTATTTCTGAACCCCTGTAATCAGCAAGGTATCTGGCATAAAATAGGTACTTAGAAAATGTCCATAGTATTCTGAATATGGGCAAGTTCTTCTTTGCTGAGAAGTCAGCTTGACCTGATGGTCTGCATATTTATCTCCTTCAGAGCCCTTTTAGTAAGTGGACCACTCAGTAAATATGATATAGTATCCACTCGGTAAGTACTGATTCTTTAATTCCTTTTTTTCTTCTTTTAAATAAATGGTTTTAAAATTAACCTGTATTACATACTTTTATCTCCCTTTTTTGGCTCTGAAAATTTTATACATTTTTTCTGGCAGATTCTCAAATATGAAAATGGATGCTTATGCTTATATTAACCCCAATAAAAACACCAGTTGAAGTCCTAACACATTTTAAAATTTATTTAACTTTTCAGACTAGAGCACAAATCTCATGGAAATAGTTAAATCAGAATTTATTTTAAAAACAAATTATTTCCAGGATATGTTGTTGGATCTGTAGACAACCTTCATTTTGTGCTAGGAGCCATATGGTTAGGAGCTACCACCTTTTCTATTTCTGGAGAAATATGGGAGTGTGAGCACGGAAGACTTTGCAGCTTGCATAAAGGTATTAAGTACTCATAAATCTTTTGTAAAGTACTTATATGTAATAGAGCCTACACAAAGAAATACAAAAATGAAGCATGGTTTGGGTAAGAGTCATCTTTGTTTTTCTGATCACAACTTTTCAGAGACTTTTATAATTTATTGCTAAGCATTTGAGGTTGACTGCTTACTATATCATACTTTCCCAGAATTCTTTTGTGTGAATTAAGCTGTGTGGAGGCAGACAGTGCAATTATAAGAATAGAATAACATTTTAATTCAGTGCTCTGGTGGTTGATTGCTAACCACTCTAATACATATCTTCTTTCCTTCCTCTTTCCTTCCCCTCCTGTTCCTTTCTAAATCACAATTATAGGGCCTGGCACCTTACCAGTGCTTTGAAGGGTCTGCTCCCAGCTGCACTTCATGTTTTGGCAGGGTGTCAAGTTGTGACATTTTTTTGTATACAAGACATCCTGGGATGGCCATCCAAAGGCTGTTTGGGTGACTACTATAGAATTCTCTCGAATTTTAAAGTAACTTATTTGTAATGTTTTGTTTATAAGTGAAGTGGTGCCCAGTGTGGGTTCTCCCTAGACTTTTAACCTTGGGGCATGTAGTATTTAAAGTATTGTTTTGAAATGTTCAAAAGCATAGTATGTGCTTTTTAATGGAATGTGTTTTGGAAGCTTTCCATGAGCATCAGCAGCAGTGCTTTTAGAATATTTTGAATTACCATCCTTTTGGGCAGACATTGTACCACTTCTTAAGAAATACAGGTCCTGTGTGAAAGTAAATATCATGTGTGGGTCTGTGGAGCTGGGACTGGTCTAAAGATGTAGTAGGAAGGACATATAGGTGTGGTTTTGTGATAGTAACAGTTGCAAAGATAGGAAGATGTATTTGGAGAACGGTTGTGCTATGTCTCCCCCCCTTCCCCATTTATTTTTATTAGTTTGAGGCTAATTGCTTTACAGTATTGTGGTGATTTTTGCCATGCATTGACATGAATCAGCCATGGATTTACATGTGTTCCCCATCCTGAACCCCCTCCCACCTCCCTCCCCATCCCATCCCTTTGGATCATCCCAGTGCGCCAGCCCCGAGCACTTGTCTCATGCATCCAACCTGGACTGGCGATCTGTTTCACACTTGATAATATACATGTTTCAATGCTGTTCTCTCAGGTCATCCCACCCTCGCCTTCTCCCATAGGGTCCAAAAGTCTGTTCTATACATCTGTGTCTCTTTTTCTGTCTTGCATATAGGGTTATCGTTACCATCTTTCTAAATTCCATATATATGCGTTAGTATACTGTATTGGTGTTTGTCTTTCTGGCTTACTTCACTCTGTATAATGGGCTCCAGTTTCATCCATCTCATTAGAACTGATTCAAATGTATTCTTTTTAATGGCTGAGTAATATTCCATTGTATATATGTACCACAGCTTTCTTATCCATTCGTCTGCTGGTGGGCATCTAGGTTGCTTCCATGTCCTGGCTATTAGTGCTGCGATGAACACTGGGGTACACGTGTCTCTTTCAGATCTGGTTTCCTTGGTGTGTATGCCCAGAAGTGGGATTGCTGGGTCATATGGCAGTTCTACTTCCAGTTTTTTAAGGAATCTCCACACTGTTCTCCATAGTGGCTGTACTAGTTTGCATTCCCACCAACAGTGGAAGAGGGTTCCCTTTTCTCCACACCCTCTCCAGCATTTATTGCTTGTAGACTTTTGGATAGCAGCCATCCTGACTGGCGTGTAATGGTACCTCATTGTGGTTTTGATTTGCATTTCTCTGATAATGAGTGATGTTGAGCATCTTTTCATGTGTTTGTTAGCCATCTGTATGTCTTCTTTGGAGAAATGTCTGTTTAGTTCTTTGGCCCATTTTTTGATTGGGTCATTTATTTTTCTGGAGTTGAGCTGCAGGAGTTGCTTGTATATTTTTGAGATTAATCCTTTGTCTGTTTCTTCATTTGCTATTATTTTCTCCCATTCTGAAGACTGTCTTTTCACCTTGCTTATAGTTTCTTTTGTTGTGCAAAAGCTTTTAAGTTTCATTAGGTCCCATTTGTTTATTTTTGCTTTTATTTCCAATATTCTGGGAGGTGGGTCATAGAGGATCTTGCTGTGATTTATGTCGGAGAGTGTTTTGCCTATGTTCTCCTCTAGGAGTTTTATAGTTTCTGGTCTTACATTTAGATCTTTAATCCATTTTGAGTTTATTTTTGTGTATGGTGTTAGAAAGTGTTCTAGTTTCATTCTTTTACAATTGGTTGACCAGTTTTCCCAGCACCACTTGTTAAAGAGGTTGTCTTTTTTCCATTGTATATTCTTGCCTCCTTTGTCGAAGATAAGGTGTCCATAGGTACGTGGATTTATCTCTGGGCTTTCTATTCTGTTCCATTGATCTGTATTTCTGTCTTTGTGCCAGTACCATACTGTCTTGATGACTGTGGCTTTGTAGTAGAGTCTGAAGTCAGGCAGGTTGATTTCTCCAGTTCCATTCTTCTTTCTCAAGATTGCTTTGGCTATTCGAGGTTTTTTTGTATTTCCATACAAATTGTGAAATTATTTGTTCTAGTTCTGTGAAGAATACTGTTGGTAGCTTGATAGGGATTGCATTGAATCTACAGATTGCTTTCGGTAGTATCCTAATTTTCACAATATTGATTCTTCCAATCCATGAACAAGGTATATTTCTCCATCTGTTTGTGTCCTCTTTGATTTCTTTCATCAGTGTTTTATAGTTTTCTATGTATAGGTCTTTTGTTTGTTTAGGTAGATATACTCCTAAGTATTTTATTCTTTTTGTTGCAATAGTGAATGTGCTATGGCTTTTAAAAATTGCCTTTCACAGAGACTAGTTCTTCTAATAAGTGCTTAACTGATTAATGGACTGATCAAAATAATCTGCTTTACTTTTTATCATTTGAATTATGTACGTTTTATAATTTGCATTATGAATTTTTTATTTGGTACATTCCACATAATAGGAATTCTTTTATTGTGTAGTTTAGGTGCCTGATGTATTTAGGTCGTCTGTGAGGAATTGATACCTGTCTGTTGACTGGCTAAAATCAGAAAAGTTTGACTATGGTAAGAGTTTAAAACTGAAAGAGATTTACAGACTGGCTAAAATTCATTGTGAAAAGATAGACTGAAGAGAAAGCCGGTGTAGTAGTTACCTGTGGCTACCATAACAATTTGCCACATATCAGATGGTTTAAAACAGCAACAATTTATTCCCTCACAGTTTGGAGACCAGAAGTCTAAAATCAAGGGCCACTCTCCCTTTATTTTTATTTTTTTTAATTTTTATTTATTTATTTATTTATTTATTTAAAGGCTCAAGGACAGGGGCAGGAGGTGAGCAATGGGTGGGTGAGAAAGCAAAGCTTTATCTATATTTGCAGCTGCTGCTCCTGTCAGATCAGTGGTGGCATTAGATTCTCATAGGAGCAGAAACCCTGCTGTAATGCTCTTGAATCATCCTGAACAACCCACTACCCCCAGGTTGGTAGAAAAATTGTCTTCCATGAAACCAGTCGCTGGTGCCAAGAAGGTGATCGATGCTCTAAAGGGAAAATCCTTTTCTTGCTTCTTTCAGCTTCCTGTGGTTTAAGGCATTCCTTGGTTTGTGACTGCATTTCTCTGATCTCTGCTTTCTTGATCATATTGCCTACTTTTGAGTCTTTTTCTTATGAGGATACATGTCATTGTATTTAGGGCCTACCCATATAATCCAGGATAAGCGCCTCCTTTTAAGATCCTTAATTTAATCACATCTTTGGCCATTTAATGTTATTATAAGTTACAGAGATTAGGAACTGACATACCATTTTTGGGGGCCAGCATTCAGCCCAATACGGAAGCCTCAGTTATTGAATATGGATGAGAGAAGTGAATTGAGGCTAAAGCAGCATTAGGATGGTAAACATACTCGTTTAATGTTTTTGTATTCATATGTACATGTGTTTTATGTTTTGGGGTTATAAATATGAGTTTAGACATGTTTTCTTGCCCTGGGTGAAGTTACATTGTCTGTGTTATATACACTAAAATATAAGCTAGAAGGTGAAGTAATTACATACATATGTTTGCCAGAGTCAAGGGCTACTTCATGGAGGAAGTAATGCATTCCTGAACAAGATTTTGAAGATTGGGCATTCACTATATCAGAGTGTAAAGGGGATGGAAAAGACGTTCAGGACAAAGAAATTACTATTCAGTGAGACATAGAGGTTATGTCTTTCCTCTTTTCCTTTGCCTTTAGCTTCTCTTCTTTTCTCAGCTATTTGTAAGACCTCTTCAGACAACCATTTTGTCTTTCTGCACTTTTTTCTTCGGGATGATCTTGATCACTGCCTCCTGTACAATGTCATGAACCTCCGTCCATAGTTCTTCAGGCACTCTGTCTATCAGATCTAATCCCTTGAATCTATTTGTCACTTCCACTTGTATAATCCTAGGGATTTGATTTAGGTCATACCTGAAAGGTCTAGTGCTTTTCCCTACTTTCTTCACTTTAAGTCTGAATTTGGCAATAAGGAATTCATGACCTGAGCCACAGTCAGCTCCTGATCTTGTTTTTGTTGACTGTATAGAGCTTCTCCATCTTTTGCTGCAAAGAATATAATCAGTCTAATTTCGATATTGACCATCTGGTGATGTCCTTGTGTAGAGTTCTCTCTTGTGTTGTTGGAGGAGGGTGTTTCCTATGACCAGTGCATTCTTTTGGCAAAACTCTTATGAGCCTTTGCTCTGCTTCATTCTGTACTCCAAGGCCAAATTTACCTGTTACTCCAGGTATCTCTTGACTTCCTACTTTTGCGTTCCAGTCCCCTGTAATGAAAAGGACATCTTTTTTGGGTGTTAATTCTAGAAGGTCTTGTAGGTCTTCACAGAACCATTCAAATTCAGCTTCTTCAGCGTTTCCGGTTGGGGCATAGACTTGGATTACTGTGATACTGAAAGGTTTGCCTTGGAAACGAACAGAGATCATTCTGTCATTTTTGAGATTGCATCCAAGTACTACATTTCAGACTCTTTTGTTGACTATGATGGCTACTCCATTTCTTCTAAGGGATCCTTGCCCACAGTAGTAGATATACTGGTCATCTGAGTTAAATTCACCCATTCCAGTCCATTTTAGTTCACTGATTCCTAAAATGTTGACGTTCACTCTTGCCATCTTCTGTTTGACCACTTCCAGTTTGCCTTGATTCAGGACCTAACATTCCAGGGCCTATGCAATATCGTTCTTTACAACATCGGACTTTATTTCCATCATCAGTCATATCCACAACTGGATGTTGTTTTTGCTTTAGCTCTGTCTCTTCATTCTTTTGGAGTTATTTCTCTACTCTTCTCCAGTAGCATATTGGGCACCTACTGACCTGGGGAGTTCATCTTTCAGTGTCCTATCTTTTTGCCTTTTCATACTGTTCATGGGGTTCTCAAGACAAGAATACTGAAGTGGTTTGCCATTCCCTTCCTCAGTGGAGCACATTTTGTCAGAAAGAAATAGAGGAGAACAATAGAATATAAAAGACTAGAGATCTCTTCAAGAAAATTGGAGATACCAAGGGAATATTTCATGCAAAGATGGGCACAATAAAGGAGAGAAGTGATATGGACCTAACAGAAGCAGAAGATATTAAGAAGAGATGGCAAGAATACACAGAAGAACTATACAAAAAAGAATCTTCATGACCCAGATAAGCACAATGATGTGATCACTCACCTAGAGCCAGATATTCTGGAATGCAAAGTCAAGTGGGCCTTAGGAAGCATCACCACGGACAAAGCTAGTGAAAGTGATGAAATTCCAGTTGAGCTATTTCAAATCCTAAAAGATGATGCTGTGAAAGTGCTGCACTCAATATGCCAGCAAATTTAGAAAACTCCGCAGTGGCCACAGGACTGGAAAAGGTCAGTTTTCATTCCAGTCCCAAAGAAAGGCAAAGCCAAAAAATGGTCAAACTACTGCACAGCTGCACTCATCTCACACACTAGTTAAGCAATGCTCAAAATTCTCCAAGCCAGGCTTCAATAGTATGTGAACCGTGAACTTCCAGATGTTCAAGCTGGATTTAGAGAAGGCAGAGGAACCAGAGATCAAATTGCCAGCATCCATTGTGTTGGGACCAGCCCAACAACAAACTGACCTGAGGGAGCGGTGCCACATGAGAATAAGGAAAAATAAGACTCAGAAATAAAGTGGGGATCAGGTGTTGATGCCATTCACAGGCAAAAGACCAGATCCTAATCCTGCGTGCCTTTTATTGTTAACATCTACTTCTTTGTAAGTGCTCTAGAGATATCTGTTCTTTACAATCTCAGACAGATAAAGATATACAATGCACAGTTCTCAATGTCAAACCTTCAGGCCTTTCATGACTCTGTTTGGCCCTTTGGCTAGTGATGCCCTTTCTCAACAACTCCCTCAAGGCTCTGATTATGGGAATAGTCACTGATGGTTTTCCATCAGTCACATCAGTACTTCAACATCTTGTTTTCAAGATGTCTTTCCATGATGTACTTTTTACTGCTCACAGCCCTTCGCCTGGGGGTGATGAGAAAGTCATTGTTATTTTTCAAAGAAGCCCTGTTAAGTATAGTACAGGCCTGTGCATAACATATTCCCTACATATCCCCCCCCCCCCCCCTTTTTTTTGAAGCTTATTTTTGGTGATTATTGGCCAAAGTGATAGTCATAGAAGCCAAAGCTTCTATGCTGTTTGCCAGTTGCTAATTTGCTAGTCACTAATTGCTGTTGTTGTCTGTTGACTTTCTTAGTGATTTGCCCGCAGACTATGTAGAAACAGAAAAAAAGACATATAAAAATTAACATAAAACCAGCCATTGATCCTCCAATAGTTTTCAAGTGAGGAATGGGGTTTAATTGAGATATCCCATCTGCTGCTGCATCCAGAAGATTAGATCTTTGCAAAAGGTGTAATTTCTGAGAGAAAGTTTCCAAGATGTCTTTCCATCATGTACTTTTTACTGCTCCCAGCCCTTTGCCTGGGAGTGATAAGAAAGCCATTCTTATTTTTCAAAGAAGCCCTGTTAATTATAGTACAGTCCTGTGCATAGCATATTCCCTACATGTTGGATCACTGAAAAAGCAAAAGAGTTCCAGAAAAACATCTACTTCTGCTGTATTGACTATACCAAAAAGCCTTTGACTGTGTGGATCACAACAAGCTGTGGAAAATTCTTCAAGAGATGGGAATGCCAGACCTCCTTACCTGCCTCCTGAGAAATTTGTATGCAGGTCAAAAAGCAACAGTTAGAACTGGACATGGAACAACAGACTGGTTCCAGATCGGGAAAGGAGTATGTCAAGGCTATATATTGTCACCCTACTTATTTAACTTATATGCAGAGTACATCATGAGAAATGCTGGACTGGATGAAGCACAAGCTGGAATCAAAATTGCTGGGAGAAATATCAATAACCTCAGATATGCAAATGATACCACCTTTATGGCAGAAAGTGAAGAACTAAAGAGCCTCTTGATGAACTTGAAAGAGGAGAGTGAAAAAGTTGGCTTAAAGCTCAATGTTCAGAAACTAAGATCATGGCATCTGGTTCCATCACTTCATGGCAAATAGATGGGGAAACAGTGACAGACTTCATTTTTGGGGGCTCCAAAATCACTGCAGATGGTGACTGCGGCCATGAAATTAAAAGACTCCTGCTCCTTGGAAGAAAAGTTATGACCAACCTAGACAGCATATTAAAAAGTAGAGACATTACTTTGCCAACAAAGGTCTGTCTAGTCAAGACTATGGTTTTTCCAGTAGTCATGTATGGATGTGAGAGTTGGACTATAAAGAAAGCTGAGCACCAAAGAATTGATGCTTTTGAAGTGTGGTGTTGGAGAAGACTCTTGAGAGTCCCTTGGACTGCAAGGAGATCCAGCCCAGTCCATCCTAAAGGGGATCAGTCCTGAATATTCATTGGAAGGGCTGATGCTGAAGCTGGGAAAGATTGAGGGCAGGCGAAAGGGACAACAGAGGATGAGATGGTTGGATGGCATCACTGACTTGATGAACATGAGTTTGAGCAAGCTCTGGGATTTGGTGATGGACAGGGAAGCCTGGCATGCTGCAGTCCATGGGGTCCCAAAGAGTAAGACAGAACTGAGTGACTGAACTGAATTGAATTGCTATGGAGGGTTCCCCTGGTGGCTCCATATGGTAAAGAATCTGCCTGTAATGTAGGAGACCCAGGTTTGATCCACTATGCTCATATAAACTTGAACATTTTAATGTGCCTCAGTTTTTCTTTTAACAACTGACAACACCAAATGTTGGTCAAAATGTGGAGGAAAGAACTCTTACGTTGGTTGAAATGGAAAATGGTACAACTACTTTGAAAAAGATTTGTCAGTTTGTTATAGACATATACTCCATAATCTTGCAGTTTTGCTTACATATTTACACCTCTCCCCAACTGAAAATATGTCAACAAAATGTCTTGTTACAAGCAACTTTATTCATAATAACTGGAAACAATCCAAATCCACATCAGTAAAAGAACAAAATATGCTTTTGTGGTTTAAATATAACAGTGGAATACTCTTGGGTTCTTCCTTTGTGAGCTCATGAATTGTATACTTAAAATTTATGCCTTCATTATAGGTAAATTTTAACCTTAAAAACAAAAACTGTAAAGAAATTAAACAGAAGAGAATTAGTAAAAGAAATAGTCTTTTACACATGTTATTGTGTATCCATGTTATGTCTGAAACTGTGGTACTCTCACAATTGTGAGGATAATTAAGACAACATTATGCTGGCAGAGCAGTGGAAAAGACCAGGGTCTTTGGTAATACTGAGACCAACTTTTGAATGAAAGTTAAGAAATTTGAGTTTTAAAATTCAAAATTAAATCTGTTTCTAAAATGTTGATTATAATAAAGTTTAAAAAAAAAGTACACAAAAGTACACATCTGAGTGATTTACAAAGCAAACCCGAGGGTAACCACAACCGAGATCCAGAGTTGGATTACTACCAGCCTTCCTCAGGTAACATTATCCTGACTTCTGTGTTAATCACTGCCTTTTTTTTTTTTTTTTAATTGTTTCACAACCCAGACATACCTAAGTGGATATTCTCTAAATCTCACTTTGTCCTCTTTTCATTTTTTCTGAACTTTAGCTGTCTGGAATAGATGAGTATATATTCTTTTGACTCTCTCTTTCATTTGAATAGTATATTTGTGATACTCACTTATGTAGAGTGTATAGCTTTTCATTGCCATATAGTACTAATTCCTTTATATCACAGTTTGTCTCCAGCTGTTAATGGCAGTATAATTTGTTTCTAGGTGTCAGTTGGGAATAATACTGCTATGAACAGTATCTCATGGTGTACTTGTATTACTCACATTTCAATTAGATATATATCAAGTAGAGAATTGCTGAGTCATAATACATATTCATTTCTTTAACTTTAGATATTGCTTTGTTGTACCATCACTCAGTCAAGTCTGACTTTGTGATCTCATGGACTGCAGCATGCCAGGCCTCCCTGTCCTTCACCATCTCTCAGAGTTTGCTCAAACTCATGACCATTGAGTCGATGATGCCATCCAGCCATCTCATCCTGTCTAGCCCCTTTCTCTTCTTGCCCTCAATCTTTCCCAGCATCAGCATCTTTTCCATTGAGTCGGCTCTTTTCATCAGGTGGCCAGAGTACTGGAGCATCAAGATCAGCATCAGTCCTTCCAGTGAATATTCAGGGTTGATTTCCTAAAGGATTAACTAGAATGATCTCCTTGCAGTCTAGGGGACTCTTAAGTGTCTTTTCCAGCATCACAGTTGAAAAGCATCAATTCTTCAGTGCTCAGCCTTCATGATTGCCCAGCTCTCACATCTGTATATGAATACTGGAAAAACCAATGCTTTGGCTAGACAGATCTTTGTCGGCAGAGCCTGGCTTTTTAATACACTGTCTAGGTTTGTCATAGCTTTTCTTCCAAAGAGCAAGTGTCTTTTAAATTCATGGCCGTAGTCACTATTTGCAGTGATTTTGGAGCCCAAGAAAATAAAATCTCTCACTGTTTCCATTTCCCTGTCCCATCTGTTTGCCATGAAGTGATGGGACTGGATGCCATGATATCAGTATTTTGAATCTTGAGTTTTAAACCAGCCTTTTCACTTTCCTCTTTCACCTTCATCAAAAGGCTTTTTAGTTCCTCTTTGCTTTCTGCCATTAGGGTCGTGTCGTCCACATAACTAAGGTTATTGTTATTTCTCCTAGCAGTCTTGATTCCAGCTTGGGCTTCATCCAGCCTGGCATTTTCCATGATGTATTCTGCATATAAGTTAAATAAGCAGAGTGACAATATACAACCCTGATGTACTCCTTTCCTGATTTGGAACAAGTCTGTTGTTCCATGTCTGGCTCTAACTGTTGCTGCTTGACCTGCATACAGCTTCCTCAAGAGGCAGGTCAGGTGGTCTGGTATTCCCATTTCTTGAAGAATTTTCCACAGTTTATTATGATGTCAAAGGCTTTAGTGTGGTCAATGAGGCAGAAGTAGATGTTTTTCTGGAATTCTGTTCCTTTTTCTGTGATCCAGTGGATGTTGGCAGTTTGATCTCTGGTTCTTCTGCCTTTTCTAAATCGAACTCGAACATCTGGAAGTTCTCAGTTCATGTACTATTGAAACTTAGCTTGAAGGATTTTGAGCATTACTTTGCTAGCATGTGAAATGAGTGCAATTGTGTGCTAGTTAGAACATTCTTTGGCATTACCCTTGTTTGGGATTGGAATGAAAACTGACCTTTTCCAGTTCCGTGGCTACTGCTGAGTTTTCCAAATTTGCTAGCATATTGAGTGCAGCACTTTAACAGAAAAGATACACCCATCTGAATGCAGAGTTCCAAAGAATAGCAAGGAGAGATAAGAAATCCTTCTTAAGTGAACAATGCAAAGAAATAGAGGAAAACAATAGAATGGGAATGACCAGTGATCTCTTCAGGAAAATTAGAGATACCAAGGGACCATTTCATGCAAAGGTGGGCACAATAAAAGACAGAAACTGTATGGACCTAACAGAAGCAGAAAATATCAAGAGGTGGCAAGAATACCCAGAAGAACTGTACCAAAAAAGTCTTAATGACCTAGATCACTATGATGGTGTGATCACTCACCTAGAGTCAGACATCCTTGAGTATGAAGTCAAATTGTTAGAGTCTCACGTTCCAGGAAACAAACTCACTCAGAAGGACAATGCAGATAGTGGAGTGCAGTTTAATACACTGGCAGGCCCAAGGCAGAGTCTCCTCTTAGCCAAGGACCCCAACCAGCATTTGTGAGAATCTTTTATACCCTATGTGTACGTGTCCGAACCCACCACCCCAAATTCCTTGAGACTTACAAAGGAAGGGTAAATAGAATCACAATAACCCTATCATTCATGTGTTCAGTTAATAATCAATAAGCCCGCGGTTACATTCCAACCAGTTAATAACCGATAAGCCTGTGGTTACATTCCTGTCCGGAGGCAGGGGTGATTAGAGTATGTTTTCTCTTAGGCAATGAGTAACCTGGATACAATCTTCAAGGTTCCCCTGTCCGGAGGGGCTTTTATCCTTCCATTGTCGTTCCCACTGGTACTAAGCAGAGAGTTCAGAGTCCATTGGAGAGGCGGCCGAGCATGATCAGCACAGACAGGCCTAAGATGGAGTCCAGAGCCTATGAATTCCTTCTTCAAAATGGGACTTAGGAAGCATCACTACGAACAAAGCTAGTGGAAGTGATGGAATTCCAGCCGAGCTACTTCAAATTCTAACGATAATTTTATTAAAGTGCTGCACTCAATATGCCAGCAAATTTAGAAAACTCAGTAAACTACTGGACTAGATACTGCTTGTTTTTCCCCAAAGTGGATATATTATCACTTGTCTCTTCTGTTCTCTCCAAACTTATTATCATCAGTCTTTTTGTTTTTCTCATTGTGATTTTAATTTTATAAGAATTCCTACACATTCAGTTCAGTCGCTCATTCGTGTCTAACTCTCTGCGACCCTGTGGGGTGCAGCTCATCAGGCTTCCCTGTCCATCACCAGCTCCCAGAGCTTGCTCAAACTCATGTCCATTGAGTCAGTGATGCCATGCTCATCCTCTGTCATCCTCTTCTCCTGCCTGCAATCTTTCCCAGCATGAGGGTCTTTTCCAGTGAGTTAGTTCTTTGCACCAGGTGGCCAAAGTATTGGAGCTTGAGCTTCAGCATCAGTCCTTCCAGTGAATATTCAGGACCGATTTCCTTTAAGTGTAGACTGGTTAGCTCTCCTTGCAGTCCACGGGACTCTCAAGAGTCTTCTCTAACACCTCAGTTCAAAAGCATCAATTCTTCGGTGCTCAGGTTTCTTTATAGTCCAGCTCTTACATCCATAGATGACTACTGGAAAATCCATACCTTTGACTAGACAGACTTTTGTCCACAAGTAATGTCTCTGCTTTTTAGTATGCTGTGTAGGTTGGTCATAGCTTTTCTTCCAAGGAGCCAGATGTCTTTTAGTTTCATGGCTGCAGTCACTATCTGCAGTGATTTTGGAGCCCCAAAAATAAAGTCTCTCACTGTTTACGTTGTTTCCCCATCTATTTGCCATGAAGTGATGGGACTGGATGCCATGATCTTAGGTTTCTGAATGTTGAGTTTTAAGCCAGCTTTCTCACTCTCCTCTTTCACTTTCATCAAGCAGCTCTTTAGTTCTTTGCTTTCTGTCATAAGGGTGGTATCATCTGTGTAGCTGAGGTTATTAATATTTCTCCTCACAATATTGATTCCAGCTTGTGCTTCATCCAGCCCTGCATTTCGCATGATGTAATAATTCCGACACATTAGTACATTAAAAATGTAATTCAGCAGAAGAAATAGGACAAAAGATTCAAAGAAAGATTTCATAACATAAAAGAAGATATCAAGAGGACCCATGAACAAAGAATATGTTTAAAATATTCTGTTTCTGGTATGTAGAGTGCAATTAGTTTTTGCGTGTTAATCTCCTTAGCAGTCTTCCTTCCTCTAATCATTCCTCTATAAATTCTTTTGTACTTTAAATATATACTATCAGAACTTCTGTATATAACATAGGTTTTTTTTTTCTTTCCATTTTTTTTGACCTTTTATACCTTTGTCTTTTTCCAGATCTTCAGTACAAAGTTGAATAAAATTGGTGATAATGGACATCCTTGTCTTATTAATCAGATTCTCAAAGGCAAGCATTGAAGATTTTGAAATCACACATGGTTTTTACTGTGTTCTTTTTGAACACACCTTTTATCAAATTGATAAATTTATTTATGCCTTTCGGTTCCTGGTTTGCTTTTAAGTTTTTTTAAATTGAGTTGAAATTTATATAGCACAATTAGCCATTTGAAAGTGTGCAATTCAGTGGCATTTAGTACATTCATGATGTTGTACAACTACCACTTCTAATTTCAAAACATTTTTATCACCTTCAGAGAAAACTCTGTACCCATTAAGCAGTCATTCCCTATTCTCTCCCCCAGGCTCTTTGCAGCCACCAATCTACTTTCTCTCTATGGATTTACCTATTTTGGATAATCATATAACTGGAATCAGACTTTGACACAAATGGTAGATGTTTTATTTTCTTACAAGTCCCTGAGCATCTGTTATATTTTAGTCTATTGTCTTTTCAAGCTGAGTAATTTCTTTTCTAGTTAATTCTTTGTTCTTTATCTTCTCATACTGTTGAGCTCATACTTAGATTTTTATTTTGGTCATTGTGTTTTTAATTTCTAAAATTTCCACTTGGTTCTTCTTTATATCTTGAATTCTTTGTTGAGACATTTGTTTGTTGTGACTTTCTCTTTTTTCACGTATTTCAAGCTTGTTTGTGATTGCTCACTGAGGCATTTTAATCATAACTTCTTTAAAATCTTTGTCAGATTACTTTAACATCTCTGTCATCTCAGTGTTGGCATCTTGCAGTTGTCTTTTTACATTTGAGATCTTTCTCATTATGGATATGACAGTGATTTTCTTTTAAAACCTGGAACTTTGGGGTTTATGTTAATGTGACTTTGGATTCTACTTAAACCTGTTTTAGCTGGCTTTTCCTGACATCTCTCTGGTGGGGGAGAAAGAGGGGAAATACTCTCTCATTATTGCCAATTGGGGATGAAAGTCCAGTTTCTCCATTTAGCTTCTGTTGACACCTGAGTTATGGAAGATTATCATTTTATTGTTGGGTGGCGAGGACTTCTGGCTTCTCACGTGGTCTCTACTAACACAGCAGAAAGGGCAGCCTTATTATTGCTGAGTGTAGTGCCAGTCCTCACTTTCCACTAGGCCTTCTCTGACAGCAGTTAAGCAAATTGAGGGATGTGCTAATGCTTACTCTTGGTGGAGTGAAAGTTCAGGTGTCCCACGTGGTCTCCACTGACATTCAGGAACTTGAAGCTTAACTACTTTTCAGCAGAGATAAAAGTCCCAACTTCCTACTTGCTTGTATATCATCCCTGCTAGGGTATTGGAATAACAGCCTGGCCTTCCTCTTGGCTTTTGCTTGTGTGGAAGTGGTAGAACTACAACTTTTTCCATAGTATTTGCTTGTAGTAGGTTGTTACTGTCTTAAAAATTTTTTTATCTTGTTGGGCTTCCCCTTTCTTGTTAGTTTGGCTAAAGATCAGGGGTAAAACATTTTGTGGGATTGGGGAGGGGTCTGAACTCATTGCCAGCTTCTTCACCTCCAAGTTGGGCATAAATGAGGAAAAAAGGAAATCCAGGGAGCCTGCCACTGTGTTGGTTCTTTTGTCCCGGGGTTCTTGGCTGATCTTCCTTCTAGTCTCCATTTTTCAGAGTCATGTTATATATGTCATATGTATAACATTTGAGACTTTTACTTGTATTACTGGGCTTAGGGAAATGTACATCTGCTCCATGTTCCTGGAAGCAAATGTCTTTATCCCTCAAGTTTTAATAATCGATTTTCCTTTGGTTCTAAATATTTCCTGAATTTTATTGTGACTTTTCTATAGTTTGCAAGTTATTTAGAAGTGTTTTCTTTCTAAGCATATGTAACTTTTCCAGTTATCTTTTTGTATTAAGTTTTAGTTTCATTACAATATAGTCAGGAAACATATTCTATATAAATTTTTTTTAATGTGTGATATTTTTAAGATCCAGCATGTTTAATTCAGTTCAGTCGCTCACTCATGTCCAACTCTTTGCGACCCCATGGACTGCAGCATGCCAGGCCTCCCGGTCCATCACCAATTCCCGGAGCTTACTCAAACTCATGTCCATCGAGTCAGTGATGCCATCCAGCCATCTTGTCCTCGGTGTCCCCTTCTAGTCACGCCTTCAATCTTTCCCAGCATCAGGGTCTTTTCAAATGAGTCAGCTCTTCACATCAGGTGGCCAAAGTATTGGATTTTCAGCTTCAAAATCAGTCCTTCCAATGAACATTCAGGACTGATTTCCTTTAGGATGGACTGGTTGGATCTCCTTGCAGTCCTAGGGATGCTCCAGAGTCTTCTCCAATACCACAGTTCAAAAGCATCAACTCTTCAGCACTCAGCTTTCTTTATAGTCCAACTCTCACACCCATAGATGACTACTGAAAAAACCATAGCCTTGACTAGACAGACCTCTGTTGGCAAACTAATATCTCTGCTTTTTAATATGCTCTCTAGTTTGGTCATAACTTTCCTCCCAAGGAGTAAACGTCTTTTTATTTCATGGCTGCAACCACCATCTGCAGTGATTTTGGAGCCCCCAAAAATAAAGTCTGTTACTGTTTCCACTGTTTCCCCATCTATTTGCCATGAAGTGACGGGACCAGATGCCATGATCTTAGTTTTCTGAATGTTGAGCTTTAAGCCAACTTTTTCACTCTCCTCTTTCACTTTCATCAAGAGGCTCTTTGGTTCTTCACTTTCTGTCATATAAGGGTGGTGTCATCTGCATATCTGAGGTTATTGATACATCTCCCAGCAATCTTGATTCCGGTTTGTGCTTCATCCAGCCCGGCATTTCTCATGATGTACTCTGCATATAAGTTAAATAAGCGGGGTGACAATATACAGCCTTCACGTACTCCTTTTCCTATTTGGAACCAGTCTGTTGTTCCACGTCCAGTTTTAATTGTTGCTTCCTGACCAACATACAGATTTCTCAAGAGGCAGGTCAGGTGGTCTGGTATTCCCCTCTCTTGAAGAATTTTCCACAGTTTATTGTGATCCACACAGTCAAAGGCTTTGGCATAGTCTTATGGTCATTTATGAATGATCCAGCATGTGGTCATTTATAAATGTTCCATGCATGCTTATAAGGAATGTGTTCTATAATTATTGGGTACAGTTTTCTATAAATGCAGGTCAGGTTGGTTAATTATGTTGTTTAAATTGTTTGTATTCTTACTGATAATTTTTTTCTGCTTGTTCTATTTGTTACCAAGAATAATGGTTAAATTGTCTCCCTAAGATTGTGAATTTGTCTGTTTTTCCTTGTAGTTCTGTCTGTCTCATTTGTTGTATGTAAATTAAAATTGTCACATCTTTTTGGTGTACTTAACCTTTTATTATGAATGTGTCTTTTCATCTTTACTAGTATTTTTTGTCTGAAAATGAATTTAATTTGATATTATTATTAGTTCGAACATCTCTTTTGATTAGTGTTTGTATTATTTTCTCTCCTTTTAATTTCAACCTTTCTGTGCCCTTGTGTTTTTAAAAATGGCTTATAAAAAAGGCATATGGCTATATTTTTCCTTTTAAATTTCTCTTTTATGTTCAGAAACCCTTTTTTAAAGTGTTTGAGTAATTTCTCCACCCTTTTAGCATTCTTTAATGATTATCCTAGAGAAAGATTCATCGAACTTTTATTATGAAGAGTTAGATAGCAAATACTTTATGTTCTTCAGGTCATGCATAGTTTCTGTTATGTATTCTTTTACCCCTCCCTTCCTTTATCCCTTATAGAGCTGTTTTAGATTTATGTCAAAATTGAGCAGAAAGTACAGAGGGTTCTCATGTACTCGTTGCTTGACCCCATATGCACAGCCTTCTACAGTGTTAATATCCCATAGCAGAGTGATACCTTGACATGTCATTATT
Organism: Cervus elaphus; assembly: GCF_910594005.1. Taxonomy (NCBI): domain Eukaryota; kingdom Metazoa; phylum Chordata; class Mammalia; order Artiodactyla; family Cervidae; genus Cervus; species Cervus elaphus. Next base: position 24,171,087 of record NC_057817.1, on the reverse strand, counting down.
ACCCATAGTCCACAGTTTACATTACAGTTCATTCTTGGTATTTATACATTTGTGGGTTTTAACAAATGTATATTTGCATATATTCTATAATTATAGTATCATACAAAACAGCTTCACTGCTTTAAAAATCCTTTCTGCTTTACCTGTTCACTGCTTTATTTCCCCTAATCCTTGGCAACCACTGATCTTTTTAATGATTCCATAGTATGGCCATTTCCAGAATGTCATATAGTTGGAATCCTACAGTATGGATCCTTTTTTAGATTGACTTCTTTCACTTAGTAACAGCATTTAATGTTTCTCTATATTGTTTCTTGGCTTGTTAGCCCATTTCTTTTCTTTTTTTAAAAATTATTTTAATTGGAGGCTAATTACTTTACAGTATTGTGTAGGTTTTTGCCATACATTGACACCAGTCAGCCACGGGTGTACACGTGTCCCCTCATCCCAAATACCCCTCCTACCTCCCTCCCCATCCCATCCCTCTGGGTTGTCCCAGTGCACCAGCTTTGAGTGCCCTGTTTCATGCATCGAACTTGGACTGGTCATCTGTTTCACATATGTTAATATACATGTTTCAGTGCTGTTCTCAAATCATCCCACCCTTGCCTTCTCCCACAGAGTCCAAAAGTCTGTTCTCTATATCTGTGTCTCTTTTTCTGTCTTGCGTATAATGGGTCGTCGTTAACCATTTTTCTAAATTCCATATATATGCATTATTATACTGTATTGGTGTTTTTCTTTCTGACTTACTTCACTCTGTATAATAGGCTCCAGTTTCATCCACCTCGTTAGAACTGACTCAGATGTGTTCTTTTTAATAGCTGAGTAATATTCCACTGTGTATATGTACCACAGCTTTCTTACCCATCTGTCTGCCGATGGACATCTAGGTTGCTTCCATGTCCTGGCTATTGTAAATAGTGCTGCAGTGAACATTGGGGTACCTGTGTCTCTTTCAATTCTGGTTCCCTCGGTGTGTATGCCCAGTAGTGGGATTGCTGGCTCAAACGGCAATTCTATTTCCAGTTTTTTAAGGAACCTCCACACTGTTCTCCATAGTGGCGAGTACTAGTTTGCATTCACACCAACAGTGTAAGAGGGTTCCTTTTTCTCCACACCCTCTCCAGCATTTATTGTTTGTAGACTTTTTGATGGCAGCCATTCTGACCCACATGACATTGTACCTCATTGTGGTTTTGATTTGCGTTTCTCTGATAATGAGTGATGATGTAGCTCATTTCTTTTTAAGGCTGGATAATACTGCTTTGTCTGGGTGTTCCACAGTTTATCCATTCGCTTATTGAGGGAGATCTTGGTTGCATTCAGGGTTTGGTATTTATGAATTAAGCCACTATAACCATCTGTGTATCAGTTTTTGTTGGATGTAAGTTTTCAGCTCATTTGGGTAAATAACAGTAATTGCAGTTGCTGGATTGTACGGTTTGAGTAATGAGGGAGTTCCTGTTTCTCCACGTCTTCACTAGCATATGTTGTTGTCTGTGTTTGGGTTTAAGTCATTCTAATAGGTGTGTGGTGGTATCTCATTGTTGCTTTAGTTTGCAATTCCCTAATGGCATAGGGCCAACATGTATTCTTATTTGCCATTTGTATATCTTCTTTGGTGAGATGTTTGTTAAGGTCTTTGGCCCATTTTTTAATCCAGTTGTTTGTTTTCTTATTGTTGAGTTTGATTTCTTTGTATATTTTCAATAACAGTCCTTTATCAGATGTATATTTTTCAATACTTTCTCCCAGCCTATGGCTCCTCCTTTTCTCTTGACAGTGTCTTCTGTAGAGCAGAAGTTTTTAATTTTAATGAAGTCTGACTTACTAATTTTTTTTCATGGATCTTGCCTGTGGTGTTGTATCTAAAAAGTCATTATTGAATGGATTTTTCTCCTATGCTGTGTTCTAGGAATTTGATGTTTGTATGACTGTTGTTGTTGTTGTTTAGTTGCTCAGTCTTGTCTGACTCTTTGAGAAACCATGGATTGTAGCCTGCCACGATCCTCTGTCCATGAAATTTCTCAGGCAAGAATATTGGTTTTCATTTCCTTCTCCAGGTAACCTTCCTGATCCAGGGAACAAACCTGTGTCTCCCGCTTGGCAGGAGGATTTACCAGTGAGCTACCTGGGGAGCCCAATTTGATAATTTTGCATTTTACATCTAGATGTATAGTTCATTTGAGCTAATTATTGAGAGGTTTAATTAAGGTCTGTACCTAGATCCACACTTTTTTGTGTTACTTATGTTTTGCATGTGCTCCTTTGTCAGAGCTCAGGTGACTCTCAGTCAGTTCAGTTGCTCAGTCGTGTCTGACTCTCTGCGACCCCATGGACTGCAGCACGCCAGGCTTCCCTGTCCGTCACCAGCTCCCAGAGCTTGCTCAAACTCGTGTCCATCAAGTTGGTGATGCCATCCAACCATCTCATCCTCTGTTGTCCCCTTCTCCTCAGTTCTTCGCATCAGGTGGCCAAAGTAGTGGCGTTTCAGCTTAGGCATCAGTCCTTCCAGTAAATATTCAGGACTGATCTTTAGGATGGACTGGTTGGATCTCCTTGCAGCCCAAGGGACTCTCAAGAGTCTTCTCCAACACCACAGTTCAAAAGCATCAATTCTTTGGCGCTTAGATTTCTTTATGGTCCAACTCTCCCATCCATATGTGACCACTGGAAAAACCATAGCTTTGACTAAACAGACCTTTGTCGGTAAAGTAATGTCTCTCCTTTTTAATATGCTGTCTAGGTTTGTCATAGCTTCTCTTCCAAGGTTGACTATGATTTTCTTCCAGTTGACTATAATTTAGTCTATTTCTAGACCCTCTGTCCTGTTCCATTGATCCATTTGCCTATTCTTTGGCCAATATAATATTGTTTTGATTACTTTTGCTACATAATAAGACTTGAAGTTGGGTAGTGTCAGTTCTCCAACTTTGTTCTTTAATTTTGTGTTGACTGTCCTTGATCTTTTGCTTCTTCATATAAATTTTAGAATTGCTTCGTTGATATCCACATAACTTGATGAGATTGTATTGAATATGGCAGTCAAATTGGAAGAACTGACATCTTGGCCATATTTAGTCTTCCAACCCATGAACATAAAATACTTTATTATTGATGCAATTCTTTGACTTCTTTCATCAAAGATGATTTGTAGTTTTCAAAGATTTGTAATTTTCCTCATATAAATCTTTGTTTGAAACCATGCTTTTTAAAAGTTAATTCATTAGGCTGTGCTGGGTCTTGCAGGACTTGGGATCTTTGATCTTCCTTGCAGCATGCAAGGTCTTTAATTGCGGCATGTGAGATATTTTAATGGGGACGTGTGGGTTTGGTTCCTTGACCAGGAATTGAAGGCAGGCCCCCTGCATTGGGAACATGGAGTCTTAGCCATTGGACCACTAAGAAATTTCCCCCTCATATAAATATTATACATATTTAGTTAATTTTATATCTATTTCATTTTGGGGTGGGTGTTAATGTAAAGGTATTGTTTTAAGTTTCAGTTTCTGTTTATTGCTGATGTAAGAAAGTGATTGATTTTTGTATATTAACCTTATCTTATGTAGTTTTGCTATAATTTCTTGTTAGTTTTTGAAATTGTTTAATTCTTTTGAATCTCCTTCATAGACGGTCATGTCCTCTGCAAACAAAGATTGTTTTATTTCTTCCTCTTCTTTCTTTATGCCTTTTATTTCCTTTTCTTATTGCCCTAGCTTAGGCTTCCAACCAGGACAGTTTTGAAAAAGAATAGTAAGAGGGAACAGCCTTGGTTGTTCTTGATGTTACTGGGAAAGCTTCTTTTTTTTTTTTTCCCACCATTAGGTATGCTGTTAGCTGTAGATTTTTTGTAGATGGTCTTTATCAAATTGAAGAAGTATCACTTACACCTAATTTGCTGAGAGTTTTATCACGAGTAGATGTTGGACTTTGCGAAAGGTTTTTTTTGGCGTATGTTGCTATGATCATGTGATTTTTTTTTTTTCTGCTTTTAGTCTGTTGACGTAATGAATTATAGTAATTGGTTTTTTTTAATATTGAAAACCAGCCTTGCATGACTGGAATAAATCCTCTTTGGTGATGGTGTATAGTTCTTTTCATTTATTGTTTGATTTGATTTACTGATATTTTGTTGAGGATTTTTTACAGCTATTTTCATTCTTTTTTTTTTTTTTAACTCTTAAAAAAGGAGAAAGCATTTTTAGCTTAGGCCATATACAAGCAAAGGCTACTGGCCAACTTTAGCCCATGGACTGTAGTTTGTCAATCCATTTCCTTTACAATATGCATCCTTGCCTTACAGAATATATTGATACTTTTCCCCTCTCCCATACAGTGCAAGGGCTCTATTATACTTGTAATTCTACCTTTATTGACTTATATTCCATTTATATCATGTTTCATATGTTAAAATATGTAAGATATTATTTTATGCGATTAATACTCAGGATTATGCACATATTTATAGTTTTCATTTATCTTCCTTTCTTTCTGCATTGTCACGTTCTTACCTAAGAATTTTCCTTGTGTGTAAAAACTCTCTTGCTGTTTCTTTAGTGTACATCTTTAGGGATATTGTTCTGTTTTTCTGAAAATGTCTTCATTTTACCATCATTCTTCAAAGTTGTAGTATTGCTATATTAATGGAATGTTAGTATGACAGTTGTTTTCTTTCAGCACTGTACGTTCTGTTCTTACCATCACTGTTGAAGTCAGTTCTGTCATTTTGTTGCTCTGTTTGAAGGTATTTTGTCTTTTTCTGCTAAGATTTTCCCTTTATTTTTGTTATTTTAGCTGTCTTAATGGATAGGTGTAGATTTCTTCTTAGTTATGTGCTTGGGAGTTGTAGGACTTTTTTGAATCTGAGAGTTGATACCTTTCATCAGTTTGGGGATATTGTCAAATTTGTTTTTTTTTTTTTTTTTGAACTATTGTTTCTGCTCTATTCTCTCCTCTCTTTCTGGGACTCTAATTTCATGTCTGTTAGAGTGACATTTTAACTTTAATTTCTGAGTTTCTTTCCTTCTTTCTGTTTTTTCCATCCTTGTTTCTCTTTCTGCTTTATCTTGAATGTATTCTTTTTTTAAAAAATTTATTTGGCTGTGCCAGATCTTAGTTGTGGCATGCAAACTCTTAGTTAAGGCCTGTAGGGTCTAGTCCCTTGACCAGGAATCAAACCTGGGCCTTCTGTATTAGGAGCACAGTCTTAACCACTGGGCCACCAGGGAAATTCCCTTGAATATGTTCTCTTAACCCATCTTCTAATTCCTTCCAAACTATGTCTCATCTGGTTTGTTTTACCCACTCAATGGAGCTCTTCATTTTGGTTATCATATTTTTCAGCTTTAGAATTTCTGTTAGTTTATTTTTATGCTTTCTATTAATAATCCTCTCCCAGGTTTATTAACCTTATTTTTTATTGCCTTGTACACAATAATAATTTAAAATTTTCTTTTAGAACTGTTGTCTGATAGCTCTTTAATAGTGAGAACTCATGCATTTGCCTATTGTCTGTTTTTTTCTCTGGCTTTAATTCCTGTTACCTTATTTTCCCATGGACTTTTGAGTGTGGATGTGTCATGTATTTATTTTTTAGAGCAGTTTGGAGTCTAGTCTAATATCTGCCTTCTAAATTGCCCTTATTGCTAAGAGAAAGCCTTCAAAGTCTCTATCCAAAATGAAGGGTGTTCATCAAGGGTTCTTTACTCCTTGCTGATCTAATAGATGTCTTTTCTTTGAATTTAAAGACTATCCTGGTGCTTTCAGTCTCCAAGGTACCTCTCTGGAATTGGCAGATACCTGTAGGGGAAAGGTGATCTCAAGTGCCAGTCTCATCTTTCTGCATCTGTATCTTCCTCTGTTTCCATCTCAGTAAATATTCTCTTGTTTTTCAGTGTCTTCAAGCCGATTTTTCTTTTTTTAATGTGTATACAACTTTTCTTGTTGTTCTTAGCAGAAGGCTTGATCCAAATTACTTAATCCTCTATTGCTGGAAATAGAAAACTATCTTCAGATTTCTTGTTATAAGAGATAGATTATATAGTAACTGAGTTAGGGTTTTCCATTTTTAGCTCCTTATATAATTAGTATAGAAAAATAGAGTTCTTTCTTTGTAGCCTTGAATATAGAATGATGGAACCACATTTGAAGGTCAGAGAAAGAATTGTTTTTTGAGGTCTTTCTGTCTATGACACTAGGTATCTGTTTGGAGGGCTGCCATACTATAGTTTCCAAGATTATTATTGATAAGTTGATTAGTTTTGAACTGGAGAACTGGATATATGTGCAGAGTACTTGAAAGCAGATATAAAATTCATCCTGACCTTGGTTAGATACACACAAACTGGCAGATAGTTTTCCGTAATTCTTAAATACTCCTAGACGAGAAAATTCTGGAAAAGGCTATTAGCAAATGAAACCCAGGAGCTCATAACTTTGAGTCGAGGATTCCTTTCCAATATCTAACTACTCTTTTTAGGCGTCTTTATATCCAGTTATCACAGAAATAGAGAACAGTGATTAGTGATTACTATCCATAGTAGAGTCTATTTTCGTTAGTGTAGAGTTCACAAACTAAGACAAGCACTGTGAACAGCGGTGTTATGTGCATGTTTCTCAGGGACTGGCTGGAACAGGACATTCCTGGCAGATGGCAGGAAATGACAGTGCACGAGGTAGATGGGGGCTGACTGTGCCAGGCTGTGAAGGAGTGAGTGTTTTGATTTTGTTTCATATAGGGGGGCTTTTGAGTGAGAGTGAAAAGTGATATAAAAATTTCTGACTGCTAATCTGGCAGTGCTTTGGTGGGTAGACTAGAGAGAAAGTATTGGAAACAGGGACAATAAAAAGCTCTAATAGTCTAGTTATAAGGTGATAGAAGTCTGGCTTTTTGTAGTCAAGAAGGAATGAAGAGAATGGAGTGCATTTTAAAGAGAGCATTCGTTGTTTATGCATGGGAAATTGAGAAAACAGAGAAGACTTTGGGGTTGTAAGTTTGGATGAATGGTAGCATAATATTGGTATCAGTACCAAAAGCTGGAGAGTAAGGATGTTGAAGGTAGAGTGAAAGCAAAGTTGTTGAATTTGGTTTAAGGTAATTTGAATATAGAGAAGAATTGTTCATTACCTGAGAAAAATTTTTGTAATTTTTAAAAATAAAATTTAACAATAAAATTGAAAGTAGAAGTTTCCCTGTCAGAGAGTCACCCGCTTACTATTTCCCCAGAAATTACTACTATTCTGAGCTTTCTGTACCACTAATTGACTCTTCATGTGTATGTAAACACGTGTGTGTGTCTGTCATTCATACTCTTGACCATACTGTGGAGACAGATCTAACGTATCTTTTGTAATGATAGGGTAGATATACCTTCCTTTATTTATGGAAGTTTAGCTTATTTCTGATTTTTTTCATTTTTTTAATTAAAAACAATGTCACAGAGAGAATTGTTATGTAGTAATCACATTTGTTCGTAGTGATACTTTCTAAGGCCCACTTGACTTCACATTCCAGGGTGTCCGGCTCTACGTGAGTGATCACACCATTGTAATTATCCGGGTCGTGAAGATCTTTTTTGTACAGTTCTTCTGTGTATTCTTGCCACCTCTTCTTAATATCTTCTGCTTCTGTTAGGTCCATACCATTTCTGTCCTTTATTGAGCCCATTTTTGCATGAAATGTTCCCTTGGTATCTCTAATTTTCTTTGAAGAGACCTCTAGTCTTTCCCATTCTGTTGTTTTCCTGTATGTCTTTGCATTGAACGCTGAGGAAGGCTTTCTTATCTCTCCTGGCTATTCTTTGGAACTCTGCATTCAAATGGGAATATCTTTCCTTTTTTCCCTTGCTTTTTGCCTCTCTTCATTTCACAGCTATTTGTAAGGCCTCCTTAGACTACCGTTTTGCCTTTTTGCATTTCCTCTCCATGGGGATGGTCCTGATCCCTGTCTCCTGCACAATGTCATGAACCTCCGTCCATAGTTCATCAGGCTCTCTATTAGATCCCGTCCCTTAAATCTATTTGTCACTTCCACTGTATAATCATAAGGGATTTGATTTAGGTCATACCTGAAAGGTCTAGTGGTTATCCCTACTTTCTTCAGTTTAAGTCTGAACTTGGCAATAAGGAGTTCATGATCTGAGCCAGTCAGCTCCTGGTCTTGTTTTTGCTGACTGTATAGAGCTTCTCCATCTTTGGCTGCAAAGAATATAATCAATCTGATTTCGGTGTTGACCATCTGGTGATGTCCATGTGTAGAGTCTTCTCTTGTGTTGTTGGAAGAGGGTGTTTGCTATGACCAGTGTGTTCTCTTGGCAAAACTCTAGCAGCCTTTGCCCTGCTTCATGCTGTACTCCAAGGCCAAATTTGCCTGTTACTCCAGGTGTTTCTTGACTTCCTACTTTTGCATTCCAGTCCCCTATAATGAAAAGGACATCATCTTTTTGGGGTGTTAATTCTAAAAGGTCTTGTAGGTCTTCATAGAACCGTTCAGCTTCAGCTTCTTCAGCGTTACTGGTTGGGGCATAGGCTTGAATTACCATGATATTGAATGGTTTGCCTTGGAAACGAACAGAGATTTTTCTGTCGTTTTTGAGACTGCATCCAAGTACTGCTTTTTGAACTCTTTCGTTGACTATGATGACTAATCCATTTCTTCTAAGGGATTCTTGCCCACAGTAGTAGATATAATGGTCATCTGAGTTAAATTCACCCATTCCAGTCCATTTTAGTTCGCTGATTCCTAAGATGTCGATGTTCACTTTTGCCATCTCCTGTTTGACCACTTCCAATTTGCCTTGATTCATGGACCTAACATTCCAGGTTCCTATGCAATACTGCCCTGAACAGCATTGCACTTTCCTTCCATCACCAGTCACATCCACAACTGGGTGTTGTTTTTGCCTTGGCTCCATCTCTTCATTCTTTCTGGAGCTATTTCTCCACTGATCTCCAGTAGCATACTGGGCACCTACTGATCTGGGGAGTTCATCTTTCAGTGTCCTGTCTTCTTGCCTTTTCAAATTGTTCATGGGGTTCTCAAGGCAAGAATACTGAAGTGGTTTGCCGTTCCCTTCCCCAGTGGACCACATTCTGTCAGACCTCTCCACCATGACCCTACCGTCTTGGGTGGCCCCACACAGCATGGCGTAGTTTTATTGAGTTAGACACGACTGTGGTCCTGTGATCAGATTGGCCAGTTTTCTGTGATTATGGTTTTAGTGTGTCTGCCCTCTGATGCCCTCTCACAACACCTACCATCTTACTTGGGTTTCTCTTACCTTGGACTTGGGGTATCTCCTCGTGGCTGCTCCTTACCTTGGATGAGGGGTATCTTCTCACGGCCACCCCTCCTGACCGTGAACGTGGAGTAGCTCCTCTTGGCCCTCCTGCGCCCGCGCAGCAGCCATTCCTTGGAGGTGGGGTAGCTCCTCTTGGGAGGGGCCCCTGACTTCTGGGGTGGGGTAGTTTCTCTCGGCTGCCGCCCCTGACCTCGGGTGTGGGGAAGCTCCTCTTGGCCGCCGCTCCTGCGCTGTTGCAGCCTGGCGCTGTTGGTCGCTACCCCTGACCTTGGGTGAGGGGTAGCTCCTCATGGCCATGCTTCTGCACGGTCCGTCGTGGCTGGCGCACTTCTGAGATCAAATTGCCAATATCCGCTGTATCATCAAAAAAGCAAGAGAGTTTCAGAAAAACGTCTATTTCTGCTTTATTGACTACACCAAAGCCTTTGACTGCGTGGATCACAATAAACTGTGGAAAATTCTGAAGGAGATGGGATACCAGACCACCTGACCTGCCTCTTGAGAAATCTGTATGCAGGTCAGGAAACAACAGTTAGAACTGGACATGGGACAACTGACTGGTTCCAAATAGGAAAAGGAGTACGTCAAGGCTGTATATTGTCACCCTGCTTATTTAACTTATATGCAGAGTACATCATGAGAAACCCTGGGCTGGAAGAAGCACAAGCTGGAATCAAGATTGCTGGGAGAAATATGAATAATCTCAGATATGCAGATGACACCACCCTTATGGCAGAAAGTGAAGAGGAACTAAAAAGCTTCTTGATGAAAGTGAAAGAGGAGAATGAAGAAGTTGGCTTAAAGCTTAACATTCAGAAAACTAAGATCATGGCATCTGGTCCCATCACCTCATGGGAAATAGATGGGGAGACAGTGGAAACAGTGTCAGACTTTATTTTTTTGGGCTCCAAAGTCACTGCAGATGGTGATTGCAGCCATGAAATGAAAGGAAGCTTACTCCTTGGAAGGAAAGTTATGACCAACCTAGACAGCATATTAAAAAGCAGAGACATTACTTTGCCAACAAAGGTCCTTCAGGTCAAGGCTATGGTTTTTCCAGTGGTCATGTATGGATGTGAGAGTTGGACTGTGAAGAAAGCTGAGTACCGAAGAATTGATGCTTTTGAACTGTGGTGTTGGAGAAGACTCTTGAGAGTCCCTTGGACTGTAAGGAGATCCAACCAGTCCATCCTGAAGGAGATCAGTCCTGGGTGTTCATTGGAAGTACTGATACTGAAGCTGAAACTCCAATACTTTGGCCACCTCATGTGAAGAGTTGACTCGTTGGAAATGACCCTAATGCTGGGGGGGATTGGGGGCAGGAGGAGAAGGGGGCGACAGAGGATGAGATGGCTGGATGGCATCACTGACTTGATGGGCATGAGTTTGAGTAAACTCCAGGAGTTTGTGATGGACAGGGAGGCCTGGCATGCTGTGATTCATGGGGTCGCAGAGAGTCGGACATGACTGAGCGACTGAACTGAACTGAATTACATTTGGGTACTCATCCAGCTGTTTTTGTAAGATTGGGCAAGGAATAAGCAGATTTGGCCACCTGATCAAAGAGCCAACTCACTGGAAAAGATCCTGATGCTGGGAAAGATTGAAGGCAAAAGAAGAAGAGGGTGGAAGAGGATGAGATGGTTAGATAGCATCACCAATTCAGTGGACACGGATCTGAGCAGACTCTGGGAGATATGAAGGACAGATTAGCCTGATGTGCTGCAGTCCATGGGGTTGCAAAGAGTCAGACATGACTTAGCCACTGAACAAAAACAACTTTCCAGAGAGCTCAGTATAGATTCGTGTGTGTGTGCATGCATGCACATGTGAACATATATGCACACATGGAGATTAGCAACGTGATTTTTTTGTGTTGCATGCATGTTTGCTTAGTTACCCAGTTGTGTCTGACTGTTTGTGACACCATGGAATGTAGCACGCCAGGCTCCTCTGTCCATGGGATCATCCAGACAAGAATACTGGAGCGAGTTGCCATTTCCTTCTTCAGAGGATCTTCCTGACCCAGGGATCAAACCCATTTCTCCTGTGTCTCCTGCATTTGCAGGCAAATTCTTTATCACTGAGCCACCTGGAAAAGCCCCTTAGTGTACGAGGGGAAAGTATATCATGTGTTTCGGTGTGGTACCTACTGGTAATGTGTGTTGGTATATTCTAGCTTTATTAGTCACTGAAGTTTAAACATATAAAAAGGTAATGAATTTGCAAACATCATCTTGCAGCAGAGAAATCCTCCTGGTTTGGGAAAATATAAGAGGGCAATTATACATATGTTTGCAAAGAAGCTAGAATTGGAGATGAGGTAATGTGGTGATGAATGAGAATGGGATTTTCTAAAGTTAGTTAAATCCTAGAAAGTAAGTACTTCTAGTGAATATTTCAGTTCCCAAGAGGAAAGTTTTATTTCTGTGAGGATTTAACTCTTAATTTTTGGGTAGGGGGTCAGTGAGAATATTTACCTTACGTCAAGTTAACTGGAATACAAAAGAAAAAAAAAACCATCTCAGTTTGGAAATCTTTCTTTCACTAGTAGTAGAACTAAAAGGGAGCTTTGGATTTTTCCAATATAGTTTAAGCTTTTGGCTTATTAAAATTAAAGCCTTATAATGCATTTTGGTGATATTAATAGAAAATATGAGACGTTTATTGTATGCTTCTGTCTCTTAAAAATTAATTTGGATCAAAGAGCAGAATCAAAATTAGGGTTAGTCATGCTAGTTTTATGATCTAGTTTATTAATTCCGTGGCAAATGTAAAATGTATACTCGTAATGGGATAATGTTGAGGCAGCTGCTACAAACAGTTCACTCTGCATTTTCAAAGGTTGAATCCTTGTGCACATTATACCTGGTTGAATCCTTGTGCTCATTAAACCTAAGAATAAGAAGTAAAGCATCCTTGAAAGACTGTTGTTGTTTCATTGCTAAGTCATGTCTGACTTTTTTTGTGACCCTGTGAACTGTATAGCCTGCCAGATTCTTCTGTTCATGGGATTTCCCACAAGAATACTGGAATGGGTTGCCGTTTCCTTCTCCAGGGTATCTTCCCAACCCCAGGGATTGAACTCATGTCTCCTATGTTGCAGGCAGATTCTTCATAGACAAAGCAGGAAACCAAAGCAACCTTATTTTTAGTTTAAAAGTCTTCTTATGTAATATGTAGACATCACATTAATTTATCAGAAATGATGTATTTCAAGCAAGACTCAGTAATTTAATGGTTGGTTTGTGTAGGCTAAAGATTGTCTTTTGTAGTAAAGAAAGGTAATTCATAATCACCCATGACTAAGGGAGATAGGAAAAAATATATATAATAGTCTTGAGAAAGATAAATGAAGTTAAAAGTAGCAGAATTATTTTGATTAAAATTTTTGTTTTTATCTACAGTAAGAATACCATTGTCATTTTTTTACTTCTAGATGAAGCAAACTTTCAGTTACTTTCATAATCCTGAATTGGTGCTTTAGGGGATAACAGAGGTGATTGAGTTTCCTGTCCTTAGCACAGTGCGTAATATGTAGATGATCAATATTTATGTGTTAACTGATTTCTCCTCTGAATCTGCTGCCCGAGTGCAGTCTCCTTGTGTCAAGTAAAACACCCTTTGTAACATTAATCACAGACATAATTACATGTTCAAGCTCATCTTTGTTAAGACTGTGACTCTCACTAGTCACTTACCAAGATCCAAATGGCTTTTCCCCTGGTTTCAGAGTATGGATTTTGTACCAGAATCCACCCTTGAAATTTACCTCAGTAGCTTTAGAAAATGTTGGTGATATGTGAATCTAGGACTACCTATAGTGGAAGAATCAATACTTCTAGTTAGGTTACTACTTGAAGATGTGACCTTAATGGTCACAGAAACTGCATGGAAGTAAAGAAAATTTAAGGTATGATTCAACTTTATTTTTGAATTTTATTTTATGAACAATTGAAAATCTGAAAATTGAATTTTGTTATAGAAATGATAAGGAATAAGTGATAAAAATATAACACTGAAAAAGTTCACTGATCATTAAGTGTATGTCTCTCTACAGGGATAATTTGACCTCCTGAGATTCTGTCTTAGCAAGAAGAAAGTGGAACATACTCTTGGAAAGAAAACTAAGACATTAAGAAAGCCAGAACTTATTTTTACATGGTTGTCCACTCAGTTACCAATATGGACGGTTTTCCCACCATTTTTCCTCCTGGTGGAGACAGTGAATTGAAACATTCTCAAACTGAGTTCCAAAAAATGTTAATTGATGAACGATTACGATGTGAACATCATAAAAATAATTATCAGACTCTGAAAAGTGAACATGCAAGGTAATTATTTAAATTTGGAGGTGAGAGGCTTGATTAAAAATTTTTATTTTGTCTGAATATTTGCTCTGGAACACACAGTATAATTTTATTATAATGTACAATAAACATTTAAAACTTTTTGAATACAATAAATGTTCTTTAAATCAAGTGGATTATAAATTTATTAAAGTCATTTTGAAAGTGGGATATAAAATTTATGTATATAGGTGGCTAAATTTTTTTCCTTCAAAGTAAAGTTGTATCCAGAAATTACAGTGTTAATAGTTAAGTGACGGTAAAGCAATGATATTTGGAAGTTTAAATAGAATATATGATGTTGATCTTGTTCCGTAGTGTTGGTTGACTTTAAGGTAATACAATTAAAAAACAATGGATACACTTAAATTCTTCTTTTTCTAAAACTCAGGTTGCAAAATGAGTATGTAAATTCACAGAATGAACTCAAGCGCCTATTAAAGGAAAAGCAAACTCACCAGGAAAAGTTTCAGCTGCTGCTTGAAGAGGTACGAGGAGAATTAGTAGCGAAAACTAAAGACTTAGAAGAGATGAAGCTGCAGGTAAGAAAATATATTCAAATTAGTATAAATTAGTCAGATGTTTAATGGAGATACATATGTCATTTTGGTAAATTTGGTAAGTTCTCTCTGTATCCATAATGAGTATTTTGTTGTATCTCCAGTGGTATAATGTAATCTTCTTTCATATACTTTAGAATGTTAGCTACTCTGTAGAAATCAGCCACAAAACTTTTATGTAAATTTTTATTATATTTTCCGTTCTGATTTAAATACTATCTTACTCTTAAGAATAATTGGAGGAAAGGCCTGTCTGAATTGATAAAAATTCACAGTTAAACATACTTTAAAAATAAAGATTTTCTAAATTTCTGTGGAGTTTCTCAAGTAACAGATAGTTGATACTAAAGAACTAACTACAGTTTCTTTTGATGTTTTTTTTACACTATTCATTTTCTATTTGCTCAAAAAGTAGAGCACAGCTACCTGTCAGATTTTAAATTGGTAGGTATTAGTTGTGATGTTTTACTGTAATTGCTCAGTAGCACTAGTGGTTGATTTCTGCTTATCTTGTGCTTGTTACTTACACCAAAAAGATGTCCGTTCCATCTTAGGGGATAGGAATGCAAAAGTAGGAAGTCAAGAGATACCTGGAGTAACAGGTAAGTTTGGCCTTGGAGTACAGCATGAAGCAGGGCAAAGGCTAGCAAGAGCTTTCCCGAGAGAATGCACTGGTCATAGCAAACACCCTCTTCCAACAACACAAGAGACAACTCTACACATGGACATCACCAAATGGTTAACACCAAAATCAAATTGATTATATTCTTTGTAGCCAAAGATGGAGAAGCTCTATACAGTCAGCAAAAACAAGACCAGGAGCTGACTGTGGCTCAGATCATGAGCTCCTTATTGCCAAATTCAGACTTAAATTGAAGAAAGTAGGGAAAACCACTAGACTATTCAGGTATGACCTAAATCAAATCCCTTAGGATTATGCAAGTGGAAGCGACAAGCATATTCAAGGTGTTAGATCTGATAGAGTGCCTGAAGAACTATGGATGGAGGTTTGTGACATTGTACAGCAATTGTAAAGACGTTGTAAAACAAAGGAGAAAAGGAAAGATATACCCATTTGAATGCAGAGTTCCAAAGAATAGCAAGGAGAGGTAAGAAAGCCTTCCTCAGTGATCAGTGCAAAGAAATAGAGGAAAACAAAAGAATGGGAAAGACTAGAGATTTCTTCAAGAAAATTAGAGATACCAAGGAAACATTTCATGCAAAGATGGGCTCAATAAAGGACAAAAATGGTATGTACTTAACAGAAGCAGAAGATATTAAGAAGAGGTGGCAAGAATACACAGAAGAACTGTACAAAAAAGATCTTTACGACCCAGATAATCATGAAGCTGTGATCACTCACCTAGAGCCAGACATCCTGGAATGTGAACTCAAGTGGGCCTTAGGAAGCATCACTACAAATAAAGCTAGTGGAGGTGATGGAATTCCAGTTGAGCTATTTCAACTCCTAAAAGATGATGCTGTGAAAGTGCTGCACTCAATATGCCAGCAAATTTGGAAAACTCCGCAGTGGCCTCAGGACCAGAAAAGGTCAGTTTTCATTCCAATCCCAAAGAAAGGCAATCTCAAAGACTGCTCAAACTACTGCGCAGATGCACTCATCTCACACACTAGTTAAATAATGCTCAAAATTCTTCAAGCCAGGCTTCAACAGTACATGAACCATGAACTTCCAGATGTTCAAGCAGGATTTAGAAAAGGCAGAGGAACCAAAGATCAAATTGCCAACATCCGCTGGATCATTGAAAAAGCAAGAGAATTCCAGAAAAACATCTATTTCTACTTTATTGACTATGCGAAAGCCTTTGACTATATGGATCACAATAAACTGTGGAAAATTCTGAAAGAGATGGGAATACCAAACCACCTGACCTGCCTCTTGAGAAATCTGTATGCAGGTCAGGAAGCAACAGTTAGAACAAGACATGGAACAACAGACTGGTTCCAAATAGGAAAAGGAGTATGTCAAGGCTGTATGTTGTCACCCTGCTTATTTAACTTATATGCAGAGTACATCATGAGAAATGCTGGGCTGGAAAAAGCACAAGCAGGAATCAAAATTGCTGTGAAAAATATCAATAACCTCAGTATGCAGATGACCCTTATGGCAGAAAGTGAAGAAGAATTAAAGAGCCTCTTGATGAAAGTGAAAGAGGAGAGTGAAAAAGTTGGCTTAAACCTCAGCATTCCGAAAATTAAGATCATGGCATCCGGTCCGGTCACTTCATGGAAAATAGATGGGGAAACAGTGGCAGACTTTGTTATTTTGGGCTCCAAAATCACTGCAGATGGTGACTGCAGCCATGAAATTGAAAGACACTTGTTCCTTGGAAGAAAAGTTATGAGCAACATAGACAGCAGATTAAATAGCAGAGACATTACTTTGTCAACAAAGGTCCGTCTAGTCAAGGCTATGGTTTTTCCAGTAGTCATGTATGGATGTGAGAGTTGGACCATAAAGCTGAGCACGGAAGAATTGATGCTTTTGAACTGTGGTGTTGGAGAAGACTCTTGAGAGTCCCTTAGACTGCAAGGAGATCCAACCAGTCCATCCTAAAGGAAATCAGACCTGAATGTTCATTGGAAGGACTGATGCTGAAGCTGAAACTCCAATACTTTGGCCACCTGATGCAATGAACTGACTTACTGGAAAAGTCCCTGATGCTGGGAAAGATTGAAAATGGGAGGAGAAGAGGACTACAGAGGATGAGATGATTGGATGCCATCACCAACTCAATGGACATGAGTTTGAGTAAGCTCTGGGAGTTGGTGTAGGACAGGGAGTTCTGGCGTGCTACAGTGCATGGGGTCACAAAAGTTGTACACATCTGAGGAACTGAACTGAAGATGACGGGTAAATGATACTGATGGAAAAATAAGTCTCCACAAAGGAAAAAACAACACTGAAATCGGTCTTGTGAGGTCTCTAACTATGGTAAAGACTACTTCATAAGCAAGTTATTAACAACAAGCAGACACATTAAAAAAAAACAACTATCTTCCTCCCTTCTCCCTCTTTCTCAAAGCCAACATACTCCAGACACAGAATTAGAGGGTTAAACTGATGCCAAATTAGGAGGAAATTATGCTGTGTCTTAGATTTTTAATGGAATTACTGCCACTACTTGTCTCAAAACTAAAAGAATGCTTCATCATATAACCATCTATGTTTCATTACCTACATTAAATCTATAAAAACAAATCTTCAACACTCCAACGTTTGTCCTATTAAATACTATAATACTATACAGACCAGTTTTTTCAAAGAATGCTTTGATTTAATGGGGCAAATATCGCTGTACCAGAGATTCTTAAGAAATTAATGAGAAACTGAGTAATAAATTTTACTCTGAGCTTCCTAGCAGCCAAATAATACAGGAAATATATGGGTTACACAGTTTGCATTACCAGGCACAAAGAAAGGATGTATATGTTTGGTAATTATCAAAAATACATAAGATGACTCCCATTTTTTTAGGAAAGGTTTTGTTAACATGTTACATAATAACAATGTAATAGCTAACTTGTTCTAACCACTTATGACATCAAAGCATTGTATGAACAATGTCTATGCATTGACTCACTGTACCTTTAAAATTATCCTATGAACTAGGCACTGTTTTCATCCCCAATCACTACAACTACACATGTGATGCAGAATATTCTTTAAATGAATGTCTTTTATATTGTTTTTCTATGAAAGCCAAAGAGATAATAAATCTTAAACCAGAAAAGGCATTTTGCAAGTCAACAATATAATAACATGTGTATTTTTAAAATAATCATCTTTCATAAAACCTTGACTGAAGTATTTCTTGCTGATTTTACTTTGTTGAATTTACTTACCTTTACTCAACTCACAATTTGTACAAATTGCAAATACCCATTAAGCAAATAGCTAAATTGCTTCAATATGTGTATTTATGTATAGATGTTTCTTTCAGTTATTTTTGCCAGGTAAATATCACACAGAAACCAGATATGTTTATATTGAAAAACAGAAACTTTACCAGATAAATTTTATTTATCAGCAAACATTTGGGAAGTTATCACATGGAGAAATACCTAGAGTTTTTTTGTGTAGGTCCAAGGAACACAGGTGGTGCTAGTGGTAAAGAACCTGCCTGCCAATGCAGGAGACATTGAGATGCATGTTCAGTCCCTGGTTTGGGAAGATCCAGTGAAGGAGAGCATGGCAACCAACTCCAGTATTCCTGACTGGAGAATCCCCTGGTCAGCGGAGGCTGGTGGGTTACAGTTCATAGAGTCGCAAAGAATTGGACCGGAAGGAAACGACTTAGCACACAAATACACAGGCAAGGAACACTACAAGAAACAATAGGAAGGCTATAGGGAGGGTGATTTCATTTCAATATGAAAGAAAATGCTTCACATACTCCAATCCATAAATGGAAGTGGATCACTTTACAAGGTTCTCTAGGTTCTCTAACACAGAGCAGTGAAGCACAGAATGAAGAGCCCTGTGTCATAGACGTTTGAAATAGGAATTCTGCTTTGAAATTTACTGCCTCAGTTCTGGAGGCCAGAAGTCCAAAATCAAGTTGTCATCTAGGCCATGTTTCCTCTGAAAACTGTAGGAAGAATACTTCATGCCTTGTCCTAGCTTCTGTTGATATGCTGCCAATCCTTGGTGTTTCCTGGCAGCTTGCAGGACTTCAACCGCTACTTCTGTCATCATAGGACATTCTCTCTGCCCCATCCCACTCCCCACCCACATATTTCTGTCTACCCTCTTATAAGGACATCAGTCATATTTGATTAACGGCCCACCATACTTCAGTATTACCTTTTCATGTGTAAAACTCTTTATTTCCAAATAAGGTCACATTCTGAGGTACTGGGAATTAAAACGTATCTTTTGAGAGGACACAACTCAACTCACTGCAGATATGAAAGAGAACTAGACTATCAACTCTAAAATACTAAGGCTCTATCTATCTAGGTACCTATGAAACAACAAGTACAACATATATGAATAGAATAATTCTGACTCGCTCATTTATTTATTCATGTCATTCATATAAAAAAATGCTTGCTAGGCACCACTACAGAACACTAAAAACAATTCCTACCCTCATGGAGTCTGTATTCAAACAGAATAAAAATTGCCATCGTTTATGAGTATCTACTAGGTGCCAGACACTATACTAAAAATATACAGGTTATTTTTATCTCATCAGTCCTCACAACAATCCCTGTTAGAAAACAACGTTTATGCCCTTTATCACATGAGAAAATGAAGGCATAAAAATGTAACTGTTTGCTGAAGGTCATAACCTTCCTGATGAAATGACCCTTTTGGGGTTATAAAAATATTCTTTTTATCTTTCATAATAATCTTTGTCTTGAAGTCTATTCTATCTGATATTAATATAGCCACTCCAGTCTTTTTAGGCTATTTTGTATGTGCTTGTTACAAATAAGCATGTCTACATGTTACTTTCAAGAAACAGAGTAATTACATTTTCAATGTCTGAAAACAGTAATTTGAATACCTTTGGTTTAGTGCCCAGAGATTGCATTCATGTAGGACTCAATCTTTGCAAAACAAATTAATGTAACAATTCTAAAGGTTCAAATTTTATTTCCCTCTTCAACTCGTGTTTCTGAGATTTTTGAACCTAAATACGTTCACCAGGGAATGAAACAGTAAGCATGGTGGAGGCTAACGTGGTGGTATTCCCAACAATGGAAGATTTCAAGAAGATACTGAACAACAAGCACTGCTGTCAAAGGAACCCATGAATTGGATGACACTGGCATACTGTATTGCGTGACTTGAAAGATGGCTTTAGACTCTTATCAACCCATGTGTCCAATATTAATAAAACCTTACTGTTACAAGCACTAGATAAGCAGAAATAAACAGTTGGTGCTATTGAGTGATTGCAGGAAAATGTCACAACTAATACCTACTAATATGAAATGTGATGGGTGTTGTTATTGTGTAGCTGCACAGTTAGGTCTGACTCTCTGGGCTGCAGCACCCCAGGCTTCCTTGTCATTCACCATCTCCTGGAGTTTGTTCAAACTCATGTCCCTTGAGTCAGTGATGCCAACCAACCATCTCATCCTCTTGTCATCCATTTCTCCTCACAGACTTTGGTCTTTCCCAGCATCAAGGTCTTTTCCAGTGAGTTGGCTCTTTGCATCAAGTGGCCAAAGTATTGGAGCTTCAGCTTTAGCATCAGTCCCTCCAATGAATATTCAGGTTGATTTCCTTTAGCATTGACTGTTTTGATCTCCTTGCAGTCCAAGGGACTCTCAAGAGTCTTCTCCAACACCACACAGTTCAAAAGCATCAGGTCTTTAGCGCTCAGTCTTCTTTATGGTCCAACTCTCACATCCGTACATGATTACTGGAAGAACCATAGCTTTGACAAGATGGACCTTTGCTGGTAAAGTAATGTCTCTGCTTTTTAATACGCTGTCTAGGTTGCTCATAACTTTTCTTCCAAGGAGCAAGCGTCTTTTAATTTCATGGCTGCAGTCGCCATCTGCAGTGATTTTGGAGCCCAAGAAAATAAAGTCTTTCAAGATTTCCATTTTCCCCCCATCTATTCGCCATGAAGTCATGGGATCAGATGCCATGATCTTAGTTTTTTGAACATTGAGTTTTAAGCCAGCCTTTTCACTCTCCTCTTTGACTTTCATCAAGAGGATCTTTAGTTCCATTTTGCTTTCAGCCATAAGGGTGGTGTCATCTACACATCTGAGCTAATTGATATTTCTCCCAGCAGTCTTGATTCCACCTTGTGCTTCATCTAGCCCAGCATTTTGCATGATGTACTCTGCAGATAAGTTAAATAAGCAGGACAACAATACACAGTCTTGACATACTCCTTTCCTTGTTTGGAAACAGTCTATTCTTCCATGTCTAACTGTTGCTTCTTGACCTACATACAGGTTTCTCAGGAGGCAGATCAGGTGGTCTGGTATTCCAATCTCTTGAAGAATTTTCCAGGTTGTTGTGATCCATACAGTCAAAGGCTTTGGCATAGTCAATAAAGCAGAAGACGATGTTTTTCTGGAATTCTCTTGCTTTTTTGATGATCCAGCATATGCTGGCAATTTGATCTCTGGTTCTTCTGCCTTTTCTAAATACAGCTTGAACACCTGAAAGTTCATGGTTCACATACTATTGAAGCCCGGCTTGGAAGAATTTTTCGCATTACTTAACTAGTGTGTGAGATGAGTGCATCTGTGCAGTAGTTTGAGCATTCTTTGGGATTGCCTTTCTTTGGGATTGGAATGAAAACTGACCTTTTCTGGTCCTGAGGCCACTGCGGAGTTTTCCAAATTTGCTGGCATATTGAGTGCAGCACTTTCACAGCATCATCTTTTAGGAGTTGAAATAGCTCAACTGGAATTCCATCACCTCCACTAGCTTTGTTCATAGTGATGCTTCCTAAGGCCCACTTGAGTTCACATTCCAGGATGTCTGACTCTAGGTGAGTGATCACACCATTGTGGTGATCTGGCTCATGAAGATCTTTTTTGTACAGTTGTTCTGTGTATTCTTGCCACCTCTTCTTAATACCTTTTGCTTCTGTTAAATCCATACCACTTCTGTCCTTTATTGTGCCCATCTTTGCCTAAAATGTTCCCTTGGTATCACTAATTGTCTTGAAGAGATCTCTAGTCTTTCCCACTCTTTTGTTTTCCTCTATTTCTTTGCATTGATCACTGAGGAGGGCTTTCTTGTCTCTCCTTGCTATTCCTTGGGACTCTGCATTCAGATGAGTTTATCTTTCCATTTTCTCCTTTGCCTTTCACTTCTTTTCTTTTCACAGCTCTTTGTAAGGCCTCCTCAGACAACCATTTTGCCTTTTTGCCTTTCTTTTTCTCAGGAACAGTCTTGATACCTGCCTCCTGTACAATGTCATGAACCTCCATCCATAGTTCTCAGGCACTCTATCAAATCTAATCCCTTGATTCTGTTTGTTACTTCCACTGTATAGTCATAAGGGATTTGATTTAGGTCCTACCTGAATGGTCTAGTGGTTTTCCCTACTTTCTTCAATTTAAGCCTGAATTTGGCAATAGGGAGTTCATAATCCGAGCCACAGTTAGCTCCCAGTCTTGTTTTTGCTGACTGTATAGAGCTTCTCCACTTTGGCTACGAAAAATATAATCAATCTGATTTCAGTATTGACCATCTGGTGATGTCCACGTGTAGAGTCTTCTCTTGTGTTGTTGGAAGAGGGTGTTTGCTATGACCAGTGCGTTCTCTTGGCAAAACTCTATGAGACTTTGCCCTGTTTCATTCTGTACTCCATGGCCAAGTTTGCCTGTTACTCCAGGTGTTTCTTGACTTCCTACTTTTGCATTCCAGTCCCGTATAATGAAAAGGACATCTTTTTTTGGGTATTAGTTGTAGAACGTCTTGCAGGTTGTCATAGAATGGTTCAACTTCAGCTTCTTCAGTATTACTGGTCGGGGCATAAACTTGGATTACTGTGATATTGAATGGTTTGCCTTGGAAACGAACAGAGATCATTCTGTCATTTTTGAGACTGCATCCAAGTACTACATTTTGGACTCTTTCATTGACTATAATGACTACTACATTTCTTCTAAGCGATTCTTGCCCACAGTAGTAGATACAATGGTAATCTGAGTTAAATTCACCCATTCCAGTCCATTTTAATTCACTGAGTCCTAAAATGTCGACGTTCACCCTTGCCATCTCCTGTATGACCACTTCCAATTTGCCTTGATTCATGGAGCTAACATTCCAGTTTTCTATGCAGTATTGCTCTTTACAGCATTGGACTTTATTTCCATCACCAGTCTCATGCCCAACTGGGTGTTGTTTTTGACATCTTAAGGACTTAAAAATTTATTATAATGCAGAAATACTGGTGAGAATTTTTTCAGCTTTTATTATTTATTTGACTGCAGTGGCTTTTCATTGCTTAGTGCAGGCTTCGTCTGTTTGCAGAGAGCAGAGCTGACTCTTGGTTGCAGTGCTTGGACTTCTCATTGTGGTGGCTTCTCTTGCTACGGAGCACAGGCTCTGGGCACGTGGGGCTCAGTCGCTGTGGCCTGCGGGCTCTAGAGCTCAGGCTCAGTAGTTGTAATGCGTGGGCTTAGTTGCTCCACGGCGTGTGGAATCTTCCTGGAACAGGGCTCAAACCCATGTCCCTTGCCTTGGCAAGCAGTTTCTTATGTACTGCACCACCAGGGAAGTCCTCAACTTTTATATATAAATGGTGTTTAAAGATACTTCTGTTGAGTTTTGAATTCTGGGTTGACAGTTTTTCCCCTTAATACTTTAACATGTTGCTCTTCTGTCTTCTCACTTAAGTGTCACCTAAGACATTTGTTGTCATTTTTATCTTTGTTCTGTTTATCTAATATATCTTTTTTTCTTGTCAGCTCTTAAATTTTTTTCTTTATTGCTGGTTTTCAGTAGTTTGGTTGACTTCCCATTGGACATTTCTTCATGTTTCTGGTACCGAGGTTTTTTGAGCTTCTTGGGTCTATGAGTTTATAGTTTTCATCAAATTTAGAAAAATTTTAGATACTGCTTTTCGAAATATTTTTTTCTGCCTCCTGTTTGATTTCCTTTGGGAACTGCTTTTAGGCCACTTAAAGTTCTCCCATAATTCACTGATGTTGTCTTTATCTTTAATCTTTCTTGTCTCTCTATTTCATTTGGAGTAGTTTCTGTTTTCATGTCTTTCAAGTTCTCTAATCTTTTTTCCTGCAGTGTCTAATCTGCTAGTGATTTCATAGTGCATTTTCCATCTCAGAAATTGTAGTTTTTATCCTGAAGTCCAATTTTGATCTTATTCATGTTTTCCTTGACATGTTTATTCTTTACTGTAACTTCATGTGGAATTCAGTTATAATAACTATTTTAATGTTTTTGCTAATGTTAAGATCTCCATCACTCGGGGTGGTTTTTTTTTTTTTTTTTTTTATTAGTTGGAGGCTAATTACTTCACAACATTTCAGTGGGTTTTGTCATACATTGATATGAATCAGCCATAGAGTTACACGTATTCCCCATCCCAATCCCCCCTCCCACCTCCCTCTCCACCTGATTCCTCTGGGTCTTTCCAGTGCACCAGGCCCGAGCACTTGTCTCATGCATCTCGGGGTGGTTTTTGAGTGGTTTTCTTTTCCTATTGTAGGTATTATTAGACTGGTGCAAAAGTAATTGTGGTTTTGCATTGTTGCATTTGCTATTTGATATTGGAGTACATTCTTAAATGTGGTTATGTTATACATTATTGTACATTTCTTGCTTAATGTTTTTTCTAATGAATTATTGCTTGCTGTTTATTTTATATGTATTTTAGACTATGGATTTAATATTAGACAAAAACAAATTCCAGTGATTTTCTTATTCAAGTTCAAAATGGGTCATAAGCAGTGGAGACAGCTCACAACATCAGCAGCACATTTGGCCCAGGAACTGCTAATGAGCATATAGTGAAGCAGTGATTCAAGAAGTTTTGCAAAGATGATGAGCCTCTTGAAGATGAGGAGAGTAGTGGTCGGCCATTGGAAGTTGACCAACAGCCAGATGAGAGAATCATCCAAGTTGATCCTTTTACAACTACACGAGAAGTTGCCCGAGAACTTAGCGTCGACTATTCTTTGGTTTGGCATTTGAAGCAGGTTGGAAAGGTGAAAAAGCTTGGTAAGTGGGTGCCTCATGAGCTGACTGCAAATCAAAAAAATTATCCTGAAGTGTCATCTTCTCTTGTTCTACACAGCAACGAACTATTTCTTGATCAGATTGTGACATGTAATGAAAACTGGATTGTATATGAAAGTTGGTGACAATCAGCTCAGCAGTTGGACTGAGAAGAAGCTCTGAAGTCCTTTCCAAAGCCAAACTTGCACCAAGAAAAGGGTCATGGTCACTGTTTAGTGGTCTGCTGCTGGTCTGATTCTCTACAGCTTTCTGAATCCCAGCAAAATCATTACATCTGAGAAGTATGTTAGGCAAGTTGTTGAGATGCACCAAAAAGTGCGGTGCCTGCAGCCAGCATTGGTCAACAGAAAGGGCCCAGTTCTTCTCTGTGACGGTGCCCAATCACATGGTGTACAACCAGTGCCTCAAAAGTTGAACAAACTGGGCTACTAAATTTTGCCTCATCTATACTATATTCACCTGACCTCTTGCCTTCCAACTGACTACCACTTCTTTGAGCATCTTGACAACTTTTTGCAGGGAAAATGCTTCCACAACCAGCAGGATGCAGAAAATGCTTTCCAAGAGTTGATCGAATCCTGAAGCACTGATTTTTTTTGCTGCAGGAATAAATGTATTTCTCGTTGGCAAAAGTATGTTGATTATTATTATGTTCCTATTTTGATTAATAAATATGTGTTTGAGCCTAGTTATACTGATTGAAAATTCAGGGTCCAAAACCACAATTACTATTGCACCAACCTAGTCTTTTTTTCAGGCTTCTTTATATGTCTGCTAAATTAAAAAATATTTTTTATTTGTATTTAAGTTCCACGTGTACAGCATTTTGGTTCAACATCTGTTTGCACTACAAGGTTATTACCTCTGACAAGTCTAGTTACCATTCATCACCATACAGTTGATCCCCTTCATCCAAATCACCCATCTCCCAACTTCCTTCTTTTCTAGTAACTAGTATCTGTTCTTTGGATCTGTTAGTTTGTTTTTGTTTTGTTTATCCATTGGTATGTGCATGTGTCTGTGTTTTGATTCCACATATAAATCAAATCATATGGTATTTGTCTTTTTGTCTAACTTACTTCACTTAGCATCATACCCTCAAGGTCCAACCATGTTATGAATGGCAGGATTTCATTCTTTATGGCTGAGAAGTATTTGTGTGTGTGTATGTATTTCATGTTCTCTGTATCTTTTTATCCATCAGTAGACACTTAGGTTGTTTGCATATTTTGGCTATTGTAAATAATGTTGTAGTGGACATAAAAATTCATATGTCTTTTTGAATTAGTGCTTTTGTATTCTTTAGATAAATACCCAGAAATGGAATTGTTTTTAATTTTTGTTTGTTTGTTTGTTTGTTTTTTGTTTTTAATTTTTTAAAGAAACCTTTCTGCTGTTTTCCATAGCTGCTGCACCAGTTTACATTCTCACTAATAGTTTAACAGTCTCTGCTCCGCATACTCACTGACACTCATTATTTGTTGTTCTTTTGATAATCACCATTACTTACAGGTATGAGATGATATCTCATTGTGGTTTTTGCTTGCAGGTTCCTGATAATTAGTGATGTTAAGTATCTTTCATGTACCTGTTGGCCACTTGTGTGTTGTCTTTGGAAAAATATCTGCTCAGATTCTCTGCCTATTTTTAAATTGGGTTGCTTGGCTTTTTAGTGTTGAGTTGTATAAGTTCTATAATATATTTTGGATACTAACCCCTTGGTAGTATGTGATTTGCAAATAATTTCTCCTATTCAGTAGGTTTCCTTTTGTTTTGTTTATGGTTTCCTTTGCTGTGCGGAAGCTTTTCAATTTGATATTTGCTTGTTTTTACTTTTGTTTCCCTTTCCTTTAGAGTCTAATCTACTAAAACATTGGTAAGAATTAACATTAATGAGGTTACCATCTGTGTTTTCTTCTATAAATATTATGGTTTCAGGTTTTGAATTCACATCTTTATTTTGAGTTAATTTGTGTATGGTATAAGATAGTGGTCTGGTTTTATTCTGTTTCATGTGGCAGTCCAGTTTTCCCAGCATTGTTTATTAAAGAGACTATCCTTTCTTCATCATGTTTCTTTCTTCTTTTGTTATAAGTTAATTTTCCATATATATATATATGGGTTTATTTCTGGGCTCTCTATGTTCTGTTCCATTGACCCACATATCTGTTTTTGTGCCAGTACCATACTGTTTTAATTACTGTAGCTTCGTAGTATAGTTTGAAACCAGAGAATATGATACCTCTGGCTTTGTTCTTATTTCTCAAGGTTGTTTTGGCTATTTAGAGTCTTTCATGGTTCCATACAAACTTAAAAATTATTGCAGTTCTGTGAAATCTGCCATTAGGATTTTGTAAGGGTTGCACTGAATCTGTAGATTGCTTTGGTTAGTATGCATATTTTAACTATTATTTCAATCCATGAGCATGAAATATCTTTCCATTTTTTAGTATCTTCAGTTTTTCTCATCTGTGCCTTACAGTTTTCAGTGTACAGGTTTTTCACCTCCTTGGTGAAATTTATTCTTAAGTCTTTATGCCTGGTAAATATTTATTGGTTTCTAGACATTATGAATTTTATTTTGTTGAATGCTAGATATTTTTGTATTCTGGTAAATATTCTTGATCTTTGTTTTGGGACACAGTTCTTTGGAAACAGTTTTGTCATTCTGGGTCTTGCCTTTAAGATTTGTTAAGTGAGAGAAGTTTAGTGCTGATTATTTCTCACTGCTGAGACTCTTCTGAGTATTCTACTCATATCTCTGTGAAATGAAGCTTTTAGTGTGGCTTCTGGGAGAGGGAACTCTACATGAGCTCTGAGTAGTCCATTCTTCTAATCCTTTGAGGTGGATTTCTTCCTGACCTTAGGTATTTTCCTTACATGCATGTCCTGATCAATACTGAATGAGTTGAGAGGTCATTTTGCAGATCTCCATCATTTTCTTTCCCTGCTACCCTCCTCTCTGTTACCCAGTCTTTGACTCTAGCTACACTAGTCTCCCTGGAGCCTTGGTTCTGTCTCCTTAAGTTGGGGTCCATCAGACTCTTCCTTTGTCACAGCCTGGAAGCTTTTAGCAAAGCTCAGCTTCTTTGTTTTCTGTCTCTTAGGGATATTTGTTGCTTCATCATGTGCAGCGTCTTGAAAACCATTGTTTGATTTTTGTTCAATCTTTTGTTTCAGACAAGGGAGTAAAGCTGGTCTCTATTCCATCTGCTTGAAGTGAAAGGACTTTTGTTTTAATTAACTTTTAATTATAGAAATCTGAAGCAACTACAAAAATATAGAGAGTGGGATGATGCATCCCCATGTACCTATCACCAGTTACATATGTAAGCATACGTAATTACCCTCTTGGAGCCAGTGTTGTCTTGTCTTCTAACATACTGCCTCTCTCTTTCAACCCCCCTGGATTATTTTGAACCTAATCATATCATCTCAACCCTAGATATGTTAGTACATTTCTCTATTATATACCTGAGCAGTTCCTTGGAGGCATAGCCACAATACTGTTTCCATACCTAAAAGTACTTTTCTTAAAACCTTTTAATGTTATATTTTCTTTAAGATATTCCTAATATTCTCAGTTTTGTTTCCTTGTTGTTTTTAAAGTTGGTTTGTTTGAAAAAGGATCCAAATAAAATTTATATATTCTTTTTAAATTATTGGGTTGGCCAAAAAGTTCATTTGAGTTTTTCCCTTACAGCTTACAGAAAAACCTGAATGACCTTTTTGCGCAGCCCTACAGCAAGATGGTAGGAGGAGTGAAATTGCATTTAGAATCAAACCCCATACCTGCCAGAGATGCTCAGAGGGCTCAAACAAACCCCAGGACCCAGAGACCCCACAGAGACTGAGACAGAACTGTGTTTGAGTGTCTCCTGCAGAGGTCCAGGTCAGCAGTGGACTACTGCAGGGGCAGGGGCTCTGGATGCAGCAGACCTGGGCATGGCATAAGCCCTCTTGGAGGAGGTCGCCATTAACCCCACCACAGAGCCTCCAGAACTTACACAGGACTGGGAAAACAGGCTCTTGGAGGGCACAAACAGAACCTTGGGTGCACCAGGACCCAGGAGGAAGGAGCAGTGACTCCACAAGAGACTGACCCAGACTTAGCTGTGAGTGTCCAGGAGTCTCTGGTGGAGGCGTGGGTCAGCGGCAGCCTGCTAGAGGGTGGGGGCACTGAGAGCATGCATGGGACGTTTTGAAGAAGGTCACCGTTATCTTCATCACCTCCACCATAGTTTGGCCCCAGGTAGATAACCAGGAGAGAACACAGCACCGCCCATCAACAGAATATTAGAGTAAAGATATACTGAGCATGGCCCCGCCCATCAGAATAAGACTCAGTTTTCCCCTGAGAGTCAGTCTCTTCCATCAGGAATCTTCCATAAGCCTCTTATTCTTCTCCATCAGAGAGCACACAGATTGAAAACCACAGTCACAGAAAACTAACCAATCTGATCACATGGACCACAGCCTTGTCTAACTCAAGGAAACTATGAACCATTCCATTTAGCGCCACCCATTCAAGATGGACATGTTGTGGTGGGGAGTTCTGACAAAACGTGGTCCACTAGAGAAGGAAATGGCAAACCACTTCAGTATTCTTGCCTTGAGAACCCCATGAACAATTTGAAAAGGCAAGAAGATAGGACACTGAAAGATGAACTCCCCAGATCAGTAGGTGCCCAGTATGCTACTGGAGATCAGTGGAGAAATAACTCCAGAAAGAATGAAGAGATGGAGCCAAGGCAAAAACAACACCCAGTTGTGGATGTGACTGGTGATGGAAGGAAAGTGCAATGCAGGGCAATATTGCATAGGAACCTGGAATGTTAGGTCCATGAATCAAGGCAAATTGGAAGTGGTCAAACAGGAGATGGCAAGGGTTGAACATCAACATTTTAGGAATCAGTGAACTAAAATGGACTGGAATGGGTGAATTTAACTCAGATGACCATTATATCTACTACTGTGGGCAAGAATCCCTTAGAAGAAATGGATTAGTCATCATAGTCGACGAAAGAGTTCAAAAAGCAGTACTTGGATGCAGTCTCAAAAGCAACAGAATGATCTCTGTTTCCAAGGCAAA
This sequence comes from Cervus elaphus, assembly GCF_910594005.1. NCBI lineage: Eukaryota > Metazoa > Chordata > Mammalia > Artiodactyla > Cervidae > Cervus > Cervus elaphus. The sequence continues at coordinate 24,141,070 of NC_057817.1, read as the reverse complement.
CCATTCAGTATCACAGTAATCCAACTGTGCCCCAGACCAGTAATGCTGAAGAAGCTGAAGTTGAACGGTTCTATGAAGACCCACAAGATGTCCTACAACTAACACCCCAAAAAGATGTCCTTTTCATTATAGGGGACTGGAATGCAAAAGTAGGAAGTCAAGAGATGCCTGGAGTAACAGGCATATTTGGCCTTGGGGTACAGAATGAAGCAGGGCAAAGGCAAATAGAGTTTTGCCAAGAGAACGCACTGGTCATAGCAAACACCCTCTTCCAGCAACACAAGAGAAGACTACATATGGACATCACCAGATGGTCAACACCGAAATCAGATTGATTATATTCTTTGCAGCCAAAGATGGAGAAGCTCTATACAGTCAGCAAAAACAAGACCAGGAGCTGACTGTCGCTCAGATCATGAACTCCTTGTGACCAAATTCAGACTTAAACTGAAGAAAGTAGGGAAAACCACTAGACCATTCAGGTATGACCTAAATCAAATCCCTTATGATTATACAGTGGAAGTGACAAATAGATTCAAGGGATTAGATTTGATAGACAAGAGTGCCTGAGAACTATGGATGGAGGTTCATGGCGTTGTACAGGAGGCAGGGATCAAGACCATTCCCAAGAAAAAGAAAGGCAGAAAGGCAAAATGGTTGTCTGAGGAGGCCTCACAAAGAGCTGTGAAAAGAAAAGAAGCAAAAAGCAAAGGAGAAAAGGAAAGATCTACCCATTTGAATGCAGGGTCCCAAGGAATAGCAAGGAGAGACAAGAAAGCCCTCCTCAGTGATCAATGCAAAGAAATAGAGGAAAACAAAAGAGTGGGAAAGACTAGAGATCTCTTCAAGACAATTAGTGATACCAAGGGAACATTTTAGGCAAAGATGGGCACAATAAAGGACAGAAGTGGTATGGATTTAACAGAAGCAAAAGGTATTAAGAAGAGGTGGCAAGAATACACAGAACAACTGTACAAAAAAGATCTTCATGACCCAGATAATCACGATGGTGTGATCACTCACCTAGAGCCAGACATCCTGGAATGTGAAGTCAAGTGGGCCTTAGGAAGCATCACTATGAACAAAGCTAGTGGAGGTGATGGAATTCCAGTTGAGCTATTTCAACTCCTAAAAGATGATGCTGTGAAAGTGCTGCACTCTCTATGCCAGCAAATTTGGAAAACGCTTGCTCCTTGGAAGAAAAGTTAGGACCAACCTGAACAGCATATTAAAAAGCAGAGACATCACTTTGCCAACAAAGGTCCATTTAGTCAAAGCTGTGGTTTTTCCAGTAGTCATGTCTGGGTGTGAGAGTTGTAGTATACAGAAAGCTGAGCGCTGAAGAATTGATGCTTTTGGACTGTGGTGTTGGAGAAGACTCTTGAGAGTCCCTTGGATTGCAGGGAGATCCAACCAGTCCATCCGAAAGGAAATCAGTCCTGAATATTCATTGGAAGGACTGATGCTGAAGCTGAAACTCCAATACTTTGGCCACCAGATGCAAAGAACTGACTCACTGGAAAAGTCTCTGATGGGAAAGGTTGAAGGCAGGAGGAGAAGGGGACGACAGAGGATGAGTTGATTGGATGACATCACCAACTCAATGGACATGAGTTTGAGCAAGCTCCGGGAGTTGGTGATGGACAGGGAGGCCTGGTGTGCTGCAGTCCATAGGGTCACAAAGAGTCTGACACGACTGAGTGACTGAACTAACTGAAACAGTTACTTTGCACTTTGGACTCAATTATTAGTCTCTTGACATCGTAAACCATTTTATTAGAGGAACTTTCTCTTTGGTTTCTCTAGCCCCATTCACTGCTTCTCCTTCCTATAGCCACCAGTTTTTCCTACCAGCACTTTTGATCCATCTTGCTTCTTCCTAAAATGAACATATGATGTTGCCATTCTTAAGCTCAAAAACCTTCAATGGATAAACAAGGTGCAGAAAATGTGTATGGTATGCCTTTCTTTCTGTAAAAATTGAACGTAGTATATGTGCTTATGCATTATAGACTGCCTCAAGAAATCTACAAAAGTTACTGACACTGGTTGGTTTCTAAGAGGGAAGCTAGATGACTGAAGTGAGAAAAAGACAGATTTTTCCTTTTATATTTTATTTTGTTTGAATTATTTTATTTATGTAATTATGTTTGTTCATTTTAAGTAAAAGAAAAATTTTAAATAAGTATGGAGTAAGTTATAAGAGTATGAACTTGGTATTCAGGAACCTTCTACTCTATGGCTCCCCTTTCCCTTTTGTTTCCAGCCAGGATGCACTCACCTGGGTGGTGTTTAACAGAATTTTCAGCATGGTCTTGGTTGTTACAGAGTCTGGAGATTACTACCAGTATTGACGGAGGGTCCCAGAATTCTGAATTTCCTGTAGTGCTTAGTGTGGTTCTACCTAAAATGCCTTTAAGGCCACCTTTGAGGATCATTTTTCTCCCTAGTGAATCTAGTATTTTATCCATTCTTTGATTTTGTGTTCTATGTAAGTATTAGTTTTCCTGTTCCTTTGATGTGCCATTCTTTCTGTACTGAATATCTTTTTTGTTCATCTTGTCTGGTCAACCTATATTGCCTGTTCTTAGGTATTTATGTGTGTAAATTATTTTTAACTTGAGATTTTGAACTAATTGTGGGGAGAGACAAACTTCCTGGTAAATTTCTGTAATCTTTATGAAGTTTGACTCTGTGTGTTAGTCTGTTAATCTCTGAGAGCTTGAAATTGAGTTTCGTTGTTTCAGGTGATGGTTCTGTTTATATAATGATTACTGTAAAATTAAGTATGTTGCGACATTTCTGTTAGTTGAATTTCACTGTTATGATTAGGAGAGAGGCTTCAAAATTTGTCTAATTCCTGAATTTAATATTTGTGATTTTGAATTTAGAATTGTTTGTATTTCTCCACGTATTAGGTATTAACTCCACAAAAGTTGGAATTGTTACGAGCCCAAATACAACAAGAGCTAGAAACTCCAATGAGAGAACGTTTTAGGAATCTAGATGAAGTAAGTAATTTGTATTTATATTTTCATTAGACTGTGAAAGGCTTGATGAGAAAAGCATCATTTTCCTACTCAAAAGCCCTGCAGTGGCTTCCGTTCTTACTCAAAGTCCTTATAATGCCCTTCAAGACTGCACAGGATAAGATCCTGTTCCTCCATCCACATTAACCTTGTTGGTGTTGGCACTCTAGAAATGGTGCCGTTCGAGGCTTTGCCGTACCTATTACTCCTGCCATATATCTCTTGGTTAACTTTCTCATCTTCAAGGCAGCTGAAATTTCACCTTCCCAGTGAGGCCTACTTTGACCTACTGCCTCCATTTAATATTGCAGCCTGACTTTCCATCAGTCTTTAGATTTTTGGATGCCCATTTACTCTGCTTTACTTTTAATTTTTCTCTAATATTTATAATTTTCTGAATATGCTATATATTTATTGTATTTGTTTTAAAATTTTTCTCTTTACAACTGCTAGAATATAAGTTGCATGAGAAGAGGAACCTTTATCTGTTTTTGTTGACTGTTATAGTCCAAGTTGTTGAAACTCTTAGCATACAGCAGGTGCTCAATTAATATTTGTTGAATGAAAGAATGAATTTCAAGCAACCTCAGAAAAGTAAAAATTTGTTAGTTTTTCTTCAAATTGAGATGTCTCCTCATATGCAATGTTAGTATAATGTGACTAATTGTTTGATAAAGGAACAGGAAAAGATGACAAATACTGACTATATTAGGTAACTGTGCTAGACATTTTATATGTTACATTATTTAATAAATATACTGAATCTTATAGATGCAAATGAATATTGTCCCCTTCACAATGGACCCCTTTGGAAAGTTGTAGTCTAGTGATACTGCCATTGCACAAAATAGTTGTGGAATCCTCTTTTCTAAATGATTTTCTGGCTTGATAAACTCATTTTTTGAATATCACCCTCGTTGGTAACCAAAGCATTACAGTTTAGTAGTAGTAAACTATTTTTTGGACTCCAAAATTACTGCAGATGGTGACTGAAGCCATAAGATTAAAAGACGCTTACTCCTTGGAAGAAAAGTTATGACCAACCTGAACAGCATATTAAAAAGCAGAGACATTACTTTGCCAACAAAGGTCCATCTGGTTGAGGCTGTGGTTTTTTCCAGGAGTCACATATGGATATAAGAGTTGAACTATAAAGAAAGAGCACCAAAGAATTGATGCTTTTGAATGTGGTGCTGGAGAAGACTCTTGAGAGTCTCTTGGATTGCAAGGAGATCCAACCAGTCCATCCTAAAGGAAATCAGTCCTGAATATTCATTGGAAGAACTGATGCTGAAGCTGAAACTCCAATACTTTGGCCAACTGATATGACGAACTGACTCATTGGAAAAGACCCTGATGCTGGGAAAGATTGAAGGCAGGAGAAGGGGACGACAGAGGATGAGATGGTTGGATGGCATCACCGACTCAATGGACATGAGTTTGAGTAAACTCCAGTTGATGATAGACAGGGAGGCCTGGCGTGCTGCAGTCCATGGGGTTACAAAGAGTCGGACACAACTGAGAGACTGAACTGAACTGAGTAGATTTAAATTTGGGATATAACAAAATCACTTAAACCTGAGTTAGATGATCAAGTTAAGTGAAAGGATTTTTTTTTTAATCAAAGTATGTCCATAATAAAATCATGAAACCCACTTTCTTGGTCAATAAACTGACTTAGAAATCTTTCAACTGAAGATTTACAGTGAGCTGAGTATTTTAGGAGGCATGCTTTCCTTACTAATTTCTTGATGCATGTTGAAATAGTGTCTCCCACTTCTTGCTCTGTTGCCTAAGTTTTTATTGGGATTCAGAAGGCCATCAACTTTTTAGTGTTAGGGAACAGAATTGGATCATAGGTATTGCATGTGTTGTTGGTTAGTCAGGAGGGTTGATGTTATACTTCAGACTGGTGTGTTGACTTGGACTATCATTATAACATTTGATTGAACCTTAGGTTACTATGCTAGGCATTCAAATAACCATTTACATACTTAGAATTCATCCTTTCTGACTTTTAAGGGGGTATTTTATGTTATAGAATTAGTTTTTATTTTTATTATTTTTTAAAATTCGAATGTAATTGCTTTACAATATTGACTGTACAGCAATGTGAATCAACTGTATGTAAACATATATACCCTCCTTTTTGAGCTTCCCTGTCACCCCCACCCCCGATTCCATCTCTTTAGGTTATCACAGAGCACTGAGGTGAACTCCCTGTGCTATATAGCAGCTTCCCACTAGCTAGCTATTTTACACATGGTAGTGTGAATACTTCAGTGCTACTCTCTCATAGAATTAACTTTTAAATCTATTTTGAAAGGTGTGCTACATTCTTAAATATTATTAAGCCCAGAAGTCAAAACTTCTGACATGCTACACATTTCTATTATGAGAATCAATGAGGAAATGAGATTAATGATAACTTGCTTTATTAATACCTTTTCAGGAGTATGCTAATTCTGTTTGTAGCATTCTTGTCATGAGGACTTTTCCAAAGTTTGTTTATACTTCTGTTAAGCTTATTTTTTACTTTTAGATTGGCTTTCAGTATAAAACAGTTTAAATTTTTTGCAAAAGTGATTTTTGAAGTAACTATAAATTTCGTTTTGAAATTTGTGATAAATTACAATCTTTTTAAATTTAGGAAGTGGAAAAGTATAGAGCTGAATATAATAAGCTTCGCTATGAACATACATTTCTCAAATCAGAATTTGAACACCAGAAAGAAGAATTTGCACGTATTTTAGAAGAAAAAGAAATAAAACACAAATCAGAGGTGAGTGACTGATTATACTGGTTTAGTCGTTATGCTACTAATCAATAAAATTTTATGATTATATATTTTTTGTGAATCCCAACTTAGAGCTGATTGCATAATTGTTTTATTGACTAATAATTATATGACTAATATTTGTCATTATTTTATCTGCTCTGTAGCAGCATTTTTCTTGTGAATGTTCTTTTTTGACTTAATTTTTCTTCTTTCCCTCTTTCCTTTTTCCTCAGTAATGGAGATGTGTAACCACAGAGACAGACTTCTCTTTGCAAATAAAGTTTGTCTGTGTGATTGCTTGGTTAGCAGTGTCCCCCTCTACTTATTAAAATCAAAGCATATTCAGGAGAGCTCTGGCTGTCAGCTGATGCTCCTTATTTCTACTGATAAAATTAAGGAATTTATGCCTTAGGGAGTGCCCATCACCCCTAAGATCGTGCCCCTCACCATCACTGTATTCTTTCTGACATCTACAACCGTAATAATGCCTGTAGTCTACAACCGTATTGTGTGTCTGTTGAGTTAGGTGGCCTCTGTGCTCATTTTGCGGTTTGTCTCCTAAACTTGCCAAAAATGAAATTTGTGTTTCTTATTCTTCATGTTATTTTTAGGTGATTTTTCAGGATGGAAAGAGAGAGATAACAGTTTTATCCTGCTATGTTCCCTGGTGGCTCAGATGGGAAAGAACTGGCCTGCAATGCAGGAGACCCAGGTTCAATCCCTGCATGGGGAAGATCCCCTGGAGAAGGAGATGGCCACCCACACCAGTATTCTTGCCTGGAGAATTCCATGGACAGAGGAGCCTGGCAGGCTACAGTCCATGGGGTCGCAAAGAGTGGGACAAAACTGAGCAACTAACACACTTTCATTCAAATAAGAATTTAATGCTAGTTGAATTTATAAAAAAAATTGCTTGTTGTCTGTAGTTATGGGGAGTGTTCTGTGTACAAACATATCTTCATCATATATTTATTGCATTGTCTTTAGTTGGAATTAAGAGCTAAAATATACTGTCCTTCCTTTAACATTTACTAGTTAGATCAAACTGATTTCTTTTTATTAGTGAGCAAATTGCTCCATGATTATTTGAAATGTAAGAGGTTGAATGAACTTCAGATTATTTGAGTCCATTAAGAATTTGGTACTAAAAAACTAAAAATAATAGTCTTTTTCATTAAAAAATTATTTATGGCCTTTTTTTTTTTTTTTAAACATTGGATCTCACTTCTATTATGGTCAGTGAGATGGGGCAGGACTGTCTTATTTTCTCCATTTTAAATGGAGACAGTGAAGCACAAGGTAAGGGACTTGCCCAAAGTTTCACAGAAACTCATTAGCCAAGTTAACAGAACTCTCGTACCCCAACTCCCAGCCCAGAGTTTTAAATTTGAAATTACTAATGATTTGAGGTTGCCATGTTAATTAGGGGCCATCTACCACTGTAATGTTGTAGAGAAATGAGTTATATAAGATTTTGAATCCGTTTAAGGGAACTACATATAAAATTTTTCCTCTGGGAAAAGGAATGATAAAAATTTCAAATTTAAAATGTAGATTTAATATGTTGAAGAGTAACTACTGAAATTAAAGATAATGATGCTCTCTTTTATACTTTGCTTTTAAAATCTAATGTTGGTTGATGTTTATCTGGTAATGATTATTTGTACTCTCTCGTTTCTTAGTTTTATCTTTTTTTCTTTTAAAGAATGAAACCTGCATCTGAAATCTGATGGCTATTCTATTTTTCATCCATGAAAGACCAAATGATAATCATTAAAAATTTTAAGATGCCAGTGGCATCATTAATTTTCTAATTGGAGTGTCTTATGACGTTCTTAGAAATCTGGACATAAATGGCTAGCTCTATGCCATGATTAGTAAAAGCTGGAAAAGTGAAACTTTCTAATAAGGCCAAAATTCTCTTCTTTCTACTTCCCAGTTGATTATGCAGGAGCAGTATTAATTAGTGGATAATTGGGTGTCTGCTTTCATTCCATCACTTATCTTTACACTCCAGTTTCTCTATACAATTAAAGTAAAAGCTAGTGAGATGATGTGGATTGCAAAACAGCAGTAAAACTTCAAAGTAGGGCCTCCCCTTGCCATCTATAAATTTTATAATTTTAACTGGTATAAAATATATTATCTTGGTGTATTAAAAATAATTGGATTTTCTTGCATTAATTAAGGACTCACACAATACTTGTACATTTTCACTTCTCCTATTCTTTAGTGTTTTGGTTCATATGGTAATACTTGAAGAAGATTTTATTATTAGTGTTTTCCTGAGGAGCACTAGGAATTCACATTTTCCTCATGATATTTTAAATTTTAAAAATTACATGAAAGAAGATATCTTATGAAAAAGATATGTCATGATTTCTTAGTGCGTTTGACTGTATTAAGTGCGTTTGACATTAAGTCTGGGATTTTATACAAATGAAATTCTGAAGTTGCATACATTGTTATTTGGAAGTGGTACTACTGTGTTTTCATTTTATTAGGACTCTGATTTTATATTATTCTGCAAATGGTAATGAAGAGCAATACAGAGAGTTTTAGGTTCAGGTGATTGTGATGTAGGCTGAATGAGTGAAAGAGCAATCCAGTGAAGAAGTATTAAGATCTTGAGAGAGGGCAGTGAGCACTGCACCATATGAAAAACTGATATAATACATAATGACAGGTCGCTGAGACTGTTCCATCATGTGTCCCAAACTGGATGTGCTCTACCTTGGCTTATGTAGGGATCATGAGAAGCCAAAATTCCTATGGCAAAAAGGAGAAGTTTTCTGGGTCTCTGTTACCACATGGTCTTTTTTCCTTATAGCACTGATAGCAGGAGAACTGATCATGCCTCCTTGTTTGGGTCCTTAACGCTGACATGTACATAATCAAGTTGGTAGACATCATTAAATCTCTCAGAACACTTTTGTTCTGGTGGGTTCTAAAGTTCTATCTGAAGTGCTGCTTTAGGTCCAGGTGTTTCCTTTATTTAAAATATTCCAAATTCTCTAATTTACACCCTTCTCAGATTACTCTGAACTACATTATAATAGACAAAAGTGATGGGACCAGATGTCATGATCTTCATTTTTTGAATGTTGATTTTTCAGTTCAGTTCAGTTCAGGCGCTCAGTCGTGTCCAACTCTTTGCGACCCCATGAATCGCAGCACGCCAGGCCTCCCTGTGCATCACCAACTCCCGGAGTTGACTCAAACTCATGCCCATCAAGTCGGTGATGCCATCCAGCCATCTCATCCTCTGTCATCCCCTTCTCCTCCTGCCCCCAATCCCTCCCAGCATCAGGCTCTTTTCCAACGAGTTACCTCTTCACATGAGGTGGCCAAAGTACTGGAGTTTCAGCTTCAGCATCAGTCCTTCCAATGAACACCCAGGACTGATCTCCTTTAGGATGGACTGGTTGGATCTCCTTGCAGTCCAAGGGACTCTCAAGAGTCTTCTCCAACACCACAGTTCAAAAGGATCAACTTTTCGGCACTCAGCTTTCTTCACAGTCCAACCCTCACATCCATACATGACCACTGGATAAACCATAGCCTTGACCAGATGGACCTTTGTTGGCAAAGTAATGTCTTTGCTTTTTAATATGCTGTCTAGGTTGGTCATAACTTTCCTTCCAAGGAGTAAGTGTCTTTTAATTTCATGACTGCAGTCACCATCTGCAGTGATTTTGGAGCCCAAAAAATAAAGTCTGACACTGTTTCCACTGTCTCCCCGTCTATTTCCCATGAAGTGATGGGACCAGATGCCATGATCTTAGTTTTCTGAATGTTAAGCTTTAAGCCAACTTTTTCACTCTCCTCTTTCACTTTCATCCAGAGGCTCTTTAGTTCTTCCCTTTCTGCCATAAGGGTGGTGTCATCTCCATATCTGAGGTTATTGATACATCTCCCAGCAATCTTGATTCCAGCTTGTGCTTCCTCCAGCCCAGCGTTTCTCATGATGTACTCTGCATATAAGTTAAATAAGCAGGGTGACAATATACAGCCTTGACATAGTCCTTTTCCTATTTGGAACCAGTCAGTTGTTCCATGTCCAGTTCTAACTTGCTTCCTGACCTGCATACAGGTTTCTCAAGAGGCAGGCCAGGTGGTCTGGTATTCCCATCTCTTTCAGAATTTTCCACAGTTTATTGTGATCCACACAGTCAAAGGCTTTCGCGTAGTCAATAAGCAGAAATAGATGTTTTTCTGGAACTCTCTTGCTTTTTCGATGATCCAGCGGATATTGGCAATTTGATCTTTGGTTCCTCTGCCTTTTCTAAAACCAGCTTGAACATCTGGAAGTTCTCGGTTCACGTATTGCTGAAGCCTGGCACATATTGCTGAAGCCTTGAGCATTACTTTACTAGCGTGTGAGATGAGTGCAACTGTACGGTAGTTTGAGCATTCTCAAAGGGATTGCCTTTCTTAGGGATTGGAATGAAAACTGATCTTTTCCAGTCCTGTGGCCACTGTGGAGTTTTCCAAATTTGCTGGCATGTTGAGTGCAGCACTTTCACAGCATCATCTTTCAGGATTTGAAATAGCTCAACTGGAATTCCATCACCTCCACTAGCTTTGTTCGTAGTGATGCTTTCTAAGGCCCACCTGACTTCACATTCCAGGATGTCTGGTTCTAGGTGAGTGATCACACCATCGTGATTATCTGGGTCATGATAAGAACTGTACAACTGTTTTGTACAGTTCTTCTGTGTATTCTTGCCACCTCTTCTTAGTATCTTCTGCTTCTATACCATTTCTGTCCTTTATCGAACCCATCTTTGCCTAAAATGTTCCCTTGATATCTCTAATTTTCTTGAAGATATCTCTACTCTTTCCCGTTCTTTTGTTTTCCTCTATTTCTTTGCATTGATCACTGAGGAAGGCTTTATCTCTCCCTGCTATTCTTTGGAACTCTATTCAAATAGGAATGTCTTTCCTTTTCTCCTTTGCTTTTCACTTCTCTTCTTTTCACAGCTATTTGTAAGGCCTCCTCAGACAACCGTTTTGCCTTTTTGCATTTCTTTTCCATGGGGATGGTCTTGATCCCTGTCTCCTGTACAACATCACGAACCTCTGTCCATAGTTCATCAGGCTCTCTGTCTATCAGATCTAGTCCCTTAAATCTATTTCTCACTTCCACTGTATAGTCATAAGGGATTTGATTTAGGTCATACCTGAATGGTCTAGTGGTTTTCCCTACTTTCTTCAGTTTAAGTCTGAATTTGGCAATAAGGAGTTCATGATCTGAGCCAGTCAGCCCCTGGTCTTGTTTTTGCTGACTGTATAGGGCTTCTCCATCTTTGGCTGCAAAGAATATAATCAGTCTGATTTCGGTGTTGACCATCTGGTGATGTCCATGTGTAGAGTCTTCTCTTGTGTTGTTGGAAGAGGGTGTTTGCTATGACCAGTGTGTTCTCTTGGCAAAACTCTAGCAGCCTTTGCCCTGCTTCATTCCGTACTCCAAGGCCAAATTTGCCTGTTACTCCAGGTGTTTCTTGACTTCCTACTTTTGCATTCCAGTCCCCTATAATGAAAAGGACATCTTTTTGGGGTGTTAATTCTAAAAGGTCTTGTAGGTCTTCATAGAACCGTTCAGCTTCAGCTTCTTCAGCGTTACTGGTTGGGGCATAGGCTTGGATTACCGTGGTATTGAATGGTTTGCCTTGGAAACGAACAGAGATCATTCTGTCATTTTTGAGATTGCATCCAAATACTGCTTTTCGGACTCTTTTGTTGACTATGATGGCTACTCCATTTCTTCTAAGGGATTCCTGCCCACAGTAGTATATATAATGGTCATCTGAGTTAAATTCACCCATTCCAGTCCATTTTAGTTTGCTGATTCCTAGAATGTCGACATTCACTCTTGCCATCTTCTGTTTGACCACTTCCAATTTGCCTTGATTCATGGACCTAACATTCCAGGTTCCTATGCAATATTGCTCTTTACAGCATCGGAGCTTGCTTCTATCACCAGTCACATCCACAACTGCGTGTTGTTTTTGCTTTGGCTCTGTCTCTTCATTCTTTCTGGAGTTGTTTCTCCACTGATCTCCAGTAGCATATTGGGCACCTACCGACCTGGGGAGTTCCTCTTTCAGTATCCTGTCATTTTGCCTTCTCATACTGTTCATTGGGTTCTCAAGGCAAGAATGTTGAAGTGGTTTGCCATTCCCTTCCCCAGTGAACCACATTCTGTCAGACCTCTCCACCGTGAACCGACCGTCTTGGGTGGCCCCACACAGCATGGCTTAGATTTACTGAGTTAGACATGACTGTGGTCCTGTGATCAGATTGGCCAGTTTTCTGTGATTATGGTTTTAGTGTGTCTGCCCTCTGATGCCCTCTCGGAACACCTACCGTCTTACTTGGGTTTCTCTTACCTTGGACATGGGGTATCTCTTCACGGCTGCTCCAGCAAAGCGCAGCCGCTGCTCCTTATCTTGGACGAGGGGTATCTTCTCACGGCTGCCCCTCCTGACGTTGAACGTGGAGTAGCTCCTCTCAGCCCTCCTGCGCCCCGCAGCAGCTGCTGCTTGGAGGTGGGGTTGCTCCTCTTGGCCGCTGCCCCTGACCTCGGAAGTGGGATAGCTCCTCTCGGCCGCCACCCCTGTAAGCCAGCTTTTTCACTGTCTTGTTCACCTTCATCAAAAGGCTCTTTATTTCCTCCTCTTCTTTTGCCATAAGAGGGGTGTCATCTGCATATCTGAGGTTATTGATATTTCTCGTGGCTATCTTGATTCCAGCTTGAGCTTTATCCAGCCGGGCATTTCTCGTGATGTACTCTGTGTATAAATTAAATTAGCAGGGTGACAGTATACAGCCTTGACATATTCCTTTCCCAATTTGGAACCAGTCCAATTTTCCATGGAGAAGGAAATGGCAACCCACTCCAGTATTCTGGCCTGGAGAATCCTGTTGACAGAGGAGCCTGGTGGGCTGCTGTCTGTGGGGTCGCGGAGAGTTGAACATGACTGAAGTGACTTAGCATGCATGTATGCATTGGCGAAGGAAATAGCAACCCACTCCAGTATTCTTGCCTGGAGAATCCCAGGGACAGAGGAGCCTGGTGGGCTGCCCTCTGTGGGGTCGCACAGAGTCTGACATGACTGAGGGACTTAGCAGCAGCAGCAGCAGCCATTGTTCCATGTTTGGTTCTAACTGTTGCTTCTTGACCGCACTTCTTAGATTCATTTATAGCAATGTGAGCAATCAGTTGTCTCTTGGGCCATTTTGGCCCAGGCTGCAGAGCATTATTTTAAGTCCTTTTGGCTTAAAGTGAGCCTTCTAAGCTCATCCTGGCTAAAACAACCCCTGGTGGTGTTTATAGATGTCGTTTTTAACTTTATTTCTCTCTCTTTTTTAAACAACTGAATTTGTTTTTTAAAGTTAAATCCTCCAAAGAAACCCCATACATAAAAAGAGGAGCTGGTATGGTTAACAACAAAGATTTGTTAGTGGTAATAGTTGGGGATAGGGAGTTGGAAAGATCAGCAAAGGGAAAGAATGAGTTTTACTCTGATTATTTGGACCCTCATTCCTGGAGGTGTGGGACCTCTGAAGTGCGTTAGAGGTTAGGAAGCAGCTTGAAATCTCCTGATGCTGAGGTGCATGGGATCCAGTTTCAGTGGTTGGCATGAATAAGAAGACTTTCTGTTCAACAAGTTCCCTGGTGATTTGTCATTACCCTGGGGTAGTGATTTTCAGTTCTTTCTTGCATCTGAGAATTAAGAACTAGGCCATCACTACAGCTGGGGCTTTAATAAATTCTCAGCTGTCATTAAAACTCTCATCAGTCACATTTGTAGTTAGTAATATGGACAAGCAGCTTTTTTTGTAAATTAAGTTGCCTTGGAATAGATGATTTTATTAGTGTAGATATAGCCAAAGAATTACTGTCACATGAGGAAAAGCTTAGGAGTAATCAGCATATTGATCTTGTGTAAGCCTCTATAATGTTCTGATGAATTTTTAAAATACTTGACATATTTTAAATTATTCTGTAGTGTTATTTTTAATTTTGAACTTTAGCTAGCATCTGATGAAGCCCTGTGCTAAACACCATGAGGAGATGGAGGGAGAAAAATAGGACAGGGTCCTTGCCCTCACACTTGAGTCGTGCCAAGTACAGAATGAAGAATGTGACATTTTAGAATTTTTTTTCCTTTCCTTTTTCATTCACCACCTGAGCTTTTTTGTTTCGTATTGTGCAATTTCAAATTTTAATTTGCTGACTTGTAACATGTTTATGGCTGAAAATTTAAGGTTGTATGTTTTCTTTCAAATTATTATTAGATTGCAAGATTGGAGGAAGATAAAGAGCTCCTTAACCAGTTGCACAGTGTCGATCCCACAAGAGAGGGCAAACGAGTGGACCAGCTTGTTCGAGAAAAAACCCATTTGAATCAGAAATTAAAAAGTTTAGAAGCTGAAGTAGCAGAATTAAGAGCTGAAAAAGAGAATTCTAGTGCTCAGGTGGAAAATGCCCAAAGAATTCAGGTGCGGCAGTTGGCTGAGATGCAGGCTACAGTCAGATCCCTGGAGGTAAGGTTTTAATTGCTTCCCGGTAGACTATGGCATCCTTTTTCTTTTCTTTCTTTCTTTTTTTTTTTTTGAAGTGCAGTTGACAGACCTTTGATTTTTAGAGCATAAATACATGCTCACCGCTTTAATGCTGACGCATTTGTGGAATCCCAAGAGTAGATATACTTTCTGTAAAGAAGAAAGCTCTTGATTGAAGCAATAGCTATGCTACCACATTTACAAAGGGATTATTTGTTCTTTGGGAGTCACGTCACCTAGCTGAAATGTTTTAACTCTTACAATGCCACAGATTAGAATATTCAAACATTTTTTTAAAAATTGAGTTTCTGAAGACTAAAATCATCTCAAACCAGAAAGAGCAATTTCTTTCTAGTCATTCCCTTACTCTGTGATTTAAGATCTTACAATCGTAAATCCTGTTTCAACAGAAATACTGCACTTATGTGTCTTGTGACAGCTTCGTGCCAGAGTAACAAAATTCAGCCTGGCTGCTAATGCACATAAGCCTTCACTGAAGCATTCCTCAATTCATTAGAGGAAGAAAAGCGCTATCAGAGCTACATTAGTACTCTTAGAGGTATTCTCCTACGAAGTTCTTGGTTTCCATTGTTGGAAAGGAAAAACTTTTCCTTTATCCGCTTAGGTTCAGTGTTTGAGGATTGTGAGTTAAACTGACAACAGACAGATTAGCAAGAGAAAAGGCAGATTTTTACTCGTGTGTAAACAGGAATTCACAGAAAAATGTGACTCAGAGACGATTGTAATTTGGGGCTTATATACCATCTTAATGAGGAAAAGAGACGGGGAGAAAGGACAATTATAGGAAAACATGACTTTTAGGAAAGATAAATGGGCCCTTAGGAAAACAAATGGGAGATGTGGCAATTTTGTGATGATGTTTGTGTAGATGATTTCTTATCCTGGTGGTGGTGTCTCCTGTGATAGAAATTGGTCTTCCCTGGTTATGAAACCCCTGGGGATAGGAATTCTAACATTTAAATTCTTTTTAGAGGCTCTGCTTTTAGACAGATAAGAGGAGTTCAAGATAAAAGTTTTTCTTGTGTCTTGTGATTCTCAGAAGACTTCAGCTCAAAGTAATATTTGTGTCGCAGTGGCAAATTCTGGACCCCTTTACCATTTTATTTAGATAATGCTTAGTGTCTTACATGAAGCAAATATACTAGTTTCATAGTTTTTAAAAATTTATTTATTTTGAGCAATCTGAAATGTTATGTTTTCAGAATGTTTCAGAATAGTTGTGAAGTGATTTGAACTGGAGGGAAATTAGTATGCACATAGTTTGTATATAAAATCCAATATCCAAATCCAAAGTAGCGAGTTTTTTCCAGGCAACCAACTGGTATAAGAAGTAAATTAGTATGTTTTGAAGAGTAGAAGTCACCTTTTTGTTTTCCGGATGAAGCTCCTGACAGTATTTAGTGGATTCCTGAACTAAAGTTGTCGTTGGACAGTATCATTGGACCTTAGACACAAGACATTTCAGAATGAAGTGTTTATGTTGCCATCCTTCCATCCTTAATGTATCTCCTCAGTGACAGAATAAGTGGGGTGATTGTGTTTTGAGTATAGTATGTGATCTCTGTGTGAAACTTTGTGTTGAGGTCATTTAGTGATTATTTTTAGAACAAGTTGAATGATGACACAGGGTGGGAAGTTTATTTGTGATGTTTTCAAAAAAGCCTATGTTTTTATTATTTGTCAGATGAAAATAAGTAAATGGCAGCTATCATGCCTTTCTTTGTTGTTGGGTTTTTTTTGGGGGGCTCTCATTGTGCCTGGAGAGTATCATTTTATATGTGAGGAAATAATTTTTTTGAATTATTTTTAATATACTCCTTATCATATTTAAGATATATAGGAAATGAGATGTTATAGAACTGAAGCTTATCCTTTAATTGCGAAATGTTTTCATGTTAGCTATTTTGAATAGAAATATTTTTAAAAAGTATTTATTTTTCCCTTTCTAATTAAAGAGTACTATGAGTATTACCAACCAGAAATTTTCTTGACAACTTCATTAAGAATTTTTATTATGTGATGAGGTCAGGAACTGTGGAGTTCTTTGCCCATACTTCCAGAAGCTCCAGATTAGTTGAGGATTTTGAAATTTTCATCTCTTGGGTTGTTTTTTTGTTTTTTTCCTTAATCTCCATTGATTTTAGATTTTCAGTTCTCACTTTTTAATACCACAAATGAGCCCTCCTGTCTACCTGGTAATATATTTTTTCATATCTTCTATGCACTTTTAATCCCTCAGAATGCTTATTTGAATTATGTTCACAGTAATAGTAAATAGGTATCAAATGAGTGTCTTAGGTACACATTCTCTGAGAGAAGTATATGGGTTTTAGCTTGGTGGTAGGGGCTATTGATAAGTAATTGTCTAGGTAACGTTCTTGCATATTTTTTGGAACAAATATCTTTCATTTGAATTCTTCTAATTGCTTTGAGAAAACTTGTTACTTTGGTATATGTTAATGTTGAGGTTTTGAATAACTTGAGGTAGTATGATTATTATATTATTTTTATATAATTGTGAAAAATTATCAGCAAATTTTAAAATATTTTGTTTTAATAAAAGGCTGAAAAACAGTCAGCTAAACTACAGGCTGAACGCTTGGAAAAAGAGCTACAATCAAGCAATGAACAAAACACTACGTTAATTAGTAAATTGCATAAAGCTGAACGGGAAGTAAATACATTGGCCAATAAAGTAAGTTGTCCTCAGTATTTGCTTTATTCTTTAGAATGCTTGAGACTGTATAATAACAAAGGAATTTTGTGTTTAAGTAGCTTAGTTCTCTGGAGAAGGCAATGGCATCCCACTCCAGTACTCTTGCCTGGAAAATCCCATGGACAAAGGAGCCTGGTGGGCTGCAGTCCGTGGGGTTGTGAAGAGTCGGACACGACTGAGCGACTTCACTTTCACTTTTCACTGTCATGCACTGGAGAAGGAAATGGCAACCCACTCCAGTGTTCTTGCCTGGAGAATCCCAGGGACGGGGGAGCCTGGTGGGCTGCCGTCTGTGGGGTTGCACAGAGTTGGACACGACTGAAGCGACTTAGCAGCAGCAGCAGCTTAGTTCTCCACGCTGAAGTCTCTTTTTTGGTCTTATTCTGCCTTCCAGATACATGTAGAATTTGACCATTCTAACCACCTTCATTGTGACCACTCTAGTCCAGTTTTTAGTCTCCTAACTTGGTCTCTTTACCCTGTCAGAGCTTTGTGTGATTTGGCCTCTGCAGTCTTTTCCCCAGTCCTCATAGTCCGTTTTCCGTCCTACTCACTTTGCTCTAGCCTCACTGGTCTTCTCACTCTTCTTTGATCAGGTTTCTACCTCAGGGCCTTTGTGCTTGCCTGCCTTGCATGATCTTCCCTCACATATGTATATTGCTTTCTTCCTCACCTATTTCTGATGTTGCCTTATCAGAGAGGACTTTCTTTTCTTCACTTAGTGAAATACCATCTTCCCTTTCCCTCTTCCTCCACCTTACTCTCTGTCTTTTTTATCTGCTTTATTTTCCTTCATATGTCTTAACACCATGTGATATATTTGTTTATTTTTGTGTTTTCTTCCCCTTTTCCTTCAATCGAATATAAGCTCTAAGAGAACTGGGACATTGCTTTTGTTACTGTTAGATCTTAGCTCCTGGAACAGTGCTGGCACACAGTAGACGCTCAGTAAATATTTGTTAAATGAGTGAATCAACAGCATGATCTGCATTTTTTTTTTTAAAGAATATAGTGGTTTGAGCATACAGTATTCTCAGAAATTTAGAGGTTTTTTCCTCCCTCAAAGGCAGTATATATAAGGAATCCAGTAACCAGAAGTAGGATACCAATGATGAAAGTACTTTATAGAATACTGTAGTGAATATCAGCACTGGGGGGAGTCAGACATATTCAAATTACATTTCTTCCCCTTACTAGCTGTGTGATCTTGGGCAATTTACTTTCTCTATGAAGACTTCAGCATTTTCTTTTATGAAACAAGACTAATACCTTATAGAGTGTGGCAGAGATTAAATGAGATATTCCACACTTAGATATAAAGCACTTAGCATAAGACTAATATATAATCACCTGACTATACCTATATTAGTAGTACTTGGGGCAGCTCTAAGAACTTGAAAATAAAAAACTGATTTCTGTTAATGAGATCATGTATTATATTTCTATTAGAGTAATGTAAAGTCACCTTAAAAACGGTTTCCAGACCATAGGGAATTTACCATAGTCTGGTAGAAATATGTGGACTTATCTAGAGGAGTGATATATTCATCATAAATTCCTTGTCCAGAGTCAAACAGTGTTTATGACAGAGGAAAGAGATAGTTTTAGTTGGCAGAGTGTGAGTATTCTGGTCCCACCGAAGAGATTATTCTTACTGTGGAAAGGAATACCTCAATCTGTTTTAAGTTGTGGCTGTGAAATAATCAATTCCTCCCATTCCTTTTGTTCTTATTGCATTATCCTTAGCAGCTTTCTCTGAAATTTTTTGTACAGGGAGAGAATGCACTGGTCCTTCAGGGTTAGAGTATTGTAGCTTTCATTACAGTTTTTTTCCCCATGATTAATAAACTTTCTGGTTTTATAGGTCACTTTTTGTAAACTTCAGTAGTGTGAACTTTGTAAACTTTAGTAATCTCTCTCTGACCTTGAGAGTTGTCTTTAAGTGTAGTGACAAAATTGGATTTCTGTGTCTGAAAGGCCAAAGCCGTAATATTAGATATATTAAATGCCATCCTTGGAAGATAGTCTACCCAGTTTTTTCTGTGGCAAATACATATATTTTCCACTTTCACACTGTATGTTTATTAACACAGGTTGCTAAGAGTTGCCTGTTGTGTTAAAGGCACATTTGGATTATTTTGCATATAAATGGTCTTTTAAAAACCACCCATCAATTTTAGACAAATCAAGTTTTCATTTGAGATCTTGCATTATAAAAATATTTTGTTGGAAGGATAAATTTTAAAATAATGTTTTAAGCATTGTCACAGTTTTCTTTGCAGCTTGAAATTTTCATCAACATTTTGCAGTTCTCACAAATGGTTGTTTGCAATGCAAAGGAACACCTGGGGTGTTTTTGTCTAAATTATTCAGATTTGTAAATGTTTGTTAGGTTTTGAACAGAGTTATGTCATGTAACTATCAATGTCTTGGATTAAAAAGTATTACCAAAGATGGCCTAGAAATAATGACCTTAAAAATATTTTATACTCAGTTAGATAAATTCTTCTGTTACCTCTTGAGGTGTTTGAGCTTTAGGACTCCAATAAAATGTACAGTTTTAAGGAAGTCATCCCACAGAGTTATTCTTATTATGTAAGTTAATAAGGTCATTCCATCTCTGACCTTTGAAAAAGATCGGAGTTTGAATACTATCTCTTTGGAATTTAGCTGAAGAGCTTCTTGATTAATACATTTTTTCAACTATATTTGAATTTCTTGCTTACGCATATTGTTTTCTTGTGTGTGTGTGTAATTTAAGATTCTGAACCCTTATAAAATGCCTATTCTTGCTACTTTGTTATACTTAAAGTTTTATTAATACTAGCTAATATTTTCTGAGTATTAATACTTCTGTTGTGTCAAAAGCATAAAGCAAATTCACAGAGACTAGAATCTACATGGAAAACACATTGTGGAAAAAAACAAACAGGGTAGCTTGGCCCTGGGAAGTTAAGAAGACTGTAAATCTTTTCAAATTATGTGCAATGTTTTAACATTGTACATTTTATTTAAGAGAAGATTCCTGGTTTTCCTAGGGTTTTTTAATGTCTGACTACAAAAGTTAAAACCTAGGAATCTAGAGGCAGAAAGAAACTATTATAGCTATTTGAGATTTAGTTCATATTACTCATAGAAAGTACTTTCATTTGTCATATCTCAGTAATTAATATTCATACAAGTTTTTCCATTTTTAATAAAATAATTCCTTTTAATATCTTTTAGGAAGTTAATTAACTGTTAGTATGAGTGCAGTCATTTTAGGATTTTGGAAATGTGATACTAAAGGAAAACAAACTCATCAGGGTCCTTAGATAAATCTGAATGCCTGTTGCTTGGGCATATACCACTAGTTTAATAATAGTAGTAGTCTGAAGATAACGTCCTGTCTGATGTTGAAGCTTGGGCCACCTGATGCGAAGAGCAGATTCATTTGAAAAGACCCTGATGCTGGGAAAGATTGAGGGCAGGAGGAGAAGGGGATGACAGAGGATGAGATAGTTGGATGGCATCACCGACTCAGTGGACATGGGTTTGGGTGGACTCCGGGAGTTGGTGATAGACAGGGAGGCCTGGCATGCTGTGGTTCATGGGGTCACAAAGAGTTGGACATGACTGAGTGACTGAACTGAACTGAGTATTTAGTTTCATTGATTATAGATTAATTGAAAAATACTTTCTCATTTCAGTAAATCTCAGAGTGAATGAATTAAAAATATGATTTTATATATTTTGTAGTTTTTCTCATTGAAATGAAAGATTCTGCAAAAAAACATGGCTCTGATTTTCTACCTCATCTATAAAGCAGCTACAATGTGGTTTGCTAATGAACTGTATGTCATTCTTAACCTTCTGCAGTTAGTGTATAATAGCAGGTTATGATTACATTTGTCATACAAATTGGACTTTCATTATAGCTGTATTTAAATTTTAAAGCATTTATGAATACTATCCATGAAATTATAAAAACCCAATCTATAGCAAGTTTGAATTTTAAAATGAATACAATTTTTTAGCTGCTCTGAAAGCATTTAAAAACTACTTTGTAAATATTGTTCTTTGAACAATTGTTCACATAGAAAAGAACTTCAGAAAGATTTAGAAATGCAAATCTGATGTCAGCACAAGGTATTCATTTTGTGTAGTGTCACTTGCAAATCTGTGGGTTAATTTGGAGGGTTGTGTCTTAGTGTGGTTTTAGCAGTACAGAGTACTTTCTTATTTTGTTTCCTTTCAAAGTGGAGATTTTGCACGAAACCCTGTTACGGTTCCAAGACCTTTCATAGATGGAGTCTTTTCCAGTAAGATACTTCTATTTCTCATCTTTGCCCTCTTTGGCTCTAGGACCTCTTCCTGATTTATTTCTAACTCCCATCTCTAGTTTTTATAGACTTTTGTTGCACTCAAGTAAATTATCTTGTATCCTCCTATTACCACCATCTTATATTTTACATATTTGCCTTTATATATTTGTGATGTTTCTCCTCTGATTTAATAGTTTTATGCAATAGTATAATATGTGAGAATGCAGGCTTATCTAACCTTTATGTCTATATTGGTTAAATCCTCAATATAGTACTGTACCTAATTTTGGAAACACCTCACCAAAGGGCAGGAATATGGAAACTTAGAGAGTAGTGCAGATGATTAGAGAGACAAAACTTTCTTCGTTGCTGCTGTATCCCCAAGCTTCTCAGACAGTGCTTGGGCATGTAATAGGCTCTCGATAAATATTTATTGAATAAACAAAGCAATACTACTTATGAACTATAATCATTCAACATTCAAAAGGAATGTCTCAGAAAAGGCTGTGTTGGTTAATTGTATAGAAAATATTAGTTACATTGACCTTGGCAGTAAAGGTTTAAATTAGATTTATACATTTTATACTTGTTTAACCTACTAACCAACCTGTATACATGCACACACACACACACACACAATTTAGTCACCAAATTCAGTAGATTATTCTTTCTTGTCCACTTTGTCCGTCCTTTGCCTCTTAATTGGTTCCTTTCTTTTCAGTTTTTTTTTTTTTTCTTTTCAGTTTCTTGATCCAACACACTTAGAGTTAACTTTCGGAAATAAAGTTGATTATATCACCTTTAGCAGCTAACAGGATAAACAGTCCTTTTGTATGGCATATAGATTTATTCCCTGACAGATTTCACACCTTCCTATGCTCTATCTGGAACAAGTTGGTTGTTGTTTTCCGAGCAGACTGTTGATATTCTACTTTTATAATATTTTCTATGCTGTATCTTATACCTAAAATGCCTTCTTGTCACCAGCACTCTTTTTTGGAAGAAGACATCAATATTTCTTCCCTGAAGATGTTTCAGTCATTGACTGTTAGATTTTAGGTACTTGCAGTTAAACTTTTAAAGACCAGATTAAGCCAGATGACCCCACCCAGCTACTTAAAGAAGAGACTCAGTTCTATTAGAAGCAGACTGTTTTCTAGTGCCAAGTACTGTTCTAAGCACTGAAGCATCTTCCCTCCTGGAAGGTGCCTACACTCTGTACTCTGCTACCAAAGGTTTTTCTCATTTCTCCTAGTGTTTTTGGGGTAGCACTTAGTGGTAAGAAAATGACCAATAGTAATTTCAATTTCTGATTATCAACAGGTAAAGGAGCTTAAGCATTCAAACAAACTAGAAATAACAGACATCAAACTGGAGGCAGCAAGAGCCAAGAGTGAGCTAGAAAGAGAAAGGAGTAAAATTCAAAGTGAACTGGATGGTAATATATGATTTCCTGTTCTTTTTACTGTTATTGTCACATATAAATTCAGATTACTAAAATAGATCAAGCTGAATTTTTATTTCCAATTTTAAGATTAATTGAATTTTAATTTTAGAGCACATATGTATTATTTTTGTTTGTGTGTTAAATGTTCATTCTGTGATGTAACTTAAAAAATCAATCTTAGTTATTTGATTAATACATAAATTAAGTGAAACTTTATGGGTAGGATTCCATACTTCGAGTGTTTATAACTTAAAATCTCTTTAGATCATATGATTATTAGTCTCAGATCATTTTAATTCTAAAGAATGTAAGCAACATAGGTGGGTTTCAGGCCCAATTTTTAAGTCAAAATTTTTTTTTTAGGTAGATGCTAGGCCAGTTGTTGGGTCTAGTTCAGTCTCAGCTTATTTTTAAACTCCAATTTAGCCTTAGAATGTCCTTATCATCAAGATTTCTCAGAATTTATATTGTTCCTGACTTTTCTTAAGTATTTAAATAAGCTGTCTGGACCTGCAGCTGTCATCAAATTGGTCTTTAGTTGAACTAGACTCCAGTTTCAGACAGAGCTTATGATGAATGACTGTTTTCATTATTAATTTCTGCTTGATGTTGACTCATGGATTTTCGTAGTGTTAGGGAGCAAATTTTCTTTGGAACTTAGAGTTTGAGAGCCAGCTTTGCATTTTTTTAAACTTTGAGTTAGATATGAATTTGTCTTAATTATTCCATATACAAAATACTTGTCATTTCATTACAAGGAAAATTTGTGAGTTCATTGGACACACTTGAAAGCTTCCAATTTACATTAGAAATCTAGCAGTTCTAATAGGTTTTGATTTTATTCACTCTGCTTCCCTTCTAGCTTTCTGTGGGATTTAGATTACAGAACCCTTTTAGAAGTATTTAAACCTCTTTTGATATAACCCAGGTCGATATCCCCAGCTATCAAGAACCAAATGAGTAAATGTATATACCGTTTATTAAGGTTTTTTTGTGTGCATGCTTAATAAAATGACAAATGAAGCCTGAGTAGTAGTCTTTTTCATTAAGAAAAACTTGTCAACAAATGTAAAGATCTTTGATACATGTATCTGGAGAGACTTTCTATGTTCTTTTGTCTTACTGACTTATGAATATTTGCTCTTAATTACAATTTTTCTTTTTAATAACATTGAATATAGTAGAGTGTTCTTCTTTAAAAAATACTAGGATTACAGTCAGACAATGAAATTCTCAAATCAGCTGTTGAACACCATAAAGTGCTCTTAGTAGAAAAGGACCGTGAATTAATACGTAAAGTACAAGCTGCCAAAGAAGAAGGTTATCAAAAACTTGTGGAATTACAAGATGAAAAGTAAGTAATTAATTACCTTATTTTGTGTTAAATCTCCTTGCAGATGAAAACATTTTGCTGTCATATCATGCTTATTGTAGTTCTTGTAATGTAATTATCATTTGTTGTTTTAGGCTAGAACTTGAGAGCAGATTAGCGGATTTAGAGAAAATGAAAGCGGAACATGATGTCTGGAGGCAGTCTGAAAAGGATCAGTGTGAAGAGAAATTGCGATCTTCACAGATGGCAGAAGAGTCGGCCAGAAGGGAACTACAGAGTATTAGGTTATATATGCATATATTTTTTAAACTTTATTTTGAAATAATTTCATAGCTAACAAAGCATTGTAAAACTAGTACAGAGTATTCCCATATAATCTTTGCCCATATCTCTTATATATTTGAATTATTTTGATACTTTTGTTGAAAATCAGTTGGCCTTATATATGTGTGTGTCTGTATTCTGCTCTGTTCTATTCCATTGACCTGTATGTCTGTCTTGACACCAATATCACTCTCTTGACTACCGTAGCTTCATAGTAAGTTTGATTCAGGTAATGCATATCTTCTACCTTGTTCTTTTTGTGCAAGTTTTGGCTTCCCTGGGTCCTTTGCCTTTCCACTTAAATTTGAAAATCAGTTTATCACAAAGACTTGTTAAGATTTTGATTGGCATTGCATTGAATCTGTAGCTCAGTTTAAGAAGAGTTGTTATCTCAAGTCTGTCCAGTCAGTGAATATGGCTTCTCTCTCCATGTACTGTATTTGTGTTCTAAGTTGCTTCAGTTGTGTCCAACTCTTTGTGGCCCCATGGACTGTAGCCCACTAGGCTCCTCTGTCTATGGGATTTCCCAGGTGAGAATACTCGTGTGAGTTACCATTCCCTTCTCCAAGGGATCGTCTCGACCTAGGGATTGAACCCCACATCGCTTGTGTCGCCTGCATTAGCAGGCGGATTCTTTGCTATTAGTGTCACCAGGGAAGCCCAGAGAACACTGGACTAGAAGTCAGAACTTTTTCATTCAACAAACGTTTGTTGAGCATATACTATGTGCCAAGCTCAATTCTAGATACTGGGCATTCAGGAGAATGAGATAACTAAGATATACTCTCTGTCCTGAAGGGGACAAGTTCAGTACCTAGTGGGGTGGTGTTGAGATGGGAATGATAAGTGGGAGGATGACTATAACCAGGGTACAGGTCCTGGTTTAGGCCTACAGTTTCTTTTCAGCTTTTGGATCAGTGCCTGGCACCGTGCTTATATGCATGTTTAGTCACTCAGTTGTGTCCAGCCCTTTGCAGTCCTTTGGACTGTAGCCTACCTGGCTCCTTTGTCCATGGGATTTCCCAGGCAAGAATACTGGAGTGGGTTACCATTTCCTTCTCTCATGGGATTTTCTCTACCCAGGAATCGAACCTGCATCTCCTACATTACAGGCAGATTCTTTACCACTGATTCTACTCTGAAAGCATTTGTATTATATTTGGGTCATCTTTAATTATTGTCATCAAAGTTTTGTAGTGTTCATTGTATATATCAAGCTAATATTGTATTAATTTTAATTCTAAGCATTTTATGTGATTATGAACAGTCATTTAAAAATTTTTTTACTTCCTAATGTTTATTGCTAACATCCAAGGTGTCCTGCATTGCAGGCAGATTCTTTACCAACTGAGCTATCAGGGAAGCCACTCCAAAAAAGAAAAAAACACACTCATAGTTAGAAATATAGTTAACTTTATGTGTTGGTCTTGAATTCTGTGACCTTACTAAAGTCTACTAGCTTGTATTGTCTACTAGCTGCTTTGTGGGTTCTTCATTTTCTAACATCATGTTGTATACCTTGTACTTTCTTTTAGTTTATTTCTTAATTTTTTTGGTTATTTTTTTAGTTGGAAATTTACTTCACCTAATGTTCATTCTTTCATTTTTATTGGTGAAAGTGTCGTGCTGAGAATTTTCTTATTACTGCTTTAAATGTATCATAGAGATTATGATATGCAGTGTTTTAATTATCATTATTTTTTAGAAATTCTCTAATTTAATTTGCATCTTTTTACCTAGGAATTAAGAAAATGTGTTAATAGAAGGTGTGGTTGTTTAACAGAAGGTGAAATGAATAGTTTTCTAGGGCTGCCATAATAACAAAATACTGTAGACAGGGGTAGTTTAAACAAGGGAAATTTATTTTCTCATAGTTCTGGAGGTTAGAAGCCTGAGATCCCTATGTATTAGCAGGTTGAGTTTCCCCTGAGGCCTCTCTCCTTGGCTTGAGTGGTTGCATTTTTACTGTGCCCTCATGGGGCCTTTTCTCTGTGCTCATGTACCCCTCGTACCTCCTTCCTCTTCTTATAAGGACACCAGTCTTAGGATTAGGACCCACCCATATAACTTCATTTAACCTTTGTTACCTCTTTAAATGCCTTGTCTCCAGTAAAATCACATGTAAGTTATTGAAGCTTTTTTAAATTTCCAGGTGATAGGCCTTATTTGCTTATTGTTAAATTTTAGTTTTATTGCATTGTGATCAGAGAGTAATTTATCTGTTATTTCTGCTTTATAGGACATACTAATGTTTTCTTTGTGACCTAATATATCAAGGCCAGGACTAGGGTAAAGCCAGTGAGGCAGTCAGGGTGCAAAAATTTAACGAGGTACTCTTATGTGTTGACATTGGACTTGCAAGAAATCTGGACTGAGTCTCCTTAAATTTTTTACCCTGGACACCTCTCTTGCCTTATCCCAGTCTTGGACCTGTAATACATGATCAATTTTGTGAGTGTTACATAAGGACTAGTAAAGAAAGTGCTCAGTTATAAGAATATAAAATTTGGTATATACATCCGTAAGGTCTACCTTATTAACTGTGGTGTTCAGTTCTTCTCCATACTTTTATTTTTTGTTCATTTGTCTTGTACAAAGAGTTATATATTAAAGTCTCCTATTGTTTAATGTGCTTCTATATAGAACTATGACTCCTTATATTTCTTGTAATTTTTTTTCTTCATAGGTGATTGCTATATTATTTGGTATATAAATAATTATAACAGTTATACTTATGAATTGTGGCTGTTAGCATTTAAAAGCACTTTCTTTTTGTCATTTTTTTTTTGGTTTGAATTTCACTTTGATATTATTACTCCTGTTTTCTTATTGCTTCCATTTGCCTGGTATACTTACTGTTAGTCTGTCTTTTTAAATGTGTCTTTTATGTGTAGCAGACAGCTGGGTCTTGCTTTGTATCCAAACTAGAGACCTTTTTGTTTTAATGGATGAGTTAAGCCTGTTCACATGCAGTAAGCACACATGCAGGAGGAGCATAAGAGATCCCTTGTTGAGATTTAGACTTATCTTCCTCTTTTTCGTTAGAGGTATTTTGAAGTTTGGGCATTTTCTGTCTTCCATTTATGTGAAAGATGTGATTTTGTGTGGCTTTATTTGATCTTGGTTTTCTGTATTTTTTTAAGGAGATATATATATATATATATATACATACACACACACACATATATAAAACATAGAACTAGGCATTTACTGTTATCTTTTGCTACCTAGAAGTCCCCTATATCTGCTTTTTTAAATTCTAAAATCTTAATGACTTTCTAATTATATAGATTACAATTGAGTTTTGTTTTTTTTTTTTAAATCATGTTCATTAAGCTGTAGGTTATGTTTTGGGACACAGTTTTAAATTTTCATTACCCAGGAAAGAATCACCTCAGGCAAAGATATATGTATTATTTACAAATGTCAGGTTTTATGAGCTATTAATTTAAATGTTAGCTATGACAATTCTAGGATCATAAATCTGTTAGGGATTTTGAGAGCCAATCTTATGCTACTCTTTGCTTTTATGTGGGTACATATTTTTTTAATGAATCAGGACAGTTTGGCTCTTTTTTAAATCTCTTCTTGACAGTCTCCAGAAAGGAGAGAGAGGGGCCCGCCCTCATCCCAGAAAACTCACTGTAATGTTTTATCTTATTATGGTCCCACCGTTTGGCCAATTAGAATCCTTTCTGTTAAAATTTAAGCCTGTTTCTCCTGGTTTGGGCTTCTGTTGCTATAGTGATAAAATGTGCAGCAATCATCACTTGAAGACAATAATGAACTTGACCCTTATTTTTTTATGCTATATAAAGCAGCTTTCATTCCTGTATTTTTTAAATATAAATGATTTTGTATTAGCCACTTTGATCAATTTTTGATTCCTGTTCAGTTTCTCCAGGCCATTTATAATGTCTAATGGACCCTAATTTATTAAAATAAGGACCTAGTAACCAACTTAAAATATATTAATTAGCAGAAGGGTTAATTCACAAAATTTGTGCGTTTTTTAATAGTCAGCAATTGTGTTTTTCCCATGGCAATTCCGATCTTCTGATTTATTAAGTCTAGCTGTATCAAACAGGTCTATTTTGACCAGTTAATAAAACAATCATCATTGTGACTTGTCTTACTTAGAATTTGTGGTAGGTCAGAAAGAGACTACCTGTGGAGAAAAAGGTTTTGCTAAGGTTACAAAAAGTCTAAAGCATATAAAGTAGAAGTATCCATTTATTTACACAGTGGGGATTAATCACTTTGGCAGATGCTTTCAACTACTAATTACATTCCAGTCTCTGGTCTTCATTAACGTGGTTTCTTCATCACTAGCCTAAATAATAAAATGATTATTCTAATTAGTATTCTGTATTTCAAAAGGCTACCCCCCCCCACAAATTTGTAAAATTTATAAAGTTACCTGTAAATTAAAAACATGCTAAAATTACATGATTTTAAATGAGATAGCATACCCAGCCAACTTTTGGTTATGACAGTAACCTAGCTTCAGCTAACTCAGGCATAACAAAAAGGGGTGGCGGGGTGGCGGGTACTTTATTGGCTGAGATATATTGTGGACAGGACAGGGATTGTGCTGGGCTCAGGGACAGCTGGATCCAGGAACTCAAATGTGCCAGATGAGAGTGATTTCTTCCCTCCTTTCACCTGCCTCCTCTCTTCTTTCCTAACTTCTGTATCTGCTGCTCTTCTGCTGCTTTCTCTGTGAGGACAAGACTGTCTTTAGAGATCAGAGACAGAGTTTACACTTGATGATTCAAATTAGGAAAATCTGTATGGTTCATATGCCTGTCCCTAGGCCCAGCACTGTGGCCAGAGGGATAGGGCACTCTGACTCTGCCGAAGTTTTATTGCCTGTTTCTGAGTGCATGGGCATGATGGGGGTATGCAGACGGACAGGTGGTAAAGTGCAATTTGTTACCACAAGTGGGAAGAGGTACCTTAGAGAAATAGCATCAGTAACTAACTGAGAGAAAGAGAACTTGATCATTTAAAATTTTTGCAGTTTAAAGCCAGAGCTGTATTTTTCTGTTTGTGGCTTTCTGATTTTTTTCTTAAGTTTTTTAGAAACATTTTTAAAAACTCTCTCCTAATATATCTTCCTTTCTACTTATTATACTGTATCTTGAGATGAATTATCTGTTGCATATCATCTTAGTAGGGAGCAGGAGACTTAGACTTAGCCAGTTGAACAAGTTCTTTTACAGAATTTGAACAACAAAATAAGGGATGGAAAAATATGTGGCAGCTTTTGACAGACCAAACAGTTTGTGTGACATGCCCTTGCTTGTAATTCAGGCCAATTACTCTAGCCTGGTTCTGGCTCTCTAGTTCCCTGTCTATTCATAGAGTCTCGTGTATCTTCCCAGGAAGGTCCTTGTTTCTTTGCTAATAATGACCAGAGACGATTTCCATCACTCAGGGCAAGAACCTTGGCTTTTAGGAAAAACTGCCTTTCTCAAAAAACTGGTTCTAAGAATCTTAGACAATAGAGAAATCACAAATACAACTTCTTGTGCTTTCCCTTGGTAGTTGAGACTGACATCAAATGAAGCTAAAAGTTTAAAGTCTAGTTTCTCAATCATACTAGCCACATCTCAAATGTACAGTAGCCACATGTAGCTAGGCGCTATCATATTGGATGTGCAAACTATAGAACATTTCCATCATTAAAGAAAGCTATCAGACAGTGCTGTTGGGCTGTAAGTTCCTTAAAGACAGGATTTTGTCTGTTGTTCTCTGGTGTATCTGCAACACTTAGGACTGGGTTCTGTGTTTGTAGGTACTCTGTAAATAGTTATTGAATGTTGAAATGACATACATCAGCTGCCTGTCGTAGAAAACTTAGGCAGTAGTCAGCACAAGAGAACTTTGAAGAGAACTTAGAACAGCTCCATCTCACTGTCACTCCAAATGTTTCCCACTGAACTTTTCTGCAGCTACATACTCTGTTGTACTTTGGTCTTCCAGTCTGCCTACCAAATATAGTTTCATTATTTTCATAATTAACTTTCAAAGTGTAAAGTATGTGATATTATAGTTTCTCATTCCTCAACTTACCCTTTACCTTTCAACTTCTCCCCATCAGCAATCCATTAATAATTTTTGCTGTAGCCTCTGAAATCTGTCCCATTACCAATAAATTTTTTTATAGTCTCCACAGTTTTAAAACACCCCCCTCACTGATAACTTTGTCCTGATGGTATATTGCCTGGCAACATTTTTAAGTGAAATTATTTCTCCATCCTCTCTCCTACAACTAGGGACCAAGAAGAGAAATCACTGTTTGTGAATCCCACACTTGCTTTCAGACCATTGTTTGAGTCAGTTCGGTTCACTTCAGTTCCTCAGTTGTGTCTGACTCTTTGCGACCCCATGGACTGCAGCACACCAGGCTTCCCTGTCCATCACCAACTCTCAGAGCTTGCTCAAACTTATATCCATTGAGTCGATGATGCCATCCAACCATCTCATTCTCTGTCGTCCCCTTCTCCTGCCCTCAATCTTTCCCAGCATCAGGGTCTTTTCCAGTGAGTCAGTTCTTCGTATCAGGTAGTTTCAGCTTCAACATCAGTCCTTCCAATGAATATTCAGGACTGATTTTCTTTAGGATTGACTGGTTTGATCTCCTTGCAGTCCAAGGGACTCTCAAGAGTCTTCTCCAACACCACAGTTCAAAAGCATCAATTCTTTGGCGCTCAGCTTTCTGGCTCTGCTGGTAAAGAATCCTCCTGCAATTGTTTGACTAACTTTGGTTAAAATGGCCTTTCCTTTGATGTTCCTTGCATCCATCTCATGCCTGTCTTTTTTCTGACCAATTACTAACATACAGAATATTCCCCAGTGGTCCCTGAGGACTTTCACTTCTGTTTCAGTTTTTCTTTATTTTCTGTCCTTTCCCGTCATTCTTATTGACCATACTATTCATATTCTTGACTCTTCTAAACCTTAGCCATTTGTCTATTTTATCTTAATTCTGGCATTCTTCATCTTTATTCTAAACCCTTTCACTTAGCCGTGGTTTGGAGACCTTGTCATCTCTTAGAGCCAGTCATTTCAGACACTTATTTTTATTTTCTCTTTCTACCCTATTTTCACTGAAGATAATGAAACTGATAGTTCTTGTACTTAAAAAAAAAATTCCTCCAGTCTCTTAGGCTGGTTCCCCTGCTGCCATTCAGCTTGGAAACTGTGTCCACTCTTCCACCATGCCCTTACTTGTACCTGAGCAAAGGATCCTGGATATGAATTTTTCCCACTTCCTACTATCTGAGAATTCTTGTATCTTTATCCATCCTCTCCTCCCTTTCTATTAAGATTCTTTTCTCCCTTTATATCCAAAGTAAGTAGTGCTTTTCATCCCACTCCTTTATTTCCTCTGGAGTCAGTAGTTACCCTCTTCTTCACCTCTACCTTCTCCTCAGATTCATATTTTGCCTGAAAGGTTCAGTTCAGATTGCATTTCTCTTATGTAGTCTTTAGTAATCCTTTTATGAAAATTAATTGTACTTTCTTCTATACTTTGTACTTTTAAAACTTGTTTTCTTTTGGCTTGTGATACCCTTTGACTATTCAAAACCTTCTAACCAGCTTTAGCACTTTTTCAAAATAATATCTACATGTTTTGAACTCTTACTGTTACTGAAATTTAAGACCATTGAATTTATCCCTGTTAAGGTTACTTTTTGTTAAATTTAAATATCCCATAGAATCCTAACTATAATGATCTTAAATCAAGGGCCAATTTTCTCCTTAAAGAAATACAAGTCTCCAGTCAGTTGTGAATTCTAACCCAAAGCTGCTTTAGCAAAGTGAACTGAAGAGAATTATGTAGATCATCTTTTATAGTCTACCAAAATGATATTCTTACCTCTTTCATGTTTAATGATTGTCAGATACTCTGTCATTTTTTGGTTTCTTTGGCTTTGATTTTTGTATGTAGGGCATTTTTGTTTCTCTTCATGTCTACATAATTTATTTAGAAAGCGTTCACTAATGCTTTCATAACTGGGTCTTGTTTCTTAACTGATTTACCAGGCGTATCCAAAATCTTGACAAGAGCCAAGATATATTTGAAGCCTCACTTTAACTCTGGACCTGAGCAAGGACCCACAGTGTTTTCTCCTCTGTTTTCATCTTCATGGTTACGTAGAAAGAAGCCTTTATTAACTCAGTAACCTAAAGGTGCCAAGTTAAGAACACCATAAACATTTAAAGGGAAAATGCACAGGTTTGAGAGCGTCACATATAGCTCGACTTAACAGAATCAGAGTGTGACTGGTCCTGTCAAAGGAGCACAGGCAGAGCAAGACTGGCTCTCTTCCTTTAGAGCAGTTGTTTCTGGCTTTCTGTGTACCTATCTCAGGAGCAGTGTATTTTACGGTTTCTTCCATGTCATATTGTCCAACCAGACATCTAATCCAAGATTTGAGTTGGTTCATTTAGTCCATCAGCAAATACTTACTGAATCTTTATTAGTGTTTAAAGCACAGCTCTAGGCCCTTGAGAATGTTGTCTTCCCAAGAAGCAGTTTTAATTAGGTTGAAAAGGCATGCTATTAATGCTAAACTATAAAGAGTACGTGCCAAACAAATTATATTTGAGGTAAGTGTTTGAAGGATTTTTAAAAGGGAGGGTTGAGAGCTTATCCTGTCAAAGCTAATTAGTGTAAAGTCTTTCTCATGAGGTTAGTCCTTTGGTCACCAGGGATGCACTGTGTTTTTAAGGTTTTGGTTGAGAATGTATCATTCCTTTTGAAGAGGACACAAATTGTATAAGTGTTCTTTCATCTCAGGGATGAAAACTCAATATATTTTACAGAACATAGTATGTTGTCTTGTACTAGATAGTTTTCTTTTAAATTCTGGATTTAAAATCAGTATAATTGCGGCATAATGAAGTGGGACACAGGAATACTTAGGTATGAGAAGACCTTTGTCCATCTTAATTTGGCTACTTGCTAGCCATGTGATTTGGGCCTGACTTAGCTAAGCCTCAGTCTTTCTTTCTGTATTATTTGGAATTATAAAGATGACTCTTGATACTTCCATAGAACTATTGTGAGAAATTACTAAACTGGCCAACTTTAATTAAAGGCTGTCTGTTATACTCTAGACATCATGGTAGGCTTTAAAGATATATTTAGAAGCTGTATAACCTAGTGGAATGAAAATGAAGAAGCAGTATATCTGAAAGCATGTTGTAAATTGTGAAACACTGCCTGCCTGTAAGATGGCTCCTCCTGAACTGGACTAGTTTATCTCGCCTTACTTACTAACCCATTGTGCTCTCCTCCACCAAAGCCTTTTGCTCAGGCTATTCCCTGTGTTTGTCAGAACCCTACCCATCAGAGTTAGATCTCCATGTAGTAATCTCTCATCCTTCTAGATAGAGTTGATTTTTTATCTTCTCTGTGCCCATAGTTTATAGATTTTTTCATAGCAGAAGTAGAAATTTATTGTATTTTACTTATATATGAACACAACTTGGTTGCCTGAAGTCAAAATCTTTGCCTTTGAATCTACCACTTTGCATAAAGACAATGCCATGTGTCAATATGAGCACTCAATAAGATGATTGTCTAACTAGTGAAATATATGAACTATGGATTTTTAATAATATCTTTTGTTGGGTTGTGACTTTTAGGTTAAAACTTCAACAACAAATTGTAGATATTGAAAATGCAGAAAAAGAAAAACAAGAAAATGCTGACCTGAAACAGGTATTATTTTAGCAAACATATTGCTTTTATTTTTTTAAGTGCTTCTTTAAATCTGTGTTTTGAATCTATTGGAATTTTATATATAAGAATTCTGAAAATATTTGAATTGATATTGAATTGATGAGGTTGATATGCAAAGATAAAGTGTTTAAACCTCTTTAAGCTCTAGTTTATTAAGTTTCTTTTGCTAATTGCTGTTTTTCTTAAAATATTTATATGCTATGGCCCATGATCAGTTTTTTATTACTATTTATTTACTTATGGCTGTGCTGAGTCTTTGTTGCTTCACGCAGTCTTTCTAGTTGCGGTGAGTGGGGGCTGCTTTCTGGTTGTGGTGTTCAGGCTTCTCATTACTGTGGCTTCCTCTTATTGTGGAGCATGGGCCCTAGGGTGCTTGGGCTTCAGTAGTTGTGGTGTGTGGGCTTAGCATTTGTAGCATGTGGATTTAGTTGCCCCATGGCACGTGGAATCTTCCTGGGACCAGGGATTGAACCCTTGTGCCCTGCATTGACAGTCATATTATTAACCACAGGATCATCAGAGAAGTCCCAAGATCAGTTTTTTAAAATTATATTTTAAAGGACAATATTTTGATATTATGAATTTAAAAAATGAATTAGAAAGATCATCCCTGTTTTGAGTTACTTGTGTGATTGACTTGTAACTTTGCATTTCTTATTCCATGAGCTATTTTTTTTATTACATTCCTGTGAAATCTAAAGAATTATATTTATGGAAGGAAATTCATATTTTAATTAAAATTGTTTGGGTTCAGGAAAGATTTATATGGGCAAAACATATTATGAGGAGTGAAAATTCCATTTTTAGGATTTATGCTTTGCATATATAGTTATGGTTTCTGAGTCTGAAGTAGGAGGGCATAATGTTTAGTACTCAGAAGTTATCTAGTTTCATGGCATTGGGCTTTCTGTCATCCTGAAGATATGGAAAAGTACTAAGCTCTTTGAAGGTTGCTTGTTCAGCCATCTATAATACAGATTTAATATTTACAGCTGCAGTTAAAAATACTGAATAGTTCTTCTGGAGAAATTCATTCTAAAATAGAAATCTGAGACATACCTTTTTACTTTATTTTTCTGACGATTGCTTTTTGTACCTATATAATTCTGTAGGTGGCTTTGCTGCTATCAGAAAGTAATGAAATTATTTCTTCTTTATTGCATAAGGAATCTGGTTTCTTTTGACTCTTGAGTCTTATAATGGATTCTTTTGCTCTGAAATCACTTAAACTCTCTGCCTCCTAACTTCTCTCAGAGAATGGCTTTTAGAGGTAGAAGAAAGTGAAAGAAAAGTGAGAACTTGTTTATTAATTGGTAAAATGGCTTTTTCAAGAAGTAGGTATAAATATGTCCCAAATGTGTTATTTGGATAGAACTTAAGAGCAGTGATATGAATCTCCTAGCCTGTTAATTTGTAACTAGATAATCAGCTACTTTTCATGAGAAAAACTACTCTCAGATAAAAGTAAACTGGGATAGAGAAGCCTGAGTGACATTTCACGGTTTGATAAGTCATTCTAGAGGCAAAGGAATCCCTACCATTCATTAGGCTTCTCAAATCATCTTTCTTCTGCCCAACACTAGATGTATAGAATGCTTGAAAACTACTCCGAAACAATGTGAGAGTGAGCCTTTCTGTATTTATGATTTCTGACTGTTCAGAAAGCAGAACTCCCTGACGGAGTGCTAATCACAAGGTTTGTGGGAGTATGAGATGGATTTTCTTAGCAGCTTTCCCAGCTCACTTTTTAAAATCTGTTCTTTCCTAGGAGGCTAGGAGACTCATATTTGGATTCTCTTTGCTCACCTCGCTGCTCTCTTTCTAAGGACCCTTCTCCCCATTTCTAGTACCTCTTCTGGCCTGCTTATTTGGGCAAGAGGAGAGAGGACTCAGTTGCAGATTGAGGAATAGGGTTCTTTATAGTCTCTGGTTATATTAAGAAATGATCCTAATGCTGCTGCTTTTTATTATTTTGTTCCAGGGTATCCCAAAGGGCACATCAGTGGGGTGGGACATTTGTGAGGGAAGATGCTTAGTGTCTTCTATATCTCTCATATTCTGTTGCATTTGTTTATGTTTCTCTTCTTTTAAGCAAATCAGTGGTTTGCAGATCCAAGTGACCTCACTGGCAAAGTCAGAAAATGAGTTGCTGAATTCAAACCAAATATTGAAGGAAATGGTGGAGAGGTTAAAACAGGAATGCCGAAATTTAAGAAGCCAAGCTGAAAAAGCACAACTAGAAGTTGAAAAGTAGAGTTTGCTTTTTTATGTACAAATTGTTTCTTCTTTCTGCTGTATTATATATAGTTCTTTTAATGATGATTCCAGGGTTAAATGTACTTTGATAACTAGTTAAAATACCCCATTGACACGTACAGTGGTTTTAGGTAATGTATTTTCTGTTTCTAGAGATGAGCTTTTAGAACTCTGAGATTGCTTTTTAAAAAAAAGAAAAGACCTCTTAAAATTCTGCCTGACCACAGTATTTTGAAAACCTTCAAAGAAACACTTCTTTATTCATTGAGTAAATCAATACATTTCTTACTTCAAATATATAAATTCTTCTGAATGCCAGAAGTCAGAAACAAAATTTTTGATGTGTACAATTTACTTCCTAGAATTAGAATTAGAATCTTTTGGATTTTCTCTTTGAAAAGCTCATTTATTTGTTTATATTTTTTGATCTTGGAATCTCTTAGTAGTAGACAGTCTGGTAAACTGTAGGGAGGTGGTTGTGGTGATCAAGATTTCCCTGGAAACTTTTGTTTACATATGGTAGAAAACTACTGTTTTGTATTTGCTTTGTTATTATAACATGTCATTATAAGTTTTTGAATCTATAAAACATTATTCTTTTCACATTTTTTCTTCTGAAGGCTGCTCGCCACATAAAATTTTTTTTCTTATTTTCAGTTTTTCATTTTTTAAGGCTTGTCCATGGCTTCGTATATGTGGTTGAATTTCAAGAAAAGTAAGCAAGATAATTGTCCATAGTGTGTTGTGACATACCACAGAGTCCAAATTATTTTGCTTATATTTTGCAAAAAAATTAGAAATTTGTATCTTGGAATCCTTTAAGTGTTTGTGGAATCCTTTAAATCTTTAAGTGTTTGATTTCAAATGTGCTTAAGAATTCTAATAA
This sequence comes from Cervus elaphus, assembly GCF_910594005.1. Taxonomy (NCBI): domain Eukaryota; kingdom Metazoa; phylum Chordata; class Mammalia; order Artiodactyla; family Cervidae; genus Cervus; species Cervus elaphus. The sequence goes on along the minus strand of NC_057817.1, from coordinate 24,103,644 downwards.
CAGGATAGCTAGCAAATTTAACCAACTTATCATTGGTTTCTGAATGTTATTCATAAGATTGTTGTTTAGTCACTGAGTTGTGTCCAACTCTTTGTGACCCCATGAACTATAGCCTGCCAGGCTCCTCTTTCCACAGGATTTCCCAGGCAAGACTACTGGAGTGGGTTGCCATTTCCTTCTCCAGGGGATCTTCCCAACCCAGCAGTCAAACCCTCTTCTCCTGCATTGGCAGGCGGATTCTCTACCACTGAGCCACCAGGGAAGCCCATTTATAGGATTACATAGCAGAAAATAGCTGGACTAGGGGCCAATAAGATGTGATTTTGGTCCCAGCGAAGACGCTTAAAATCTGTATGACCTTAGTCACGCAGTCTGACTTCTCAGGGTTTGTATATCTCATTTGTACTGCCTATAGTGAGGATACAAAAAAATCATAAAGTATACAGAAGAGCTTTTAAGATGTAAGTTGTTATGATGTTACTATAAAATAGCATGTATATGAAATTTACTCTAGCTAGAAAACACCACATTAAGACTAAATAACAATGCTGATTTTAGCTGTCTTTACTGGGCTCAGTTTTTAATAGCTTGGTGGTATCAAAGTGAAGAGGAACTAAAAGGCCTCTTGATGAAAGTGAAAGAGGAGAGTGAAAAAATTGGCTTAAAACTCAACATTCAGAAAACTAAGATCATGGCATATGGTTCCATCACTTCATGGCAAATAGATGGGGAAACAGTGGAAACAGTGGCTGACTTTATTTTTCTGGGCTCCAAAATCACTGCAGATGGTGATTGCAGCCATGAAATTAAAAGATGCTTACTCCTTGGAAGGAAAGTTATGACCAACCTAGACAGCATATTAAAGAGCAGAGACATTACTTTGCCAACAAAGATCTGTCTAGTCAAGGCTATGGTTTTTCCATTGGTCATGTATGGATGTGAGAGTTGGACTATAAAGAAAGCTGAGCACCGAAGAATTGATGCTTTTGAACTGTGGTGTTAGAGAAGACTCTTGAGAGTCCCTTGGACTGTAAGGAGATCCAACCAGTCCATCCTAAAGGAGATCAGTCTTGGGTGTTCATTGGAAGGACTGATGTTGAAGCTGAAACTCCAATACTTTGGCCACCTGATGCGAAGAGCTGACTCATTTGAAAAGACCCTGATGCTGGGAAAGATTGAGAGCAGGAGGAGAAGGGGATGACAGAGGATGAGATGGTTGGATGGCATCACTGACTCAGTGGACATGGGTTTGGGTGGACTCCGGGAGTTGGTGATGGACAGTGGGGCCTGGCATCCTGTGGTTCATGGGGTCGTAAAGAGTCGGACACGACTGAGCAACTGAGCTGAACTGAACTGAACACATATATACGGAATCTAGAAAAATGGTATTGAAGAATTTATTTACAGGGCAACAATGGAGAAACAGACATAGAGAACAGACTTATGGACATGGGGAGAGGGGAGGAGAAGGTGAGATGTATGGAAAGAGTAACATGGAAACTTACATTACCATATGTAAAGTAGATAGCCAACAGGAATTTGCTGTATGGCTCAGGAAACTCAAACAGGGGCTCTGTATCAACCTAGATCAGTGGGATGGGGAGGGAGATGGGGGGAGGTTCAAAAGGGAGGGATATATGTATACCTATGGCTGAGTCATGTTTAGGTTTGACAGAAAACAACAAAATTCTGTAAAGCAATTATCCTTCATTTAAAAAATAAGATTTTTATGAAGAATAGGTGATGTGTAGTACATGTATTGTTTTAATAAGCACAGTGGCTGGCTCATAGGAAACAGTCACTAATGGTGGTGTTAGGAAATACGTGGTCATGCAAGAATGCCTGTGTTGGATAAGGAAGGATGTGGTGAAGAAGGAGGCAGGGAGTTTGATTATACTTGTGGTAATATCTATTTAATTCTAAGAGTTAATAGGTTTTGCATACATTCTCTGACAGGGTATTGGAAGATAAGCAAATACAGTGGTTGGAAGAAAAGCATAAGCTTCATGAACGTATCACTGACAGAGAAGAAAAGTATAATCAAGCTAAAGAGAAATTGCAGCGAGCTGCAATTGCCCAAAAAAAGGCAAGTGGTTCTTATTAAATTGTTTCTATGGAGTAAAAACATAACTATTTTAGGAGAATAAAATATATAATTAAAACAGACTTTAGTGGTATGTTAAGTTTGATATTTAAACATGACATTTTGCTGTCAACTTTGCAAAGATAAATTGAGAACATGCAAACTACTCAACAGGTTTATTTCAAAATATGTGTACAAGTCAGTTTTTCAGAACCCACATATGGTTTTCCACAGAGATGGTAGTTTTCATTGATAGTTCTAGACCAGCCCATACAAGGTTCATTTAACTCCTTCACTTAAAATACAGTGTGATTAGGTCTGTTTCAGCTGTGCTTAACCAGTTCTTGTAACATTGTTTTTGTGGTTCCAGTACTTTTTTGTTTCCAACTCAGGAATATAAGAGCAAGTATCTCCTTACCCCAGCAGAAGGAACTAGGACTCCCCTGGCTTCTGAAACACCTGTGATAGTTCCCACACTCATGATCTTTTTAAAACTTTATCTTTGCAGGCACATTTTCTCCAGAACCTAAAAACTTTAGTCCAGGGCATTATGGAAATAATGTAACCAGGTGATTCATCTAAGTCAGTGGTTTTTACAGCAGCAGACCCAAGGAATGCAGCATAGCCCCATTAGTAACCACGGCTCACTATGGCAGCAGTTCAGCAGTTATTTTCAGCAAGATTGGCACATGTATGCTGGGTGAAGGGGAACGTAGTGAAAAAAACAATCCCACAAATGAGTTGTTATATCTTCATTTCATAAGTTCCCTTAGTACTGGCATTGGTGTGAGAAAGTGAGAAGGTCTAAAATGAGAGGAAGGTACTTCAAGACATATACAGACTGGTATCTTAATGTCTATATGTTTATTGGTAAGTGTAGTTGTTCATATTTGCTTAAGAGAACTGTATATCATTTACATATTCTGAATTTGGAAATAAGGACGCAGTTGCTAGTGACTTGTTTATGTTATTAGATATAACTGCCAAATTTGTCCTGATAGTTGGAGTGACAACATGAGAGACCTAAATGTTATTACTTCCCCATTTTCTTGGTTTATGAATATTGCATTTCTCCTTCTTTTATGCTAAAAATAGTATAACAGTGAGATTATAAAACAGTACTTAACTATATAGGAATACCAGTGTTTTATACTGGTATGAATATAAATACTTATGTTGTTTCATTGTTTTTTCCCCTGAGTCTATCACTTCTCTTTCTCTTTCCTTCTGTCCATGTAAGTACTGAGCAGTGTATGGGTATTGATGGGGTTTTAGTGAAGTTATTTCACGGCTTGGGATGATCTCAGAAATCCTACTTACGCCTCCTTGTATTGTTTGAAGCCTAAAAGCATCTGAAGCCAGATTTTAGCTGGAAATCATTAGAAATTACAAGGGCTGATTTTATCTTTCACAGAAAAACTTTCATGTTGAGGCTTTAGAGATAAGTATCTTAGAGATCAGATTCTAATTATTGAGGTTAGGTTGGGTTGACTTCCTTTGGAGCAAAAGTGACATCCAGTGGTGAGACAGATTATAAGCTAATCATAGGTATACCCGAAAG